>NC_064906.1:6313333-6944666 GCF_929443795.1 Astur gentilis | reverse complement strand
TCTTCCACTTTTAGAAGGTGACACCATCTTCTGACTCCAACATTGTCATTTTTGCCCTACTCTTACTAAAAGTTTGATCATTCATTCCCTGTAATTCTGAATATTAGTTCCCAGCCAAGCTAAGGAGTGAAGTTCATTCTTTCATCTAATCAGTTGCAGCAGACACTTAGAGAGCTGAGTCACCTCCAACCCCAGAAAGCAATGGAGAAGGGAGTACGTGGGGAGGCAGCAGTACATTGTCTGATTATATGTATATCTGGACTACTGGCAACAAAACATATTGAAAATACTACAGCCAGGGACTTCTGTCAATGCAATATAATTTTAGTAAGACCAAAATCTATGAATTAACCAGTCAAACCTGGCCTTCCTATTTATTTTCTCCTCTCTTCATTTCTACTAGTTCAGTCTCTTCCCCTTTTTATTTGGGATGATGTTTAACCCAGATGTGTTATCTACTGCACACAAAACAGCACATTCCTTTTTTTTCCCCATGCAATTGATTTTATAATTAAGAGAAGTATGATAATTGAGCATGTCTCTGTGCGCTTTCACTATAGTTCTCTGTATCAACGCTAGAACCAAAATGAAAATCTAGTTTATATACTATTAATCTTTCTAATGAGTCATTCATTAATATTCCAAAGTCATTATCCAACATTTTAACCATTTTGACATCAATTAGATCTATAACCACATAAAGCCTGTGGCATCCTGTACCTTTCATAGTCAATCTTCATCTCAGATTGCATAGCAAATGGGAAACAAGAAGACACTATGCAGTCTGTAATACCACTGATATAAGAAGTAGCATACTGAATTCTAAAGCACTGAAATCATGTTTTAATTAAGATAAAAGATTAATAACTTCCTCTTCTTGGATTTGATAGTGTTAATACATAAATTTCATTGCTGTCCTTGACAAATGAAATATGATAATGGATTTCCTCATAGACCAATTAGCATTTAACAACAATTAAATGAAAAAAGATATGTAATGATCCAGATGGAATGAAAATATTTGTCACAGGCAATTCATGGGAGGAAATTATATATACCAGTCTGAACATGTTGAGGAAAATTCCCAGCTCCTCTACCTCTCGTCCAAACATATTTTAATGTCAGTCAAATGCTTATCTTGCTAGTGATTGGCATAATTTCCCAAATTCCATATCATCCACAATGATTGCAGATGCAGCAGAGGGGCACTCATTTTTTTTCAAAGTCCAGCTATTTTCCACAGAATAGGCAGACCACTAGGCAGGGTAAGAAATCCCATTCTATTCTTCCTTTTTTTTTTTCTCCTGAGATAATAATCATGTAACATTTTTATTTATCACCTGTCCCCCACTTACTGATGCCAAAACACAAGTACAAAAACCACCCACCTAAAACTGGAACAATTCTGGTGTAGTGTTATTGTGGCTATTATATATACAAACTTTTTTCTTGTTAACGTACATGTAAAATACAAATGTTTAATAAAAATGAAGGTCATTTGTAAGACAAGTGAGATGATGTGGCTGCTAATTACTCTGGGCAGGTCATGTATGTGTCTATTTGACAGGAGTAAAAGTCAGGTCACTGTGAAGAGCTCTTGAAATTCCACCCCTCTTTTATTTGCATTGGATGTCTGCTAGATATTTATAGGATTGAATCGATAAACTTTCACTTCCTTGTTCACATCACAGCTCATAATGACATTTACAGTAGCTAAAAGGTCATTTGATTCCTCTTTATGTTTTGGAGAGAAAAAGGCAGAATTATTAGGGAACATATTTCCAGAGATGAGAAAGTAAGAACTGTCTAGAGTATAAATAACAAATAAACTCTGCTAGTGACCTTTTGGTGATATCTTCCATGCATTATTCTAAAACTATTTTAATTATGTTTTTAACAGTCCTGTAGTCTTGGATCCAAGATGAAATACTGGTGAAAATCATGACTATTTTATGTGTGCATAAACTGAGATGCTATTATATTAACTAATTGGCCACTGGGCACCAAAATCTGACTTTTACTCCTTTATACCAAAAGTTTTAATTGCTTTCAGTGTTCTTTCCATTTATTCTTAATTCAATAAGGATTTGTATGAGTAGCTCCCAAAAATATTAGGAATAGCAAGAATGATTTGCATGCAACAGGATGAATACATAACCTTAAATTCACTATCTGCCCCCAAAACCAAGCTGAAATAGTCTGTTAATAGCAAATGTAATAATGACAGGTTGTGGCTCTGAAAGGCACAAGTAAAATTTTATGAATACTAAGGAGCATTTTTTAAAGTACCACTCTGTGTGGCTCATAGCCATATATTTAACTAACCATGCTAAGCTGTATATTCAACAGAAAATAGTTCATTTCTGTGAAGTTAAATATTTAAGTCAGGCGAGCTTTCAAGTATCATTCAGGTCAAATTGTTACTGGCCTGATGAAAATGGAGCACAATAAATTGCTAGTAAGTTTGTCTTGTCGTACCCTATAGGACCTTTCTGTAACATACAAGGAGTGATAGAAACGCACTGTGATATGGATATAAGGCATCATTAGACCATCAGGCCTTTCCTTTTTATGTCCAAATGCCACATTTAGATTTTATTACTATGCAAATCAAGGAGAAAAGTTCTTATTAAAAATCCGAAACACCTGCATTATCTATTTTAACAATAACTATAATATCGTAAAGATTAAATTCTATTAATGTTCAATTAGGAGCTAATATGCATGTGTTGATGGAGGCATATTTCATTAAGTACAGTCATTAAAAAATGCTTTAACATGCCCAGCAATATCCTTAATTTCTTTTGTTTAAGACAGAAGCATCAGAAGTCTCAAAGTAAAGCTAAATTCCAATATTTTCTTGCTGTTAGAGAAGTTCTGATTTTCTATTGCAGATAACCAGAGATGACATTTGAAGGACGGAGTATGTTCAGGTGGCAACAAATTAAGTGCAAGGAATGCTACTTTGCTAAAGTATATTCCTTTTAGTGAGAAAAAATGAAAGTTCGAATCTTTTATGAGCAGATAACAGCACAGCCAGACATTCAGCGATGGGAAAGATCATTCTGTTGTGGTCACTGCAGTAGTATAAACTGTGGTGACACAGAAAGATGGAGGCATAAAATATGCATTAGACTACTAAGTGCATCAGGCCGAAGTAATTTCCACGTTTTCTTTCTCGAGCATTTATGGCACCTTGCCAGTCATCTAAAATCCCCCAGGGATATCAGACACTGATCAAAACCTTTATTATATCATTTGTTTTTCCATATATGTATGTATGTATATTCTTTCTATTTGAAAAAAGGACGTGTGAAAGTGTAAAGGTCACACTTACTTGCCCTGAGAATTTGTGGTTTCCCACAAGCTGGGCTGTAAAATGGGCATTATCACAACTGTTTCATCAACAGCTGCGTTGATACGTTTCAGCCTGGAATGGAAAAAGCCAGAAACAAAGCCTGAATCTTTTGACTTTAGAAAGAAATGTGAGTCCTCCTCCTTCTCAGAAGGGCTGGGTGAGATGTGCAGCTATTAAAGGAACATGGAAATAATCTTCTGTCCTCCAAAACTCATTTCTGTGCTCTGAAGGATGTTCTGTGTGAACAAATAAGTGTAGACAGAGACCGCTAGTCCATTGTCTGTGGGACCTGGTGTGAAGAGTAAGTAATCTGACCCATGAACAACTTAAACATCTACCGTATTTATTTTTCAACTTAGTATACAGTATGTTGCCACTTCTTAACTAAGCTTATTTGACTGCTTGTGGAATAAAGTCTTACACTGTCCATACCAGCAGCAGTTGAAATACTTGCCTGCCTGCCTTCTCAAACAATAAATGAATTACAGTTGCATCTGTGAAGAAAGAAGCATTTATATCAGAAAATGTTTAAAGAAACATAATGGCATCCAAACCTGAAAAGGAGATGTATGAATTTTTACGATAGGATTAGATTTATAGCAAGATGCCCTTAATTTTAAAGCTCTGGCTTTATCTATTGTGATAATTTTAATACCTATTCTTCAGTCATAGTTCATCTATCCTGGTGTTACCAACAGTGCAAATAGAGCTTCAAGCGTTTTAATATAATGTCACATAGCTGGAGTGAGCAGCATTTATATCAGCAAGACTATTAACAATGGGAAGAATATAGTGTTGAGAAAGACTAATTTTCCTATCACTGATGCAATGTCAGTGACTAATACTTTGAGACAAATTCAATTATCAGTTCTAAGCTGAACTCCACTGAAAGACACATTGAAAATTAGAGTTGAAAACCTGGAAAAGAAAATCTAAGTCCTTCTTTATAACTAAAAAGGAAAGTGACTACTCTTTAGCAGAATTATTCATATTATTTTTCTGGTAATTTATTACTACAAGAGCAGCAGCTGAGGTTAAATGTATTTATAGGGCATACTAGAAGAACAGAATTTTTATCCCCTCTTCTGAAGAAGCCAGTTAATATTGTTTAACTTTAATAGAGTTAGATTTGAAATTCGTGTTGCCATTTGTTGCCATTGTAGATCAGATCTAAAATGGGTTTAATAGAATTTTAATTCCAGTAGGGAAAAGAATCATTGCAATATTGATCAATCTTACTTATTTACTTCTTAATTCTTGCCTGCACAAAAATCTTTATGAGGAAAGAAGGAAGATGAAATCTAATTTTTAGTGTTTAAAAACACATAAGCAAAGTTATTTATTTATTTTTAATAATTTTTGAGTGTTTACTGAATTTTACTGTGTTTTAAATTTCATACTGTTACGGTTAAAACCAATTCTATTCATACATCTGGACTAGTTGGTCTGAGCTGGGTATTTAGAATGTTTGGGAATGCTTAGAAAATGTAGTTGGATTCTGGAAAAATTTTGATGGAAAATGAGATTAGTTCTTGAACTATATAACTGGATATAGCTTTTTTACTAAGCTTTCTTGAGTTTATTACAACTTGAACACTACTGTAAAACATGACTAGCTCCACTGAGTCGCTTGGTGTGAGTATGAGCAATACTTCCATAGTGTTAATCTAACAAGCAAAAAACGGAAATGCCCTAAGTACCTTGGACACATAAACATCACATAAACCTAGGAATATTGGAAACCTGAGGATTGGGTATCCATCTACTGTTTCTATGAAATGATTATCGCCATTTCAATTCTACCACTGCTCTACTGATTCCTGCTCATTTACTGAACTCCCTTCTAGCCCAATCTAATACACACTCATATAAGCACAGTGATTAGCATCAGGAGCTATACATTGTTGTCAGTGTCATGCCTCTAGGTATCACTGTGCCAGAAAATAAATATTTGTGAGCCTGCAAGATTTATTATGAAGTTGTGATAAATTTTCATTCCTAGCTTTTATCCTTGCAAACAAAGGTGATTTTCTAGAGATTCCTCATCTGTGTTTTCTCTGGTAGAGGAATTTTTTTTTTTTTTTTTTTTTTTTTTTGAGGGGGTCATTTGGGACAGTGACAGAAATTAACTTCTGCCTCATTGGCTCATCTTCTTTGGCTCAATGTGGGTTCTGTATACCTGGAAATCTATTTTGAAATTCATTGTGAATTTTTCTGTGATTGGGAAAGATAAGTATCTCCCAGCAGGGATCAGTTTCAAGGAAGCAAGTAGCATTAGCATCAGCAGGGATCGCGTATGAGTCACACTTATGGAGGTGTTTGGAATAGTGTGTGGTGGGTGTTTCCTAATTTGATGGTAGCTCGCTGGTTAATCCTGAGGGAATGCCTACTACCCACTACTGTGTTTCAAGCACAGTCTTCTAGCAACAACTTGAAAAATAATAACTGATATAGACTTCTCTATTATATTAATCTCTGCAGTATTTAATTTATCCTTATCACAGTCTGGTGCAGCGGGCAAACATTTCTATGATATTGATGGGAAAGCAGGACACTGATAATTTCCTGTGAACTGCTGGTTGGAAAACAGCAATTGTGTCTTGTTTTCAGTGGTCAATCTTTTTGAAGTTTTCACCAAATCAAGGAGACCTACAAGTCTTTAACCTGGAAAAGATGATTGTCTCTGGGACATCCAGTTTAAGGCCTGTCTTCGTCTAATATGGAATAAAGCTCTGAACTTTGACCCCAAATTTCAGCCAATTGCTCTCAGTTACAAAGGGGAAAAAGGGAGCAAATAGAGGGGAGAGAGAGGATGGATTAATTTTGTTAGTCTCATTCAGATCTGAGAAAACAATCCAAAGAAACTACTATCAAAACCGGTATCTTTTGAAGATGTATTCAACAAAACAGCATACTTCGATGGGAACTGTTTTGTTAAAAACATTTTAAAAGCTCTGATTAAATTCTTTCCAGTGCTTTAGCTATGGGATTTTATGTGGTATTTCATGATAAATTTTATGCAGCAGAAATATTGTTATCTTTTTCACTGCTGAATGTATATATTTTAAGGTGTTTGTCTAGGAAAAAAATCAAAATTGTTTTGGAAAACAACTGCTTTCTAATTACCCAAAAAGAAAAACTAGACATAAAAAAAAATAAAAAAAAAATAAATTGATAAAATGCACATGTGTACAGACACTTATATATGCTAAGAATGAAAATTAACTTCACTCCTATGTAAATTCATTTATCATTTACTATAAGATTACCATACTGTGATAGAACCTCTATATGCTCCTCAGTTTAACATAATGATAATACCCTGCTGTATGTCCAAAGTTAGACTGACAGAAGCGGTACCAAGGAAATCAGCAGGAAACATAACAGCTGCAAGAATAAAGATGCTGAAAACAGTAATGCTGAGGCTCTAGTGGAACCGTGGGATGCCCAACCCCAGACTGGTATCCCCTAGGCTGGCAAAGTTTGCTTTTTCCAGACTAAGCTTGGGATACACGTACAAACTGAACTTGAAATGTACAATTCTAGGTAGCAAGGGGAAAGAACGACACTCAGCTTAACTGATGAGAGAGAACGTAGACAGATATTGCAATAAGCAATCTGCTCACTTCAGTATAAAGATGAAAATAAGTGGGCTAAAGGGAATGTAAGAAAGCTTTCTGGGGAAAAGTAAAGCAGAGAGCTTATTGCTTTATGGTTTTATGCTATGTGGTACTTATTGTGAAAACAATATATTAGTAGTCTATTCAGAACCTGTCTTCTAGTCATTTTAATCGCTTTGTTGTTCATAAGGTCCTGGAGGGAAGAAAAAAGAAAGTTAATATGCACGAGAAAAGTTAACGTGTTTGTGAAAGAGAGTCCAATGCATCTTCTCATTTAATTAGTGATAAAGCTGTGCAGTTCCAGAGTGAAGGGAAATGAAGGCTGTCAGATTAAAATATGTTAAGATAATATAAAATATTAAGATAAAATGTATTTGAAAGAGCCTGGCACCTGTAAAAGACAAAAATATATAGCTAGCCGTCTGCAATTTATGTAGTGTCCCTTGCTATCAACTTTTGAGCAAAGAGTCACAACAACTTTTTTCTGGTGAGCAAAGATACTGTTTAAAAGGAAGTTTTGAATATTGGTGTAGGGACCACTGCTGTTACTGTCTTTAGTATTGTCACAGCATACATATTTCATGCTGTCCTTAGACAGTAGAACAGGAATCTACTCTTCAATATTTTCGTAGTTCAGACAAGACAATCTTAAGTCTATCAGGAGGTAATTTGGTGAAGTAAAAGGCAGCAACACCAACCTGTTTTGCTGAAAGTTGTCTTCAAATACCCCAAAGTTGGAAGACGTTCCATATGAAGCAATGCAACCTTGTAGTAAACTAAATTTGCTGTGTATTCACCCAAAAGCTTGTTGGAATTCAGGCTGACATCCAATCTGTAGATACACACAAAATAGGTATGTAGTCTTGATTACTCTTTAAGATTTGATTTTACACCAAAGCGTGATTCTTCTGGTTAATTATTTGCAAGCATTTTCTCATCAGCACTTTATAAACAGTCATACAAATATATTTCTATAGATTTATCTATCAAATCTTTCTGAACCAACAATTTATCACATCAGAACAGTGAAAATGTTATTTGCAAAAGGAAAGGAGCTGTTTAAAAAGGAATAATTCAGAGGGAAGAAAAAACCCCAACCCTAATTTCTTCAAGGGACTGTATAAACCATGCAAAACACCGCATCGGAAGGGTAAACTTCACCTTTGTCTTAGAAGTGAAAGCTCAGCAGTTCTTTCAAGAAAGTACATAAGAGGGAGGTAGATCAAGGGAATTTGTCTATTTGCATTTACATCAGCTCTTCAGAATCTGTTGTTTTTGTTAAAGTTAGTTGCAGTAGCCGACTGACAAAATAATGAATCCTTTCTAGTTCTACCGAACAATTTGAGGCCCTTAGGACCTTATGTCAGTGCAATAAATGTTGTAAATGGCTATAAATCTCTTACCTGATTTCTGTTTCAATGCTTTCCTTCTTTCAGCTCAAAGTTTAATTTAAAATTTCCAAACTGGAAGTAGCAACTAGTTTTTGACTGCAAACAAGTATAACAGTGAAAGAATTAAAAAAAAAAAAAAAAAAAAAAAAAGGAGACAAGAGACAGAGAGTGGGAGGCAATATATTAGTAACAAGTACATGTATATTAAGTAGACTATATAGATTATATATATTGGGGAAGGAGAGGAAAGGAGAGGAGAGGAGAGGAGAGGAGAGGAGAGGAGAGGAGAGGAGAGGAGAGGAGAGGAGAGGAGAGGAGAGGGGAGGAGAGGGGAGGAGAGGAGAGACAGGAGAGGAGAAGATACAGCTGCAGGCAAACTTTTACACCTAACACTAATTCATGAGAATAAGGGGCATTAGCTGCTGTTCTTTCAAATGAAAAATATTAAGGAAGTTCCAAACAAGTGGGAAAAAGCCTGCTAAATCATACCATGAGCACAGTGCCTGGACCCACACTGAATGAACTCAAAAATACCATTGGCCGTAGGCAATACCGGTGCCCACTGTGAATCAAGCCAGTCTGCTCCTGCACAGAGATCAGTACACCTGGAAATGTTGCTTTTGTCCTTGCCATTCAGAAATTTTTCTTCAGGCGATAAGGAAGAAAATATCCTCTGTATTCCAACAATATGAAGAAAGCCTCAAGGCCAAAATGTCACCTTCAGCCTTTTTAAACTTTCTGTGAGTACTTTCAAAAAATAATGGGTTTTGTTTGATTTGTAGCCAAGTCACCTGACATGGTACAGTAGCACTGAGACTGGAACTGCAGGATGTTCAGTGTTGGGCACAGGGGCAGAAGTTCAAAAAGGTACTAGGGCATGCCAAGGCAGATGAATAGAATATATTTGTGTGTATATATATATACATTTATATATACATACATACATGTATTTGCATATTTAGTGCTTTAAAAGTAAACAGCTGAGCAACACCTATTGAGATTACTTACTTATTGGAAGGAAAACAAGAATATGATTCTAAAATATAGATGAATATGAAAAACACATGCAATTTTTTCTATATGAAGTGGGCTGACCCAGAGGTCAAGTGCAAGGATCTCCCTCTTGGTAATCACCAGGAGCTGAACTGAATTTCTCCAGTGCACAGGTCATGGCACACCAGATTTTGAGACAGCTTCTGTACTGGTTGAAAGTACAGAACCGATTTTATAATCTGTGATGGACAACAGCTGTGTATTTATGCTAAGTTTCCATCTTCCTTTAAAAAGGGAGAAACTTGGTCTGGTGGAACTCCCTAAAAGGGTGGAGCTTTGTCCTCTCCTGGAAGAAATTGAATAAACTCAGAGACAAATTCTTTAAGACTTCAGATTTTGAGACAGAAAGAGCTAATGCAAGGAGCTGGAAGGTTGCAGCACAAAGAGAAACTGCTGAGGAGAACAGACAGCAGCCAGGGAGAGCTCAGAGGTGGCAGCAGGGACTTTCTGCAGGCCAGTGGAAACTGAAGTATTTGTTGCAGTTTGGTATTTATAAAGTTATTTCAAAATTTTCTGTTCTTTTTAATCTTCTTTTTCTGTGTAGATTCTAATAGAGATTGTATTTACTGCTTAGTTATGTTCCATTTAATCTTCTTGGGGATCTCACTATGAGGAAGAAGTCAAGACAGATTCATCCCACAATTCCAGCTGACCTCAGTTCGGTCAGCCCATTCCCCAAGGGTTTTTATGGACCTGTGATTGCCAAAACATCTTTTCAGTTTTTTTTATTCTCCCCTACCTCATCTTTCTAACCACATTCTTGTTTCGAGAACCAGCAGTGTCTTTGCTCCTATCCCTGTTCTCACGCTACTTAGGATAATACTATGTATATAGTATAATATAAAGAAAGCCTCAGAAATATTCAGGAACAGCAATTACTGTAGGTACGTGAAAGCAGGGAATGAAAAATACTTGCAGTAAGGCCATAATGTGCCCATTCATGTTTATATCAAAAATAACCTGTCTGTGGTGAAGTGGTTCACTCTGGTTTGGGTGAAAAGACCTGCTTTTCCAGGATGGCAAGTGGCTCTGAGAATAGATAACAAAAATATTAAAAAATTGCATTCTTGAGTCTAGATTTTACTTACACTGGCCATTGCTCAAGAAATCCTAAAATTTAAAAGTCTGAAAAAACAAATGTGGGAAGAGAAGACATGAACAGTATGGTATTTTACCATATTACATGATTACATGATTAATTATTACAAAATATTACATTTTTTTTCCAGTCATGGGTATTTTAGTTTTTTACTTTAAAACTTAACACCTATTGACTGAAGAAAAAAATCCTCGCTATCGCTTCCTAGGTTAGAAAATGATTACAGAAGAGCAGGATTAGAAGGATAAAATGGAACATAGGTCTTTCAGGACAGTCTGTTTTCTGACCCATGGGACAGAATGTCAACATACTGAAGTTAAATTATTTTCCTTTGCAAAATTTTTGGCATTGGCTATGAAAAAAATTTAACACTTTAAAGTGGACATTGAGGGTTTAATTATTACATCATTTTTCTTAAGAAGTAATAAGACAACAGTCTTGCTCTAGGGATTAGGATAGAGCTGAAAGTGAGAAAGGAAGAATGTTAGAGCTAGCAGTTTTTTAATACTTTATGCTATTTATTTATTTGATGTTTTAGTCTGTAGCTTCCTGCCACACAGAAAAGAAGTGCAGTAGTTATCGGTAGCTCAAGGGCTATCGGAGTGCACACCATCTATTGCAGGGCAGTCAAAGTGACAGGAAAGTGGTAGCCTGCCAGAGGGTGAAAGGATAGGAAGGAGACAGTAAGAAGATAGTGAATTAAAGAACATATGAGGGGAGAAAAAATGGTAGAGGGGTTAATGTAAGTTCAGCACAGTGACAGAAATGAAGTCAAGAGGCTAAATAGTGAGTTCACTACCAAAAATGAAAGTCCAGTAGCAAGCTAGGCAATAAAATGAAACTTGGTGATTAGAAACCAAGAGATTTTGTGCTCTCCAAAACATTTGGGAAGGGATCTACCTTTGGAGCTGGATAGCCAGCTGAACCAATGCTGTTTTAGAGGATCAGTCAGCTATAGTGTGCAGAGCCAAACATAAAAAGCAAGAAACATGTGAGCCATCAGCGATTCGTAGAACAGGTTCTAACACACAGGCAGAGCAGGTAGTTGCCTAAGGCAGCAAAATATTAAGGGCAGCAAATTGTTTAGTGACCATTTATTGTGCCAGTGGAGTTTCACCTACGTGATGGTTTTCCTGATTGCCTGTGGCAGCAAAAACTGTAAAGCAGTTATCGCTAGTGTCAGCCAGATATCATCAGTAAAAAGCAGAGAGAGATTAGTTTTTCTTAAATGAGCGAAAAAATGCTGAAATGACTCATCAAAACTAGAACTAAGAATCATAGGAATTATTCCTACAAAAGTCCATTTTGTATTTTACAACTGTAGCTCCCACTGTGTGCGCGTGTGTGCGCGCGCACGCGTGCGTGCGTGCATGCCTCTGGTTTTGGTTTGTGTGGTTGGTTATTTTTTTCAAAAGCTCTTCTGATGCCAGATCCTATTGCTTCTGGAAAGGCTCATGCTTGTCTGAGTCCTCTGTTCTCTCATAAGTGCAGTCATGCTCAATACTTAGCGATCTTCCAGTGACCTTGGAGTCAGATCAATCTGGGCTGAATTAAAGCATTTAGCATTTAGGTTTTTCCATCACACTATAAAGTGTAAAAAAAAATAAAAATATCTGGCTGTTTCCAGATGCTGCCCCTTTGGAATTTTTATATGCAATGATTATGTCCAGAAAGGTTTTGGCTTCTAATTTTTTCCTATGTACCATGTTCCATATTTCCATAGTTATATGTGAGAAATTGCCTTTTATGTTTGAAAAGGAGTTTCTGATTTTTCATTTTCACTTTTGTTACTGTACTATTTTATTTTCTTCCAAGTTCAATATAAAGGCTTTTGCATTATTTTAGATCATAGAGAGAATTTTTGACTTTCTGAAATAGACTAGTTTGTTGAAGATCATTACAATGATTTTAAGTTGCAATCTCATAAATTATAGAAAAAACTTGACACTAAATTTTTTGTTTGTCTCATACTCATACTTTGTCTTTAACAGAAGCAAACTAACCAGGAATACACGAAGGCATCTGTTATGATGACATTTGTTTGTCAAATGACAGCTAAATAGATCATATTCATCAGATGGTTTCTCCTCACTAAGTCTTTGGGTTTTTTATAAGTAATTACAACTTTAGACCACATCTGCTTTCCTGTCCAATTCTATGGTTTGCACAATTAAGTTAAGCAAACTTGAAAGAGAATCGCATAAAAAGAAATCACAAAACATTATTTTGAGAGAGAAATTGGAAGAAATAACAGCTGTATCTTTCATTAATGTTGTCAGTTTGATGCACAAAGAGAAAGAAAGTTATTCAGTGCTGCAAAAATGACCTTAAAAATTATATCTTTGAACCGCTAGTACTTCCTTCCTCAAACACTGTCTTTTGGTTCCATGCTGAAGAGAAAAAAAAAAAAAAAAAATCAATAATATCTGAATACTTAACTAATGGATGTTAAACATTGATAAAGTAAACAAATACACAAAATTTTACCTCTTTTCTGATGCTGTGCACATTTTAGTTCTCTTCACAAAAAGAGAAGCTCGCTCTTTCTTTACAGAAGATTGATATTCAATAAAAAAATGTAGATCGAAAGGATAAAGATTTATGTAAAATTTAAACAAAACAATCAATTAAGGGCAGGAAAAGAAGTATAGGGACTGGATAATCGATGAGAAGAATTGGTAAGATCTATGCTTTAGATACAGAGCAATAACGTATAAAAGCAATAACTGAGAGTAAACTAAGAATATTAAGTGGAAACACCAGAAAATCATCATAGTCTATGAAAAGAACATTGTTTTTTTTTCCCCCCATTGTGGTTTTTTTCTGGCTAGAATGCTGCATGCTGAAGCAGCTTTCGTGCAGAGAATGTTTCCTAAATTACGTGATTTTTGTATGCATTGATGTGCATAATGTGTTAATATTTGTTGTGAAAAGAAAAAGGGAACTTCTTTTTTCATCCATCACATCTACTGTGACTACATAGTGTTTCATTACATAAGAAGAAAGGATTTCTTAGAGTAAGGGAAAGCATCTGAAACCTATCTTCTGTGGTACAATTATGTCTGAATGCTTTACACATTTTTGTGAGAGAGTAATTAATTTTAATACTTTTTTTCCCCTCCTCCTTTGAGATCTTGCTCATTGGCAAATACTTGTCAGCAATCAGTTAGAGTTTATTTCTAGTTCACTTCAGTTTGTCCTATTCAAGGAAGAGCTTTTAATCAGAAATTATATGAAGGATCCAATTGCAGGTGCTGCTAACAAGCCTTATGAGCTTTTAACATCCTGGAGACTGGTCTAAATAGTGCTGGGTTCTGAAAAAGCAATTCTGATGACATGCAGCCTGGCCAGGCTCCCCGTGAAACATGTTGGAGTGATTCTGCTGACCTGAGGAGCTAGAGCATTGTTGGAGACTGTAAGCTGAATTTGCAAAAGTTCTCTGCTGTGGTTGCTTTTATGGAAGCAAATGAGAATGTCTCTCTTAACATCCATGTAACTAGGCTAATGGTCTCTGGTTTGGGAAACATAACCCAATAGAACATGGATCACATCAAACCCAGGAAAAATCCTGTGGAAGAAGCATTGCCAACTGCGATACGTGATGGCTAACAAGCAAAGATACAGGCCAAAACAAGACAATTTGTCTGAAACCACACAGTAATCCTTACAGATATATAAAGCTTTAAAAATCAGACGTAAAATACATCCTGCTGAAATTCATGGACCTTGAAATGACATCAAGAAAAAAGAGAGAGTTAAAACCAGAATGAAAATCAAAACTCATCTCATTAAAAACACAAAGAACACAGAAATCAAAACCAACAGTGAGATCTACACACAAATTTGAACCCCAGACTTTCAGTTATTTTGTTCACTTGGATAACAGACAACTAGGTAGAGGGCAGCATTCTGAAAAGGTGCATGTTGGGAAAACAGCCCTGGCATACTTCTAATAAAGTCTGTCTCCCTAGGAAGTTACCAAAAGTGACTTCAAGCAGACTGTCAGTTCTAGTAGAAAGAGGTCTAGCTAAACGGAGAGAATAATAGCTTTAAGCTGCCGCTGCTGTTCTTTGATTATCAAGAGGTGTCATACAAAATTTGAAGCAATTTTGAATAGGCCATCAGTTCTGCAGGTCAAAAGCCATATCTCTAGTTACCTAACAAACCAGAACTGTATTTCTCACAAAGACTGAAAGAAGAAACTTACTGCTACTCTGTGCATCTTACTGTTGTCTTTTAAACTAATTTAATACCACTTTACCAGCAACTGATGTCATATGCGATATTTAAATTTTTATGTGGTTATGCATTAATATTTTTTGCTGCTGCAAATCTGCCATTTCCCCTTTCTGCCTTAATAAACTGCAAGCCCAGCTCACTGCCCTCCAGCTCTTTTCTGTCCTGTGTCCCTCGGAAACATTGGGTGAATCTTCGCCTTTAAGTTATAGAAAATCAAGGTATGAAATCCATGGTCAGTCTTAATTGATAATAATCTAAAGGTAAATATTTATAGACAGGCACTTTTTTTTTTTTTTAAATAACATTAATCTCATTCTGATTTGCATGTCTAAAGAGTCCAGAAAGACAAATTATCAAAACTATATAATCTTCATAACTGCTACACGTTTCAGACTGTTTCTGATTTCCTCCAGATTAATTCTTTGGCATGTGTAAACTCAAAGGAACACAAATCTTTGGGTAGTCTCATGAAACAGCAAATATTTGCCATTAGGCAAGAGAGCTGAAGAAGAAACCTTCTTTTTTTTTTACAAAGAACTATTCCATTATGTTTTTATACTGTTAATATGCCTGTAAAACCTTCAGCAAAGAAAAAAACGCTCCAGAGACATAGCGACATTTTGGATTATTTCCCTGATGAAAGCATTATTGTCCCCAAAATTCACTTTTGCTGCTATCCTAGCAATCTGTCGCTTTACATCCTAATTTTATTTAGCAAACAAAATAGTTCACTGTCATTGTAACATCATCAACAGCATGTTTTTTCATTAAATCTCAAAGCAGATTGTCATTAAAGGCTAGCCTGTTAGGCCTTTCACAGATATTTGTAAAAACCTGTGGTTTTGCTGTCCAATGTAATTGCAGCATATTTTCCTTTTCCTACATGTGGGAAAGCAGTTTGTTTGGTTCAGGTTTTTTGTTTCATTAAGGTTTGATCCAGTTGAGTTTGTACCCCCTGAGGTCTGTATTTGGTTTGAAATAATGATATACTTGCACACAAGCCTGAGTATAAGCTGACTGCCATACAAACCACACATCTACTACAGACCCAGCCTCAACCAGTAATTCTGTGACTGATCCCTGCACAGCTTCTTTGAGTTTGAAAATCAACCCAAGTTTTATATTGAAGATTTTGTACACTTCTGTTCAAAGACCACAACAGAAAATACATGTAATATTCCAGAAGCCCAGGAAGAAAAAACTAATAGAAGCTCTGGGCAAAAACTTGGCTGTGAGGAGCTGACTAACGTTAGAAGCAATAGTGCTTTTCTGGTCCTTGCTTTTATTTTCGCCTTGTTCAGCTTCAGAATACAATGAATCTTTCTGGATTCCTTACAGTTGTCACAAGAAAAACTATTGTGCATCTCCCAGCTCTTCCAGTGAATTATTTCTTGGATTTTCCTGTTAGATTTAATTGTCTTTCGTTCTTTACCGATCTCCGTGACTACAAACTCAGTCAAACTTTTTCCCATTTGTAAGGGTAAACAGAGACACTACTTTTCTTCTTAGTAATAATAAGAGTCTAATTTAGTCAAAGCTTTTAAAAAAAAGCTTCATCGAGGTCCTGGTGAGGATAAAGAGGAGTCAGATCCACAAAAGCACCTAAACGGATTTCAGTTCCTTTAAAACTGTGGTTTTAAACCCCCCATCTCAGTAGCTACCAAACTTTGGAGACAAGCAAATACCTTTGGGGCCATAAGTTTTATCTCACAGTTCTCAGATACTTCATATTTTATCTTTTTGCCTGTTGTGAAGAAAGAAATTCTACTCCAGGCTGAACTCTCTCTCATTTCAGCCTGACCCATATTTAGAAACCTTCACAGATTAGGAGAGCACATGCTTCTCAGAGCATGCCTGTATACACCTATGTATAAGGAGGGGTTAAAAGATGGAATTTTGGTCCGTGGATGAACACTGGGGGAGAAGTAGATATCCGAGAAAAATGCAGTCAGCACAGAAAATGGATGGTTTGTTGCCTGTTGCTTGGAATGCTGACCATGGAGACAAGATAGCTGAGCAATACTGGGGGAGGACGTGCAGTGGGCTGTTGCATGGTACAGCTGTTAGCATGGTCAGCACATGACTGCTGCATTATGAAAATATGCAGCATGTACAAAACCCATGATCCAATAGACAGGATCGCTATGGTGTGTGCAGTGCGCCTGGCCAGCGAGCGCATGGGTCATAGGCTCCCTATGTTACAACCAAGGCGTGTTTTTGCACCCGCTGGCCATGTGTGCCGAAACCTCTTCCTCTGCAAATGTATAAATACCGGGATTTCCCGAAGAGCATCGAGCTGGTGCTCGATGGCAAGACCACCGTTGCCTCCGTCGGGACACCCACGTAAAGCTGGCACCTACCGATTGCTGGGCCGAGCTCACGGCACAAGACGGCACAAGAACGTACGGATGGTCCATCTTCCTCATGGTCCTTGGGTCGATATGTTAATTTGCTTTACAAGATACCCTTAGCATAACACATGTCTGGAGTTAATAAATGCTTGCTTTTTCCCTTATAGTCAGTGTGTGTGTTCGCCTTCTCGGGAATCCTCGAAACCACCCTAAAACAACCTACCCGAGCAAACTCCTCACAAAGTGTGGGCTAGGATGCTTTGGAAGTAAAAGATATGTACTAGGTCCTCGTCAAGGCCTCTTGACTGAATACTTTTATATGTAAATTTATCGAAGGAAAAGTAAGAGACCTCAACATCACTAGCTCTGTGAAGAATGACTTTAATTTTTGAAAGATATTGTCAGCAGAGGTTGGAAAGAAGTGCCTCCTTGTGTACAAGACACTGGTAGATCAGTATTTCTTTCAGGCCAACAGTAGGTACCAGTCTGGTGATAAAGTTGGTTCTTTTGTATTACTTTTTAAAGTACCTATTTTATATATATATATATACATATATAAAAATTATAAATAGATGAGGTGCCAAAATAGGGTTCTGGATTTAAAATACATTAATTGATTAAAGCCCAACATCTTTTGACAAAATATATGCTATTCCCTTAGGCCCTTCTCAGTTGATCTCCAGAGATTGTTAAGTGGTTCTACTCCTACAGCTGTAAATTTGAGGTTAAGGATATGTTTCTTTATGAGACATATTCTTTGTATAATTACATTTTTGTATTTTCAGAGCCTTAAACAAATAGTTTTAGGAAAAAATCTTACCATGTTTCTTTATGTGCTTATATTTGAGTGCCAGGGTTCTACTCATACTTCAAAAAGTAAACACGTACATGAGTCATTCCAAATTTAAGTCTCTATTACTTCACATTAATATATATTAATATTATAAAATTATCTTTCCATTGGAATATAGACAATAACTTTCATATCACTCCTGATAGCTTGTGGAGAATCTAGGAAATTAATATCAAATATACGTATATTTTATATAGCAATAGTCATGCAAAAATTTAGCACTATTGGCATTAGTGAAGAGAAAATGGATTCCTGAGGGAAAATAAAAACCAAAGATAACTGGAGTGGAAGACTAGGTTTAATGAGTGCTTTATTTCAGCTGCTGCAAACTTGCAGGCAATTACAAATATTTACAACTCCTAATTTGGGGAATGGTGTATTAAACTGAAACCACTGAGAACAGTTCTGTGTCCCTGTTCTAGCTGCTTTGCATAGCTTCAAAACAGCCGCTAGAAAGTTGCCCTAAAGACTCATTCTAGGTTTTCTCAGAAGTGTATACAATTATCCTGCACCGACCCTTAATTCCTGAGACAGAGGCAGCTCTAATGCTTTTCAGCTGATAGGAATTTCAACAGAAAATTTTACAGTAGATGTGTGTGTGTGTGTGTTGGCCTGTATGTAACACAGAGAAGGCTTAAAGGAAAAATATTGCACAAAACAACAGTATATGTCATTGATTATAAAGCCAATACCAGTAAGATTAAAATATTTAGTTATAATATGATGGAAACCAGAAAACTAGATCACTGACTTTTCTGTTTTCTCCTATGCACCTCTTCTCAGCTTAGCCTGAATTGTCCACCTTGGGCATAGTCAGAAAATTCCCAAGCGAGGGCTACTGTGCAGGCACACAAATGCAAGAGCTTTGTAATGCATTTACTAAACCTGATTCTCAAGACTGAAAAACCCGATTGTTCACATTCACCATACGAAGGAGGGCTGAAGCATACAGTTATACAATAGACTCACACCACTCATGGACAAAATCACAGGACAGTTGGGATGCTGGGATCTTCTTTCTCCTCCATGCTGTTTTTCATGCTCATCCTGAGTTGCCTCATGCCCCCCTCTCTAACTTTGGGTATAACCAGAACTACGCCTCCCCCCCCCCCCCCCCCCAATAAGTACAACTGTGTAAGATGATGATGGACTTGATGACAGCATGTGCACTTTCCATGCTTAGCAGGAGGAAAATATGGCTCAAAGAGTTATAAAAGTGTGTTGCCGGGGGTGATTCTTACTATCCTCAAGGTATGACAACCCCAGTATGAGAAAAGGAGAGGGAACACTAAGCAAAGGACATAGGGCACAATAGCTAACATCCAAATGACTTTTGGCAGCCTAATGGTCAAATCAACTCTTGACGTAAACTGGATGTAATCTTCCGCTAGCATGGGTATCTCACCTCCCCAAGGAGTGTCCCAGCCACCAGACTGCAGGTCCTCTAAATACAAGGCAAAGGAGAGGATTTGTCTCCTTATGAAGAAAAACTGTGCTTGTTATTTTATGTGACATATTTTCTCTCAATTATATGACCTTTAGTGCTCCTGAAGTGGAGGGTGAATCATCTAAGAACAAATGTGCATTTTTATTCTTAAATTTCTCCCAGAACAAATAGGCCAAAGGGTTGAAAATGTGCCTACACAATTAAGAGCTGGAGTTCTCTAACATTTTGCTTCTAAGACACTTACATATCTTGGACAGTTTTCTTTAGACCCTCTGTAAATTGCTGTCATTCTTTCCGAGTCAACAGAGTGGTGATAGCCTGTAATACTGGCCCTATGTTTCTAATGCCATAATTATTATCGTGTCTTTAAGTAGCTATGCTTGCCTGAGAACATTTTATCTTTTTATATGCTAAATGTCAAGTATTTCCATAGGATATAGTTATCAACAAACTCTAGATTTAGGAGAAAATGTTTGCTTTTCAGAACAGACTAAGATGAATTGCGGACTTACAAAACACATTTTATCTTCCAAGTCTTTATGCAATTGGTGCCTTCACCCACATTATTGTACAGTCTTTACCTGTTAATAATTTTTCTCACCTGTGTAATCTTTTATCTTAAGATAAAAGCTATGAGAGCACATGGTCCACAAACCCGTGGTTAATAAAAAATGTGGCAATTTCAAAACTTCAATTCACTCCAGCTCAGTTTACTCAGAAGTCTTTCTTCCCTTAGATAACTAGAGCTATGAGATTTAGATAACTGCAAAAGAAAGAGGAACACATTGATTAATGTAAATCCCTGTACTTCGCTTGGCTAATAATGGCTACTTGCAATTCAGGGTATGGGAATTTGCATACTATGCTAAATTACTAAGATAGAACTCTGTTATCATTATGCAAATATAAGTGCAAGAAAATGAGTGACTAAGAAATAAGCATGCATACTGAGCTGTAACGGTGAGTCAGGTAAAAATGTAACAGCATTCCTGAACTCTGACTGGCTGAAACATTTCCAATTTTGAAGCAATAGTGCTGGGATAGTTAAAATATGCAGAAATATAAAATAGGAAGAGGAAGAACAGAGCCTGAAACAGTTTTCAGTGACTTTCCTAGAAGATAATTTTCTGCCAATATTCGTATTGCAAAATGAAGATAACATTTGTTCACCTTATGAAGATGTATGGGCTCTTAAACCCGTAATGAGGTCTGAGGCCCTTAAATGAAAGAGCTAAACTGGAAGTCTTAGGTGCTATAAGAATGATGATTAGTGTTAGGAATACACTAAAAAAGACAATTATTTTATTCATGCTTCTATTTAAGTTTTTATCTGAGGAAATGTATGTTTTCATGACATTTGGAAATTATATTGACTTTTGGCTATTGTTTAAACTTAGGTGTATTTTTTCTGGGTATAAATACTATGGAATGGGTCTAAATGTATCATAGAAATGAGGCTTTCCTTATTTGCTCATAGCCGATTGAGTGCTCATTAAATGGCACGTTAAAGTAAACATTCACTATGCATTCTAGATATTCTAATTGTAAAGGGGACCCTGCTCATCTCAGATCAAATTGCGTGGTAACTATTGCCAAGATGATGTCAAACCTGTTACGCATGATATAATGATGGGATCTAGGAAATGGATAATTGTGTTACCTTGTCCTGTACAAGATTTTCCTGACATTTCCACAAAATTGTCATAGGATGAGTCTGCTGCCTGAGAGTATATCAACAATATTGATCACCAATTAGACTGTATGATTCAGCATGAAGTTGCCTGGCATCTAGACTGCAGGACCTCAAGGAAGCTCTGTCTCCATGAGATTTTCCCCTCACCTAATTGCTTGTTTCAGCAGCAGAATGAATAACCAAGCTCATAACATCTTGGACACATTAGCAAATTATAAAAGAAGCTGTTCTAGAAAATTGGAGAGAAACACTATGGTTTCTGTGTTTACATCATTGTTTACATCCTCTATTTTAAGTCAGACTTGCTTTGCTTTTCTGTTTTCACTTTTCAAAATGGCAATCATGATTTCACTGCCAGCAGCCATAAAATATCACAATGAGTTTTACTTTGCCAGAATTATTGTCCTATGCCGCACTCTACAGGGATGTTCTCACACTTTATGCCTGCACAGGCCCAGTTTTGTTGTAAAAGCATTTCCACTTCTGATGACAGAGCACTGTCTGAGCTCAAGCAAGAGGGAAAGGGATGGAAATCAGGAGAACCAAAGGTACATCTGCGTGGTATACAATCCATGAAACGCCATCCGTTGGATCATGTTGATACTGTTTGTCAAGTAAGCATTTTGTTGTCAACATGGCATTTTACTTTCCTGTTGCCTGATACGTTCCAAGACAAAATGGCATGACCACAACCAGCACTCACAACTATGAACTGTTGGTGTGGTACCAAGAGTACTTTGAGAAGCAGCAACAGAACCCAGAGGTTCCTCCAAAGGTCCCAGTATAAAACTCACACGGTCATGTCAGGGCTTTAGCCAGTCTTCTTTTTCAGCTGAAGAATTGACGGTTAGAAATTATAAGGGAATTCAGACTGCAAGGTTGATTTTTTTTCTCACTGTCTGTGATATGAAAAGACATAGCCATATGTATAATGATGAGAGAAATAATCACTAATTTCAGAAAGGAAATGTGTAAGGACATAAGGTGAAAGCGAGAATGGGAGCAGATTGTAAGGAAGAAGTTAGAGGAGACAGATGTTGAATATGAGAGATTTAATTCCTCATCATATGTCTGTCTGGTCTATGCTGCTGGCCAGAATAAAATATATGAACTAGGGACCATATGAAATAGGGTACTCGATATGTTAAATTCCCCTTCTGGAACTTCGCAATAGCCAACAATGCAATTATAACATTAAGAAACTTTAAAAAAAATAAAAAAATCCTATGCTGAAACATCTCTCCGCAATGTTTATTTTTCTTAATCACACTCAGAGGATGTTTATACAAAAAATACACCTGGAAACGTTGAAAGATATTGATATTTTATTCTGCGTTCCATAGAGTCAGAAACAATGTCAGCTGCAGAAATCTTTAAAGATACAATTGTAACATGATGAAGTAAGACAGCTGAATTTTTAAATATTAATTATTAAACAACATAACAATATGATAATTCAGTTCTACAAGCTTTTTAAAGTTTCTTTCTTTTTTTTAAAGACATCTCTACCACCACCTCACTATGAGTATTTTTATGAATATATATCTGTAAGTAAGAATATGATAAATAAATGAATAAATAAAGGATTCTAAATTATAAAAAACAGTGTTCAGGTCTAAAATATTTCTTTTTCAATTTTTTGCTTGTTTTCTTGCTTGTTTTTGTTAAGTTTGATTTTGACCCAGTTCCCTCCTACCCCATTTCTGATTTGGAAAGCATGGAGGAAGACTGTAAGAAAATGTTGTGTTTCAGGTAAAAACAAAATACATTTTTTCACATATATTTGTCACTTCATCCCTTTGAAACAGCATTCAATGCACGTTGAATAATGTTAGAGCAGTGAACCATGAATGGCTTTCCTGCAATGGAGAAAGTTTTTCCTAAGAGTACATGAGATTCATTCTGACACAAAAGAAGAAAAAGTAATTTTATTCTTAGATATTTCATGGTGGTACAGAAATATTTGGGAAAGAGTGGTCACAGGCATAATTCCTTTTTTGATGGCAATATGAAGTAATAACCACAGTAATTTAATAAATAATACTATACAGTACTCCAACGTATATCTTAGTTAACAGCAATACATAACATTATTTAGACAAAGAGGATGAAGATTAGGGAACCGTACATGGTCCCTGGGTTGAGCTAGAGAAAAGGGAAAAGTAAAAAGCAGAGAAATAGCTAGCTGAAGAAAAAGCAGGGGAATTTCTTTATAAGACTGAGTTGCGATAATGGCTCAGGTGATGTAAGAGTAGTCTTCTTCGACACAACATTGCTCTAAATAGCTTTGAAGCCAGAAACATTAGGTTTCTGACAGTGAGATAACTGGAGAGTTTCTGTGCCATATTTTTGAGAGCTGAAAGTCAGAGAACAGAAGTCTTCAAATAAGTGCTGATTGAGTGAAAGGGATGTTTTGTATTAGCACTTTTGTGAAATGGAAGTTTGCCCCACAGGGCAAAATGTAATCAGCATCTTTCACAACCAGGACCACTCCTTCTCTGCCTAGCACTATCCGTCATGTTTGCTATTGATCATTCTTTCAGGGAAAGAATAGCAATAGCAATCTAATGTCCTACCTTACAACGTCTAGGGTATAAACTGATGGCCTGATGGAATTAAAACATAATTTAGGCTTAGATTCTGGTAGAGACTCACTGGTTTGACAGTGCGTTCGTTGCAAAACAGGGATGTAAATTTTTACTACTCTCAGTAGGCAGTATGTTTAAGATAGAACAGAATTCAGACTATCTAACATTAAACACCCAACAGGCCAGTGACATCTTTCTAGAGGATGATTCAGGGGACTTACTTAGGTTAGAAAATTCTCCTCTTAGTTTTCACATACCCCTAACTCATGATATTCATTCCAAGAAAAGGTAAAAAGTTTATGCAATAGGTAAGCAGATATTACATGATCAAAATATCTGGATCCAAAAGAATGCATTTCCGTTGATGCAGCATTCATGGAAAAAGAAAGAGATAAGGTTAAGTGATATTTAACAAATATTGTTTCAGTAATTCCGCAGACTCAGAAAATTCCCAAAGCCTTAAACCTTACTTAAAATTTGTAGAATGGCTGAAAATGTTCATGAATTGCTCATGGCTTGGCTTTGGGCCATCTAGTTTCTAATCAGGGAAATTAATGAGAAGGGACCTGTTTTGTCATACTTTACAATGCCTATACAAAAGATAACATCCAGAATATCAAGAAGTAAATGTGCATAAATTCAAAAGCATCTTTTCCTCACTAATATCCGTGCATCATTTTTGTTTTGTCTCCCTTAATGGGAGTCCATGTTTTTATACAACAGCTTTCTCAAAGACCTCAATCTTTGACCATTTTCTTATTTTGCCAGTAGCTAAAGAAAGTGCTTTTCTTTGGTTTTCCTCCAGTTGCAGACAGCGTCAAGCACTGATGTAAATGAGTGTTGGTGGCCACCATTGACTTTATGCTGCAAGCAGAATGTTGTCAAATGATGTGAAAGAGATAGAAGGTCGAGAGATTATTCTTCCCCTAATTGGACAGTGAGAAAGAGGTTGCCTTTCCTGACAGCTGTTTACATATATATAGGGGCATAAGAAGGGGCTTGAGCCTAAAAGATTTGGCTGTGATATTTCCTCATTCACAAGGTGGTTGTCTTCCTTTGCTATGATGATTTTTCTTTATCCCATACTGCTACAAAAGATGCGATTATCTGCAGAAATAATATTCAGGAAATAGTTTTCAAGAGCAAATGTATTGGAAAAAATTCAATTTCTTGAAGAATTAAAAATTCATCTAATACTAAATTTCTCTAAACAAAACTGCATCTGGAAGGAGGTACCTGTTACAATTTAGTGATGCATATGTAACAGTTTATGAGCACATCTACAATGATAGGTGGAGATCTCAATTGCATGCTTCTTAATTACAACTGTAAAGGTTATTTACACATCTCAGTATATATTCCTTAACCTCCCATTTTTAAAGAGACTGAAAAACACAGAACCTCATTTTCAGACCGGTCATGTTCATAAACAGGACGTTCCTCTGGATTTCTAGTGTGAATGTCTGTCCAATGGGTATTCTGAGGATACTTAGCATTCACCAACTTCAGGAATTACTTTCAAAACTTCTTTCTTTTGAAATGCTGCTGGAAGTATCAATAATGTTAGTATTCTTTACAGCTTTCCTTAATGAATTGTTGGTGGCATTACTTACAGCCTTCAAGCTTTCCCCCCCCCCCCCCCCCCCCCTAGATTTGCAGACATGTTTTGTTTAACCAGAGGTCAAAGTGCTGAGGCCAGCTCAGGAAGTGTCAGTCCTGGTTTCAGCTGGGATAGAGTTCACTGTCTTCCTAGTAGCTGGTATGGTGCTGTTTTGAGTTCAGTATGCGAAGAATGTTGATAACACTGATGTTTTCAGTTGTTGCTCAGTAGTGTTTAGTCTAAAGTCAAGGATTTTTCAGCTTCTCAAGCCCAGCCGGTGAGAAAGCTGGAGGAGCACAAGAAGTTGGCACAGGACACAGCCAGGGCAGCTGACCCAAACTGGCCAACGGTGTATTCCATACCATGGGACGCCACATCTAGTATATAAACTGGGGGGAGGGGGGACGGGGGGAATCACTGCCTGGGGACTAGCAGGGTGTCGGTTGGCTGGTGGTGAGCAAATGCAGTGCGCATCACTTGTACATTCCAGTCCTTTTATTACTACTGTAGTCATTATAATTATTAGATTCTTCTTTTCTGTTCTATTAAACCCTTCTTATCTCAACCCATGAGTTTTACTTCTTTTCCCAATTTTCTCCCCCATTCCACTGGGGGAGGGGGGAGTGAGTGAGCCGCTGCATGGAGCCTAGTTGTTGACTGGGGTTAAACCTCGACAGTGTCTTATATTCTCAAAGTGAATAGGGAGGATGATGTATTTCTTTAGCTGGATAAATAACTCTATTTAAAAAAAGTAAAATGAATAGTGATAGGCAAAAAACATATACTGGAATTTCTTTTCATGATTTAAGATGTACAGAAATAAAGAGCAGTTTGATTACTGAATTATTCAATATACTGAGAAAATGTCTTGCCACATATTGGATCTTTTTCCCATTTATGCTACTGGAATGAAATTCACATAGAAAAGTATGTCCTCAAAATGACCTGTTCACAGAGAGCCTGGAAAATGGAGAAATATTATGATAATACACAAGAAATCTTGTGGTCTAGAGGTTTCTATCGGATACAACAGAAATATTTCTAAAAGACCAATTCCTACAGTGTTTAGTCATTCTTCAGTTACTAGTCATCACATCATGTCCCTAGGAAAACTCAAGAGAATTTTTAGGAATTCAGGTAATAACTAAGCTCTTTACTAAAGACAGATAATGCAAGTTTGCTTGGTATCTTTGTGTTGGCATCTTAAGATCTCAAGGGGAAAAACATTTTGTATGCAGTATTTTTGAGAAGCAATACAAAATAGTACAATCTTTGCTCCTTTGTTCTTTGATGAAAAGGACAAAAAAAGGTAAGATTTTCTAAAAATGGTACTTCTCAATCAAGCAGATATTTATTGCATGCTAGAAAAAAACCTGACTCTACACTTTACTGCATTTTTTAAGTCACTGAAATAGAGGCACCAGGATATAAACTGTTCCCAATTGTTTATGCCAATAAAGAAGGTGAAAATCTTAGGAGAATTATCTGCAGAATCTCATTCATTTTTAAGAGACTGTATGAAAGCAATATGTCATCATTTTTGTACTGAGACATAGATTTCATGCTGCACAAAGTCAGTTGTCATAAATGGGAATCCATATGTGAATTCATACCCTCCTGACACTGAACAAGGTCTAATTTTTGTATCTCCTAACCTCCTGTTGTTCAGTGAATTTTAGAACTGTGGAATTCAGATTGTTCAGATTACAACGTAATGGAAAGAAGCAAGACCATGACTTAACTAAACAAATGACCTGGAATAGACCTGGCATAACACATTTGAGAAAGGTCAGGGTTATAAATAAAATTGATTTGATCATTTTAATAGTTTCAAGGGAATGAAGCAGTCTTCACAATTGGTACAATTTTAAAAATCTTTTATAGAAATGATACACTGATGCTTACCAGGGGAAGTTAAACCAAATAGTTGGCTGAAAAATGCTACAAATATTGGCCTTATGCAGTCTACAAGGTGTTTCCTGAATATACAGACTTCACTTGAATATCTGCTAAAAGAAACTGTCATTATTCTGTTTCTCTCAGGAACGATCATTTTAACAGTGAAACCTTGCCATCAGTTTAATCATATTTAATTCATGTAGCAGAGACAGTGGAGTAGAGCAATGCCTCCTGCTTCCTGCCTTGAAAATGCTATCCCTCGTCATTGGGACATTTAGAAAAAAGGTCATTCACAGGGCAGAGAGGGAAGCATTAAGTTCTGACTTAAGAAACAGTCTTTGAGCATCTCGTGTTCACGCCAAAAGTAAGTGAGGAATATCAATATGTCTCCTGTGGTCTTGGGAGTTAAAAGAGAATTATATTACAAAAGCCTAATGTAAATCAGGCTTCATACACATTACTGTAATGGAGAAATACTAGATTACTGCAGCTGAAGATATGTTCCACAAATGAATGTAACATGTGAAAGACAAATCAATTTTCCATCTCCTCTTAAATCCTAGAAGCTCGAGAGTATTTCAGAAATCAATCTAGGATCAGGTCCTTCTCTCTGGAGAGACTGATCTCCTATCAGGGGAACACCGAACTCTAACAGAAGGTGAAAAAGATGTAATACTGTCATTCTCCCTGATTTACGGTTTTACCGTTAAATAAAACAGGCAACAGTGTAGGATTACGGGCACTTCCCTATTGCTGTTTTCAGCATGCTGCCGCTGAAGGCTTGGCCAGGGGGATGCATTGCCCTGGCCCTGGCTGCGGGGAGACTGGATGCAGCTCTGAGGGCAAGAGAATGTAGGCACCTGCCTGCAAGTGATGCCATCCCATCTGGCCTCAAAACCCTGTGCAAGTGGCCCCTGGGCTGTTATATTTAGGGAGTTGCTATTTTTTGACTATTTATCAGCCACCGAGAGAGCGTATACCTGAAAGATGCCGTGAAGCACACCGTATCTGCATCCTCACCACGTGGCTGTAATAAACACCCTACAGGCTACCCAAGTGTGCAGAAAACCATGTTCAGGCATGTTATGGTGTGTGTCAGGCTAGAAGCCATGCTCAGGAATTCAGAGGTCCTGTGCTCGGGAAAGTGGGTTTGCAGGCTCTCTCTCCCTGTAGACGATGATAACCTTGGTCTCAAAATACCGCTGAGCTGTCCCCTAGGTACACCTTTGTTCTCAACTAGTTCGCCAGATTTTCTGGAGGATATGCTATCAATGATTCGTGAAAGATAAGGTTATGAAGTGATTAGATATAATTTGCCTAAAATGCAGTTGGAATCACTAAGGCATGTTAATATTTGTAGGCTGCTCAGTCCGTAAGTCAAGTCACTCATTTCCTTTCAGCAGATGTGTCTTTAATCCTTTTTAAGAATTATTCAACCTCAGGCTTTCTTCTGCTAAACAAATGTAGAGTAATACATATATTTCTTATTCTGTTTTTAGTGGTAGTCAGATATTTTTTCCCATCTTCTCTGTTAAAGGAAGACTCTTGCCCAATTTAGCCAGGACGTGTCTACCCACTACATCAAATGAGAGGAAACAGATGAAGTGATCTCATTTCCCCTCACAAGCACTTAACATTAAACCAGAAAAACTAGAATTGCAAAGCAGACATAAAAATGTAGTGAGTGAGTCTAAAACCAGATGAAAACTTTAAGATTGGAATTAAATTAGAAAAAAAAGGATAAATTAAAAGAAAAGCTCTTCAGAAATGGCAATATAAGCCACAAACATTTCTAATTATCACCAAATCAAACAAAAAAAGTAATTTTTTCACATCAGAACTGCCATAATATTTTAAAATGCATATAATTTTAACTTTTAAAGCATATGTACTCTGCACAATTTTTCATTTTTATAAGCAAGGAGTAATCATCTGGATTTCAAAAGTGGAGAGTTCTGAGTAATATACACATCTTCACCAAGTACTAAAAAAACCCCCATTATTTATGCAAAATATCCTGATTTGGACCATTCATATCAAGCTAAAGAAGGTTTTTGAGAAAGGAGAACCCTGACATGGACTTTGCTGATTATGTTCCCTATCCGACATAAGTTTTATATTCTGCCCTTTGAAGTCTCAGATGCCCAGAGAGATCCTGGAGGTCAACTGTACCTTATCTATGGTTCTTGGTTTTCCTCTGACTTTTTGAGATTTCTAAGAGGCTGCATGATAGAAATTATGCTGAGGCTGACCAGTTCAAATAATCTGCATTATAGCATCTAAAATAAATATAATAATTTTGGGTTATATAAACTAAAGATTTTTAGGTTTTATATTACACAGAGATAATTTAAGGAAAAAAGCCACCAAGAAGATGTAAAAACCTTAGCATTGTTACATTTACACAGCACTGTATTTTCATAGAGTGGTTCATACTTCATTTTAAAGACACCTGCTATGATATATATGAGATTAAATTATCCTATGTGTAATAAAAAGATTATTTTCATCATGAAGAGGGAGAAGTAGAAGAAATTTTTTTCATGCTAAGAGAAAGCAAAGCCAAATGTTCAGATTTTTTTAGTATAACTTTATGGATAATTCAAGTAAAATAACAAAGTATTTCATAGCTGCAGAGAAAGCTGAAAAGGAGTCAGTATATGACAAATCAGAGTATTTCAGAATTTATATAGAATACTTCTGAAAAGAACTACAGTTCCATCTGATAAGGGTTTTTTTCCAAGTTATATATTGAGCAATAACAGGAGAAAATAGTTTTCTCTTTAGTTTTTGCTACTGCCAATTTGATAGTCGTAAGTGCATTAGCTGCCAAAAATAAAAACTTGACTGAATCTCCAACTGGACCTTGTTGATAGCAGAGTTGCTTAGGAGGTCATAATTCTGCAATGTTTCAGGTACAAAACAACAGAAATGGCAAATTATCACCATTGTCTGGGACTCAGACTGAAAAGGTTTTCTGGGCTTGCCCATCATACATAATGAACTCTGACATACCACCGAAGTATTTAATAGCATATTATTTACATGGTAAAAAAGCGGTCCTGTAACAAAAAAGAGCAATTCTGGATTGGAAGAGAAAAAGATTTTAGAACACACTTCAGCACTGACACAAGACATTAATGTATTGAGAAAAATGTTATGGCTACTTACTCATGGAGATTTTCAAGTATTGTAATGTCACAATAAGGGCTAAATTGAGTCCAAAGAAAGCTGGAAGAAAAAAAAATTCTCTATAGTGATTTTGCATTGGCCATGAATCTAGAACAAAAATGCTTCTTTCCCCTTTCCTTGAACTTTGAGGAAATCACACATGATGATTTAGGACTCAGATTGTGGCTGTCCCTTGAAGTGCCTCTCTGGATTGCTGTTTAAAAAACCCCCAAATACGTTTTGCTTAAGCACCCATGTTTTTAAAAAAGTAAGCAATGTTTTCCTTACACGCAGTACTTCGTGTTTTCTTGGTCATGTTCCAAACCCTGCTAGGCTGTAGCTTTTTTTGATATGCCAGCTGGATTCAAGTTATTAAGTTTTACAAGATATGGACTTGGCAAATCTTTATTCATTGTGAATGAAAACACAAAAAAGTAAGTAAGTTTCTTCAATGATCATTTGCACTTTCTGTACACATATTAATAAAGGTAAAATCTGACTAATAAGTCGTTATTTCCACAAGGAATAACTTTATGAACTTAAAGTCAATTCAAAACTTTAACTACACAGTATTGAGTAAAAAGCATTTTGTGGCTAGTTTGCCAGTATTGATTTGGACCTGAGATATATTCTCACTCACTCTATTACACCTCTACTATATGTGATTTATGGTAATGTCTACTTTCTGCATCCATGACTCCCATTCTATTCCCCGAATTCCCACTGGTTTCAAAGGTTAAAATAGGCTTTTAACACTGTCTTGAGACTACTATTTATATCTTTCTGGAGTACAAATTACTCCTGCTGTATCAATCTGTAAGCAAGTCATAAAGTATGCCCGCTTTAAAAAAAAAGTTGCTAAATACAAAGGGGAACTTAAAGCTGGAAATCAAAGCACGACTGATAATGCATGGCAATCCTGTTGTAGGAAACACTTACCTATGTGGGCCAGGTATGTGGTGACTGTACTCCACCTGTACTTCTGTGGGACTTACCCATGAGTTTAAGTATCTCAAGTGATGAGGCTTCCTTAAAAGGGAGCCTAAATAGCTAACAAAAGCACACTACTCAGAATCCATCAAAAGACGTCTAGGATTTAAAAATGCATAGCTTTCATAGAAACAACAACCAAAAAAAATTAATTTCATAGCATATTATAATCTTTCCATCAGCCTATGTCCTATTATTATTCTGCAGGTGTCAAAACCTCTCTTTCACTCTCTTACAGGTTTCGTAGGTCCTGTCTGTACAGATAAATGAAGGAGGGTCAGGTTTGAGATGGTACCACAGTTATGGTCTGTAACTGTATCATGGTTATAGGCTGTTACGACTGCATGCTCAGTCTTTGCCATGTTCCTTCCTACAGCTCTGGCCATGGTTAGGTGGCATTCTGCCCAAACAGAGGTTGGCTTAAATAGCACATGACAAGGACCGTGTCACACAAGCAGTTTTGATGTTGCCCACTTCTTTTGGGGGAGAAGAGTACAGGCATGTGAATGTGAGCTAGGCAGTGTCATTTTGATCTCAGAGCTAGTGAACAGTTCTTGACAACCTTTATTTGCCACTATACTCAGCCCCCGGGACCACCAGATGATCTCCGTCTTTACAGAGAAGAGATCTGTTGGCTCTTCAAATGCTAATAAAGCCTTTCTTTCAAGTTTCTAATTGATTAGTGAAAATATAACCAACTATGATTTCATGGATGTTTTGCAGCCAGCATAGGAAGCTCCAGCCTCGATGCCATGTCCCACTACTTTTAAAACAACTATTGGTAGCTACATGTTACAGATGCATAAACTGAAAATAAAATATGCTCATAGTTACAAAAATGCTGTCACTTAAAGATAATTTGGGAAAAAATAGTTTTTCTGAGGATTTTTATAAAGCTGTGGAGCTTTGAAAAGATACATAGATGAGGCTGCACTTCTCTAACATGTAAATTGAACGTATTATTGTAGAAGGAGGAGGAGTACTGGATGAAAAGGATAATGTTTGAAGAAATAAAAGTGTGAAAATTAATTTAGATTTTGACTTGAGCGGCGACACTGGTGTCAAAAAGAAAGGATATGTATTCGTATTAATGATGCTTTAAAATGTTATGCAATAATTTATTCCATGGTGATAAATTCCTGTTTGCCAATTAAGAAAGGAACACTGTGCCAAAAAGCAGATTAACTCTTCATTTAAAGTGAAGATGATATGAATAATTGCTAGATTTGGCCAGAAAAGGGGAATTCTATTCCATAAAAAAAATTTATGTTTAGAAAACAAGTTCTTTTCTGGGAAGTGGGGAAACAGAAAGTGTCCTGAGAAAAGCCCACACTGAGAATATAGCTCATGGCCTGGTGCTTATGGCTGTCATCTACTTTGTGGATGGCTGGGGTCCAGCCCCTATTATGTTGGTAACATGCAGAACATTTCAATGAATAAGCATATGTTGAACAACTCCCAGAGAGCACCAACTGTTTTAGCTGTTGTTCCCACATAGAGATCAATTCTCCTGCTGTTGTCTAAGCAAAATGTCAATTTGCCGTTGGGGAAGATAGAGTTGACGGTACTTTACACCTGTGGAATACAGACACAGAAGATGATAAAATTGTTAAGGCAACTCTTTCCTATGGTCAGCCCTATACTGCTGTTGGAGGGACAGAATTCAGGCCTCTGGTGTTTCTAGTCACTTAAAACCATATTTGAATATTATGCATTTGAATGCTATGACAATGCTTGTCAACGGAGAGAGTGAGTGTTGTGGAGATAGTTAAGTCTGAATCTGTGGGTGATTTCAAAGCACAGAAACACCATAATATATAGGTCATCAACCTTCTCCTCTTTAACAATTGAGAAAGGCCTCTGCGATCTCATGAAGTTCATTTTGCCGTTGTGACAGGCAGCAACCCTCTCCTGTCTCTGTGAAATGGAAGGATCCCTCCAGAGCTCACCCCGCAGCCGGGGCACAGGGGTGGTACAAGGCGCCATCGCCATCGCCGGTCGACTCGGGGTCAACAACCGCGGGCTGAGCTGGCGGGGGCAGAGCCAATTGTTTGCTGGGTCTGGTGATTAATCCTCATCTGAGGTTCAGGGGCATTTCAAACATCTCAGAAAACTTTTTCACGCCGTCTACAAACTCAGGCAAACAACTTACTCCTTACCTCCCAAAGGGCGCAGGATTTCAGACTGTAGTTACAGGCTCCTTTCAGTTAACCTGTAGTGTGGCCTGTAGTACCACACTTCCCTCTCACTTGGATACGATTTGCTATTATCACTATTCCTACAAGTTTAGATACAATATTTCTTAAATACCTTGGAGAATAGGCATCTTGGAACAGCGTGATCGATGCTTGCATTACATTATTGCAGCGGGAGCACACTGTTACATGTGGCCCGGCGGATGGACAATCGCAGTCATTCAATCACTTTCTATCATTCCTAATACATCAGGCTGAGCTCACACATTAGACTCCAGAGGGTCCTGCGGTCCACATTTCCATCCCTGTTCTAATACCATGTAGTATATAATACTTACATTTCAATTTAAATTATTTTTAATTTTAATGAAATCATTGCATCACTCACCTTGTAACTTATCATGACCTCAAAAGAAAGGGTAGGGACTTTGTTCTAGTTGTGAAGATAAATCTTTTGTAGTCAATTTATAATCGTATGGTACGATGCTGCCATTGCTGTGTGGCCTATATAGTTGCTTGCTCCCACATTCCCTGTGATTCTGTGTTCTCCTGGGCTTTGTTTAGTAAAATAAAAGAAGACAAGCTCTACCAGTCAAATGAAAGGTTCTTTGTCTCTATACCCATCCTAGTAGACCTTGACTGCAGGTTCCAATGTGAATTCTATTTTCCTGAACATTGGCAACCAGAATTATATGTAGCTTTCCAGATACGGCGTTCTCCAGTGCCTCACAGTACTACTTCCTCTGCTAACAGCAAAGTGCTTCTGAAACCTGCTGGTGGCTTCCTCGCCCTTCTCATTTTAGGCTAAATATGTCCCAAGATTTAGGAGAAACATGATTAGTTTCTAATTATACAAATTTAGATTTTGTACTGCTGCAGTTCTTTCCATTTGTATTACTTAAAGTCACTGTGTTGTTTGGTTCTATTTCACGTCTATATGATATGCCAGTTCTGTTTCGTTCAGAAAATACTGTCTTTGTTTTGTCAGCACTTTTATAAGCATAGCCTAGGTTTCATGCCAAAACCATTAACAAACCTATAAAACAAGATAGAGCACAAGACCAGTACTAGCGGAAATCTAGTAATAAGAGTTTTTCAATCTCATTTGACTTTATCATCAACTAGTAACAATTATTAAAGAAAAAAAACACTTTTCAAAAACATACATTTCACTGAAAACATTTATGAGTTTAGTAGTTATGGACCTGATAAACTTAAAAACATCTGATTATTAGAATTAGTTTAAATTCATCTTTCAGCCACATTTACTATTCAAATAGCAGTAAGATTTTTTTTCCCAGTAAAAATCCTTGTCAGCAAAGATGATTTGGATGGGCCTTAGAGGGTGAACTTGTAGAAAAAAATATCAATCCAGTTATACTTTAGTTTTCATTAACCTAATCAGGTCTGAGAAAGTACATTCAGCCTATTCCTATATTGTCACTTCTGAAAGTGGAAAATGTAGTCAAAACCCCACAATTACAAACAAACAAATCAAAAGGAGGAGAGTGATATTTTTTTAAAACAAATCCTGAAAAAACCAGACCATCTATCTATGGTAGCTACTATTTTCAAATGTTGACATTTTTAATTGAACTTCAATTATATCCCTTAGGAAGAATTATCTTTCTTGTTAGATTTGTGGTAAAGAGGCTAACTATGTACAGTATAGAATTGTGAAAATGTGTCCATATGACTCACTCTCTTCCTAAAGTTCATGCATTCTGCCACACAACATTTGAAAACTCTTGGAAGATTTAACCTATTAAGTCCCAATATACTGTGCAATGTAAGGATGAAAAGGCTATTATGCTTCTGCTTTGATCATTTTATGGGCAATTTTCTTAGCATATTTGCTTATGTTGCTACATATGTATTTATCATTCTCTTATAGCTTTTATGTTTGAAGACTATATTTTACTTATTGCAAGCACTGATCATAAAGAATAGTATACTTTGGGTGAAATCTGTGTTCTTGCTTTTGTACAGTTCTGCTTTTACCTGCATTAACCATTTTTAGTTTCCTACCTCTTTATCTTATCTCTTCATCCTTTGGTCATGTTCTCTAATTTTTTCTCTACTTTGGTCACTTTTCTTCAAATCCATGTGACTTGAGGAAGAAAAGTAGGACACTTGAATATTTTCCTTGAGTGATAAGCACCAGGGAAGATACATTAATATGTACTTCAAGTAGTTCTCTTAATTCCCATATATTTTTATGTCGTTAGAAAATGTTGCTACAGAACTTTGTAACCAAATCTATAGTAGTTTAATTCTCTGTTCTAACTGATATCAAACCTAAAGATAAGTATGTAGTAAAGAAAAAATGTGTCAGAGACTGACAGGAGTTTTGTGAATATAACAAGTATAGATCTTTCTTGACATTTAGATTCAGATGTATCCATCTAACCTTATGTGGTTCATCAAGGCTCTTGATATCAGTTCCTTAAATTATGCTAAATGTATTCAATCTCTAGGATTGCATGGTACATGCTGGTTGCTGGAAATGGAGGTGAGCCAACCTGTTGTACATTTCAAATATATCTGTGTTTCTAGCAAGCACTTAATCCTTTCTTACTCACTAAAACCCCTGTTGTTCTGGCCTGAAATGTTACAGTGCTGTGACCCATGAGTTAAGAGATTATTCTCTCTTTAGAACTTGTCTTCTTTCTTAGTGTCATGCCTTCGGCCTGGTGGCTTTAACGGGTGTCAGAGGAAGATCGCATTCCCGTATCACTTTCTTATGATCTTCTGTATTTTCATGCAACAACACACACTTGCCTTTAAAATGCAATATAAATATATTATAAAAATAATTTTCAGTGAAAGCGTTAAGTCAATAATAGTCCTAAATCTAAATGTTTAGGACAGAGAATATGGAATTTCTAGCTTAAGAAAGCAATGCAAACAGTGAATTAAACAAGATGATATTCAGCAAAAAAAATTTGTCATATTTTCTCTTGGGCATAAAGCTTTCCCTTTTGTGTTACACTTTTTCTAGCTCGAATAAGAGGTTCATTAACTAACAATCAGTGGAGTATTTTCATATTAAAACTCCACAATTTTCTCGTTTGTTTTTGCTAAATGCACAAAAGCTTTCATAATGTATGACCTTGCTGTACATATCTTATACAGCCTCAAAATCAATGCACTGCATTAGTTTGATAGGCTTAAACTAATAGCTTAGATGGTTATTGCATCAAGGCTTAATTAGAAATTTACCTTAAGAAGAATCTTTCATTTTAACATATTATAGGGCAAGTTTACTTTCAGCCAACTCAATGAAATATACCTACTCCACAGTGCTTCAACAAATTGTGCTGTAAAAATAAAAATATTTAGCAAGAAAAGACTATATTTTAAGCTGTAACATCTACTTTTTCCTGTCTGAAAATTAGTTAGGAGTAAAAAATGAGGCTTCCATTTCCTTGTCTCTGCCACAGGGCACTGTCTAAAGAAAATGGTTAAAACTTCAGCAGCCAAATTTATCTTCTCCTGTGGGTGAAATGCTTTACTATGGGAAGACAGGCTTGAAGAAATGGCAATTAAAGAGGACTTTGAGTTATACTGTGCATTAGTTCTAAAGCAAAATGAAGCATTTTTTTCCCTTTAGAATCAGCTTCAGGAGAGTGATACCTGTAACAGTAAAAGGTTTTTTTTTCACATCATAGAGACAGTATTCTTTAGTCAGCCTTTTTCATGTGACCATTACACCTTCCCCAATGTTCATGTTTAGAAACCAACATACATAGAGATATAGGAAAATGTAACTGACTTAGCCAGGAGTTGATTTTTTTTCTTTACCATCCTGAATTTTTCTCTCTCTTTCAGAATGTGAATACTCTAAGAATTTGAAACATATTTCTTGCTGTCTAATTGCAACATGCAAAGTCTTGATAGCTGTAATTATAGTTATTTTTTGCTTTTGAATAATGTAGTTCCTAGTGCTATGAAGAAAAAGAAAGTTGTCTAGTATTACAGGTGGAACTAACCTACACATAGTCACTTACATGAATTTATTATTTGTTTTCTAAAACAAATTTGTTTCTAAAATTTGGGGTTTTTTTCTAAAAAGCAAAATATTGAAACATTTAGAACATTAAGTGTGAATGCTATTGACTTTAAACACAAAAGAAGCTCTTTCTGCATGACTCAGATTAGTTTGCAGATAAATACCTAATAATACAATGCAGACACAGGAAAACTTTGTTTCTAGAACGTAACACATGGAAAACTGAATCTGACTTCCCTATCCCCTATGTGGATACAAAGGCAAACTACAATTTTAAGTTTTGAAGGATTAAACTTCATCTTACTGAGATGGTTGGGAGGACTGGAGCATGAAGTTTGTGCTTCCATATATGCAAACAAGGTGAACAAATGAAAGAATGGAAAGAAAATTCATAACTAAAATATATCTTAATTATTACTTTTGTGTCAGTGTTGTATCTGATTATCTTTGAACTTTTTTCCTTGAAAAGTCTAGGGTGATCTTCGATTAAAAAGGACTGTGAAAGTGGAGTTTCCTTCATAACATGGTCTTGGCTCTATGGGCAGCGTTTTCAGACTAAGATAAAGAACTACATTTACAGATTCTGGTTATATTTTTCAACCACATATGTTTCTTAAAAAAATTTAAAATATGCAAGATTTCCAATAGACATCCAACTCATAAAGTTCCCTTTTTCCCTGAGTGCATTAAAAGACTCTCATCCAACATATTGTTAAAAAAATATTTTCTATTTTCCCTTTGTTGTAGATGGGAAAGCAGATTGATGCAAACTGCGAGAATTTTAATGGCTTGAATTAATAAAAATGGAACATTTAATCCATTATGATTGAGGATCATGGTGATTTTCAGCTTTTAGCTCCCAGCTACCTCAAACCTGCCAAGTTAAATGTCTAGTCCTCATTCTCATTGAAGAGAGTCCTGTTTATGTTCCAAAAACACTCCTGCATTTTCTCATACATTTTAACAATTGGGTTTTTTCATTTTACCCCAAAATATGCAAAAAAGTGTGTCTGTGACAAGCACAGATGAAGAAAAGCAATAATAGCAGATTTACAGAGCTAACAAAAAATTAAGCATTTTTATTGACCTTTCCATGCTTTCAGCTTAACTTGTGCTTCATTTTTTTTCAAATGAATATAGAGGTGTATTCTGATCATGGTGAACAAACTATCAAATTTTGACCCTAGAAATTTACAATAAGTTTAAAGATTTCATGTTTTCCTTTACTACATCCCTAACACTAAGCTTCTTTCATATTCAGTATTTTCTAAGTGCTGCTGGTTGCATATTACATGATACAAGGTTTGAATAATGAGGTAAAGCAAAGTCAGTATGTGAACCTCAGTGCAGCAAAACTAAGAGGTTGACACCATGTCTTTTGATGGAAAAATGTGCAAGTGATCTCTAATATTTCTAAAAAAGAAGTTCCAGATACTCCTTGCTGATGACAGCAAATTGCATCTTAGGCTTCTTTGGGCTGGACAAAGTACATCTTCCTGTAGCATTGATACTGTGAGCATCTTTGTACTTTCAGAATATTTTGAAAAAAAACCCCTCTAAAATTAGATTTTAAAAAATTACATTAAAAATTGAAGAAAAATTAAAAGCTAGAGATAAAAAAAAATTAAAAAGAAAACAGAACTGTGTAACATTATTACCTCCATGGTTACATAGATCATACCTAGAGTTTTATAAGTTGATATTCCTGAGCTGCCTCGTACAGATAGAAAAGGGTTCCAAAACTTGATTCATCAGAAATAAACCAAGACAGTTAAAACATATACCAGTACATGGTACGTAGCCAAGCATAAAGGAGATATAGTACGAGTTAATGTACACTAAAAATACATTTTTTTTTACACACAGCAATAGTTTTTAACTTTACTGTGCAGGAATACAATTCTTTGCAGAATTTTATTTTTTTTTTAAGATCAATACCTTGAAATTTGATTGCAGAGACTGCAAAGTTTTTTTACAAGCAAGGCAAAAGCACAAATAGAATAATTTTGTAGTGAGAAGCAAAAATCTCAAAAAGCTGAAATTCTGTATTTACATGGTAACAAGCTGAGAAAAAGATCAAAGGCAGAAAGTGATGAAGAGGAGCAAGAAGAACAGAGTTCACAATTACAATGCTTATTAAAAATAAAATAAATAAAGTTGCTTAACACTCTAAAAGAGAATACATATGAAAAAACACCCCAACCCTTTAATGTTTTGTTGCTGCTGTTGGTTTGTTTTGGCTGTATTTTATAACCAGGTGCTATGTAACTTAATCTTTGAAATGCTTATATGTTAATTTTGGATAGATTTCTTTAACTATCCAGAAGCATATGCTGGTCCATGCAGTATTAAAAAAAGGATTGCAATAATTGATTTTTCAGTTTGGCAGCAAAACTGGGGAAAAAGTACTTCAAAGTGAAAAAAAAGGAAAAAAGTAATTTTCCCTTACCAGAAATGAAAATTGAAGAAAATCAAATCATATTGTTATTGAACATTTTTTTCTGTTCATCTTAAAGCTCAGCAGTTGAAAGAAAGAAAAACAAATGAAAGGTAAGGTTCATAAATCACATGTAGTTACTTTTATTTCAAATCTCAGCAGTTAAAGTTGTCAACCAGGATGCAAGGCAAACAAACAACAACAAAAACACAAGGAGAAAACTAGTTCTAGCTCTCTCCAAATTTTTTTCCTGCCTCCTAGTGGAGTGCCTTTATCTCACAGCTACTGAGCAATACTTACCAGGGTAAAGGTAACTGGTCTTTCTGGATCTATTCCACCTTGAATAAAATACTTATTTCTTAAGCGTTAGACATATCTCTCACTAGAGAATATATGTAGTTATGTACATGCAGAGAAAAACATAAGATTTTATCTAGCATGCCTATGCCAGGGTTGAATGAGACTGCTAGACAAGTCTGAAGATCCAGAAAAAGTAACCCATCACATAATATAACCTTTCCTTCAACTTATACATGGTAACTCATAAGTTATACAAAGTGGCTGTATTTTTGTTAACAGAACAGAAACCAGCAGTATGGTTTTTTTCTGAAACAATTGTGATTTACTAGCAATAAACTCGGTAAGTTTTTTCTATGGTTGTCGATCAAGTTGTGTCATTCTTGTATTCTTGACTTTCCATTGCTAATTAGTGTAATGAATGACAGTATTGGAAACACCTCTTATCAACCATAGAGAAGTATATCAATTTTGAGCACTTGGGAACTGTTAACTATAGTGCAGCACAGCCAGGGTTGTATTGGATAATTCATGTAGCCCCAAAAGAATTGATACAATAGTTTACAAGAGATGACAACAATAGAATAATGGTAGCGTAAATCTGTTTAATTACGACAATGGGGTAAGTTGACTCGAACTTATGTTTTATCCACTGTTCAAATTACTCCAGAAAGAAATGTATTACTATTGCAATAAAGACACTTGTATCGGATTTATGTGGCAAGGTTTTAGTAACAGTGAAGGGGCTGCAGGTGTGGCCTCTGTGAGAAGACACCAGAAGCTGCCCCCATGTCAGACCGAGCCAGTTCCAGGCAGCTCCTAAATGAACCCACCGCGGGCCAAAGCCGAGCCTGTCAGTGAAGCTGGTGACTCCTGTCTGATAACGTATTTAAAAAAGGGTAAAAATGCTGCGCAGCAGCTGTGTGAGAGAGAGCAGTGAGAAAAATGTGAGAGGGACAACCCTGCAGACCGCCAGGTCAGTGCAGAAGGAGGGGGAGGAGATGCTCCAGGCGCCGGAGCAGAGATTCCCCTGCAGCCCATGGTGATGAAGACCGTGGTGAGGCAGGCTGTCCCCCTGCAGCCCAGGGAGCTCCACGGGGGAGCAGATCTCCACCTGCAGCCCGGGGAGGAGCCCACGCCGGAGCAGGTGGACATGCCTGAAGGAAGCTGCAGCCTGCGGAGAGCACACGCGGGACAAGGCTCCTTGCAGGAGCTGCGGCCTATGGAGAGGAGCCCAGCTAGGAGCAGGTTTTCTGGCAGTAGCCGCATCCCGTAGGAAATCCACGCTGGAGCAATCTGAGCCTGAAGGACCGTGACCCATGGGAAGGATCCATGCTGGAGCAGTTCATGAAGGACTGTGTCCTGTGAGAGGGACCCCAGGCTGCAGCTGGGGAATAGTGTGAGGAGGGGGGAGCACAGGGAGGAGCTGTTATGGACTGACTGACCGCAAGCCCCATTCCCCATCCCCCTGTGCCGCTCAAAGGGAGGAGGTAGAGGAGTCAGGAGTGAAGGAGTGAAGTTGAAACTGGGAAGATGGGGGAGGGGAAGGTATTTTTAGTTTTGTGGGGGTTTTTTTGTTTGTTCGTTTTTATTTCTCGCTATCTTACTTTGTTATTAATTGGTAATAAATTAAAATTCCCCAAGTTGAATCTGTTTTGCCCGTGACAGTAATTGGAAAGCAATCACCCTGTCCTTATCTTGATCCTCGAGCTCTTTCATCTTATTTTCTCCCCCTCTCCTGTAGAGGAGGGGGATTGACAGCGGCTTGGTGGGCACCTGGCAGCCAGCCATTGTTAACCCACCACAACACTGCAAAAAGAGAATTTTGATCAATTTATACCTAATTACATGTAAGCTTTCGTAAGGCATTTAAGTTGGAAAACAAATCATTGTTCCATTACATGTAGTAAAAGCTTTCAAACTTCCTATTCCACTCAACATGATTTTTAAGAACATATCTGACAATACATAATAAGAGCAAAATAAGGTGCAGAATTAGCATACAACAAGGAAAGAACAAAATATGTGATTAATCCCATAAATTTATAGTCTTATGTCAAAATGCTTTTGGGATTAATTTTTTGTTGTTGTTTTTAAGAGTGGATATTTCAAAATACATGTCTAAGATACCTCAAAAGACATTAAAGATGCTGTGTTTCTTTGTTTATGCTGTTAAGGGCAGACATCTCAAAGTTTAAGATTCTTCCTTATTCTGATTTATTTTCTTAGAGAATTACCATGGCACTAACTACTCCACACAAGTTTTTCTTTTTTTGAAAGGGACTCCAATGATTTCACTGAACTCTAATGAATGCCAACAGGATATTAGGGAACAACTACAGTGCCCTTCAGAAATATGCTGCCATTTCAAAATTATCAAAGCTGTGCCTCTTCAGTTCTGTTTGTGGATACCAATAAAGTAGTGCCATGTTTAATGAGAAGCTATGTAGAACACTGGCTGTTGAATCCATTTGTATTTTTATTGATTACCTGACTGGAAGAAAAGCATTCATTTATTAACAGAAATATAGTCTATTGTACATGTACCATAGCATTTTGTTGAGTTAATGAGATTAGCAAATCCACTTCTATCTTCTGATGTGTTCACTGATTGATGGTATGCTAATACTTCTTCATTTTAGACTGTCTTACAAAGAAAAAAACCAAAGCTTAAATGATAAGTAACATGGCTTTGTTTGTCCTTTTCTTATCTGCATTTTCTTCCTTTCAGATGTTAATAACCTTAAGAATCCAATCTTAGCATAAGCAGTCATTCATGGCCCTTTTCTAATTACAATCAATTGGCTCCTGAAATGGCATTGCCTGGAAAATATCCTATTCATGATTAAAGCAGTCTAACATAGTTATATTTGTTGAACATATTAAGAACATCCCTTGAAATTAGTGTTTGATTTTTAGATAATTTTGATTTAGATCGTACAATATGAATATACCTTTTTGATTTCAGTAGAATAAAATTGCTTGCCTTCTTCCTGAAGTCATGTGATAAAAGGTCTGTCATGGTAAAAGGCATCCAAGAATCTTCGTAGTTTCTGAGAAATAATTGCTTACTGGCATATTTTTTACTTAGTGTTGGAGGATTTTTTCCTCTTAAGGTGAGGAAAATAGACTGAGGTTACTCTGAGATAGCCCTTCAGTTGTGGTAAGATTTAATCATGGAAGTCACAGAGACAGTAGGACTTGGGGAATAAAAAGGTAGAGATTTCAGTAGGAAAAAGTCACCAGTTTTAATTAAACTCTGATAGCTCCCACTCTACTGGAGACAAAGGTTAGGACTGGTCATATGTTTTTCATAGCTGTTTATCAAGTGAACAGTAGAATAAGTATACATTGTTCTGGCATGTATCTTGAAAAGTGTTTACAGAAGTACTGCAGAGGGAGATTGAGACATCTCTCAGAAAAGTAGTGCTTTATTTAGGAAGGAGGAGGTCAATGAGCCGTCTGTTTTCCGCACGTCAGTCAACACAGCACAGTCAACATGGGTTCACAAAGGGAAAGTCCTGTTTAAATAATTTGATATCCTTCTATGATAAGGTTACTCAACCAGTGGATGAAGAGAAGGTGGTGGATGTAGTTTTCCTGGATTTTAGTAAGGCTTTTGATAGTGTCCCTCACAGCAATCTTCTGGACAAATTGTCCAACTGGGGAATGACTGGGTTCACAGTGTGCTGGGTGAAGAACCAGCTGAAAGGCAGAGCTGAAAAGGCTCTAGTGAATGGGGCTACCTCTGGCTGGTGACTGGTCACCAGCGGTGTTCCTCAGGGTTCAATTCTAGGGCCAGTTCTGTTCAATATATTTATCAATGATCTGGATGCAGGAGTTGAATGCACCATTAGCAAGTTTGCCGATGATACCAAATTGGGAGGTGCTGTTGACTCTCTTGAGGGCCAAGTTGCCTTGCAGAGGGATCTAGATAGATTGGAGCATTGGGCAATGACTCGTGCCCTGGCAGCCAAGAGGGTAAACCCCATCCTGGGGGGGCATCAACCACAGCATGACCAGGCGATCATAAGAGGGGATTATCCCGCTGTATTCAGCGTTGGTGTGGCCTCACCTTGGGTACTGTGTGCGGTTCTGGGCCCCACAATTTAAGAAGGATATTAAGGTACTTGAAAGTGTCCAGAGGAGGGCAACCAAGCTGGTGAGAGGGCTGGAAGGCATATCCTCTGAGGAGCAGCTAAGGACTTTGGGTTTGTCTAGTTTGGAGAAAAGGAGGCTGAGGGGCAACCTCATTGCTCTCTACAGCTTCCTGAGGAGGGGACGTGGAGAGGGAGGTGCTGAGCTCTTCTCCCTGGCATCCACTGGTAGGATGCGTGGGAATGGTTCAAAGCTGCATCAAGGGAGGTTTAGGCTGGACATTAGAAAGCATTTTTTACTGAGAGGGTGGTCAAATACTGGAAGAGGCTTCCTAGAGAGGTGGTCGATGCCCCAAGCCTATCAGTGCTTAAGAGGCATGTGGACAATGCCCTTAAAAACATGCTTTAACTTTTGGTCAGCCCTGAACTGGTCAGGGAGTTGGACTGGATGATCATTGTAGGCCCCTTCCAACTGAAATATCCTACCTTATCCTATCCTATCCTAACCTAAACACAGTGTTAACCACTGTTTCCCTATCGACTGCTAGATGACCATCAGACCACATAAATCATTCTTTCCTATCTTTCTGCATTTGTACAATATTAAATAATATACATGTTTATGGTATTAAACAAGGTTTAATGGAACTTGCCAGTTGTGAAAATTATTTGTAGGTCTTTCTATTACTGTGTTTATAATCAGTTTGTAAAACCGATCCACATAAAACATTCATGCTATTGATAATCTTAAAAAAAGAAAACAAGACTAGATTTTGTGAAGTTTTTCTAGAGAAAATCCACTTTTTTAGGCACCACTCATCTCAAGAGATCACCACTCATCTCGAGAGAGAAAGAAGAACAGCTAAATGGTTTGCAACCAGATTTAGGGTTAGGACTTTTCCTGACTTTCCCATATTTATCCTTAGTGATCTTCAGTGAGTTCCTTCTGCACAAATCTGTCTGTCTTCCATGCCCAGGTATAAAATGTGAAGAGGAATGGATGGGAATACTGGTATATAGCAAATATCATGGATGTATACTTAAGATCAGGAGACATTCTAGTATTATGATGAAAAGGTCATAAATTAACATTTTCTGACAGTCTCAACTACAGCCAGGGCAATCATGTATCATCATATTTTGGCTCACTTTCAAGTGACTAATTTATGGGTTTACTTCTTCACAGAGACCTCTGAAGTTGTTTGTGTATGTAGTTGCTGAAATAAATATTTTATATAGTTAATGGAAGCAGCTGAGTTTTCTCTTACTCAGGGAATAGGGAGAAATAATGAAAAATGAAAGCATCTTGTGTGATCTATCACAATCAAGCAAGAAAACTTAAATAGCGCAACTAAGAAAGCACTTGAAAGTAAACTATGATCAATAAGTGATTACAAAGAAGTGTGTGGGATAAATTTGAATATTAACTATCCACAAGAAATTATAATTTCCTCATGAGAAATAAAAGATACTGTATTGATATTCTGAAATTATAAATTTCAAAATTAGCATCATCTGATGATCTTTTTATTGTCACCATGACCTTTGGGCTAGCCAGGTATATCACACCTGTTGGGTATTATAATACAGTTAACATGTACTAAAGGTTTATATGGTACAGCCAGACAGAGCAGCAGAAGCTAGCTTCTAGTTTAATATCCATCAATATCCACATTACGCTACCAAGCTGTTAGCACAGAAATGTTCTCCAGCACCAATTAAACATCATTTGTTTTTCTTACATGTTTGGAGATACAGAGGGGGAAAGACAGAATCCTAGCTTCCCCAGCAACTCATAAAACTATTTGACTTGATTTTTAACCACGGATATTACTGTGAGTTGAGAGGAGACCCTGGAGCTTAAAGAGATTTTGTCCAGTTGCTGAAACCCTAGGGCTTTATCTCTAAAAGAACCATATTTCTAATGGCTTCTTTGAAAAAAAAAAAAAAAGTCTTGTCTCTAAAGCTTATCTAAATGATACAAGCTTTTATCAGTAATCTGTTGTGTGGCATTACTGTATTTTCAAGTGCTTCAGTGTAACCATAGAAGCACATTTGGCTGTTACAGTGTTTGAAAATCAATAATTATGCACTTTCCATTTCTGTTGTGCACACTGACATTTTCAATACAGCTATGTTACACGCTGGGCTGTCATGAAGACGCTGGCGTAAGAAAAGCAGATGGAGTATTAGAGAAAGTCAGTGTGATTTCACAATCATGGAACAAGGCCAGAGTTCTCTTGCTTAAATATAAAACCTTGAACCAGTAAACTAAGAAAGGGAGAATGTTTGGATTAAAAAAAAAAAAAAAAAAACAACAAAAAAACCCACAAAAAACCTATTATGAATCTTATTTTTTGTCAATTCCTGTGAGTTTTAAATGTTTAAACATAAATTGTCTCACAGTATCTCTGTACCTTGTTGATGAACTTGTGTATCAGTTACTGGCAACAGAGAAAGACAGTATCCCTTCATCGTGTATCCCTTCGTGTATCCTGAGAGGTAATGGCTGGGATTAGGTCAGCATTTGTAAACATGAAATAAGGTTGTGAACATAAGAAAGCAGTCAAAACACAGATCCTTCTACTTTAGTATCCCATCTTCAGCCGCAGCCAAAAGCTGGTGCTCCGGGAGGGCCATAGGAACCAGTAAATCCTGCTGGCTGATCCCAGCCTCCAACCCTTTGCAGCTCAGGGAATTCCTGGGCAAAGTGTGATTCTTATGTAATTAATAAATTTTAATGCTTTCATGAACCTGACCAACCTACACTTGAAGCTAAGCAAATTTTAACTATAGACACACTGTCTTCACAAAGACTTCTGTAGCACAGTTACCTGTTGCGAAAATAGTTGTTTCTTTTTCTATGGTCCTGGGAAAATTACAAGAGAAATCAACAGGAGATCGCACAATCTCTGCAGCAGGCTTTGAAGGAGAATGTAATATATTAGTAGCAGGAGAAACACTGTTGGCTTTAAATACAAGTAGAATTCTCTTACAAGCTTTCAGTTTATATGGATATAAGGTATGAAAAAAACCATATTGCTGAGCAATTAGAATGCGTTTACAGAATCTTTATGAAACAGAATCTGCATATACCCATTAACAACTCTATATGGCAAACAGCAACCCATTATAATTTGTGTCTGACTTGATGGCTGAAAGTTGCTGTTGTTTTTATAAGTCATGAATTTTCTAAAATTCTCAAAATCTGCTTTTGCAGTTTATCTTAATATATTCGTGTTACTTCCTATGTGATACTTACAACTTTTACACGGAAAGTTAATAAACTCAAATTTAAATAAAAATGTGATCTATACATTAAGATAAATTTGAGATGCATTGCTCTATGTATTTCTATTATGTCATGTACATTCTAAAGTATTTTTTCCCGAAGGTAAACTATGGGACATGTTAATTAAAGTCCACCTTTTGCTTTCAAAGAGATCAGTTAAGATGATTGGAAAAGAGGACAGACAACTGCCAACAAAAATTCTAAGTTGGTACACACTGACACTAGCATATTTTCCTTGGTTCTTATAAAAAAATCTGGAATACATAAGAACAATGCATACAGTGTTCCCATATATGTCCGGCATGCACTTCTTCAGTGAAATTTCCCTGTAAGTCTTTTGTCCCTCTTTACTATGAGCCTTGTTGCTGCTGGGCTGTTTGATGATCTCCCACATCTTCACTCACTGTCTTTGTAGAATCTCCAGCAGCATATAAGGAACTTTGTCTGGTCCCAAATCCTGAGTTCACTTTCTTCTGTCTCTTTACCCTGAAATGAAATTTTTAAAAAAGTGTGACCACAACACTAAGCCGAAAAACCAATTTAAAACAATTGCAGATCAAATTTCTTCTAAGAAAAAAGTTTCACTAGGAGACAGTAGAATTTAGATGAGAAAATCCTTCAGTACTGTTAACTTTATAGAACACATTGGATACTTTTTCAACTGACTCCTTAATAAAGAAGAAAAAAATATAGGGTTTCAAAGCAATTACTTGGAATTGTCTTTAACAGTGAGAAACAGACTACACTTGCTTGCTTCACTTTTGATGACTAGGAGCCATTATTTATTGATTGACAGTTCTGAACTGCAGTACTATTGCTATTCAAGATACATTTAAAGTACTTATATATAACTCATGAATCTTTATTGGAAGAAGGGAAAGTGGAGAATAGTGAAAAGGATCAAAGATATCTCAAATCCCTCATGTGACAGAATTCTAGCCACTAGTCCAGCATAATATCTTCATATTACATAAATAGCAATAGGGAGAGATTATTTACAAAAGCATAATCATCATCAAGATTATCATTGAAACACAACCATGCCAAAAAGTATATTAGCTTTTATAAATTTTGGGTTGATAAATCACATTCTCAATAACAATGTGCAGCAGAACAAGAACATCTACTCAAGCTGGGCATCAGAAACAGGCTACTACACTCTCTGGAATTCAGAGCACAGGGAACAGACAGTAACCCTGCACAGAACAACAAAGATTTATGAAGATTTAGGAGCTTAAGTACTGCCCAAAGTAGCTACACTACAAACTGACCCAAGAAGACTGCATGTAAGAGTGATTAAATCCTGGCAGATCTAAAACATTTCTGTATATTACTAGGTTTTCTCTCATCCATGGTTAATTGACAATTTCCCGTGCTTTAAGATTAGGGGCATACATCTCCCGTTCTCTCCATATCATCTTTGCACTTTCATGGAAATCCTACCACAAGCCACAGTGCAATTCCTGCGTTTCTTGTCTTTTTTATATATCTTGAATAGGTTTTCAGAAAAGGGAATTCACAAACCTGTTGGTTTAATCCTGACTCTGGGACCCTAGAAGTCTTGTGAACAATGTCTGAACAACAAACATGTCAAGGAACCTGAGATTTTTTACCAAACTGTGGAACATGGTGATCTCCAGTTACTTCTTCGTAGCTGTAACCCAGTTCCTGGCAGTGTGACTGGGTTAGTCATGCCAGTATACATAGACATTGAATCTAATCTGTCTACTATTTAGAAACAACTATGTCTTAGAAAAACCCAGCATCACATGTCAAAAATCACTCTGGGTTAAGTAAGATGCCAAAGTGTAAAAGCCTTTAAACTAGCATAACAATGTGATTGCTTACAGTGTCACAGACCCCATGATGCTCCTGTCTACTGATGAACATGTCCACTAAGCATTCCAAATACAAGCTGATTGCCAAGCCCTACATCAATAAGAATCAATAAGCTGGCAAATTCTTCACCCTATTGGACACACAAGACTAGGCTGATCAGAAACTTAGTTGTCACCACTGAATTTCACTGGATTTTTTTTTGAAAAAGATGGCTGTTTCTTTTTTAATTATTTTTTATTTAATGATTTCCAATAATAACTTTCCCTTATTAAAAATTTTGGATAAGTTCTACTAACAACTCCTTGTTATTAAAAATACTTGCGTGAATATATTAAGGCAGTATCACTCATAGTTCTTTCCTTTTGCATTCATTTTGCTAATCTAAAATATATTAATATAAAGCAAAAATAAAACCCCTAAAACTAGTAACTGAAAGAGTTGTAAATTAAATTTAAAGAAAATAAACTAAAAATATATGAAAAGTATTAGCTGTAACTGATGGCTATGGGCTTAAATTACCTCTTGTTCCCCTGGGAATACACATAGTACATTTTCAAGACAAATCAAGTTATTTGTTTTTAATATGTCTAACTTAAACATTTTAGAAACACTTAATCTGGTGTTTCTAGATGTCGTGTTAGTCTACCCAGCATCTATAAAACAGTAAGAGAGTTTCATTCTGACTTCTATTTCATAATCAAATTAATGCAGTTACACATATAAGCTACTACTAAAACCAGTATGTGAATACATAGAGCAGTAAGCTTTGGATGTTGAACGAAAGCATACATACTTGCCAGAAACCAATAGCATATAGACAATCTTATTTAAAGACTTGTCCCAATCTGTAATGAATTACAAAACTTAAAGAGTGCCCTTTGACAAGCTAACGTACAACAACTTCCTTTCATTTCCATGCTGGTTTACAACAGTCTTCAAACACCTCCTGTAAGAACCCCTAGGATCACTGCTTTACGGAAGGGAATTTTTGCCAGGCAATAACTGGAGTGTGTCATGTGTATGTCAAAAGGGTTTGGCTCCATTGCTCTTCTCTGCTTGCAAGATATAATTCCTCTGAGCAGTTCTGCACTTTTGAGACTTCAGCGTGTGTATTCCATGTGATGGCAGTAATGAATAGCCTATTTAAATGTGAACATTTAGGGAGCTCGTGCCATTAAAAAATTAGGGAAATCTTTCCCTTTGGTAGTCTGCACCAGCCAGCCTTGACAATGCCTGACATTGAGGGAAGGATGGGGCAAGAAGTTGTTCTGTTGTGTCCCTCGGCCACGTGATGGAAGGGCACTAGGAGCCAGGTGAAATGGGAAACGTGTCTGCTTCCAACCGGAGCGTGCCGACATTCCTCAGGGCACACAGGGAAGCAGTCAATTGCACAAGTGCCCATCCTGGTTGTGCAACACCCGGTCAGCTCCGCAGCTCCTGCTGTTGCTTCAGCCCTCTGTTTCGCCAGCACTGAGAGTGAGTCAAAACTCCTCTGTATGGGGAAGTTCTATCAACTGCATTCCAAATTATTGCCAGACAGGGACTAAAACTGTAGAAAGCCTAACAATAAAAGTAATATGTAACTGCTCTAGAAAAATAAATAAATAAATAAGTTGGGGGTACAAATGAATAAGCAAAATAAAATGCATGGGCTTTGAACTCCAGATAAAGGAGCAAAACATTTTAAAGCCCTTTTCCTAACAGCCTACAAACAGAAAATGCTATCAAAGTCGGCTAACAAAATCATGAAAATGCACAGGCATATAAAAAGGCAGCATACCATATGTCCACCAATATCTAGTACAACAGGAACATTAAGAAAGCCATTAAGATAGTGTCCCCATTGTGCCCAGGTATACAATAACATATGGTACATTTCCTGCTTCACTGTGCATTTCCTTGCTTTCATTGTTTAGCATCACTAATTTAAAGCTCAATTAATATAGTTTGTGTGTGCAGTTTTCTGAAGAATATTTTAAAATTCTTCATTGCTGCTTAAAATTAATCTTTTTTTCAGTGCAAGTGCACAGTAAGTATTAACATAAGTTAGGATTTTTTCCAAACCTTAATTAAATGGAAGAGCTAGATAGAATTATTTTAAGGTAGCTACACATGATACTTAAATTATTATTGTCTTCTTATTTAAATCCTCACACAATCTGCTGTAATGATGCTACAGAGAGACATTACAAGGTTGTTGTTGGTTTTAATCAATGAAGACTTTCCAAGGACAGATGTGGATATCTCTCAGGAGTGTAGATTAGAGGCAAAATAATAAGGGACTAATGTAGCAGTGTTAAAGGAAATACAACAAGAAATATAAGGTGACTATGTACTGATAAATGTCCACCTGTACATGTGGAGAAGAGAGGGAAACCAAGATGTCTGAAAGATTTTTCTTCTTCATGGACATTTATTCTCAAAACCCTAAAGGTTAAGGAATCTCAGGATTCCCCAAAACAAGATGAAAATTATTTGTAAGACACATTGCCTCTCTCTTTTGTATTTACAGATTCCACCTGTCTCCTAGAAGAGATGAACTTTCCAACGCTAGCTCAAGCATACCAAGGTTCCTATTTGATTTCAAGACTCCTTATGGAAAAAAAAAAGTTCTCTTCTCAAAAGAGTATTGTTAATTATCTTATCTGCCTTTCTAAAAGATTCTTATACTGTTTCATGAGTTTGATATAGAAAATGAAATTAGAATGAAAATAAAAAAATCCCACCAACTTCTCAGATGCTTGCATCAGAAATGTTTAGATCACATAACTGATTATATCAAATAATTAATATCCTAATATTTAATTTTAAAAGATAAAGGGTGAGAGTTCACTTAATAATAATAATAAATAATAAAATCAGTCCAGACTCACTAAGATTTGCCATTTACTGTCTCACCCATGACAGTGGCGCTACGCAGTACTATTTGAAAAATCATGCATTATTTATTTCCAAGTGTGGATGGGGAAGGAAGGGATCTTGGGTATGAAACCAAATCAGAATGAAGAAAGGAAATCATTACAAGCTTGAGTTAGTATCTTCACTGGTATAAACTGTAGCTCAATTTTAGACATTTATTAATGCCTAAAATAATTAATATTCTGAATGGAATTATAGGTTCCTGACCAAATTATAGTAACACAGATTTATGTCAGCTTCTGATTTAATTAAAGCACATTTGCCATTTAGCGTTAGGGGACTGTTACAGACCACGAGAGAACATATGGATATTGAATTACATTTCATATCTTTACAAGGCAGAAATTTCTTAGACCCTGTGTAAACTCATCCACTATGCAATTCCAATCTCTAAAAATACTATATGGGCTCTCAAAAAAATACTATATGGGCTCTCAAACAGTATAACTTTTTCTTTAAATGTTGTGTTTCCTTTGAAAGCCACAAGACCCCAGGTCATGTTTTTCTGTATTTCTCATTCAATTACTTTTACTTCCTTGGAACTCATGCAAAATCATGCTTTTTGATTTTCCTTAGAAGAAAAGGTTTGTGGTTTGCCATATAGTTATATCCCCTTTTAACTTCAAAATTTGTCTCACAATGAATTTCCATAGTACATTTCTGGGTACAGTGTATTAGAATAGCTACCACTGAAACTTTTGCTACTGCAAACTAGAATCAACACTTTGCAACTGAATCACTGTAGTCGTACAGATCAGAACCTGACATTATTTCTAAAGATACATAGTTTGAGTAAGTCACCGACTTTAAGAATGGTAGAGGATGAACATTACGCAGTGGGTACCTAACAGAGAAGGACTCCTTGAAACACCCATTCATAAATTCAGGTGTTGTTAACAGTGAGGTTTTCCAAAAGAAGAATTATTCCCATTTATATCATAACAATTTCACTGTTCTGGCACATAATAAAAATTAAGATGACCTTTAGAAAAGGTCTGTTTTTTCTTGAATTGTTTTTCCTTAATTCTCAGATAATCACACATTTTTTCTCAGTTGACTTTGCCTAATAACACCTTTCTTCAATTCTAACATTTTAGAATCTGATCATGCCAGGCTATGGCATGCCCAAATAAAATCAGTTTTCTGAAGAAAATGCTTCCTTTCAACTACATGATGGAAGAAAAAAAATATATCCACTCTCCTCAACAAAATGGACATGAGAAATAAATAATTTTGACTTTTAGGGAACTGACAGTAACCTTATGGATTTTCTAGTTTTGATTTTTCGAATACTCTGAACCTACTGGAATGAACTAGAATATCTATACCATCTGTGTTTACAATGAAAGAATGCAGAAAAAAGCACACTTTTCACAACTTGCTTGAAAAAGCTTTTTTTATTACGTCCATCACTATTTATCAGTCTCATGTAATTCTGCCAATAAATATGTAATTCTTTTCATATTACAATAATGGAAAAGAAAATATCCTTATATTTGAATACAAAGCATACTTCAGCTCTTTTCCTATTGCTAAGCATACATTAAGGCTAAACACAAATTGGTTTTGCCATTCTTCTCTGCAAATCATTGTGTTTGACATTCATATCACAAGCCTTCAGAATTTAAATACATTGAAAGGCAAAAATTGAAAAGGAGGTGTCAGAAATATTGAATAGTGATCAACACAATACAATCAATATGGTTGGGGTTTTTTTTATAGGGTCAGATTAAAATAGAGAAAAGAATAAAACAACTCATGAACTTTTAGCTAAATGACTTATTGTTAAAGAAAACAATCTAAACTCTACCTGGGAAAGTAGATACTGTAAGCGGCTATTTTAAGACTAATTAGATAGTATGAGACTTATTTGTGTAACATGGTTTCATATTTCTTTACAAAATATCTTATGACTTCTGAACACAGGAACAGTTCTTTTAGTCCCACAGAGAAGAAGTTATCAATAGTATATACACTCCTTTCTGTACTAAGAGGTGTGATTTGCATGGAAGGCTTTTTGTGGGCATTTTTTTTCAATAGCTGAAAAAAATGATAAAAAAGTACACTTGGCACAAGCTCTTTTCTCAGTCCTTTTTTTATACATTAACATTGACTTTTGACAGTAATATTTTCACCTACATAATCTCCAGGCCAATAAAAAGCATGATCATTTCCCTTCCCAGTAATTACATGGTTGCCAGCTTCAATTTAGTTCCATTTACCCTTTCAGAATTCTTAACTTTTAACAGTTGCTCAACATGCATCTTCATTACTTTCCTCTTACTTCTTCCAGGTATGAAAGGTATTCAACTCTGTAGCAGACATTAACTTTCCTCCCCCTTCTCGCCTTACCCACTTCCTATTCTCCATCCAAATTTGTCTTGAAACTAAGTGGGCTGTCTTCAGACTCATGTCAGGTAGGCTCTTTGTTATGTACTGTGTTTTTCACACTGAAAACATTGCACTACCCTAATACTTAAACTGAAAACGTAGTTCTCTTCAAAATAAGGAAAAAAGCCATGTACACTCAACAAAATCAACCATTTACTTCCTGAAAAAACCTACTCATTATACTGCAGTATCATTCAATATTATGCCTCCTAGTTATAGTCATTGAATGAAAATTATATGAGAGTTCTGGGAAGCACTGGAGAGTTCTGCCATACACCATGTTCTGCCTTAGAACATTGCCCCGAACACCGTTCATCTTTGACAGTATTAAAGTCTGATATCTCTTGAACTGGCTGGAGTGGAAACAAATACTGTACATCACTGCTGTGCTGTGATTAGGAGCTTTGCAACAATGAAAACATTTCTTTTAAAACTTCTAAGGCTGAGAGATATAATGTGAATGTGCACATTACAATTACTTATTCTGCTCCCTTCCATTCCTCCCAGCTTCGAATTCTGACATGATAGTAGCTACTATCTCACAAGCCTGTTAAAGGTAACATGCAGCTAGAAAATTATCTAACTGGAAGTTTGAACCTCGGCTTTCAAATATCACAAAGCACTAATCTTTAGCTCTGTGGTTTGTAAGGTTTTGACTGAGGAAATCATTTGGGAGCTGAAGTGAAAAGCAACAAATGGTGATGGTAATCTGGTGATGTGAAGGTTTCATTATCTTAGTGCCTACCATGTCTGATAAAATAGTACAAGTGCTCTCAGGACCAGTAAAATTATCTTAAGTATGCAAACAGCAGAGGAAAAGCACTGATCGCTAAATGACAGTAAAGCAGACAAATACAAAAACAGACAAAGAGTAAAGCAGTTAAAGACAAGAGGTAAAACACAATCAGATAAGCCATAGAGCACTCTTCCTTTTTTTTTCCTTGTCCATTTTTTGTAACAATGTTTTATTTATTTACCAATGTGTTAGAATAACAAATTGGTATTTGCTAAATACAATTCGTAGATCTGTTTTCATAATGGGAAAAAATAATAACATGTGTTTTCTGAACTTTTGGGTAAGAAAAGATGCCTGAAGTTTTCCACATCTCAATCACATTCATAATGTACCTAATTCTCAATACAGTTCAGGACACGTTGACCTATTATCTACAAACTTCTTTGAAAACTCTAATTTTGGTGTCTCTGATTGCGATAGTGCCAGGACATAAGCTGTGTTTCTACTGTCTATTTTTCTGGCACTCCTCCAGCATTCCGAACCGTCGTATGAGGAATGTTTGGGGATACATGCCTGCTTAGTACTTTCAGGATGCTCTTATTGACCTGTTGCCCAGCAATTCAAATAATCCCTTTTGGAACCAGCCAATACACTCTGCCTGAGTGATCTCTTAAGGCAGATTCACAGCAAAGAAGTCCTCAATCATTTTTGTGACCCTTTGTAGACTCCCTTCAGTATGTCCATGTCTTTCTTATACTGTGGGCCTGGAACTGAACCCAACAGTCCTGATGCGGTCTCACTAGTGCTGAGTGGAGGGAAAGGATCACCTCCCTCAACCTGTTGGCCGTGCTCATCCTCATGTTGTTGGCCTTCATTGACTTGAGGGTGCATTGCTGACTCATGGTCAGCTTGTTGTCCAACAGGACCCCCAGCTCCCTTTCTGCACAGCTGCTTTCAGCCAGTCGGCCCCAAGTCTGCCCTAGTGCAAGAGATTGTTCCTACCCAAGGGCAGGATTTGGCATTTCCATTTGAATTTTATGAGGGTACTGTCTGCCCATTTCTCATCTTCTTGAAGTCACTCTGAATGACAGCACAACTACCTGGTCTATTAACGACTCTTCCTTGTTTTGTGTCATCTGCAAACTTGCTGAGGGTGCACTCTGTCCCATAATCCAGGTGATTAATGAAGTTAAACAGAAGTTTAACTAGCTCCAATATTGACCCATGGGGTACACGACTAGTGACTGCCCTACAGCTACACTTCATTTCACTAACCACAAACATTTTAGCCCAGCAGTTCAGCTAATTTTCAGTCCACCTCACTGTTCATTTATTTAGTCTGTACTGGAACAGATTGTCTATGAGTATGTTATGAGGGGCAGTGTTGAAAGTATTCTTAATGTCAAGATAAACAACATTCATTGCTGTCCCATAATCCACAAAGCTAGACATTTCATTATAGAAGGCTGTCAGGTTGATCAGGCATAATTTCCCCTTTATAGATCTATGCTGACTGCTTACAGTCATCTTCTTGTCCTCAATATGTCTGGAGATGGTTCCCAGGATTAGCTGTTCCATCACCTTCCTGGGGATCAAGGTGAGACTGACCAGTCTGTGGTTTCCTAATCCACCTTCCATCCCTTTCTGCACAAAAGGCTGCACAAACTGCTGAGCCTACTTGCTGCTTCTGTGATTTGTGCTGTCCTCCTGGCTTCAGTGCTACCTAGTTCTCATATTTGGTCAACAACAGTGGCATGTTCAGCTTATCCACTACCCTCACGATTCTGTAAATCTCATTCATACCCCTTGCAGTTCTCTTCTGTTCAAGTCAAAGAGACCAAGACTCTTTCCTTGAAAAGCAACCTATCCATCCATTTGACCCATTCAGAAGCTGAAGCATATACAACTGTGGTTTTATTGTGTATTTTTTCTCAAAAGTAAAAAAAAAAAAAAAATAATAAAAGGCATTTATCTATTAAGATGGAATATTAGCAGCTCAAATTATATGTAGTTGAGGTTAATTTCACATATTCTGCAATTTTTTTTATAAACTTCAGTGAAAGAAAAAGCCTTATATTTTAAACATTCTTGCTTTCAGTAACAGTACAGAAAACTTGTATTTTCTCTTTTTTGTCTGGATAGATTAATTTTATTACTGTTGAGATTCTCCTTCTGTCTTTCACTTTTCAATTCCTTGGTTTTCCATATCTCTAAATCTTCTGTTACTTTCAAAGATTGAATCTGTCATACTATTCTTTAGATGCCTTAAACCCTCTACTTTTCAAAAATATTGTTGCAATAATAATAATAAAAAGATGGTTATCTTCCTATTTATGGCATCAAAAATTAATAGAATATTGGACTGACACACTATGAAGCTCTCCTGTGACCAGAAACAGAATCCAGCTTTTTGTTATGTTGTTAAACCAGGCATAACTGATTCAATGTATTCTTTTTAGTTCCTGAAAATTACGAATCACAGCGGGGGATTTCGAGTGAGCATCGTTCTACTGGCATCAGAGATAGCAAAAGCAGGTTGAGAAAATTGTCTGCATGGTAGATTTCTTAGGTTTTAGGAGCTTTTACAGGATTTTATGGAAGATACAGAATCCACACGATTGTTAGAAAGTAAATGACATCACCATAGAATGTGTAGAAGTCAGAGGCAGATGCATTATCTTTACTATTTAAGAAATACAAAAAATGAAAGCAAAAAAGCTATTCTTTTCATCATATGGTTCTGAACTCTGTTCATATGTTGTGTTGTAGGTGCTGAATTTGATCAATTTTGTGCCAGTATAATTCCATTAACTTCATAAACTGATGCAAGAAGAGTATTAGGACTATTCACTGTGAGATTCTTGAAATGGATGGCCATGTCATTTTGGTAAAGTAAGCAGCTCATCTCTTTCAAGTTATATTAGATAGAAAATTGAGGGTAATATAATGATATATGAAAATATAGACAGCTGTTTGTTACAAATACATGTATGTGTATGAGTTAATTTACGTCTGAATAAGAAGACATAGCATTTATTCATAAACCTGATGTGAGAAATATTGTTTCCCCCTGAAAATTGTGAAGTAAGCACCACCAACAGCTCCACACTGATGTATCTTTAACATCCATTATTTTACAAAACTAACACAAGTCCAGAGCATACATAAATAATTTCATGGAACAAGTTTTTTTAGTGTTAGTAAGAAGTCTTCCCTCCTTATAGCCTAGAAATTTAGAAACAATACACAAATAATATGTATAATCTCAGCTCAACTTTTACTTTACAGTCTTTTAGTTTGGCACAACTATCACTTGGGAATTTTTATGACAAGTGCCACTGTACTGGGAAGGGAAAGTAGTTCCTTAGTGGCAGTGTCATCTTCAGAATGAAGCACTGAAAGTCCCTCCAAGAGGAATACATTTGCATTCTTCAAAAGACTGTAGGTCTGGGGGAAGAATATATGCCCAAAACATCCTCGCCCTAACAGACTTCTTAGCTTTGAACCTAAGAACTATGAGAACTTTTGAATGCTACATCTTCTCTTTTCTACTCATTTTCTAAATTTTGGAGCATATCTTAGCTGAAGCATGAAAACAACAATGAAAAGTAACTTTGACAAATACTTTACAGGTAATAGTAAAGAAGCACAAGCTTATAAGCAGCACAAATGCTGACAGGCCCATGAATATCCTCCTGATCATTTTCTGTAGATAAATATATATGTCTGTGTAATGGATACAGAAAAAATATATTACTGTTTCTCTGTCTAGAAAGATAGAAGAAAAAAGTGCAGTATTTGGAGTTTGAAATAGGCTCAAGAAACAATTTCACACATCATCATTCAGGATCTCTGAAGGATGGAGATGAATTGCAGTTGCTCACAGTGATATGGAAGAGAGTTATTCCTTGCCTGCTTCTAATTTGTCTTTCAAAAAACCAACAGAAGAATCTAAACAACTTGCATGCACAGTTACCTAACTTTTCGTTAAAACAGTGATCTGGAAAGATGTCAAGCATTTCTGAGCAGGAAGAAAGTATTTAAATTATTTGTGAATTACTAGACATACCTGTACTGTAAGAATAAATTAAGAAGTTAAGAAGCAAAGATTATTTTTTCACTTCTTTGTATCTTGCCTTTTAACTTCTTTTCCTTTATTATATTCCACTGTAAAATTTCATATACATATATATTATTGCAGTCTTTCATATATACTTTGCTATGTAGTTCGGAAAGTAACTGTATTCATACATCTGATTAAAATCCCATGTAAATCTGTACATAAATTTGGTGTGAGTTTTAGACAGGTGGCAAGCTGCCCAGTGGACAATCAGAATTTAAAATTTTTCTATTGTTGACTTAATGTAACAAAAGAAGAATTTTTAGAATGTTTTATAACAAAAGAAAAGGAAACAAACCCAACATAACTAGTAATCTTAAAGTGAAAATTTACAAACAAAGAAGGTTTCTGGAATAATTATTTCCTGTCAGTCTTTATGTAGCAGGATAGAACCATTCAAATTGGGCTGTTGCACAAAATCCAGAAAATGCTATCAAAAATTGTAATAAAAAACCCTTGTGACATAGAAAAATCACCAGTGTAATGGCATTAAGAACAGAAACTAATGAAGGTTGTAAAAATATGCCTATAAAGATGATAGTTTCAGGTAAGTGAAGTGACAGTGAAATCAATTCAGTGAGAAGTGATCATCAGACTGTCAATATTCAAAAAAGAAGAAAAAAGTCATTCAGGAATAGCTAACTTCTGATTAGTTAGAGACAAGTAGATTCTAAATAATCTGAAGGCAGGACTGGAAGAAGCAAGCTTCTGAATTATTCCATTTATAAAACTAATTGGTTTTTTTTATTTACTCCATTGCTTTTTCAGGGAAAACATGTTGCTCTTCCTTGAATGCGAAAAAGTTGTTAATTATGCAGAATTTGAAAAGTGATAAGATAATGTAACTATGCTATGGAACAGTAAAGAAAAAAAAAAAAAAAAAGATGTGAACTATTGAAAAAGAAATGGAGAACACAATAGTTTTTATGCTACCATATTAATCCAATAAAATGACCCCATCTTGAATACTGGGGTATACAATATTCACTGTACCTGAGGGGAAATCACACAAACCAGGAAAAGGTTTGCAGAGCAACAAACATGTAAACAAATGTATGGGATGGTTCCACAGGAGGGATGACTAAACAAACTTCAGGATGCATACCATGGAGTGAACAGGAACAGGTCATAAACTCTAACACTATGGAAAGTAGGGAGCATCAGATGAAACCAGCAGAAGGCAGGTTTGATGCAAGAAAGAATAACTTTGAACAGAACACAATTAAGTCTTGAGAGCTCTTGTAGTAGGCTGTTACAAAAGCTTTACAGGGATCCAGAAAGCTATTGAACAATTTAATAGAAGAATACTCCATATAAGGCTTAAAAGATACCGTCTCTGACTGAGGAGTCCGTGACCTTGATTTTCCTGGAATCTGGCACTGTGCTCCTGGGACATATATCTACCTGTCTGCTTTGCTCTTAGTCTTACACAAATCCACTTTTGTCCACCACCAGAACCAGGATATCGGTTTAGATGGAACTTTGTGTGGTATTATTCTGTCATAACTGTTAAGCATTAATGAGCATAAAGAACAACATTTGAAATTAAGATTATTTTTTTTTCAGACCCCTTCTTCAGTTTGCATCAGAAGAATTGTAAGTGTGAAATGCACTCTGCTGGGACTTGAAGGACTTTTTGCTTCAGCTGTTACATCCTCCAGCTACATTTAAGACACATAGTCCTACTGACCAGGGAGAAACTTTCAGACTCAGAAGCATGGATTTCTAGTTTACATTAAATTAGTACCAATGTCTCAAAGTGCAGGAAAAGAGAGCACAAAGTTCAGGCTTTTATATGTCAGATTGTGACTTCTCTGTGTCCAGTAAAACCCAGTGGTATTTTGCATGTATTATGACTTCAAGGGTGAGAGGAAGTTACAGTTTCTGCTTTGGAAGACATCGGGCTATCTTCACCATTATATTTCCTTGCAATCAATATTAACTTTCTTGTTAATTTGATGAATTCAAGGAATTCAGATAATTATTATAATTTTATTTCCTTTTTGAGATTGAACCTGGCCTAACAAAATGTCAAAATAACATTTCCCTATTTCTCACTTAAGAATTAAAATCCATTAGAATAGTATTGGACTCCAACAATGCTGCACCTTATTAAAATATGTGAAACTGGAAGCATCACAACTCTTTTGCAACTTTGCTATATATGCTCCAGTTTCACACAACATCATAGCTTATTTGGCACAAATTTTGCAATATTGCTTCTCTAGCTCTACACTTTCCCATCATCCCATCAGAAGATATTTCATTTTTCAGATCTTATGGAACCAGTTTTAGTTGCAGCCTTCCTCCTTAAAAGGGGTCATGACACTAGAATATGGAAGTAGATCTTCTAGGTACTTATGAAAATAATTAATCATTCAAATGACAGGTATCCAGGACCTTCCGCAAAATGCATTTCTGCTTATAAATCCTAGCAGTTGGTCATACATCACTTTCTAATTAGTGTACAACTTTCACACTACTTTCCACATTCTCACTCTTCTATTGTGTCTCTTTGTTGCAACTGTATCAAGTACTTTCTTAATTATTCTGAATTCATGTACTTTGCAACAAATAGCAAGCTTCCTGGTAGTTCAGGTCTGGGTAGAAGTATTAATTTTTCATTTAGCTCTCAAACATAAAAGTTGTGCTTCTGAATTATTCCCATTTGTCTATTTAAAACTACAATGCAATAAAGAATATACATTCATATTTACTAACTGGCTTCTTAAATGAACTAACATGTCATCAAATCCTGATTTGTGTGTGTCAACTAAACAATCTGGCTTAAATTTTGAAAATTTGTACTTCTTCAAAATCTAAATATTGATCATCAGATTTCCTCATATTTAGGCCAGTGATCACCAAAACAGAAGTTTTATTGAAGAATAACTTTACCACAGCTACTGCTGTGATGGGATGATACCACACCCTGGTGAATTTTCTCGGATTGTGTTTTGTGAGAATTGTCACAGAATTTTAATTGGTAACGGTGGTCACTACAGAGATGTGACGATGCTTCAAAATTCTTCCATGTTTTTTGTTTGCTGTAATATCTTTAAACATGCTTCCAGTGCGGGCAAGCAGACAAAATCAATTATTTAAAAGCATCTCAGAAGCTTCTTTCACAAAAAAATGAGTAACATACATTGATATTTTTTTGCAAGTGACAGTAAATGCAAATCACAGCAGGAGGCTTTCAAGTATGGAGCTGATGGATGACAAACACGTTACCCTAAAAAAAAGTGTATGCAATGTAAGCTTTAACTTTTAGGAAATATTGTTGAAAGTAGCTATCTCATAAAAATGCTTCACATTACTATCTGAAAACTAGAAAAAAGGTGACTCTTCTGGTCTCCAGAATAAAATATAACTGAAATATGTGCTGAGAAGTGATAAGCACATCTAAAAGATTTAATTAAAGCTCTCAGGAATAAAGGAAAGAGCTACTGACACAGAAACTGTCATGACAAATTATCTGTTGAAGAATCTTTAAGAATCAGAAAATACACAGCTGACTACAAACAATGTTTTAAAACTCTTACTGAAGAAAATTAGCTAATCTGGGCCATGATAGACATTTATAATGTTCTGTATAAGATCATCCACTAATGCTGATACATTCAGAAAAGTTAAAATTTGAAATGATTTGTAAAAAGAAGTGTCTTTCTTTTATAACTCGTATGCAACCAGTGTGGATCCTTACAAACCTTTTCCATAAAATTACATTTCAAGATTGTAATATTTAGTATCAGCAGTAAAGCATTTGGCTGTTTCATTACCAGGCTAGTAATTCTACTAATCATTCTACAAATGGTGCTTGTGTTTAGTGACAGAAAAATTTCAGGAAAGATCAGTGACTCATTTTAAGAGCAATCATGGTGATACTCCACCCTTTTCTGAATGCTATATTTAACAAAATCACGAAAGTTAGCTTTAGAATAATACACTGGTTATCTCTACCTTATATAATAACCATTAAATGAATTCAATCCCATTGAAAAACTGGGTTATTATCATGAATAAGAAGGTTAAGGGGAAAAAAAAAACCAACCACATATTGAATCTAATTGTTTGTTGCCTTAAAAAATGCTAGCGATTTTACCAAATACTTGTTCCACTAGTGACCTAATCACTTCTAAATAATAAAGTGAAATAGATAGTATGCATCTTGTTGACGGAATTGTATGTCAGGTTTTTCCTTTTGGATTGGTTATAGAATAATGTCAAAATGCTTGTGCTTACTGAGATGGATATTTAGTTCAGATACAAAATACAAAAGAAGATGATGTTAAGAAAACATTCTTTGCTGGTAAGTAGATAATAATATATGTATATACTGTTGATATTGGACATAAGCAGCATAGCATAAAAATATCCTCATATATTGAACTTACCCAAACCCATAAGAAGCAATGTGGGTGATACTGTGAACATTACTATATTGTCAGTCAAAAAGAAAAAAAAAAAAAGACTTGGATTATTAGATCACTAATTTTTTTTTTCTAATATGGAAATGCTGTCATTAAATCACTAGCATGAACAGTTTAGCAACTTTTGCAGCTTTAAAGAAACCGATGAAAACTGCATATAAGAGGGGCTAAGTGCAGAGAAGCAGGCTATAATTTCAATGGATCATTGATCGAAGACTATTGCTTGGCTTTCCAATCTAATAAGAGAGGGCAAATACAATTATAGAGTGTTCTATGCAACTCAAAGAGCATGGAAACTCTCTTTCTGTTATGTTCCCCTAAATCATAAGTAATCCATCCACCACCTCCTTATATTTGCTTCTGCATATGTTCTATTAAACATCAGAAAACTAAAATTTAGTGACTTTTTTAAGAGATTGTATGCATGCAAACAACACAGAGAAGTCTTATGAAATGCCTGCTCAGAATCAGCCTGCATAAAAGTTTTAGAAGAAGTATCAAACAAAAACATCTTGCACAAGTGTATTTCTCATTTTCAAAAAGCTGCAGGTGAAAGTATTTGAAAAGAACGGCAACTTAGCTCAGGCACTTTCTAATTAAATAAAGAGAATATAAAAAGAAGTAAAAAAGAAGCAAAATTTATCATTTCCTTTCCTTAGTTGATTTCTGAATTGAATTAAGGACCTGGGTAAATGCATTTTTCCATGTACATTTGACAGATAATTCCTCATAAAGACTATGAATGAAAACAAGTTACTCAAGGTCTTAATAAATATATCATGAGATAAATTCATTGCTGATGTTAATTTAGAAAACAGATTCAATTTTGAGAATGAAGGATAAAGAAAATGTAATATATTTAATTATTAATTTAAATTTTCTGGAAGACCAATTCTAAAGCTACAGAGTAACAGTATTAGTATTTCCTTATTTTGCAGAAGTAAATAGTGCCAGGATGCCATGCAGTTTCTCCTTTGCCTGAGATTTTTTATCTGGTAGAATATGTATGCAAGATCTTGTCTTTACAAAACTGTTATGTATCATTCAATGTTCTTCTGCCACATTCATTTTACACACCATAACATAATCTTTCATGTTCATTGAAATAGTATCCTTGTGATTCCTGCCTGCCAACTTGTCAGGTCAAAAATGTGAATATTTTAATCTCTAGATTAGAGGAAGAGTTGCTATAGTATTACAAGTTTAGAATCAATCAATCGCCATGAAGTGATTCACTTCCCAAGGCCCACTGATTCAATTCTTTGAATTGTCACCCCCACTGTGATAAATTAATATATATATATCACCATTCAAAAATTAAAATAAAATAAAATAAAATAAAATAAAATAAAATAAAATAAAATAAAATAAAATTTAATTAAATTAAATATCCTTTCAAGGTACTTAATATCCCCTCTGCAGTGGCAACAGCATCAAATGCAATTCTTCACACTGTTTTGCTAAGGGGAAAACCCATCTTTTTTTAGAGCCAACTTTCAAATAAACTTTCCATTTTGAATTCGATAAAAGCATAAACATTTAGCAACGTTGATGAAGTCACAATGTTTAGCCATAATTTACTGCTCCTGCAGGAGGTAATACTATAGAATGCACACCAATCAGATTTTAACTTCTTTGGGGTTTTGTCAGTTCCAAATCTCAAGTATCTAATTTTATGTTACTGAAAGTTTCACCTCTTGTCATTCCCTGAATAGCAGGATCTGCTTAAATACATTTTTATTTTTAGCAGAAAGAGTGATTTAAATAATTATTTCAATACTTATTCTATAGATTTGTTGCTTAATGCTGCTGGTAAGCTAATCAACTATATAATTTTAATTAAAGTTTTTTTCATTCTCCTGTGTGTGTAAATATTTAAAGAAATATGATCAAATCCTTATTGAAGACTTTTATCCAGTAAACACAAAACATAGAAAAGAAAGCAAACTCAGAGTAATTAAATATTTGCTGAACCTCAACATTTGACAGCTATTAGGGAAGGCAAGTTTTCAGTGAAAGAAGGTTAAGCTAGATCAAATAAGACTACTGCCCCTGTAAGTATTTGAATAATTTATTTTTTGTATAGTCTGAAATCTGGAACCTTATTCCCAGATGACCAATTTCATTTCAAGAAATTAAAATTTTATAACTTCTTTTCAAACTATTTTTCCATGGAGGTAACTCGTGTACTTCCGAGAAAGAACTGAATTACACTGGATCACGGATTCATAAGATCATAGACTGGAGGTTAAGAGGCCCCTTAATACAGACAAAACATTTATTTTCATTCTTTCAATCCTATGTAATAAAAAGTTAATTTTCTTCCGTAAAAATGGAGATATTGATCAATTTAATCAGATCAGTCTTTCTGAAAAGTTTAAGTTTGCCGTCTCCTCCTCCCTTGCTCTTGGAAGACATACTGTTACTGGCAAAAAGACAGAGAAAGAATTTGTCTCCACAGAGATTTTGGGCAGAGGGAAGTGACACAGAACTGCAGATTTTATCTTCACCTCAGTACAGGGAAAAAATGAAAAATTCAAACGGTGGAGCAAACGCGTTATGGAAAAGTAAGGCTTATGGCTAGGCTGTCCTATTGCCTGTTGCTACAAAACCTAAAGAGGTATATGGTTTCAAAATCAAACATCTCAAAAATTACAGAATTGAGATCACCAAAATTTTGTTGCACCCAAATTTTACTTATAATAGTCTTACTTGCATGGTTGAGGACTGTTCCCTTATTCCCATCTGCCCTGTTAATGACCCTCTGCTCCTACTCTCCCTCCGTCCCATCTCCTCCTCCTATCTGATTCTTTGGTTTTTCCTTCCTATTTCGCCTCTGATCCCAGTTCCTCCACTCTGCATCATGCCAGGTCCAGCCCTGCTGCCCTTTGCCAGTCTCAGCCATGCTGCTCTTCCTCAGGGTGTGGGTGTTGGGGGGAGTGTTGCAAACACAGAGCAGAACCTGTCCCAAAACATGGTGGCTGGAGATGTCCTCTGTGGCTGGAAGGAGCAGTTGGAGCAAATACGCTATTACCTTGCGAGTCAGGATTGATGCATGCCAGGTACACAGAGAAGCTATGAAGCATTTTGCTGCAAAACTCTTAACAAGCCTCCGATGAATGTGGGAAATTGATTTCTACAGGCTTCATCAGAATATTCAAGCTTTCATGGGAAATGCAAAAGGCATATACCTGACAGCAGAATAATCAATCAGCCTAATTTAAAGTCCCTACTCCAAAGCACTATGAGCGAAAAAGTTTAAACTTAAGAATTATTTTAACATAGGCAAATCAGCGCATGGTCCTGGAGGCTGCCAAACCCTTATAGCAGCTTTATATAGTTATATACACACACAGAGGCACGTACACCCATCGCTTCAGGCCATCCAGCACAATGTAACACTCTACCATAGAAGTCTGCCAAAGTTATAAGCAGATAACAGACAAAGGGTTTTAATTGTTACTATTATTATTATATCCAGGTACAATGATTGCTATAAGCATAAGCTATTTTTTAAGTAAACCAATATAAAACCAATGTCTTTTTCTGTATAAAAGCAAGCCTAGGAGATTTTGAAAATGGAAGTCTACCTTGTGAGAGTCTGATCCATCCAACGTTCTGAATATCAAGATTGGTCTCTTCTGTTGTCTATGAGCTGTTCGTGCATGCTACCCAGCTGGAACAGAGCTTTTCAACATTTATGGGTACAATTTTACTGATGTCCACAGGGGAGTTGTGAAATTCTCTTTGTTACCAGGAGGTTCTTTTCCAATCTACTAAACACAGAAATAAAACTGTACTCATTGCACAGCTGTATTTTTCATTAATTTCAGAGAGCTGCAGGTTTCCTAATAGCCTCCATGGCGTCCTCTGGCTTAAAGTTTAAAGTGATTACGGGAGCTAAAATCTTGTCATCCTTCTCGTAACCTGCAGGAGAGCAGGACATGAAGCTATGATATACTTTCCAGTGTGCAATAAAACCCACACTTACATGGTCACTGGTGAAATTAGAGTGGGAAGAACTGAGACAATCTCAATGTTTATTCACATATTTCAGAAAAGATTGATTGATTTTGAAGGGGAAAGCCCAGCATTTTCCTGTTGAGCCAGTTCTAAAAGCAAATACACATTATATTATATTCTGAAATATAATCTTGAGAAAAACCACATCTATATTTTGTATTATATTATAACGTGCATTTGGGTACTGGTCTAATTCATTTGGGGATCTTTTAGTTTGGTTTAGTTTGTTTTCCATCTTTTCAGTCATTATTTAATACCTGTAAGTAAGTGAGAAATACACTAGATGCATAGCTTGTGAAAAGGAATTTCAAACAACAAATGAGTCAGGAGTTTGAAGTCCAAAACAGGTGAGGCTGAAAAATGTGCTAATGCAAGCTCTGTAGCACTGATTTGTCAACTAGCTGTTGAACTCTTACTCCAAATCAAAACCAGTTCACTAAAAATGACAACTTGTATTTGAGGAAGAGCAGTGGGTGGTGCAAATGGTGTGGGAGAAAAAGCGTAGAATGGTTTGGTTTTCCTTTTTCCCTAAGTTTTCTTTGGTGGTAATTACGCTATTGTAGCAACTTAAATGAACAAAACTCATGGAGTAGGTATCAGTTTAATCTCTTTTCTTAAACTACAGAATAAACTATAGCAATAGTACTAGAGAAAATTATATAAAGTTGGAGGTACATGAATCTTTCTTCCAGGAAAATTATCTGGTATTTTCCTCTACTATTTTGAGGTTTCTTATACAATTGCTAAATATTTTTGAAAGGTGTCAGTTTATAGATCTCAGGATAGCAAGAACAATATGCAGAAAAGTATGGATAGGTCTCTGTGTCAAATATAAGCTTTACAACCCCTGAAGAGTAAACAAACTTTAAAACCCCACCTCTCTAGTTATTTCAGGTTTTCACTACAAATGCAGGTGTGACTGAAATACCTGCAAATCTTTTTCTTTATTCAAAGATAATTTTTTTAAATTTTAAAAACCTTAATTAAATGCCAGTAATATCCAATACAGACTTAGCATATGAGTATGTTAAAGAATTTATGAGACACCCCTTAAATGTTTCAATTTTCCATTACTTAGTATATTTTGCAGCTATATTTTATCATTCACTATCAACAGTTTCAGTGAGATTGTGTAAATCCTGACTTTTTAGACAAAGGCTTTAACAACATTATTTTAAAACCAGAGCACACCAGTAGTTTGAAATCTATGCATTTGCTTTTAAAATATTTAAATTTATATGTATTTTGTTTGTACTTATTTCCCCTGAAAATTAATAGGACCAAATGTTACTCAAATTTCCAGTTGATTGAGAAAAGTCAAAAAGAAATTAGGAGCATCCCCCAAAATAGATATATTTATCTGAAGAATCAGGTTATGTGTTTCTAAATTATTTTCAACAATCTTGAGAAAGCTGATGGGATCTTCTTGATGGCTCTGAGGGATATTATATGCACACAGGAAAACAAATAAAACACTAAAGTCTTTTAAATTGAAAATGTTCTATTTTATAACATTAGAGTGTTTATATTTTTAGAAAAGCCAATACATCATATAAACAAAATGAGCTGCAGTATTAATATCTTGTGTGACAAGCAGATGCAATCATGTCAGTTATTTTCCTCCAAAAATGATTTTGTGTTTGAAAGTGCAGCCTTCTTCAGGTACTGCAATAGCTCTACAAGATGTCTGTGTTGATCAAACCAGTATACTATTAGTGTGGGGACTCACCCCACCCCTCAGATACTATCAGCCATTTTACAAGAATATATATATGAATTCAACCAAAGGCTGACTGGGAATAATTTGTGTAATAGAAGATATTTAGTATTTGCCTTAATCCTGGATTTAAGAGTATTATATTCCCTTTCCAAATGATTTGTTTACATATGCTGACTCTGTCTTGTTAATTAGTCTTGCTAATGCATTTGAGAATGTATTCTTTAGCACCAGTGGTGCCACAGGTTTGAAATACATCTCCTGATGATTGGAGCCTGCCATATACAACATAGGCCAGTTGTGATAAAGATGCTAGGAACTCAGTTAAGAGTATTACATATGGACACTTTCCTCTTTGGTTTTACTTTGATATGAAAGTGTTATAGTAAACAATTTTTACATTCCTAATACTGGTGCTTTGTTTCAAGGAAGTTTGTCTTTGTTCTTGGCATTATTGTTTTGCTCACCATTTATTTTATCCTCCGTTGAACAGGCACATTAACATTGGAATACACATGCCATTCCATCATATTTGTCCAGCTACTTCTAGCTGCTTTTTTAATGCAGATATTTCAACAGCTCTAGACTACTGTCATTCATGGTTGCTGTGCTGGAAGTGACAGCAGCTATCACATGAGCTGAAAAAAACCCAAACAACAACCCAAACCACAAAATCCCATATAGCAACAATACTCATATTTTGAGTTTTATCCCTGGATAGAAATATGGTTGCTTCTTAAACTGCTTCCTAAGTTCATTAAAATGACACACCACTGTTTGAGAATACAGGTTTAAATTACTTTATAACGTGTCTCAGAAGATGGCTCTATGGCCTCACTACATTGAAGCAATATTTTTATATTTCTTTGTTAAAAAAAAAAAATTCCCCCCAAATAAAAATAATGGCTGCAGCTGGATTGATAAATGCTGAGATACAACATTCAGAATCAGGCACTATTCTATAAGTTTTACTGGGCATTCCTAACTTTAGCTGGCATGTCCAACAATTCTCCCGTTCTTTCCACACCACAGGCTGCAATTCCCCCACAAATGTACTTTTCAGCTTCCCCATCTATCTGCTAGCCTGTTTGTATAGGTGGTAGGTTGTGGTTTTGTTTTGTTAGGTTTTTTTTCCTTTGTTGAATTCTATAACAGTATTCAAAGTCTATTTGTTCTAGCTGAGGATTTCCAAACACACTGAGAAAAGCAGTGCCAGCATGAATAACACTTTTATGTTCAGTATGATTGACCTTATAGGTAACCAAGGCTCGGAAAGGGATCAAATGCTGACCATGGAGAACAACTTCCTTTTCAGTCCCTAATGTGTTAGATGGTAATTAATACAGACAGAAGTTTTGGATAATTAGAATAAAGGGATTGTAGTTAATACAGACCCTGTAGCAAGTTACTGTGCTAAATTACAAAATGTCAGAAGCAGTGGTTGAACTTGGCTTTTCCACTTACAAGATTAAGAAAACTCATTTTCCCCTCACATACTTTCTTTTCTTTTGCCTGTGATGGGAGGAAGAAAGGATTATTCTCTCAGTTTGTCTTCAGGCTAGATCTTTGGAAATGGTGTGGATATGCTTTTGCTGCCACAGATGACACCAGTCTGCCTGTAGATTAAAAGACCCCATACTACAGAAGGGAAAATACTGGAGGAGGTATAAGAAAGTTGGTCTGGAATACTGGCTGTATTCACAAGTCTAGGTAAACTAGTTTTGTCTTAACAAATGGAACTCATTTAGTTTTATAAACAAAAATTTTCATGCTATTGCACAGTAAATGGGACATGGAACTTGGAGTCAGTGGTCACTCTAGGGAAAGCCACAGCAAAGCAGAAAGGATAATTAACAAAGCATGTGAGAAACACTGTGAGGGCACCATGGAGGCCCGCAGTATGCTGCCAAAGACATATTTACAAACCAAGAAGAAAGTTTGGACAACACGAGGTAGTGGAACAAAATGTAAGTTAACTCTTAACCTACGTTAAGAGTTAACATAGGTTAACTCCCTGTTAACATAAGTTAAGAGAGACTAGTTGAGATCATGAGGAACCAGGGCAATGTGGACAAAGCTTTTCTATGTTCCCAGTAGGAATGGGAAGAAAACAACAACAAAACCTGTTGTCAAGGTTTATTCTCGCCACCTAAAAACAATAATGATGTCAACAAGGTCACATAGAATCATGGATATCTCAAGTGGGAAGGGACCCAAAAGGATAAAGTCCAACTCCCTGCTCCTTGCAGGACTAGCTAAAACTAAATGATAGACTAAAAGAGCATCATCCAGACGCCTCTTGAACTCTGACAGGCTTGGTGCTGCGACCACATCCCTGGGAGCCTGTTCCAGTGACCAACCACCCTCTCAGCAAAGAACCTTTTCCTAATGTCCAATCGGAACTTCCCCTGACTCAGCTTCATTCCATTTCCTTGTGTCCTGCTGCTGGTCACCAGAAAGAGGAGATCAGCACCTCCCCAGCTGCTGTCCTCCTTGAGGAAGTTGTAGACTGCCGTGAGGTCACCCCTCAGCCTTCTCCTCTCCAAGCTGAACAAGCCAGGTGACCTCACCTGCTCCTTGTAAGTCTTGCCCTCGAGACCTTTTAGATGATAGCAGGCACGATATACTCCTGTGGGGAAGACTATTAAATGCATGTGTTGGAAAACTGAGAGATCTGGCATCCAAACATATATCAGACATGTCAAAGACAGGATTAGTTGACAGGCATGTGATTCCAGGGTACAGTGCAGCCGGTACAGATTCTCAGATTCTGGGGAGCCTTGGATGTAACGTTTGCAGGTAAAAAAGGCACAACCTAAATAAAGGGAACAGGATTTGGTGCAAGTTCACAGGCTTCAGGAGACACCACAGGCATGGAACAAATCAGGATGCAGACATTATGGCCACATGAATATAGTAAGGAGAGGAAAGAGGGAAACAGAAATATAAGTGTTCAGCATAAAAACAGCTTATGGTGCATAGAGTAGATAATGGGAAGCCTTTCTTGTCACAGTAGAGGCTTGCTTGCTTGCTTTCTGGAAGCTGTATCCATAAAAATGGGAATATATGTAATGTGACTTTAATGTAAGACTAGTGAAATACACGAACTGTGGAAGCACGCTAGCTACTATTCAACCAATAAAATGCAACTCCGCACCCTGAAACTCTACATTTGTGTCTCTGTACAGAATTTGTCTCTCTTCTCCAGATTATGAAGGATTTTTAGTTCAGGTAAAGTAAAGCACAGCTCCAAAACAGAAAGCAGCTTGGATTGGTGCAGCATGCAACCAGATAAACCTTCCTTTAAAACACTGACCTCTGGGGACATTATAGAGAGACGTCTAAGTAGTGTGCCAGTTACGCTGTAAATTTCTTGGCCGACAGATATGGATACAGTTTAATGATGCGTATGATCTGAACAGTATTTTTTTTTGCTCTGTTCACATTCATTTGAAGCTTGCAGAACCTTGAGACAGGTAATACAAACTGAATCAGAACAAAAGATAGAAATCAGGGACTTTAATGAAGGAAGAAAGCAGTAAGACTCCCCCTGGAACAGGTCAAGTCTCCTTGGTGCCTGGGCATATAAAAAGGGCATGGGGAATGGAGAAAGAGTTACTGGTTATATTGTTTTGCATGGACTGTTTCATCAATTTGCCTTTGGCCATACAGCAGATGTGCAGTCTGAGCAGAAGCTATTAGAATATATCATGAAGATGGCCCAATTGAACGCAATGCTCATCTAACTGCAGTGCCAGCTATTGAGATTCTAGCTCTGCAAGGTGACAATAAGGAATATCCCAGGAAAAGCAGTACTGTTGCCAGATGCAGTAACCAACTTCAGAGTACCACACAGATAGCTCTTTGGTACAGAAAAGACACACTTACATGCTGCTGTATCTTTGCTTCAGGGTCTGGGAGGTCCAGCAACCTGGGACCCAACTGAGCAGGCTGAGATGCTATGGAGAGCAAAAGAGTTCATGCTCTAGAGATTGTCTAGACCACAAATAATCAGGTAAAAAATTAGCTGCAAAGAAAAGATGGAATTGTGTTTACAAGGAAGTAAACATCAATTCTAAAATACAGGACATGCCATAAAAAAAAAAAAAAAAAAAAAAAAAAAAAAGGCAAAAAAAAAAAGCAATACTTGAGAAGCCAAACTTCAACTGTATGAGGAATTCACATACGGAAAGAGTGAATGACAACAGAAGACAACACTTTATTTTCTGTAATACTCAGGAAGTGTCCAATGATTCTTCTTTCTGCCTTCCTGGTCTCTAGGCATGTATGGATCAGATTATAATAAAATAATGAAGTCAAAGAATTAGGGTTAGGAGAGGCTTTAATATACTGTATTAACCCCTTTTGTACTTTGCTCTTTCAATGATCGATTTGTGCAATGAAGCCTTGACCTGGTGGAAAGGCCCTACATGAAACACAAAGCTCATAAATCTTGCCATAACGCATTAAGTAAAGGAATATGCAAGAAAGGGTTATTCATAAAGCTCTAACATGTTAACAGTAATAGTGTATGATCCCATCTATTATGGAAAAAAGATAGCAAGTAATAATATTTATGTATGGGATAGTTTATTCTTAATTACTTTCTGCTACTGATATTTTCCTCATAGCTACTCAAAACCCTGCAATTTTAAATATAAGACAAGTTACTTTTCTCAGAGAGTATGATATGATGGATTTCAGTTTATTATAATTGCTTAACCTCCAGTGATTTAGTTATAGAGTTCTTATATGTTTGTAGAAATAACCAAAATGAATTACGTCTTATTAAGAGTAATTAGGAGGCAATTAATTAAAGAAACCCTTAATAAGAATGACCCTCTTTTCAGCAGGTTTCCCACTTCAGCTACAGTCTTATTGATTTAGAAATCAGATACTTAAGGTTTTACCGATGTATTGCCGTGGAAGACTTGGAATAGTTCATGTCACAATTAGAGGAATACAAAAATGTTCTGATAATTTGAAGAGAAATATTGTTGGAAAACTACTGACAGTGTGATGGCCAAGAATCATTAACAATCTGGTGCTTATTTTTGAACAGGTGTACAATTTAATTATCAAAGCCAATGGGCAATATTAATGCCAATTTTAGAGAAGCAAAACACTGCTGGAGGTTCTGAGCCAACGAGCGAATAAATATCTCATTTTGGTCAGACAATCTAGGATAATCAGGAGTAGTCAACAGTGCTATGGAAAATACTGCAGGCAAGAAATAAAAATGGTACTTTAATTCTCTGTGGTAAAAATAAGCAGCACTTGTCATACTGACACATTCCTGCCAGAGTATTTTGCCCTTCATTAGCCCCTGAGATAATTCCAGATCTCATGCAGAATTACAAGGGACAAGATCTAAATAGATAAGATACACATAAGTGCTACATGCTATTATTTGGATTCTTTTCCTTTTTTATTTAATTATCTTAAGTGACAAGCTTCTAAAAGTTTTGACTTAGAATAATTTATCCAAACCCCCAAATGTATCAGTCTAGAAGATGCTATTTCCTTAGGTTCTTAGAAAAAAAACCTTCTAGGTGCTGGAATAAAATAGCTTTTATTTGTAAACTCTGTTAATTTTTTGAATACTATTACATTGTACAGAAAAACAATTTTAGTTAACTTTTTTTGAAAAATTCCAGTAGAAATTATATTAGTATTTTTGGACATTATTCATACCAAAAAGAAGTATACTCTTAGGTAATGCCCAAAAGTGAATAACCAGTTTAAATTATTTCCTGCAAAAAGGAAGATCTTATTCTAACAGATTCTTCCATCTTAACTTTTTAAGATTCTTTAAAATTTCTAATTTATTTTATTTATAACATTTATAACACATCAAATATTTTTCTACACATTTTAATGGGTAATTTAAAAAATGTCCCTGCTCTCCAGTCTAGTTTCATATGTCAAAGTCAAAACCATTGTTTCTTCACAGAGTGTTTTTGCTTACATAGCTTTCTTATTCATGTTCACAGCATAGAACTAAATCTTCATCTAATGGATCTGCAATAAAAAGTTTTCCTCAAGCTTCCATTGGTCAAATTTTACAGTGTTTTACACTTGAAGGCCTCACTGGTGTTTTGGGGATTAAATAGCATGAAATTTGTTCCTTTTGACAGACCATGATATTTACATGGTTAGGTCAAAATCACAACAAAATTGACTTAGATTGAAAGAATCAAATCTGAAATCTTTTCTTGGCCATGTCTGCTTAACATAAAATATGAATCCCATGGCACTTTTGGGCAAGACCTATGGCACTTATAAGGCATGGGCAAGGTGTAATAAGTTTAAATAATGAAACGTTCCAACCAGTCTGCATAGGTCAGTGTTCTGTGGTCTGCGTGAGCTTTAAATAAACAGGGATAACTCAGCCGTGTGAGATACTCGGTGATTTACAATCTGGTTCTCCTGCTGCTGCCATAGTTGAAAAAAGCCGTATTGAATCTGGTGATCCATGGTATTAAAACAAATTAAAAATGAAAAGAGGGAAAGAGACAGAGAGGGAGGGGGGAAGAGAAAGAGAACAAGTGAGGGGGAAAGAGCGATGGGAGGAAAGAGAGCTAGAGAGACAGGAATGAGCTAATAGTCTTCTCTCTTAGCAGCTCCCTGTTTTGGTACTCTTGCCTTGATCTGGCAGAACTGGGATTTGTCAACTTTCAGGACACTGAAAAATACAATTTTCCCCTAAATGTTTGGCCAAGGCACCTCTGTCACTCTGAGTTTATACAGCTGGTGTGAAACATACTGCATCTTTACTATACTTAATTTTCTTAATTAAAAATATTTTTAAGTGTATTTAGGCAGATGCTTGCTTTTACGTGATTGCACACTGATCAATTAAAGAAATTATTTCTGCACACTATATTGTCACCAAAATGTTCCTAGAAACTATGTTAGAGGACAGTAATGTTATGTCGACGTGCAGAGATGCCGTTAGAAAAGCAAAAGCTCAGCTCAACTTAAAATTGACCAGAGATGTCAAAAATGACAAGAAAGGATTCCTCACGTATGGAAAAAACAAGCAGAAACAAGGAAAATACTAGCCTGCTGTTAAACAGGAGAGGTGAATTAGTCACCAACAACGCTGAAAAGGCAGAGTTTCTCAACACTTTCTTCACGTCTGTTTTTACCAGCACTGTTGGGTCCCAGGCCTTGGGAACAAAAATCCCTGTTGATGCAAACCTGCTGCCAGTGAAGGAAGAGTTGGTATGTGAACTATTACAGGAGCTTGATCCTTAACAAATCAATGGGCCCTGAAAATATCCACCCAAGGGTGTTAAGAGAGCTGGGTGATGTCGTTATGAGGCCACTCTCCATAATCATTGAGAAGTCATGGAGATCAGGGGACATTCCAGAAGACTGGAAGAAGGCTAATGTCACCCTCATCTACAAGCAGGGCTTAAAGGAGGATCCAGGAAATTATAGGCCCATCAGCCTTACTTCAGTCCCTGGGAAAGTTATGGACTGAATCCTCCTGGGGGCTATCACAAGTCAAATGAAGAACATGATTGGGAAAAGCCAGCAGAGATTCACCAAGGGCAAATCGTGCTTGACAAACCTGACCACCTTCTATGACAAAGTAACCGGCTTGGTTGATGTGGGGTGAGCAGTGGACATTGTCTACCTAGATTTCTCCAAGGTTTTTGATATGATTTCCCTCAGCCTCCTCCTAGAGAAACTGATGCGTTACGGTCTAGAGAAGTGGTCTGTGCAGTGGGTGGGGAACTGGCTGACAGGCTGCACCCAGAGGGTGGTGGTCAATAGCTCCTGTTCAAACTGGCAACCTGTCACAAGTGGGGTCCCCCAGGGATCGATACTGGTCCCAATGCTGTTGAATATCTTCATAATACCAAACTGAGCGGGGGAGTGAACACTTTGGAAGGGAAAGCCACCCTGCAGGAAGACCTGGATGGGCTGGAAGAGTGGGCTAACAAGAACATAATGAAGTTCAGCAAGGACAAGTGTAACATCTTCCACCTGGGAACACATAATCCAGGAGTGCAGCACAGGCTGGGATCTACCCGGCTGGGAAGCAGCTCTGTGGAAAGGGAGCTGGGGGTCCTGGTGGACAACAAGCTCAACATGAGAGAACAACGTGCTGCTGCAGCAAAGAAAGCCAACAGGATGCTGGGTTGCATCAACAAGGGCATCGCCAGCAGAGATAAAGAAGTCATTATCCTACTCTACTCAGCACTTCTCAGGCTGCACCTAGAATATTGTGTTCAGTTTTGGTCCCCACTATATAAAAAAGCTGTGGACAGGCTCGAGAGGGTCCAGAGAAGGGGCACAAAGATGATCAAAGACTGGGAAGCCTGCCGTATGAGGAAAGGCTGAGAGAACTGGCTTTGTTCAGTCTTGAGAAAAGAAGGCTTAGGGAAGACCTTATCACCATGTTCCAGTATTTAAAGGGTGTCTACAAAGAAGATGGAGACTCCCTTGGAAAAGACGAGGAATAATGGGTACAAGTTACTCCTGGGGAGATTCCGACTGGACACAAGAGGAAAATTTTTCAGTGAGAACAATCAGCCATTGGAATAATCTCCCCAGGGAAGTGGTGGATTCCACAACCTTGGACACTTTTAAAATTCAGCTGGACAGGGTGATGGGTCATCTTGTCTAGACCATGCTTTTGCCAAGGTTGGACCAGATGATCCTTGAGGTCCCTTCCAACCTGGTATTCTATGATTCTGTGCTAAAATGGCTTGTTAATCTTCCATGAGACAAAGCCAAGATGTTTTGGGAACCTTACATATGTTGACTACTGTAACTCTATTATTTCATTTGGCTGATCACGGCTTGCAAAGGACAAAGTAATATCCAACCTAAACTCTTTAATTAACTTATTCTGTAATTAACTTCATAAGTTACTTAATTGCAATGTTTCTTTCTTTGGTAGAGTGGTTGTAACTATTTTTCAGGCTTTTTGTTTCCCAATGTTATATTTTGTGTGTTTGTGTTACAATGAAGTTTATTCAAAATATTAAGATTGAATACGACAAGATTTTTCAGAGATTCTCTTTATATTTCTACATAACCTCAAATAAAATCTGACTTTCTTCAATGGCCTTTCTTAAAAGGGTTTACCTCTAGATGTAATCTTTGTGCCAGGAACCTATCATTATTCATGAGTCACATTAGTATTCACATTAGATTAAAAATTCAAGTAAGCAATTAGAAACTTTTGGGGAAGCTTAAGACATCACTAGGGGATGACAACAGCAGAAGTAAGTCAAGCAGCCTGCAATATGTTCTTATGGTTTTTAAGATCAAACAATACAACAAACGTGAAAATCTTTTCCCCTGATGTGATGCAAATATACTTCAACAACATCAGAAATGAAAAGACTTGGGGTTTTGTTTCTGTTCTTGGTGTTACAAAAAACCTAACAATACTGACAGAAAACAAAACCAGCACCCCAGCTATTCCAAAAACATTAAGCTCTGAAGAAGGCAATCTCAACAATAATAACTTAATCAGGCAGTCTGGCAGTTTAATACATAAACACAGCTATTATAGTAGAATAAAGAAAAAACAACAACCCAAAGCCCAGCCTTCTCACTCAGCAGGCTGAGTGGTGTCACTCCTGACAGTAATTATACGGTGCTCTGCTACATACAGCACATAATTTTGTGTTTAGCTGATATTTGTAAATTACAAAAAAGCCAACCCAGCAGCCATAGTTTTGAGTCATACATTTTAATCATTGTTTACTGCAAGCATTTGCAGCTCATATTAATTTTAAAGAACTGCATAAGTGCTACATTCCTAGTCATCAAACTTTTAATTAAAAAAAAAAACAAAACCAAACCTAAAAACCCAAAAAGACACAGTAAGGTAACTTTATGTATGCAATTTTTTTTTTTTTTCTTTTTCCAGTGCTCAGGGCTTGATGATGACCTCCAGCGTATGAAAGAGTATTGCTCTGGAGCTCACATACCAGAAAATCACAAGGATCCAAGCCAACGTTAACTGAAAACTCAAGAAGCATAATTGATTTTGCAATCCACACAAGGCTGCCTACTGCCCACTATCTGAGAACCTTTATTAAGCCAACACAATATCACAGTCCAAGAGAGCTAAAAATTCGACCGTTCACACCAGAAATTATACCTCTATGAAATAGTCCCATGGATTTTTCTCAATGTGTCCAAGCAGTTGCCTACATATTACAAATGTGAATTTCTCAACATTACCAGGAAAATCATTGCTACATTCCGATGAGACTTCCAGATCTCTCTTACGTAAAAAAAGAACAACAACACCTCCCCCCCCCCCAAAAAAAAAAACCAAACCACAAAACAGAGCTGTAGATTAACTTCCTGTTAGTGTTGCGAATGTTTAAGAAAGATCTTTAGCAACACAGGTCAGACAGACTATGGAGGCCATATTATATTTTCACTGCAGTAAGTATGAATGTCTTGAAGCTATGCAAGCATCCTTTCTTTTATAACCTAATTTCCTACAGATGACAGGACAGAAAACATTCAACTTGGTTTTCCAGTCAGAAACTCTGAAACCCAAAAGCTCAGGAGAAGAAGTATTGGTTCTTACCTATGTATTCATCAAAAGAAAAGAGAAAAAAAAATACTGCTAGATTTGACCATTTAAATTATTTGAAAGCTCTTGATTTGTATAGTCAGTATTTCCGTCTGTAATCTATTTCTGTTTGTTTACATCTCAAATGAATCTCTTCAACATTACTTTCCTAATGGTTAAAAAGAAGGAGGTTTGAAGATGACCTGCTGTAAGAAAAGAGCAGAACCAAAAGGAAGACCACAACTTAATCATTCACTGAAGAAAGGTTACATGCTGACATAAATAATTAATTTATAAACTACAGCCAAACTTCTGATCAAATGCTTTTCATGGAGTATCAGTATATGAAAAAGTCTCTGTTTATTTATTCAATTAATTTGCTGCCAAGTAACTCCACTGCAGTAGAGATAATTTAAAAATAAACTTACTGTTTTGTGATTCAAAAATATCACCAATAGCTCTAGAAATAAGCATTTTTTATATCTGAATTATTATTACAATTACTATTTGCAAAATAAGAGATCTTCTGTCCTTGAATACTCACACTGAATATGATTTGACAGGCAGGAAAGTTTACCACGGAACCGAGGCTGGAGAAATGCATTGAAGTAGGGGCTCTGATATTTGGTTTTCACTTTCGTAGCTGGAACAGCAAATTGCTAATCTGAGTAAAGCAAAGCAGGAACCCAACCAGTGGTCCCCCGATGGGGATTCTCATCACTGAGCTATTACAAGATGACAGGAACCCATAGGACATTTCACAATATAATACTTTTGTAAGGAATGGGTATTGTTTTAGAACATGAGAAGCTCCTAGCTAAAAATAATTAAGAACAAATTTCCAGTGAAGAACATCTTTCCAGATACGTTTGTAAAGATATAACTCTTATCTGGCTAATGATGCGGTGCCGATTGGCAGGAATGTCGTATACAACAGCACACTGTGTCTAGTATGATCCTGTCTAAGGCTGTTATGAATAGATTACAATTGATTTTCAGTATTATTTATCTGAAATGCTGTATTTAGTAAAATCTACCCCTAGCCCTGGGAACAGTTCATAACACTTTTTGCTCTGTAGTGTTAATTTCTACCCTTGCCCCCCAAAATTTTCTAAAGGGCCTAGTCTTGGGTTACAGTTTCTTGTGAAAGTCAAATTCTTGCTTTCTTTGCTTTCTGCACTTCTGAGCTTCATTTTTTATTCTAATTTTGACATGAATAATTTCTCAGCACTTTTAGCTATGAACTGTTGTAATAAAATGCAACATTGTGAAGAAACCGGTTATTATAACTCTGATTATAAATTTAGGGTGAAAGTCCCTTCATCAATCCTTGCTTCAATTCAGATAGCTTTCACGTTAGTGGCTACTCTAATTAGAGGGTATAAGAGAAAGGGAAAAAAAGACACAAAAGAAGACAAAAAGGGTTCCTCTCAACTAGAGAGCTGGACACAATGTGAGAAAGAAAGTGATTCCAGGATCCTGTATCATAAAAAAAGAAATTGGAACCTCATAATAACAGTAGAAACCTACAATACCATCTGAAAAATGGCATAGACAATATTTCTTTGTATTTTGCTTACCTTCCAATGAAAGTGCTCCCATACTTGATTTCCATACTAGGAAAATATTTGTTAGTGACCTTATGCAGTGACACAACTGACACCGTGGGGTTAAATCTCGTATAGGTACGCAATGTAGGACTGAATCTGTTTAATACGTCCGAATGTCAGTTTGGTATCTATTTTTCCCTTCATCCTTCTGGAAGCATAATTGGAAGGTACTAGAAAAAGCTTGCAGGTTTTCCTTTCATAGTCTTTCAGCTTTCTCCACTTTGCAAGTGCAAACATTCAATCTGAATTATTTAGATGACTGCCTGTGTTATAAATTAGAAATGCCAAAGGAAAGTAAGGTTATCAAGCTATAAATATGATAGTAGTGTTGAAATATCTAGCTGGAAGTAAAACCCAGATGTCAGGTCTTTCTCTACAGAAGGTAAGGGCTGTTCTGAAAATGAATATTGCTTGCTGGAAACAATACATAGAACAGTTCTAATTTGTTGTTCACATATGCCTTGAAGCACCATATAACTCTAACATTCCTCTTTACTGTGAGCTGTTATTTGACTACGAAATTCATATCGGCCTATGCACAAGCTCAACAACTTCTGACTAGACACGGGGAAATGCTGATTGATTAACATCTCCATTGTACTTTTATTGTACTGTTTATCCCAGGTTCTCTTTCTCAGCAAAAATTTCCATCAGCCCAAGTTTCATGCCATTACTTTATGTTCTGTGTAGTCCCCTATTATGCTATGCATTGTTCTTTAAGTAGAGCAAGACTTCCGAATCCTATGTCAGAGAAGTGCTGTTGGTAGCAATGAGACCTCAGTCCTATCTATATCCATCTACTACATTCCTAGAGAAAAGGTTTTTGTTCTCCAAAATTCTGTAGTCACAGTTTTGTTCCAAGAGGACGAGTGGGTTTTGCAATTATTGAGAAGCATAAGACTCAGGAAATTAGATTTTTGGAAATTACTGCTTTTGAATTCTTACTTCAAGAAACATAACCCTGCTTGAAATCTGGCCCTGCTGACCTCATTGATTTCAGAAGACCAGGATTTTAACCTGTGTTTTAACAACTCTCATTTCTCCATTAGCTTGTCTCTTTTCTCAGGCTGGTTCCTGAATAAAATTTGCTTTACCAGAATGCATACATTCCTTTAATGTAGGAGGAAAATGGTGGTCCTTTTTGTATTGTACATTTGCATTTAAATTGCTGCTATGGAATATGGGGAACACATTACTATTTAACTTTTTTCTCTTATTAAAACTCATGCTATCAATATTCAGTTATTGTGCTTCCTTCACTATTAGCATGGCAGTACAGAGAGTTAATTAGTCATGTTAATAAAATGTGACTGTTCCCTAAAAGATAATTATTAAGTAGAAAATTGCAGCTTATCAGCAAAATATTAGCTTTTCCTCCTGAAAATTTTTTAAAAAATTGATTTGTCTCTAGAAAAGATTATTAGATGACTTTAATTTTCTCATGTTTTTCCTTTATTTATGCTAAAATTGGACAACCATCATTTTTCCCATCTACCCTTTATGGTTTATTAAGAATCTTTAATAGAAATAACATTTTTACTCATTAGTTATGTATGCTCATTGAACAGTGTTGTGAACATGTGGCTTCAGCTTTATGAAACCAACAGAACGTACTTAAATTACCAGTTCAATGCATGTATTAAGTAGACATTTTTCATCTTTCCAATTTCCTGAAACAAAGCTTACATTGGGCACTAGATCAATCTTCACTTATTCTGATGAATACTGTCTAGAATTAGGAAGGATCAGCACTTTAATAATGTAAATTTAAATTCCCATGAAAATATTGCTGAGTGTTTTCCTTTCTCATCACTTACGTTTACACAGTTCTTTACGTGTGTATTTTTTAAAAGTGAGGTAGGGGAAAAAACCTTTGACAGTACATTAAGACTAAGCAGAATGGTCACTGTAGCCATATCCATTTGCCCATCATTTGTTTTATCATTAACCTTGCACTTAGAGATTAAGAACTGCAGATTAACTAAGAATAGTTAATGTCAATTTTAGGCTTGTGTGAAGCTAGAAACCATTACCAAATAATCAAATATACACTCCATTGTACACAGCCAACCTCTTTCCTCTCTATATTCCTTAGATTCTGCTATATTCAGTCTGTGGAGGTGGAAGAGAAGGAGTAAACTAAAATATAAACCAGAGATAATAATTGCATCAAGTACTTGCCCTTGCCTTCTTACTTCAGTTTTAAGAAAGAAGTTTTAGAATTTTAGTACCTTCATTTTAATAATATTCCTCTCTATTTTCCCTTTTTGTTTCTTTTTCTTTTTGTTCATTATTTTCTGTGTTCTACATTTTCAACAAGGACATCCAGTATCTACTTGCTGACAAACAATGGTACAAACAAAAGACAAGAACATCTTGCTATAGAAAGCAAACCAAGATATAAGATGCAAACTGTTGCCAGTTCAGGTGGATTTAGGAAGTGGTTATATTTGCCAAACAGGTTTGCCATAATGCTAGGCTTATAAAGTCTTCCAGCCCTAACCTCACTACTAATTAGGTCACAGTGACAGAAGCAAACTCAGACTACAATAACTGAAAAACTGAATAACTGTATAACTGAAGTTATACAGTGTTCTGCCTTGCATATTTTACATTAATAACAAGGGATTTAATGCCATTAAAACACAGTTTACTATTGTTTTAGAGACATTTAAAAACTGTGATGAAATCAAAGAATTTTAAATGGGTAAAACATGGCTCATTCCTCTCTACCATATAAATGTCAAACATGGATCTTGGCCATTCTCCCAGCATACATGTGATTTTTGTAACAATATAAATAAGATGCACATGTTAAACTGCCCTTGTTTTACTTTACTTCCTGAAGAGAAAAAATAAGTCCACCTAGGTATCAGTATTTTAAATGTAATCTTGTATAACTGGCAACAGGTTGTCATGATGAAACAATTTACTGAATTTCATTGATACTAAAATAAATTCTAAGCTTACAGAAGGCTTCAGTTTATTGCCACCTATCTTTTACAGCATAATTTTCTTACAGAAATTATTATAAAATGCTAGAGCAGTAATGAAAACTAGTCTTTCCTGAGATAGATAGATAGATATTTTTAAGAAGGATATTATATTATGTCTTATTAACTCTAAACACAAGAAAGGTGCTAATTTGCTTAGCAGCAAATATTGAGAAATTTTAGAAACTCTTCACAAAGTGAAAGGAAGAAATTTTTACCAATACTTCTTCATGACCACACGAGAAGAACAGATGGTAAGTGCATACAGATGCTGCTGAAGGGAGATGACTACTGCTCAGTTTCAGGTCTTGAAGTAAACAGTAATCTAATTACCAGCAATGGATTGTCATTGTAATGAGAGTAAACAGTAAAATAAAACTGAAGCATCATAATTTTCAGGAGCAGATGCATGCTCTAATCAAACTAAACAATACTAATTCTTATATGTAATTGTTGATAGTGTCAAGATACGACAACATATAAACTGAATTGGTAGGATAGCAGCCACAAGAAATATTTCCTCCCCTTGACAAGCAGACAGCCAAAGATGCCATATACTATAAAAAGGACACAAAAATTCATACCTCAAAAAAGACCCACACAAAGTATGACTGTTATATAGTCATACTCTAACATTTATGATTACATATGAACGGAAATACAGACTTTAGTTAAAGAGAAAAGAAATATAAATATCTGCTAGGAGAGAAGAGTAGAAAGTTAAATGAATAACATTATGGAATAATATGTAAGATCACATCATTCTGGTGATCTGTTACTCAGCAAATAAATCAGAAAGGCCAACAGATATTTTGCATGCAGTATTTGCTGAGAATACAGTCATACTTGAAATTTTTCCTCTCCTATTTTCTTAACCTTTCCTTTGTCAGCTAGAACTCCAGATAAAAATATTAGTCCAATATTGATATACAAATTCTCTTCTAGCTCACTAAGCTTGTATAGGCTCAGTGCCCATTGTTTCTTTTGAAATTTAAATTAATTGAATAGTCAATAATTTGTGTTATTATTACTTAAAAAAAAAAAAAAACAAACCAAAACACAACCCCAAACTTTCTTCCATGTTCGTGGAAGCGTTACAAGCAAAACGGACAAGAGGAGGACATTCTTTTGTCTGTGCTTGTTGCTTTGATTGTTTCTTCTGTTGTATTTTGTCCTCTAGTTTGCCACACTGACTGACAGGAGTGATTGGTATAAAAATGTAACTAAGTATTACATCAATCTGCTATCAGCGTTCAATTCCCATTTCAAAAATGTCCATACTTCTGAAAAATGAGTACTATGTCATTCAGCTCTTCATTTTAGACATCTCAGTAATAGCTCCTCATATTAATTTTGAATGACAGCCTCTAATGAAGGGCAACTCCATTAAAATGGAATGGTAAATGTGTTTACCTATGAAATTCATTTAATCATTTTGCAGATGGAACATTTAATCTTGCACCACAGGGAAAAGTGATACAGTAAGCATCCATGATTTGGACAGCTGCAGAAATGATGTCTGTTTATTTTGACTACAAGGTAATTGTTTTGTTCAGAACACAAACTCCAGGATGCTTTTTTTTTTTCCTTCTTGAGAGACAAATTCACTTTGCCATGCACCAAGAATTTATATTGACCGTAGGAAAGTCTATACAATGATATTGTGTATCTAGCCCCTTGTTCCAGCTCTGGTTCAGACACATATCCATCTTCCCGTTTCCCCCAATGCTAGAGGCAGATATCTTGCTCCCTGACTGTAACAGAAACAGTATTAACCTTAATCCCGTTGTATGGTACCAGGTATCAGTTTCTAAGTTTCAGCATTTCTTATAAAAAAAGGGAACTTATCTTTTACTTTCACATATTGTGGAAATAATGCACTCACTTCTTTCACTTTATCAAAGATTTTCCTTCATCTTTTAAAGCACTGGACTTTGAAACCTGACTATGATTTATACTTTCAGTATTTTTAATGAACAGCAGTTGTCATAACCTATATCAGTGAGAAAAAAAAATCAAAATGATGTATATAAAAGTTAAGTGATCTTGAATAAATAAAAAATAACATTAAATGAAGAAATAAGTAGATGAAACCCACAGAAAACAGGAAAATAAAAAAATACCTTAGTTTGAGATTACAGCTGGCAAGGTTTAAAGAAGCTCCTGGGCTAAGATAAAAATGCATTGCTTTGACTAAATCAACGGTATTACGCTTGCTTAAACTAGATATGAATTTATCCATTTCTTTTACTCTCTTCCAATCTTTCAGAATCCTCTTAAAAACTTAGCTTTCCTTTATTGCCATAGAACTGTTGCAAATACCTAGATAGCTGGTATCTCAGAAGCAAACTGTGCTTGTTCCTTCAGACAGTATTTTACCGATCATTTGTTCATCATTAGTTAGCTTCCTCTCAGAAGCTTACCTTATATTGTGTTTAGGTCGGGGACTGTTGTTGAATGCACAGAAGTAAAGTTCCAACAAAAGAGGTTGCCTGGACAAGTTGCAGAGTCTCTGTTGCTGGAAACATTCAAAGCATTGACTGGGTAAGGCTCTGAGCAACCACGTTAATCCCTGAAGTCAACTCTGCTTTGAGCATAGGGTTGGGCGAGATGTCCTCCTTTTCTTAGGTCCTTTCCAACCTAAATTATTCTGTGATTCCAAAACGGCACTGAAACTTGGCTGGAATATATAGGTCAGACTAAAATGCAAAACTTCATTTTTCAATTTTCCTTCTGCTGAAAAAGTAATGATTGTTAAGCACTTTGAAATGTTTGGAAAACACAGCATCTTGATTGATTTTTATTACCAAGTATCTTAATTAGAAATAAGACATGATGCTAGATTCTACAACAGAGAATCTTAGGTACATTTAGGTACATTCACTATTTTCCAGTGTGTTATTAAGCATAGTAAGTTCACATGGTTTACTTTTAATAGTCTGATTTGAAGAAATATACTGTATTGATAATAAAAATGTGGATGATTAATCATTTGCAGCTTAGTTACTCTGCTAAAGACTTTAGCTTAAGTATGATGTTTGTAGATTGAGGATCAAAACCTATCAGATTTGAGCCAAGATTTGTATCAGTTGCAATTAATTTGATTTGAAAAATCCTGAAAACATAATTTCATTATCCAAAGTCTACATGAGTTCCAGAACTTAAATTATCTTCCTTATTAATTTCTGAAGGTGAGAGGGTTTAAATTTCCAGACACAAGGCATGAATATGAATTTGTGTAGGTAACAGCTATAACTTACTAAAAATAATCAGATCTTCTGTTGTACAAACTGAAAAATCTGTTATTTTATGTTTCTAATCGTATGCTATAAATTTTACAGTATCTTTACTTTGTATTAAGGAAAAACAGCAACATAAACAGAATTTAAACAGAAAAGTGTGATATACAATGTAAACTATAAAGGCAATATTCTTCTTTCAGCATGCTATAAAAATATAGTCTTTCTCTTTTTCTCCCCTCCCCCCACAAAGTAAGGCTAGAATCTTTGTTTAATTCTTAGTCTCTTCTCCTGAATATCCTGAACTAAAATTACTTTTATGTAACAGTCTTTCGAGGATTGTGTTCACAAAACTGTCCTCTTTAAATAGACTTATTTTTACGTTTACCAAGAAGTCTTGTAGACTTTGATCATTTCTGAGAGTAACGACAAAGAAAGAGTAATGTAGACACAATGTGCTTCAACTTCTACTGCAGACATAGAACTCCCTTTCCCAGGATTCTTGTAGAATCAGAAAGCATGGAAATCTTCTGATAAGTACAGACTGAAATATTCACTATGCCCTCTTTTCCCTAAGCAGCAATTTCAGTCCGATAAGGAAGGAGTCTGGGGAAGAAAAAGAAAAAAACCCAAAGAAATTTAAAAAAAATTGTCTCTGGACATTTACTAAAAAAAAAAAGAAAAAAAAGAAAATAATTGATAAAGAAACACTGATCACTAATCTTGATCAGTGGATGAGTAAGTGAAAGGGCTACTTACATAAAAAGATGTCATCCAATAAACAGGAGTTAATTTATTATCAAAGGAGCAACATATACAGCATACAACAGTGTCACATTTAAATAATCCCTTTTAGAATAGAATTGCATTTAATATTTTTATTTATCCATGTAATGGCAGCAGTAATAGCATTTTCTCAAAATTTCTCTGCTACCATTTCCCCATACGTCATATCTTCTGATAAGAGCACTAGCCCTAGGGTCCCTGCTGAAACTACTAAAAAAAAAAAAAAAGAAAAAAAAAAAAGAAACCCCAAACAAAACAAGAAAAACCCCAAACAATAAAATAAAATAAAATAAGCAAGTCCAATTACCGATTCTATGCATTTTACATTACAATGCAAGCAGATTATCTGGTGTTATTTTTACTACAATAGACACCCTTTTGGTTCCTGGCATAAAAATAGAGGCAAAACAATGCTAATGAAAAATATTAATACATAAATGAAATGAATGAAGGAATCTGAGTTCTGGGTTTTTTTTGACTAACCGTGAAAAGATGGGCATGGACACATGCTCAGATAACAATGCTGGTTCCTGGAGGGTGTGACATACAGGAAGGAAGCAAGTTAGACCAAAGCCAAGGGAAAAGACTGAGAAGAAATAAATTTGCATTATTAGTGCTTTCAGGTACCAGCCTAGCCTTGAAACCTGGATCCTAAAATGGACTTTCTGATTTGGTTCCAGGTTGCACATAATTGCCGGAAGTGGCTTGGGTCTAATTAATTGACTATAAAAGCCATTAGAATTTGGTGTGTTTAGAAATGAGGAATTATGCTCTTTAGAAAAAGAAAATATCAGTAACCAATACTATTCTATGTAATAACAACAAAATACAGAAATTCTAGCAACGAGAAACACAACTAAAATTTCTATCACTGCAGATAAACCTTAGATGTACAGGTTTATACTGCCAAAATTTGAACTTGCAGAGTCATAAAACAGTGTACTGGAATAGATGAGGCTCTTAAAGCATTTAAAACCACTTTATCTTCACAATAGACACAAACAGCAAAAGTAATTTATCAGTGAACTAACAGATTGATGTGTTAGAGCAATGAGACTAAAATCCATTTCTTGGAAATACTATTTCCTAGCACAAAGTAAAGAAGAAAACATGGATAATCAAGCTGTACTGTACAAAACAAATACTGAACTTGGAAACCTTAAACACAAAAGTAAGAGAAGTATAAACTTGCAGCAGTTTAGATATATTATGTTTAAATTGTTATGCCATAAACTGCAAAGCAGCATTGGCTTTATATGCAATGAGCACATTTACACGAAAATAATGGTCTACAAAAATTGAGGTTGGAAAGCTAGGACAGTGTGAACTACAGCTGAGTCTTGGCAACTAAACCCACAGTATTTAATGCTTTATGAGGGATGCAATAAAAAACCCAAACAAATGTAATAATACTAAAACAGAAATCACCATTAGAAAGGGGGAAAGAAAAACACCATTAATGCATTAAATGAGATAATGTGTTAAATGCACAACATGAAGAAATAACAATGGTTACTGAGGTCTAAACATTTCTTCATCCTAAGGACTTCAACTGGAATGCAAAAGCACCCTGAAATATCCTGAAAGCACTATATAACTCAATATTATCCTTTTATGTCAAACAAGGTCTCACTAAAAGGAACCATTAAGTATTAGGGTTATGAAAAACACATGGATTACCATTACCTGGGCAAGGCTATTAAACAGGAAAGTGTCAAAATCCATGAAGTCATCAGAACAAATTAGAGTAACTCCTTGTAAATGTAAATTTCAATTCTGAAAAGTTTCATTATAACCAGGACTTTTTTTCCTTGTCATTTATAATTCAGAAAAGCAGACCATAAACCACTGAAGGATTCAGACCTCTTACCCTGAGCAGGAGATGATTCTTTGGTGGCAATTCATTACCCTTAAAGGTTTGGAAAATATATGCTGCTTTTAGGGAGGCCTGGAAAGTCAGCTGTTGCATACATTACGCACAGATGAATTATTTCAGAGGTTAGAACTCAGGCTGTAAAAGATCTAGATTCAATTCCTTCTCTGTCTAAATGGATCTGAACCCACATTTTCCACTTAATGGAACTGTAAGTTACAAAGTAATGTCTAAGTAAAGTAAAATCAATAGACTATGTGTTAGAATATTTTGATTCTGTAATGAATAAATTAAATTCCAGTGCAAGAGTAAATAGGAACTTCATGGCTAATGCTACCCATCTAAGAGGACAGATTCTTTGATTATATATTTCATGAGAAGGACTGTCTTACTATTTTACATGAAATTTTTATTTGACTTGAATATGAACAAACAGAAATGGGTAAGGAACTTCAAGTCTGCTCCCTCTTTCCCCAAGGTCTATTTTCAAAAAATATTTTTTCTGGCTAATAAACTGGAATATATCTGGTAAACCAAATGCTTCAGTTAGTCTGATGCAAATTAGAATGAAGCACATATGGTAATAAACTTTTCTTATCAAAATGCCTGTGGCAGGAAAATTAGGAATAAGAATATAGACTATGCTAAAAATTAAAAGTTAAAAAATTAGCTTTATTAATGGGCGAGGGAAGAAATCCCTTGGAAAAAGGTATTAACAAATGGCTTCAGTGGTTTGGACAGAATTGCTATGGACAGGTTACTATGTGTATGCACTGTACATTTTTCATGAACTTACAGGGTAATTATGCTTTTCTTTTCTTAGACAGAATTATCCAAGTGTCATGAGAAGTTTTCTTAAAAACAGAAAAAAGAAAACCATTTATATGTTCCTGCTTTTGATCAGAAATATTTCAGTTGAGTACTTAAAGAATATTTTGAATCAATTACAGCCTGTATACTTTTTAAAAGAGTATCTATCAGAAACTGGTTCTAGTTGGTAACCATTAACTTTTTCTACTAGTGGTTCAGTCATATATGTCATTATAACCATTAATAGTCACATTTTAACAATGATAGGAAAAAAAATGTGCATCTGTAGGCATGGCACAAATATCATCTTTCACTACTCAGTATACTGGAACCAGCTAGTGTTCAGCTAGAGATGCTTAGTACAGTGAGAAGTGACTCTTCACAAACAAAAAAACCCACAACAAAACCAAACCAAGACATTCTCTAGAAGCTAGATTCAACCCTCTTTTAAGTTGAACACTACCGCCTTCTGGGAAACAGGTGTTTCCTGCAGCTTATGATTAAAAAAATTATGTATGCATTTCTAATTAAAATAATCTTCAACTTTTGTTATCGAACATTCATATTATTACTTTTATTTGCTCTAAGCTGGCATTTTCTGTCATTTACAAGCACCACATTGGTTGTTTCCTTTTATAACATATGTGTTCTGCTTACAGGATATACATGAACATTCAGTTTTTCTTTAAATTTCACAAATTTAATTTTAAATCTTAAAAAAAGTCATATGTAAATGTACTTTTTTCAAGCTAGAACACCTCTATTAATCTCCATAACTCATTAGAGGTATGCTGCTTTTCCAAAGCTGCTAAATGCTTTTTTGATCAATTGCAAAGATGATAGAGCATTTGTAGGATCAGACACAATAAATAATTCCAAGTGTAGAACAACAGTGAATATAAATTAAAAAATTACTGAAACAATTCAGCTTGATCATTATGTTGCTGTATAGTTCATGGAACCATAACAGAGAGTCTAAACCCACGAGGTCCTCAAATGTTTTCTCTCCATGCAATTCTAAAATAAAATATGTAAATACTTTGATACATAAAAGATAATGATATAATGAAAAGAATTAAAGAGAGCACTCATTAACCGTATTAGGGAACATGAAGTGTTCTTATTATCAGACTGACTAGTGCTAATGTAAATGCTGCCTCACTGCAACAATGATTTCAAATAATTTTGTTATATTTTAGAAAAAGCAATTAAGATTTAATGTACAACCTGATTATTCATTCATGAGGCTTGATTAAATCTGATTTTTATTTTAATTCCTTTGTGACAAAGAACTTAACCAGTAGACCATGGAGTTTTTCTTTATGCACTCTTCCCAGCCAATTCAAGCAATAAACCTGGGAAAAAAGTTTATTAAAAAAAAAAAAAAAAAATCCAAATAGAAAACCCAACCCCTAACACAATTACAAAATTATAGAAAAAGAAGTTTCTTCCTTGCTGAGATTTCTGCTATTTGGGTTTCAAAGCCCACGTTAGTCATAAATCTTTGTCTGCAGGCAGAGGTTTGTAACAAATACTAAACTGAACCCCCATGAACACATCTAAATCTATGCTCATCTGTTAAACACAGCCATACACTTTGAAGATCAAGCATCTTCAGTTAAAATCTGCTCTATTTTATACTGGCATTATAGACAAAGAACTTTGAAAGACAAATTATTGAATACTCTCTTCTCACCGTAAATAACACCCACAGACTCATAACAACCCTTTCAGAACCTTTTGTTTCTTATTTTTCTACTCTAAGTCTTCATTACCTGACCTTCATGAGAGGTCTTACTGTGTCTATGATTTTCCATTGTAATAACACCAACGCACAGCAGCATGCCCCCATTTTTCACTAGAACTTTAATTACAAATGGACATCAGCTCTAGATTGCTAAAGATAACATATTATAAAACTTACACTAAAGCTAACACCTTTTGTCTGTTAGGATAAGTCAAAAGACATTTGCATAAAAATTTCTTTCCTAAAATCTTACCTGAGAGTAAGATACAGAATGAATACAGAAGTTAAAGGAAACAGGAAAGTCCGTAGCTTTCAAACATTCCAATACATAGTACTATTCAAAGGTAGTACAGGTTATCATGCTTACTGAAATGCAGCACTGCATATTTGAAGTTCAGCTATTTTTTCCTTTCCTTTCAAATGCTACATAAATGTTACACAAGGAGCCACTATTTTGCATAATAAGATGAATGAGGTAGTCAAAAATAAGTGGAAAAATCATTAATTTAAAGTAAAACCTTTTTTCAGTGATGCATGCCATATTTTCATTGAGAAATTTGGCATAATTTTGCTTTCAGCTATCAAAAGAGTTATTTTGGCAGTTTCTATCTAAATTATTTCAGGTTTTCTATAAAATTATTTAAAAGCAACTTATTACATAAAAGTATTATACATACAGGCTAACATATAAACACCTCCCTTATCCTGCCCCACTCCAAATAGTCTGGAAACTTCAAAAGTTTGCCATATATACTGAGTGAATTCTATAAAAACTAACCTTTAAGTAATCATGTCTTGATTTTCTCTTCTAAAAATGTCTGTCCATGAAAATATAAATACTATTTCTGAAGTCTGGCTCCAAGTCACAACTGCTACCTTTGTAGGAATTTGAGAAAAGAATAATAAACTTCATCACAACATTTATTACACATAAGCAAATGTGAAACACAGCAAGTTGAACCATTTTTATATGATACACCTTAAAATTTTACACAGTTCAAATGGCTGTATGGGCAGGATTTCAAAAGTCGGGCTCAAAATATATCAAGATAAAGGGGTAACTGAGGGAGTAAGAGTACATCAAATGCGAACAGTAAATTATACTGAAATTCAGAGTTATCTCACAGAGGAAGCAGGATACTAGTCAATGCTCACAGGTGCATTTCATGGACTCTGACCCTGAGCTCAAGGAAGAAAAATATTTCAGTACACGCGTAAAAATATATAAATGGCTGGCTATTAAAAAATAGACTAGTTGGCAGAACAGTGCCCTAATGAGAAAATGGGAATAAAAGTGTTTCTGGGTGATTTATTATCAGCATCCTTTCTAAAATGAGATAAAATGCCTGGAGAGATACACAGCCTACTCCTTGACCTTGCTGAGATACGTCATATGAACTGCAGAACCACAAAGCACATTCTCTAAGGAAACAAATAACATATTTATGATTTGCTTGAGTTCATTTACTAGAAAAATGGTTAGCTAGCGTTATCATCCTACCCTGTGAATAAAAGTATTTGGGAAAATTAGTAAGACCAAAATGCACCAAAAATTATTGGTATATGTAATCCATAGCTGAGTTAGTATTACAAAGAAGGCTTCTACATTGTCAGTGAAAAGTAAATCTAAACTTTGAACACATTTATTTCCTTATTTTCTAATTATGAACAGAGTTATAACAAAGAAAGAACACACAGAAAATGTATCTATACAGAGAAACTGAGCCACTATGCAATTCTCAAATATAGTCTAGCCTGCCTATCCTTCCTAGACTCACTATAAATTTGGTATCACAACACAGTAATATTATTGAATTTTGTTTTGTAAATGCATTAGTAATTTAACTACGATTAGAATTTATGTTTTAGTGCAAGGTTGGGATTCTTTGTTACAGCTGAGTTACAACTAGTTACAGATAAATACAACTCAAACTGAAATGAGCCACTCAAAATATTTTTGTGTTGTTGATATCAAATGTAGCCAGATTAGATTGTATCAAGATGTCGGAGTTAAGATATTAACATAAATTAAGCGTAAGACATATTGCCAAAAGTATCATCTCTGGCTGCCCAGAAAACTATATATATATATGAATTTAACTATTGTGCTGTAAAACTATAACCACCAAGGATTAGAACTATAGGAATATTTGCACAAAACACTTAAAATTTTATTAGGGATTGGGACTTTTTTTCGTGAGTTATTTCTACCTGATCTTTCTACTTTATATTTAAACATCAAAGTTCTACTTACGTAAAACATCAAAGTTCAAAAATCAGCACCTTTCTTTATGCTTAGTGCTACTTCTCCAAAACAATACCAGAGGAGCTTCCCGCACAGAGGAGAGTATCAGTGCATGTTGTCGCCACCAGCTGACTGTGAGGACAAAGGTACAGTACACTACAGACTTTCCAGACACAGATTCTCACTTCCAGCATGTCTAAACAAGTGCAGAGAAAATTACGTGGATCTTTTTGTTGGCATTTGGTTCCCAGATGATTGCTCACAAAAATCAGCAACAATCTTTGACTCGATGGCACTTGGTTTTATGCATTTGTTTTATGCACTGGCACAGTGTATTATCTAACTTCCAATAAAGTCAAAATTTCATGAAACAATTCCCATGATATCAAAAGACATCTGGTAACTTCTTGTCTTAAAAACCAAACCACCAGCAACAAAACCACCAAGAAAATGAGACTGAAAGAGGGTTACTATCCACTTGCTGCCAGAAGACCACCAGTACAGAAGTAGAGGAACCAGCAAGCTACCATGCAAAACAGAAAGAGGTGTTAACAATCTTCCTTCTCACCTGGAACGAAAATTTACATTTGGAAAAAATAAAAGAAGAAAACAAAAAGAAAAGAGAAGGAAAGAGGGGGAAGAGGGGGGGAGAGAAAGAAAGAGGCTGAGAAAGTTGTTGGCTGCAATATCTTTTTTCCTTCCCAAACTCACAAATAAGAAATTCAGATTTAGAGTGGCCTCCAACAATAAAATGTAAAGATGTGCTGAGAGAAACTTCATGCTAAAGATTTGAGAACCTAGCAGGCTTAATTTTTACAGATTGACTCAGGAAAGTTATTTTACCTTAAACACTTCATGTAAGTGTAATTATCACAACCTCAGTGACTTTTAAGTCCTTCAGGAATATTTATACCCTGAAGTGCTAAAATTACAGCTGAATTTAAATCCCAACTGTTCTAGATATTACAGAAGTGTATAATAAGGAGTATTTCATAGTCTAAAAAGACAAGAAATTAAAATGAAGAGACAAAGAGAGGATGCAGAAGGGGGGAAAACAGGCCCAGAGAAGAAGTTATTGATCCAAAATCTACTGCAGAGTCACTGGGAGAGAAGAGCGTGTCCCAAATCCTAGTCTAATCAGTTCACTGGTAACCCAGAGCAGTAACATTCATGTCACCGAAGGGAAACAGTGGTTTCATTATATAATGAATGTATCTTATCCAGTAGACACAATGAGAAATGGAAAGAATTTTATATTGAGTAATACTCTTTTCATATATAAACCCATTTCTTTTTCTTTTTGCCATCACTATGCTTTAACCGAGTCTCTCAAAGTCATTTAGCTTGAAAGTAACAGGGACTTGCCTTTGCCTAAATATCGCAGCAGCTCTAAGGGAGGCTTTTTAGTTTTATGCAGATTTTATGAGCTCAGACACTCTTCAATACCATCCCCAGTAAAAAAAAGTCATCTTTTTAACATCAAAAGACACATTTATTACAGGTATGCTGATTCACATCTTTACTGGGAAGCTGAAGTCTGTTTTTCTTGGGAACACTACAAAGTGAAACCAATGTTAAAATACTGTCAGAGGCTAAATAAGAGCAGGTAATGACCACAGGCAAGATCCTGTCTAAAGGCTAAACTGTGAACAACTTGTGTCAATAAAAAGTTACTTCAATCAAAAGTGGAATGTAAAATTCCTCTAAATGAAATCAGTGGATGAAAACATTTACTTAGGACTTTAAACTTAGTCTAGTTAAGGTAATGTGCAAGAGTAGGGTAAAATTTTCATATCAACTTTGTCTCTTACAATCCGATTTCTTGAACTGAAGCTATTATTCCAGTAAATCTAGTGGGCATTTGTCCTGGTTTCAGCTGGGATAGAGTTAACAGTCTTCCTAGTAGCTGGTGCAGTGCTGTGTTTTGAGTTCAGTACGAGAAGAATGTTGATAACACACTGATGTTTGCAGTTGGTGCTCAGTAGGGTTTAGGCTAAAGTCAAGGATTTTCCAGCTTCTCATGCCCAGCCAGCGAGAAAGCTGGAGGGGCACAAGAAGTTGGCACAGGACACAGCCAGGGCAGCTGACCCAAACTGGCCAACGGTGTATTCCATACCATGGGACGTCACATCTAGTATAGGAACTGGGGGGAGGGGGGGCGGGGGGATCACCGCTCGGGGACTGGCGGGGTGTCAATCAGCAGGTGGTGAGCAATTGCATTGTGCATCATTTGTACATTCTAATCCTTTTATTATTACTGTTGTCATTTTATTAATGTTATCTTTATCATTATTAGTTTCTTCTTTTCTGTTCTATTAAACCATTATTATCTCAGCCCGTGGGTTTTACTTCTTTTTCCCGATTTTCACCCCCATCCCACTGGGTGGGGGGAAGTGAGTGAGCGGCTGCGTGGTGCTTACTTGCTGGCTGGGGTTAAACCACGACAGCATTAAAAGTAATCTTTTTGAAAATATTCTTTAATTTGTTTTAAATATCAATCACAAAAAAATTAAAAATTATCAGCCAAAGTTGGAAAGATCTCTGAAGTAGCCTAGACTTCTAAAACAATTTTAATATATATCAGAAATGAATAGCCACTCATAGACCTAATCTGAATCATATCTGTGTTTCTTACATACTGTAAATTGATTTTATGGTGTTAGGTAATAGGTGAAATCTGTTATCCAAAGGTGAAAAAAGAAATATGTTGTCATAAAATGGTCTTCAGAAGGTTTGAATATTCTCCTTCTGAAATGCATGATGGTAGTTTACTTGGATGCTCTTAAGACTCAGAGGAAAGCAAATTCAACATGATATTCTCTTTTAATGAAGACACTGTTTCATAGCATCCGGATTCTTTCTTGACATACTATCTTCTCCTCACTATTAACTCAATTTAAGATGCTTAGTAGTGTTTAGTTGGCTGCATGGCAACAACAGGACATTTTCAGCAGAAAAACTGTAGAAAATATCTTGGACTGGTTGGCAGTGTAGGAATATATTTAAAAATTTGAAATAATTTAATTTATAGGAAGCAGCAGACAAGTGTTAAACACAGTGCTTAACTAATAATTCTATGAGCATAATGCAACATAACTAATATCCTACAAATCTTATGAAAAATAATTTTTAATGAAAAAATAATTCTTTATATTAAAAAGATACTTAATTCTGCTGGAATGGTATATTTTGAAGATATGTACAAAGAGTAAGGCAGTGATAGCTATAAAATTCTCTACGTTTCTTAATAGCTACATAATGTTCTGTGACAATTAATCCTGTAAATTGTTTATTGGGACTTCATAACTCCATGTTACATAACTTAGCATTTGCAGGAATATTTATTCTTTGATTCTGGCTATTCTACTGAAACTCAATAACATCACACAAAAAAGATGCATCTTGGGTGCTAAAGAACCAGTATTGCAGGAAAAAAATCCTCAAGAATTTGAAAAAGCAGTCTGCGATATTTGTTTTTTCAATGCTTAAAAAAAAGTGCCAATGCATTACAATGCATAATATTTAAATTTATTCCTTTTTCTTGAAATGGTGAATTTCTGTTCTATGATCACATTTTTTTATGTAAGACCATTATTAGACTATACAGCCACTGATTTCTTTATCAATATTATTCAGTAGAAGAAAAGAATAGTAAAGAAATAAGCCTTTTTTTTTTTTTTTCTTTTTCATTTAGATGTACCTAAGGTATTTCACCTATGTCTATTTGCTTAGGTAAAAACAGTATTGTAGTATTGCGCACCTTTCTTTAATATTGTTCCATAGTTACACATAGCACTGCAAAATAAATAAATGGTAATATACAGATAAATTGTTTGGAAAGGGATGTTTTTATGTTCAGGGTAACCATGGATACAGAAAACAGCTGGTCATTAAAAGCTCATGGAACTGAATAACTCCAGCAGTAGCCCAAATTTTTATTGCAACCCTGCATTTTCAAATACAATCCCATCTGCCGACATGGATATAGAGGTCTCCTGTGTGGTTTGCAGCTTTTCCAATACCTGCACATTCTGTCAGAAGTGCACTCAGACCCCGCAAAGAAGTCTGCCAATTTTAGTATGTGAATTAACATTTTCTTCATTATTAAATCCATACACCTTCAACTATCCTAAGAAGGTAACACCACAAAAGCAACAAGAATATTGCATTTAAGAGCTTACCTGTTCACTTGTGGTAACTGGTTTCTGTAATGTGGCTGGCAGCATTGGCATTAAAACACCTCACATACCCAGCTGCTCTGCTGTTTTGTAAAGTAGGGGCAAACAACTAAGAGGTTATTTACAAACGGAGTAAATGTTAAATCTTTTTGATTTAACACATTGCTAATTGTCTCCTTAAGAAAGTAGCTTTCATTCAGAAGGCTTAATCTGTAGGAGGTCTGTAGCATTCAGACTTTGCTAAGGCTGCAAATTACATAATCATGCCGTTAAAAAGAAAAGAGCAGCTGTTAATTTTGCCGTGTCACAAATACACGTGTACTACCATCAAACAATGCTATTTCCCTGACCTTTCATTGCTCACTGTTCTTAATATCCATCTCTGTCAAAAACATGCTGTCGTGTTTATTAAGATGATATTGGATTATAAGGTAAACATTTGGACTTCATATAGAACATCCACAGAAAACAAAACAACAACAAAAAAGTGCTACTTAAGAGTAAAGCAGCTGACCATTGCATTGTATCCAATAGATTGAAATAAATTCTGAGTGTGATAACACAAATGACACCAAATTTTGAAGTAAATTGGAAGGTTTATACAACGTTATTTGATGTGGACAAGCCATGTTTATGCAATTCAAGTATGCTACAATAAACTCAATTTGATGACTGGGTGTATTTCAGTGACAATGCAGGAGAGCCTGCTCAGTCCTTGGGTCAGCTATAACCTGTAGGAAAAACAGGTTTGTCTGGACCGATGTTTATGCTTGCATGAAGCCAAGTCAAGTTTCCTGGAGAGGTTTTTTGAAGGCTGTTACATTTCTCCATCAGGATATTTTTCCAAAACATTTTCATTCTAATTAACTTCCTGGAAATTGAATGCTCATATTACCCAAGAGAAGCATAGCTTCAGTATTTTTTATTATTATATTATATTATATTATATTATTCTATCTAAGAATCAACACTCCTTATCCAGCCTAAGATTTTTTCAAGGTTGCACTCTTCTATTAAGTAGCAAACCAGTTATTAACTGGGTTACCACAAAGGGATATACTTTCAAGAGTCAGACTTGTCTATTATCATTTTCCACATCAACTTCCTTTTGGTTAGCCTTTCATTGTCATGCAATTTATTTTTAATACCAGTTACATATTATGTATGCCAAATACCTTTATTTTCTCCAGAAACAATTAGGAACAGGATCTATAGGTACGACTTGTGTACGCATAGCCCAATTATCTATCCCTCATGAAGATCCTTCTCCAGGAGCATGATATTCTTTTTTCTTTCAGCAATACCACTGTTTGCCTGTACTTTGTCTTTACACTGTGTGGTGGTGCATTTCATTCCCCCTCTCTGGGCTGATTTACGAACGCGGGAAGTCTCACTAGGCCTTAGCATAAGTGTAATGAGTCGGACAGTTAAACATCCCTTGACGGTACCTGGAATTCTCACACAGCTAAGACAGGGAGTCATGTGGACCGTCCCAAGGACTCCCGCTGTCCAGTGAAAACAAAAAATGAAAGTAGAGATAACTAGTTCTCTCATGACAACCTTGAGACATCCCAGCCCTCCCCTGACAACCTTGGAGCATCCCATATCTGAATCTTAAGTCATCCTCTGACAGCCCCAGAGTCTTCCTTATCTGAATTGTAACTCGGGTAAAATGGTACCAGGGCAGCTGGAATCCCAGTAATTTACTGATCACTAAAGCCAATCAGCTCCTGAACCTACAAGCAGCGGTACTGAGACACTTTTTGTTCTCCTGGACCACAGTGGGCTGTGACCAGCATCTCCCTCGGAGCAGGGGATACCTCTCAGAGCTCACAAACTTTTGTTTGCAAAGATTGGAGGTCTGTTGCTGAAAGCCAACAACACTTGGGCTGATACTCTCCGCTCCTTGAGACCTGACTCTTCACCTGCTGAGAAAGATGCTGAAGCATTTGACATGAATGTTTTCACGGAACTCAAGGGGAATTTTTAACAGGTATACCTCTTTTACTTGCTTACTTATTCTAGTGCCTTTATGCTTGTGTGTGTACTAACCTGAATATTCTATAGCAAGTATATTACAAGTTATTGCTTTTCAAATCTATACTTAAATTACTGTTGTGAACTGTATTCCACTGTGAATGAATCTCAGGCTGCTATTATACTCATAATCTCTTTAGATATAAACTGTTGACCAAGTCTGGGACTAGGAGTTGATCGAGCTGCACCTAGACTCTGACAGGAGTTTAGAAAGCAATGGGGTCTTCTCTGAACCTTGTGACTCAACAGGAGGGTCTCCCTTACCCTTTTTACATTCCCAGTCTCTGTACAAATCATGAGAAATTAATTCTAACTCAATTTTCTTTGTATATTTCTCTTTTTTTTAACCCATTGCATTTTTTGGTGTCTGTATACCTAATTTTAGTCTGTTTCTAACTTAATTTTCCTGTGTGCATTTCGTCAATATACTAAGTAATAGAGTGAACCTTACCATCGAATTCTGTGAAGTCACACTTTTATATAAATTACTATTCAATCATTTTTCTTTTGCTGATACCATTAGAAATGATTCTTAAGCTGTCCAAACCACTCCCTGTCGCGACACATTGTTACATCTGACCCTAAACCCAGCATTTTAGATTTGAAAGCCAGATGCAAAATAGAAAAATAATAATAAAAAAACTTAACTATAACTATTGCTGTAAAGTGCAAAGCAAATCAATGTATAGTGCACCTTCATTTAATCTACCTATTTTAACATTACCATTAAGACCCAACTGTTGGTGTCATCTAATACGCTTTTCAAATGGCTAAACTGAACTTGCAGATTTTCTTTTGCTTCTCTCTGCTTATGCAGGCACTGTTGTAGCTTTTGAATCTAATTTAGCAAAACTTCAAGCTGAAAATAAATAGACTGATTTTCAAATTTCCTAAGTACATTTTTGCTTTGATGTTAGTTATAATGTAAAAGTAACATCCAAGAGTATTTGAAGCTGTTCTCTATACATGTACACGTTTCACTTTTTAAAATGTTTAACTTCAAAGAGTAGTATTCTGCTTTGCATGCCTTAAATTAAAGTTGTCAGATTTTATAGCATATATATCATTGTACTGTATATTCTAGGCTATACACAGAAATCCTATTGTCTTAGCTACCTTGAAATTCCGCCATTAAAATGTTATGTGACACTTTATGGACAACAGAACAATACGTACAACTTTCCCTCTAATCACAGACAAGGACATTTCTTTATCTTAACATATTTCTCCAGGTTGTGTGCCACTGGCAATAAAATATGTCACAAGACTGGAAATGCAATATAATACAGAAATGGTTTAGAAATAAGCCACATATAACTTTCATTCCAGAACTGTAATTTGCACCCTATGAAACCTCTGCAATGAAAAACTGATAATGGATGAAACTCTTTTTTTCTGTTTTTGATAAATAAATACCTGATGTATGACCAGCATTTTGTAAAGGCTTCATCAAAAAAGTTCTGAGCTTGAGCTGATTTCAGTGCTCCATGGCTTTGTGTACTTGCAGAAAATTGTTGACAGCCTGAGGCAAGTATTCTTACTATGAAGAACAAAAATCAGCCTCAAAGGGAGAAGTGAATATAATATGGCAATTAAGTTTCTAAAAGGTATAACCTGGGGGGTCAAAATCTTGCATTTATATTTCTGAAAATAATTCTGAGTGCATTGATGTGTATGCATACCTATAGTGGTAAGATTTATTAACTTAACATAGAGGAAAAACTTTTAATGAGAGGATTGACATTATGACTCATTTACAGTTCTGATTCAGGAACATCTTTGCAATCAGTATCAAGCCACTTGTAAAGTATTCTGATTCTTTTCTAGACAAAGGCAGTAGAATACAATTATTGGCATCCTGAATTATTTCTTATTGGTTAACAATATGTAATTTTGTCCAAAATAATTCAAGACCATTTCATAATTTCTCATATTACATAAAATGTCATAAAATACAATTTATGAAAACATGTCTTATTGAAAATGGAAACAAAATGTTTGATATACTTAAATAAAAAAAAAATTGGTTTAGTTCTCTGAACTGACATGAAATTACGTATATTAAATTAGTTTAAAAAAATATTGATTTTCTGGAATGGTACTCAATCATAGCTTAGTATGTTCTCTTTAATCAGACTATATGTGTTACTCAGAATTACATGAGACAAACTTGCATCATAGTAAATATGATTCAGCCATGAACAATGTCCCATACTGGAAAAGTGACTTGAAATACTATTTTAAGTGGAAAGAAAACTTATATTTCTGTTCAGCTTTCATTCCAATAGTTGCTAAAGAGAAATCTTTTGTATATGATAAATATATTTAAAACAAAGTGCCATTGAATAAACTGTTCTCCAGGACTTCCAGATCTATTCTTGTATTCTTATGACTCCATACAAATATAGCACATTTTTAAGTTACTATGATTGTATTGTATATCTGACTGTTATCAGTCACAATAGAAACTGCTGTTCTATAGATCCTGTTACTTGATTACTTTGGGAAAAAGGATAAAATATTATACCATCGGTTGTCAGGTCAATGCCATTGACACGGTAGATAAGGTTTCCTCCTAGATATTAGGACAGTTATTTCTAACTTTACAATGTTATTTTGTGTATTACTTTTTAATCAAAACCGGAATGCAATCATTTCAGTGACATTAACTCCTCTTTTCTTCACTAGATAATTCACTAGTTTTGAAGGGCAGGAACTGAAAGTAGTCAACCACTCTGAAAAAAAAAGAATTAAGAAGAATAAAGTCTTGTCTTCAGGAATTTTGCACATGATAAATTTTCAAAACGTTTCAGATGCAATTCTTGAGCTTGGGTTGTTGCTTGTTTTGGGGGTGGGGCTGGTGTTTGGGTTTTTTTTAACAATTTATTTAAAAAAATATTATGTTTGGCAGAATCTCACACTGTTGAAGAAATCAGAAGTACTTCTTTTCAGGAAAAGTCAGACTATTTGAATAACAATGAGCTTTTAGAAGTTGTCATACCAACTTTCTGTAACAGTAACTAACTCCTGCCACTAGTACCAGCTTTCATGACAACATTCAGCTTACTAAATCCTGTCAGATTTGTTGTTGCATGGTATTGTAGGAACTAATCTTAAAGAACTGAATAAGGGTATCCATTCTATAACGGGATATGGTGAAAAAACCCAAACAATTTATACACTGTTGACAAATAAATCCATCAAACATAAGCCACATATCTGAGTCTGGTGAAAACTAAGACAATGTTAGATCATCCGTTGAAAGTGCATTCACTCCTCTCTGAGTGAGTTCTGCTTATTTTGCTGTGTTGCATGTGTTTCTTCCTGCTAAATAAGACATTTAAGCCTATTGTGCACAGTCAGAATGAGATAAAATAGGCTCTTTGTCCAGTACTTTTTAAAAAAGAAAGGACATAATGCCTAGTGGAGTCCTGGGCAATGTTATTTAAATTGTTTGTGAAATTGTACTTGGTTACTAAGCCGTGAGATGTAAATATAGCAGAATTGAATTTAACTGAGCACTCAAAAATGGATGGGAAAAAGAGACTGGCAGTTCTACTTAATGTACGTATTTCAGTATAAGGTGCACTACCTCTTGGGCCAATTTGGAACATGAAGACAGAATATAATTTCCATGTTGCTGATTTTTTAAATTATTCTGCATACAAGTAGAAGGCACACAGTATTCGTTAAGTTTTCCACTAGATGTAGCGGTTTTATCTGGCTTCATTTCCAAGTAAAGAGCACCCTCACTTTTATGTTTTGACCAAACACGGATAGGTCCCTGGAAGCTGAGTGCAAAAGAAAAAAATTCTCAGTATGCAAAAATTATATGGGTCATTTCTGCACACAAGTATTAGTAACTTTTTCTTGTCATGTTGCTCGTGTACATATCCTAGAGCTAATCTATAACTCATTGTTTTCACAAGGGAACTAAATCTTGATAATAAAGTTCATCATCAGAACTTGACACAAATAAGAGTGATAGGCATCCTAGTAACTATGAAGAAAGCAATTTTCTACAAGAGACTGAAGAAAAGTGATAGCATTCACTGATAATAATAAAGTAATATTTCTTGTTCTGAGGAATCAAAACCAATAAACAGGCAGCTTCTGAATGGGAGGGAGAAAGGCAACATTTGTGCTATTCTGTAGTTTTCTCAGAAAAATGAAAATTATTTACTTAAAAGGAAAACAAATTAAATAAACATGGGCAACCTAGACTTGAAAAAAAAAAAAGTTTTTCTAAGAACCATTCACAAGAGTGTTTGGGACATCAGCAGCTGACATGGTATGGTATTCACCAGACTCAAACTGGAGGGAGCACAAAATAAAATCAGTGTAACCACTTTGATGCCCTCCCATTTGTCTAGAAAACAAGTTTTCAGTTTAAAAGATCGTATGCTCTTATCTTCATTTCTCAGATTACCTCCCAACAATTAGCAGCACGATTCATCTGCCTTTCCAAGTGTGCTTGAATGTTACTGGCAATAACTAGTGGCACCAGTGACAATGGCTAGCACGCTGATGGAGGGAGAAGTCAATCATTGCCTTCTGAGTTTTCAGTACACAAGAGAGCTCCTCCTACAAATAATGCACACAGGGAGTTTCACTGCATACAAAATATACCAATATGCCTGCATCATTTCCTATGGTTTCTATTCACACTGGAATAACATCATCAGTTTATCTGGGAGGATCTGTCATTACAGAAAGTTTATTGTGAATAGAAGCCACAAAAATGAGCCGTGTTAGCATAGTCCCTAAGAAATAATAAAACATGTCCCAGCCAGATGGTTTAGTCACAGCAAAAGAATCAAGAGAATAAAACTCTTTAAAAGTGGAGTAATTAAGAGAGCTAAAGGTATGTAACTATCTTTCCTAATCATGACCTCTGGAATCCCTGAAGTTATGCTATGAATTTCTGAACAGCTTCAGACAAATGGGTTCAATGGATATACTACATTAACTTAATTCCTTATTACAGTGAATCTTCAGCTGCAAGGAAAGCAATATAGTCACTCTCAATATTTCCTTGAGATCATATGTAGAACTACACAAATTTACATTGATTACCTCAACTAAATGTAAAAGTTAAACTTGGAGACTTTTGGTGGGGTACATACATTATGATTTGTAATGGTGGGTGATGTTAAGAATTAAAACAAATCTATAAATACACAGAAACTAGAAAAGCTGATAAGTACGCTGATGTGATGGACTCCAAAACATTTGGGATATTTATTGGAAATGTAAGCCTTCAAATCCCAAAATCTTAGATCTCAGTATCTTTTCATAAGAACACAGAAAGGTGACAACACAGGAATCTCACTGTTGCTGAATTTAATTTAAAACTAAGGTTATGTTTACAGTCAAATAGCGAAGACTACATAGTAAACACCTCAAAATAGTATCATTACCCTAATACCTGGTAAAAATCTGCACCTTTGAGTGAAAATTCTTTTTTGATACCTGTGACAGAGATTAGAGAAGGAAGAGAGGGAATTCTTCAAGGACTCTGAAATGGATGTTTCTAAGACGACATTAATAGCTATGAGATCAAGTCTTTCACTAAGTCTAGTAAGATTTGCAATCGTTATAACTACTTTTGCAAGTACTTTGTTAGCCTATGCCTAAAAGTGCAAATTTTTCTGCATATATTAATATTCATTTCCTGTACTCCCATTTCTTTGCATGATTGATTCTGGGTATTGCTTTCTCATCATATTTTAGGCTAGACCTTACTGCAGAATTTTCTTACTCTGCATCTGTCGGTCCTAACCACAACTATGAAAGGAGTGAAGCAAGCAAATAGTCATGCATTTTGGAACATAATACAACTTTGTTAATAAAAAGCATTTGTTGTTTTTTTTTATTTTGCTTTGTTATGTGGTTTGTTTTTGTTTGGTTGTTTTTTTTTTTTGTTTTTGTTTTTGTTTTTTCCCAGAGGAAATAGATGTTACTTAATGGCAAGTTCATTTATTTAAGTTCCTCTACAAAGTATATCATCCTTAATTCAGTTGGGTTGCAGGACTGGAATAAACAGAGGTCCCAAACAGACTTCAATATATTAAAGTGTAACAAACTAATTAGACTCTAAGACCCTCAAGACCTGCACTGTGTTTGGTTCTGTGTAGACAGATTCTTAGCAGTAATATGAGCATGAGGATGCTGCATTGCTACCAATAAAAAATACTGGTTTAAACATAGAAAAACATCATCTATACAAACCCTAAAACAGAAATGCAGGTTCCTCAAATATGAAGGATGCTTAGCAATGTAGGGAATGAAAAACACTGAGCTGAACTGAAACCATACATAACTGTAGTTATGTAGAAAGTAATCACGCGATTTGGAAGGAGGCCAGAGAAACGCAGGACAAATTCTGCCATCTGTTACAATCATACAATTGCACTAAAATCAATGGACAGAGTTTGGCTCAACGCTGGTTAAACCCTCTGAGTCATGGGACTTAATCACTGCAAGCGGCCAGGACCTTGGATCTGTGCCTCTTTTAAAGAAGGAGTAGACATTCAGCAGATTATCTTTAAACAGCTGCCTCTCATAGAAACCCTCCCAATCTTCTAAACAGAAAGAACCTTCTATTACCACACAACTGGGTTAGAACATGACCTGCCAGGCTGAAGGCATGGGGGAAAGAATCAGGTATCACATCTGAAATGGGCTATATTTGAGACCGATAATATTTCTTCCAGAGAATTAAAATTCTAAACAAAAAGTCATCTTTTATTTCTGAATTGGTTTTGTCCCATGGTTTGTAGCCAGTTGAAATGCTACATAGTAAAAACATCAGTATATCAGAAAAGATCTAACACAGGAGACATATGCAATTATCTTTTTTTTAAAGGGTGTCAATTCATAGCATGGAGAAGTGGCTTTCTTGACATTATAACAGCTCAGTGGCAGAACTAGAATGAGAATTCAAGGTTTCTGAGCCTTAATTCAGTGCTCTATCATCTGTTGCATGCTAGTGCCATCCACGACCTGAAATGTCTCTTAGAAGTTTTTATGACATTTATCTAAAACATAATTTAATGAAAATATTTAATTAATCTTACTTTTAATGTATCTCTGAACTTTCTTTTCCCTCTTAAACTTCTTGTCTTTCACTCTGTTGAGTGAATTCGTGGTCTTTTGAAGGACTCATGGTTCAACAAATGGAAGATAAATTTTAATTCCAAATAGACAAAAGTGGCCCTTCTTATGGGAAAGAGTTTCGCAAGGGGGATGGCCTTGCTTTTTCCATATAACAACTGTTTAGACCATGATAGCAAGCTTATCTCAAACATTCACTCAACCAACCATAGAAAAAAAAATAAATCTAAAACTGTACATATACAACAGCGCACTACTATTACACACACCTGAATAATGTTCTGTGTTTGAAATAGTGAAGGAACTTGGTAAACTTTATACCACAGTGAGCATATATTAAAACAGTAAATACATTGAGCCAGTTCTTTGTTAGTATTTGTCTTAAAATGTATGGGGTGTAAAGTTGCAACAGCCTTGAAGTCACTGAAAAATAAAAATATAAAACTGTAAGGATTTTGCTATTAGATCTTGGAAGGTTTACTCAGCCAATATTGAGCTAAATATGAGGGCTGTTATTTCTTGAGGTATGAAAGATATTAATACTTATTTTCAGGAAAAGCAGTTAAGAACATAAACAGTACCAATTCATTTTTTTCACCCATAACAAGATCTGACTCTAGAACACAAAAAATATATTTGTACTCTTCAGGTACAGACATCCTTTTTTTTTTTTTCTTTCACTTTGCAGGAACAATATTGCTCCTAAGAAATTTGTGGATGGCCAAATATTCAGCTAACAGAGTTATTTATTAAAATCAAAAGCTGTTAGTAATGCCTAAGGCCACTCAATCATTTCTTGTGCTTAGGTAACATCTTTTAAATTATTTTCCCTTTATAATAATCAAGCATGTGCAGAAAAGTTCCTGCTGAACTTGTTATGCAGAATCAAAGTCACCTGAAACCCTGCAGAAAAGAAAAGTCTGACAATTTATCTTCTCAGGTCTTTTGGTCTGAGAATTTTGCTTCCTTTCAAATAAATGCTAGCAAGATACTGTACATTTAACTTCTCAGAATTCATCAGCTTTCTCAGCTACACGAGTTACGTTTTAGAGATCATTGTGAGAGATGTGGGGCCATTATCATGTCTGTTCTCTACCACTGCAAGTAACAAACTAATAAATCTGCTGGATTAAAACCATGCACTTGTTTTTAGACAGTTATCACACATTCATGCGGTATATTAGTGCATTCTATGATCCTAGTAAAAAGTAATAATGAAACTTTTTATTCCTTTCAAAGACTTTCTCATTTAAAAGCTATAAAAAACCTGCATTTGCTCCCAGTGATCAGTCAGCTAGAGTAGTCACATAAACTCACTCAAATATAAATATTGCAGTATAGCGAGTATAATCTAGACTAATCCCTCAGATACTATCCATATGCTTCTAGATATCTTTGCCATAACAAATAAGCAACAAAACTTTCTGAAGGCATGTATGGTAAGGATAGATCTCTTCTACACAGTTTAAAAAATAAATATGAAGAATTTTTGTAGCTCAGCAAGTTCGGCTGATCAGAAAGTAACCGTTAATCTTTCTGTTACTTCAACATTTTTAATAGTGTTTTTTTTTCCTTCCACATTATTGTGATTTTCTTTTGTTCTTCCTCCTTTTTCAGTGCCCAATAGTATTAAGATGGACATCCAAGGTACTTTTCCCAGCCCTCCTTCAGAAGCACATCTTTTCACTGTATACAGTCCAAAGAATCCTTAAAACAACTTTTCTAAACCTAGAAAAGTGTACTAACAAGCATGGTCTTATTATGGTGTTTTCTAAGTTACATAGTGTAACACCCATAAGATACAAAAGAAGATTTATAGATTAAGCAAATTATTACCACAACTTTCATCTGTCTGCCAGGTGACAGTAAAATGATGTTCCTAGTGGTTAATTTTCAAATCTCTTCTTCAACTTGTACTTGGTTTTGATCACAGATACAAATTTTGAAAGAGAAAGGCAGCAAGCATTTCAGGATCCACCCCTGCCCCCCACACGTCCACTAAGTTGTCTTCCCCATTCAGCAGTGGGGCCACATCTTCTCTGACTGGGAGCTGCTACAATCCCTTCTTGTTATCCTTTGCATTCCTTTCCAGTTTTAGATCCTGCTGTGCTTTTGCCTTCCTAATTTTATCTCTAAGTGTCTGAGTTTTACGACTCCTCTTTTGTAGACTTGGTCAATTTACACATCTTGAATGCTTTGTGGTTTAATTCATTAAGAAGGCCACGTGATCTTCCATCAAATTTTCCAGCCTTCCTGCACAAAGGATGCTTTGCTTCTGAGGACTCAGTAAATTTTCTCTAGAACTCAATTTCCCAGCACATTCTTCCCTTTATGGTAGTTTTCCAGAAGATTTTACCTTATAGTTCCCTAAACAAGCTGAAATCCAGTTTCCTGAGTCTGAACTCTTCTGCTCAACTTGGAAGACTTCCTGCAAATCCTGAATTCAGTCAAATCACGGTAGCCACAGCCCAAGCTGCCCAAGATGACCACATTTGTCACTGCTTGGAAGCAGCAGGTGAAGTAGAACTTTACTCTTGTTTGGCCCTGAACCTGTGAGGGGAACAGTTCCAGGTGGAGATGGAGAAGTCACAAGCTTCTACTGCCAGAAAGTGCATGTCCTCTTTTTGCTCATGTATTGCCTAATTTGTACCCTCTTTTTTGTCTTCCTGAGGTTTAGGCTCTTGTCTCTGCAGAATCCTTCAAAGATTTTTCCAATCTGTTTGCATCCCTGAGATGGTGGGAACCTGCTCACCTCATGAAGCTGTCTCTCCTGGTGCTACAGGGAGTATATAGAGCATACCTCCCAAAGGTGAGGCTGTCAGCAACACCCGTCCTGATCCTGGCCCCAGGATGGAGAACAGGCCCACGTTTGCAGTAGCGACAGAAGCAGCGGATGCATTTGCCAGGGCATGGGATCATGTCATATTAACTTATCACCACCATCTGTTCCTCTCCCTCCCTGAGCAGCATTTCTGAGTGAGCCCCACCTGCTACACTGTTTTATTTCTGTTTGGACATCATGATCAACGGATCTCCTTAGTGTCAGATATAACGGATGGTGGACATGAGTTCACTCCATCACTCCACAAGATTTTACACTCAGCAAAGAATCATTTGTGCTTTCTGTGGGTCTTTTTTGTTTTGTTTTTTTTTTTAAACTTGTGATTTGTTAGCCTGCTGCACTTTTACTCTTCGCATGTTGCAGGCCAAAATTATTTGTATGTAGTGTGTCTTTCCCTTCTTGTTTATCTTTTGGAGCCATAATATCTAGCAAACAAACTGTTATCAATACCAGAGTCTGAAGAGCACAAGTCATGATCCTGCCTAATAGGAGTCTCATTACCTCATTTGCAATCAGAGGCTCAAAGGCTTCATTCACCTTGATAAACTTTATCAATCTGAATGCATTCTGTGTCAGTTGTTTCTGAGTTGCTGTACACCATACTGTTTTAAAACAAATCACTAATTACTGATACCACTTGCAGTTCAATTACTTTTTTTTTTTAAATTTCATTCTGTGTTGATCATACCTCAAAACGCATGCATTTCATTAATTTAGCCTTCATCTGGGCTAACGTGGTTGAAAAACTATTTCCATATGCTTCTCATCTACAATGAGTATTGAAACACCTCAATTATCATGATATGTCATTTTAACTATATGTTTAGTTCTGATGCTAGCATGCCATTCTGTCATTTTCAAATCTCTCTTGATTTGTTGATGTCTGGTCCATCAAAAGAAGGGCTTACATTTACCTAATTCTGTGTTTATCAACGATTTCATTTCACTGAAGATAGATCAAGTAAGTGAAGAATTGTTCCTGGAAAGGAACTAGCTTTCAGGCATTTTCTATTTCTTCCATTTACCTTATCCTAGAATCATTTAGGTTGGAAAAGACCTTTAAGATCACCAAGTCTGCAAGTCCTCTTATTACAGCTTTACGTGGAAAAAAATCCCCAAACTTCTCTTGCCCATTTTTTCACTTGAGTGGCATCAACACAGGTAGTTAAAACAGTTATTCTTGCAATTATTGTCTGCTATTTGACAGTAGACTATACTAGCATTGCCTAAACCAAACATATGCTACCATATGAGATTATTTTATACATATCTTAGGTGAACATTTCACATATCAGGATTTCTACACACCTGTTCTAACCTATATTCTAGAATACATAGAGCAGAGTTATCTGGTGTTTGTGAACAATGCATGGGGATGACCTGGTTCTGGTAGTTCTTCAAGGTGGTAGTTTAAACAGATTTTATTAAACCCCATTGAACTGAATTAGTAAGTTTGCATCACTAGTTTATGCAAACTGCTATCATTTAAGAGAGGTGTAGTTTTGATAGAAATTAAAATGAAAGGACTATTTTAACAATACATTACAAAGGCATCAGTATAGAGTGAGAGAAAGTGTCTAGGAGAGAAAAAAAAAATGACTCTGTCACAGTAAGGAGCAGAAATGAGATCAAAAGCAGGCAAATAAAGCCAGGAAAGGAAACAGTCGTGGTGTTGAAAGTTTTTCTCTGCTTTTCAGTGAAAGGTTAATTATTTTTTTTTTCTTGAAATGTTCCATGTGATCATCAACTTGAAAAACCATTAAGAAAAATTGCTAGTCTACAGAAAGAAAAGGCATAAATCTGTTTAATGATTGCAGCTTGTAAGGGTAGGAGCTGTGAGAGGCATTTGAAAAGAAATGGTTGAAACTGAGAAAGGGAGTATGCTGTTATCCATCCTTCAACTAACTAGTGCAAAACCTTTCAATGAGATTCCTTGTGAAATACTTAAAGCAGTCTGCAAAACAAGTAAGTGTTTAATATTCTGGCCGTGGTTCTAGTCACCTTAGAGTTTGCCTTCACAGAATCACAGAATGGTTGAGGTTGGAAGGGATGTCTGGAGGTCATCTGGTCCAACCCCTTTTCAAAAGCTGGTTGCCCAAGACCGTGTCTAGAAGGCATTTGAGTATCTCCAAGGTGGAAGAATCCACAACCTTCCTGGGCAACCTGTGCCAGTGCTCAGTCACCTGCACAGTGACAAAGTGCTTCCTGATCTTCAGAGGAAACCTCCTGTGTTTCACTTTGTGAAAATACAAAATAGTTAACACAAAAAAATTTGGAACAATGTAAATACAGTTCTAAAATGACTATGTGAATAACATGCCTCAATTATTTACTGATTAAGAAGACAGAGCACAAGACAAAGACCAAATGCAAATTCATGCTAACAAATTAATTAATGAAGCAGTATCTTACAAGATCCTAGCAGTGTAATAAAATATAAGTGTTTCTGATTTTATTTATTCACGGAAGAGTTTTCTGCAGCAAAATTCTTTTCATTTCTAACCAGCTCCACATTATGTTGTTTTGGGGATAAAACATTCTCTTTGTTTATAAATAATTGGTATTGCTTACACCTTGTTCAGCATGTATAGTCTAGTTGCATAACTGTGTTTTTATACAGCAAAAAATATTTGATGTAAATCTTTAAAGGAATATCTCTTTCTCATCTCTCATGACAAAAATATAGTTTTTCTAACTCATCATAAAGAAGTTCATCTACAACCACATGATTAGAATCTAAACATTTATAAACATAGGGAAAAAAAAAGAAAACATATTCTATTGCTCATTATTATAATATCTTCCTGTACTCTTCCTGTACTCTAACTTTGCTGGAAACAAGGTATTACTATTTGCTGGAATATCTAGAGCTGTACATAAACATAATTTTACATACAAAACGTAAGTGCTACATATTGTTACCACAACTGTAAAAGTTATTTCACTTGAGAATAACAAAGCTAAAGAAAAAATGAACCTCTTTATCCTTGAAATTGGAGACTTTACTATCAACTCACTGACAATAGTGTTTGGAATCACACTTACCCCAGAAAAGCCTTGATCACTTCAGTGATTCATGTCCTAAACAGTACAGAAAATAATGAGAAAATCTGACAGTACCTCAGATTGCTGCATTAATCTGCATAAATCAGATTAAGTATTAACTGCATGTAAAATATCCCTTCAAAATCTGCTAGGTTAGGCTATGGCCATATAAATGTACTCCTAAGAGGGCTAGTGAAAATTACTATGGATCATATAGTAAAATAAAAAGTAGCGGAGTCAGAAAGACTGAGAACTTTCCATCTTGCTATGAGTCTGAGAATACATTGCACATTTCATCTGAATACACAAGGTAATTTCCTGGAAATGAAACAAAGAAAACAAACTACTTTTGTGGTGTGTTAAAGACATATTACCTGTAGTGTTAAGTACAATTCTTTTGTGCAATGTATATTAACAGTGAACATCATACTGTAGTTAAGTGCTATCTGAAGAAACTTACATTAGCATTTAGTCTTCTCCCTTTATTTCTATCACTCAGATTTAAACTGAAAACAGGATCTTCACATGTTTGCTAAATCACTGATAAACTGCTGTGTTAGGGAAAAGAACATAAGAATAAATGTGATACTTTCTCTAAAAATACAATGTATCTCTCTCTCCCTTTATACAAGAGGTTTTTAAAGCAATAAAAGAAAACATATTACTCCACTACTGGAGGCATTTTTCCTTTGCTCTACTTATTACCCCAGAAAGACTCAGAGATAAGACTTTTATTGAGTATCAGGGAATTCAGTAGGTAAACAACGTTATGGACTTGAAATCTGCCTTTTCACAAAACAAAAAATGTTCAAGATGAGAAGTTGTTTTACAAAATCCCCTTACAGTATTGTAACTTGTATATTTTAGTAAAGGAAGCTAAATTATTTCATATTAATTCCTTATATAAACCCTCTCCTGACACTTACAGCAGATGTGCCAATTAATTTCAGAATCACAGAGTCAGAGAAGTGCTGAGGTTGGAAGGCACCTCTGGAGATGGTCTAGTCCAGTGGTCTGGAAACACCTCATGCACCTTTATCAGTAAAAAATGTTTGAGCAGGCACCCCTGATTTATGTATATTTATTTATAATGTACTGCTGTATATTATCGATACTATATGGACATTATTGATAAAAAGTATAGAGACATGGTTCCTAATGCACTGCAGTCAGGGTCTTTTCCTGGCATGATAACCCTACTGACTGTATCTCAATAGTTTGTGAATCTTGATATGCTACCCAGATTTTTAAATAACTTGGAGCCTGTGGCAGTTAGAGTTGCATGTATGCAGCTAATCTACAAGCAAGCTGTTGGGTCACCTGTTAAAGCAGAGGTGAGGTTCGGCTCAAGACTAAGGAAGATCATGAACAAGCAAGCTATGATACAAATTTCAGTTTTTCCAGCTAGACTGGGGCAACTGAAGTTTCTAAACAGGAATATATATATATATATATATAGCAAGAGTTTGAACTTAAAAAAACCACCAACAACCAAAACCAAAAAACAAAACCAAACCCCATAAAACCAATAAACCCAAAAAACTTATCAGTGACTACCATCCTGTATTTTCCTATTAATCCTACCATTCCTATCTTTTCTTTGAGATCTGTTTGCTTTGGTCTTTGGGTGTATTTGACTGTCAGAAAGTCAACCACGGTAAGTGAAAAACCTTCCAACAAAACCTCAAGTTAAAAAAATCCACTCACTCTTTCAGGGTAAGGGAAGAACTTCTTTTTTTAGTTCATCTTCACTTGAGTATTTACACATTGTGTTATTTCACAAGGGTGATATTCTTTGATAAGAAAATGTTTACCCTTACACACTTCTATAGAAGAAAGAAAAACTCAAAGGTGAATGGTAGGGAGAAGTCTTCTTTACACTGTATCATGACTATGATTACAGAAAGGACTTATGGGTTTCAAAATGCAGCTAGTGACTCACTTCTGTCTGCCCCTTTCCATGAATTCAGAATAGAGTAAATATGTGTCTTCCATGCACTTCTAGAGGAAGAGTAATCCTTGAAATGAAGTGTAATAAGTCCAGACATTTTGCAGACAATGAGAAAGGCAGCTACTTCATGACATAAGAATACTTTACTCACAAAAAAGAAAAAAAACCCCTTTGAGGCTGGTGAGAAAGCATTTTTTAAGCTAGATTATTTTCAGAAAGGACAGACAGAAGAAAGAAGAATGCATACCTTGCACAGACAGTTTTAAAGGCAAAGGTTACTATCTCTTTCTTATAATGCCTCTTTTGAGGGAAGTATAAAATTAAATATTCATGAGGATCTTAAACCTGAATTTAAAGAAATTGCTAAAAATTATTTACAATTACAGTTAATTAACAATGGTGCATTGCTTCTGCCCAATACCATTTTTTAGATACCAAACTTTAGTTTAATTCCCATCTCATTAACAATTTTAATTTATAACTCCTTCAGTCCCCTTCAAAACAAATAATTCTGAGACCTGAGCAAAAATCAATTTCTTTGAATTTATACTAACATGACTGTTGAAACTTAGTTAATTACGTTTTAAAACATGCATTAACATTTTACCATCAAACACATGCAGTGTTTTACAAATTACCCTGTCATAATCTCAATGATGTATACAAACACTGACAAAAATGTCAAAGTGTATACATACACACACCCAGAGGTAGGAAGGCAAATACATGTACAGACGACAGATATGCAAAGAACAGTATCAACAATGGATTAGACCGATCCTTGTCTAAATTCAGAGTATAAGTCTTGATTAATTTCCAATAAATACATAAATTTTCAAAATTAACAGTATTACTTTTTCACATGCCAGTCAGCTGCTTCTGACAAAATATCATACTACTAGTCACTTCTACTTTGACCTACCTCAACTTTTGCCTCTTTTAGCTCCCTAAGAATTCCTAAGAACTCTCAGTATTTGAACTTCAGTTTCATGCTGTTCTACTTCTATGTTTGCATATATCAGGTCTGCTACTTTTTCTTGATACTTCTTTTTTTTAGCTGGGTATAAGCATGCTGCAGGTTTTGGAGCTACTTTTAATTAAGAACAGAAAAAAAAAAACCCTGACACTCCAAGATCTCATCTAGAGTTAAGCCTAGAAATCTGACTACTGCTGGGGAAAAAAAAGCATTATAACATTTCCCATTATGTATGGACAAAGACACTGTATAATGGTACATAAACTGAAACATATACTGTATTTTGTTAAGTCTGTATCTGACCACATTTGCTATATTATCTATGGTAAGACTTTCAGAGACAAAGATTTTTAAAAAATTATTTTAAAAAATTCCTACTTTATTTATACTAATAAAGGTTATTTATACTAACATGTATGTTTTTGTATTTGAAATGTAAGTAACGGCAGAGATTATTTGGAAAAGAGAATGGGATTTAAAAAAAAAATCCACTGTGACATATCTGCAGCTGGTGTAATTTGTCAAAGGTCACTGCCACAGTTTATCACAGCATGCTAATTCCCTTGTTCCAGACACTGACAAAGAACTAATAGTGCTTTCAGCAGAAAGATTACACAACTATCTAGCTATCACTGTTATCTTGTGCTTTCCTACCAATCCTGTGCACAATCTGCTATCTCCTTCTAAGCGCTGGTGTTGTATATGGACATTGAGACAATACTGTACCTCCCTTGTGATGAAGCTGGCATTTGGTGAGCAATCATAAAATCAGTGCAGGTGGGGAAATGACAGCAGGGCTTATTTTATATCTTTAGTTTGTAAAGGTAGAGCATGGGACCAACTTTTAACAGAAGCAAAAGCAATATAGCCTATAAATGTGTGAAAGTGACTTAAGAAGAAAAGCTGTATTTCTTATCGTCTTGGTGCTTGGTACCATTAGACTACCGTGGAGTACCGTTACACTCTGGTGAGAGCAAACAGAAAAAGTAATCATTACACTGAACAACTTAGAACATAAATAAGATGAAACTTGACTGAAAATAAAGTCTGAAGAAATCTGGCCCATCAGCTGCAAAGCTGAACAATTATTATTGAATACCATAGTGTTAATTTTTCTTAGTATTGAAAAAAGCACATTAGTGATTATATAAAAGAAATGGTCCATAATTCCTATCTCCACCATCTATTACTGTAATTATCACCTCTTGTAGTTCCCAAATGGTCAACAATATGTCAGAATGACGTTTGTAATGACTGAACTGAATAAAATTTGTTTTGAGCCTCTAAGTGCAGTGAATTAGTCATTTCTAGACCTTGCACACTCATACCTCATCCACTATGCTTATGTTGCATGTGTGACCTGTTAGATAACAGAAATTTTCAGAAAGACATCCATTTTAGGATGAAATGAACTGTACCCTAAAATAGCCCATTCTGCTAAATTAAGTGAGTTTCATTATATGTATCCAAAGTTACATTCGAAGCCTGAGCTGCATTCATGCAGGCAGCGAACTTGCAGACAGAAAGAGAGACAAAATGAATATTTCTATTCAATTAAAAGTAACAGAGAAATACTACTGTTATGGTGTAAGATAGTAAATGGCTTTACTAAATACACTTTATTTTTCAGCTAATTGCTCTGTTACCAGCCCACATCCAGAAGACCAAGGTTACACAACCTGCAACCTTTCTGAGCTAAGGTGTAAAAATATTCACCCTCCTTCAGAGAGTAGACCCTGAATCACCAGTATTTAGTTAGCTACAAACATAAATTAAGATTCTACTGCTATTTAGTATTACCAGTGCTTAGTTCCCTCCCTTCTCCCACACAGATAAATATGTATAGACTGTATTGTCAGTAAAAATGGTCTGGAATAATTCAAGAACCATGATTTGAAATAGGTTACTGCATCTATGACTTTCAAAGTTGACAAGATTCACTCCAGATACTTCAAAGTATTTATGTCCAATTCTCTGACAACTAAAAAGCACTTTAGAGATAGCAGTGTCTGTAAAAAGTTATGATTAAGTAAAGAGCCTTGCAGAAAACTAGTATACAAAGCTTCAGCCTGTGAATTCTGAATGTTAACAGACACATAATTTAAATTTTTTTAAAATTCATCTATATGTCTATATTTACCTGCTTCAAATTAGTTCAGCTGCTCTAAACACATGCATTAGTATTTCTGAGACAGGTTACTGTTTTCTGTCAATCAGTTCTGCATTCAGTATCAATTGATGCAAGAATATTGACTAGATGAGGATAGCTGTCTTTACTTATGAAGTCGACTAGAAATTTACCTCACATAGATGCTGTGAACATCATGAGATCTTGAAGAATCACAGGAAATCACCTAAATATCAATCCCAGAAGATCATCACTTCTCAGAAAAGCAGCCATAAATGAACATTTATTCAGGTTCTTCACCCAGAGGCAAATAAATAAGAATTTCCTTAATAGGTAGAACACAATGATTACCTTTGGGCTAACTGAAAAAAAAAAAAGATACTGTTCTAAGGGTGACCTCTTATTTGGAAGTCAAACCCATAGGTGAAGAAATGGGGAGAGGGTATAATATTGGCACACAGTGACACCATTTATCCACACTAGAATGCTTCAGTCCCACAAACACATGGTAACCTAATCTTAGAAGTGATAGCTGAAGGAGGAAACAGAAATTATCTCCCACCATGGCTCTAATTTTCAATCTGGAAATTAAAGCAAGAGCACTTTTTTCAGTTCAGTACCACAAGTTTTGCCAAGGTTTTGTGCAGTGTAGAGTATACTGGATATATTACGCACACCAAGAAACTGCAGAAACACTGTCTTTTGCTGCTGCCTTTTGCTTCACAGGTGTGGGATTCAATCATATCAATTTAGATTGTGAGATGATGAGCCATCATGGTAGTCTTAGATCTATTATCTCCTAACATTTTTAATATCCTTTTGTCAAAGCAAGCTGGCTATTTACATGAAGTGGTAAAACAGTGGGTGATACTAAAACTTTTATCCTTCCTACCTACCAGAGAAGCCAACACAAAAAATATCTGACTATAGGTAAGCCATGGAGTGCTGAGTGCCTAAGTTTTAAAAAAAAAAGTCTGGCAGTGAAACTAACATTTGTTTGAAAAAAAACCCTAACAAAACAAACAACAGCCACAAAAAAAACAGCAACAACAAAACGTGACTGCGGTTTATGCTTAGCTGTATCACAACTCTCCATGTCACAACCAAGGGTTGCAAAGAACTTTGCCTGACAATGCGTGAATGCAAAGACTCTGTGTGTGTGTGTGTCCATATAGAGAGCAAGAAAAGCAACTACATGGGAATAAACCAGCAAGGTCCGTATTAAAATATGCACACACCAGAATACAGTAATTTCATTTTGAACTGTGCAATTCATTGTAAGTACAAATCTGTACACAGATACATTTTACTTCAATTCAAATCAATCATTACCCAAAAGCTGTCAAAAATCAGCATTAATAGCTCAGCTCCGGTGCATTTAGCTGTAACATTTGAAGAGGTTTCTACTACCCCTGCCCCTCTCATCTTTTAGTATCTATCCCCACAACAGAACGTGAAGAAAGAAATATTACCTAAGTTTGAATCCTCCAATTCACAGTTTAATTGTTAATGAAGTTGGTGAGAATTCGAACTTTTGTGCTAGTTTGTAAGCTTAAAGGATTTAGGCAAAATTAGTATAGCTATAATTGATTCCAATATATGAAAGGATAACAAAATTAAGTGACAGGTGTCACTAATTAAAATGTCATTCCAAAGATGAAATATAACTTCCAACATCAAGCATCAAAAAGCAAAAGGTGAAATTCATCCATTACCTAAGTACCAGCTGTTGTCCTGGACTGCCAGAAGACAGACAACTTTCCTGGAAATCTAGGACACCTACAAAATCTAACTTATCTCATAATTAAGGAGAACCAGTGATCTTTTTTGACATCTGCTCTATCACACATCTCATAACCTAAGTCTGTAACTTAGGCTACTGGGCAACTGTGAAAAAGTTGAAAAAAACATGTAAAGACTGTTCTGACAGGGAAAAATATAATATCCTAACACCTTCCTGTGTTGTGTGGCAACTATCATAATCTCAACACCTTTCTGTGTTGTGTGGCTACTATCATAATCTCCATTTATCAATCAAAAATGTTCATCCTTGAAGATGCAGTGATAGTTTTGTTTCTGCTGCAGTATGTGATATAACGTGAAAGCAGAAGGAGAAAGGCAGGCCTTCTTTGGGGTTCAAAGAAGTCACATTTTGACAGCAGTCCATATTTTGGCCAACAAACCAAGAAACAACCCATTCAATGAATGAAGTGCCAGATGTTTGAAATCAACCTTACCTTAACTATTCGCCCAAAATATTTTTATAGTGAGTTTACAAAGAGTGATTCAAAACTTAAGTACAATAGAGAAGGGAGAAAGAAATGTGAATAACAAGATATATTGGGACTTGGGTTTTTTTAATTTGTCTTTGTTTAGCTGTTATATACAGACATTATGCTACTGCAATTTAAATTTTTAACATCTACTGCTAGATTCAACAGAAATCACTCATGTTGTTCTTTCTTGTCCACGTAACTCTCCTACCAAGGCAAATTGTAACATAAGATGAATCTGGTCTTATTTCCACCCATATTTATTCTCTCTCTACTCTGTAATTTTTGGTAGCTTTTAACTGCTGTCATTTAAAAGCTGAACAAAGGGTAGGCAAAGTCATAGGAAATGTAAATTGCTATTATCCATAAATGTAGTTTTTATAAAGATGTTTAAGTTATTTTTGGTTTTGATGTGATTATGGACAAAGCTCTACTTTTGGATGAAATATACGACATGCAAAAACCTTTAACCTTTCTTTAATGAAAAAAAAGGTATTATAATATTTTTCTGAGTTTGGAAAAAGGCAAGAGAACAATACGCATCCAGATGTCTAATATTAATACAGCTGCAGTAAACTGAAAATTATGTATAGGAGCAGACCAAGTTGGCTCCTCTAAAAAAAAAAAAAAAAAGGAAGTTTCTCTGTGGGTTTTTTTTTAACTTTATCATATCAGCCCCATATGATGAAAGGAGTACCACCTTCAGTTATAACTAGTATATGCCATTTTTTCAGGAAGAACCTGTTTGCAAGTGAATAATAATGCCTCATTCAACAACTATAGTAGAACTCTACTTTCAAAACTGTGTCCTGCTTGACTGCATTGTGCTGATAGCCTTGTTACACTCCAGCTAGGTTTAACAGGGGGCATGTACAGGAACAGTTATTCTTCCATGGAAACAAGTTGATTCAAGTACAGAATGTACTAACACCATAATCAAAGCTGTTCATTTGAAAGTGAGTTAGACACATCAACCATAAGCCAAAAGAAGCACATAATAGGAAAAAACCCAACAACAGACAAAGCATTATGCAGAGCATTGAAGTATGTCTGGTGTCCCTGGGCTTGGTCTTATCATATTCAAACTTGAACTTCAGCCAAGAATACCAGCATACATGAACTTCACTACATGGTGAGTTGACCCTGGCTGGATGCCGGGTGCCCACCAAAGCTGCTCTATCGATCCCACCTAGGCTGGACAGGGGAGAGAAAACATAACAAAAAGCTTGTGGGTTGAGATAAGGACAGGGAGAGATCACTCACCAATTACTGTCACAGGCAAAACAGACTCATCATGGGGAAATTAATTTAATTTATTACCAATCAAAATCAGAGTAGTGTAATGAGAAATAAACCCAAATCTTAAAACACCTTCCCCCCCATCTCTCCCTTCTCCCCGGCTCAACTCCACTCCCAGTTTTCTCTACCTCCTGCCCTGCAGTGGCACAGGGGGAAGGGGAATGGAGGTTTAGGTCAAGTTCATCACACGTCTCTGCTGCTCCTTCCTCCTCAGGGGCAGGACTCATCACACTCTTCCCCTGCTCCACCATGGGGTCCCTCCCACAGGAGACAGTCTTCCACCAACTTCTTCAAGGTGAGTCCTTCCCACGGGCTGCAGTTCTTCATGAACTGCTCCAGCATAGGTCTCTTCCATGGGCTGCAGTCCTTCAGGCACAGACTGCTCCAGCGTGGGTCCCCTGGGGGGTCACAAGTCCTGCCAGAAAACCTGCTCCAGCCTGGGCTCCTCTCTCCGTGGGGTCACAGGTCCTGCCAGGATTCTGCTCCAGCACAGGCTTCTCACAGGGTCACAGCCTCCTTCAGGCACCCACCTGCTCCGGCGTGGGGTCCTCCCCGGGCTGCAGGTGGAGATCTGCTCCCCCGTGGGCCTTCCTGGGCTGCAGGGGGACAGCCTGCCTCACCTTGGCCAGCAGCAGGTCCATCCTGGAGCCGGCTGGCATTGGCTCTGTTGGACACAGGGGAAGCTTCTGGCAGCTTCTCACAGAAGCCACCCCTGTAGTCCCCTGCTACCAAAACCTTGCCATGCAAGCTCAATACACATTAAGAGACAGTTCAGGCACTAAAAAAACCCCAACAACAAAAATTCAAAAAAATAATAAAAATTCTATTTAGGACAATTATTTTTTTTTCCAAACAGTCTCCCACCATTATTATTAAATAGATTTGTTTATATTAAAAATTACATTTCTCTCCTTTTGCATTGTCATCTGATTTTAGAAACTTATAGCAAAAGTTCTAGAAAGATCAGCATGAGTAGTCAAGAGAGCTAATCAGTAAAAAATAACATGCAAATCACCTATCACAAAAATATTTTTTTAAAAAAGAATGATTAAAACACCCACACCCATCAATAAACTCACATTTTAACTACTTACTTATATTTGCAAAGGGAATTGAACTACTAGATCAGCCTGAAGAGTAACAGAATTATTATTACCTGTTGCATCAATACTACCACACCGTACCTGCCTGGCTTCAAGCACACCATCAGGGCAATGTTAATTTAAAGACCTGCTGTTAAATATCTTTTGTATAGAGGACAGGATCTACCTTCACAAGAATGTCTGTTCATATCCAGAATCTACTAGCCCTAGAATTTGCACTCTTTCTGCTGAAACTAGGAGCTCGCAGCTAAAATGCATTAATTAATAAGATATTGGTGACATGTTTGGTCAGACTGCACCAGCACAAGACATTTCTTGCATCTGTTACCCTTTCATCTGCAGGTGAAAAAGTAATGGATATCTTCTCCATCAAATTTACTCTCTACTTGAGTTAGAGTGCTGCCAGATTTTGATGCATTGGGACTTTAGATGAAGAAAGAAAGTGGGAAAAATAAATAATCATTGACCCTAAAGAAGCAGAACAAAATCTCAGGGACTTCACCCCACTCCAAACTCTTGCAAGTCCATAAAACTTCTTCAGCTTTTCCTGATGGCCAACACTACAAGTTAGTTTCCAGGAAGTTTTCCACTAGGCATTACTTACTTTACACCCACCGACAACAGACATATTCCTTTAAAAGGTTCAACAACATTACTCTGGAGTGACTAGCATCCTACTTGTCTACTTCACAGTAGAACATATATTTCTGAATCCTTAAACAAGTAGGCTCCTTAGGGCAAGAATCTGCAGCAGCGTCTAGTTAAGCTATCAGTGCTCTTTGGTTGATCCCTATATGTTGTTTATTCTTTCCTCACAAAATAAGAGAAGTAAGAGCATCTAAGGAGCTTATATGCTTTAGTAAATAACACCCCACCCAATCAGCTAGGCAATGGCTCTATGCAAGTAATTTCTGAGGGGCAGGGATTGGGGTATGTGTAGTATGTGAGATCACACAAGGTGATGCATAGAGTTGCGTGCTAGTGCAAGATGGGGCAACCCATTACCAGTTTAAGACAGTAGGGTCAGGCCTAGGAGGTGGTGTGGGATTTGGACTATAACTCATTTCACTATCATAAGTTATGTGATAGCAGAGCGTAGGGATTGTGGATACTGGAGACACAGCTCTGCCTTTTGATGCCCCCACCTGACAAAGAGTCAGGTATTGCTTTTTCCTAGAGTGTCAGTGATGTCTGCTGCTAGGAATATTACCCAAGTATAGAAAGTGTTACCCAACCCACCACTGATAGCTGAACATAAGTATCTGTTCAAAAGGAAATGTCAAGTCAGCTTTTTCTATTGGTTGTTCCAGCAACCAATTAGACATTGTGTAGATTTTAATTGTAACAGTTTTCCATTCTCCACATTTCATTGTTCTTTGTGGTTATAAATTCAAAATATACAGGGACCTTAATAAAGCAAACCAAGTTTACTTTTTCTCATTAGCTTCTCCAACACTTTGTAACTTACAAAATAGGGATCTGAATTTCAGGATATTTCCATGTTCATTGAGCTGCAATATTTCAAGACTGTGGTTTTATTACTTTACTTCTATAAATGATTGCCTAATACCCAAAGAGGCCATAGAAAAAGTACGCAAGCTGATACAGATAGTGGTAGTCTACAAACACTTTTCTTTTATTGCCTTAAAAACAGATAGTAAATGGATTTACCTATACTAATATTCTGAGACCAGCCTCTGTGGACAAAATTAACTGTGCATAGTCTTAGTACTATTTCACCTACTCACTTTTGTGCTCTGAAACTAAACGTTTTTCAGCTCTCACTTTTACATAAATAAATGGTCAATCTATCTATCTATTATAGTTAATCTTGAACACATTCATTTACTGTTTTGATCTTTATGATACTTCACTGTATATCACAGAAATATGTATGTCCTGTCTAGCAAACAATATTCTTGATTTTGCTCTCCAACCCCATTTTGATGTTAATACTAATATGTAGCCCCCACATTGACCTTATACATAGTAATCAGGAACAAATTCTTATAATAACAAATATTCATCAAACCTGATACTTTCTTATTCAGACTGAAAACTTCCTGAATGCAGATGACTGAGGGCAGTAGTGAAAAATTAATATATAGAACCTGGAAACTAAAATATTAATTGATCAGAGTGGAGGGAGGGGACCTTGAATATCTAAGCAACTTGGTGAAGGTAAAGTAAGGGGGAGAGGAAGGAACATAACAATAGCAACTGGAGTTTTAATTATCAGATGTCAAAGGACATTTGAAAGTGGAAAGGAAAAGAATCCCTAAGAACAAAGTTGTATTTCAAAGTCTTGCGAATCTGCGGAGAGCAAGCAGTGAAACAGAGTCTCATGGGATAGGAAATGTGGTCAGGATGTTCTGGAGGATCACAGATATTTTATGGGAGACAGAAGAGGAAAGAGATTGTCACCGAACCGGAGGGACAATGAAAACTGTGTCATGAGGTCCTGCTTCCATTAAGAGACAACAAAGTCTGCATCTCTTGCATCTTATTTTATCACACTAACAAAGCTTGAACAAACATACACTCTCCCGCTATTTGGAACATAGGAAAGTTAAGAAATGAATATGTAGCCACACTCCTCATCTGAGACTCGGTCCTTGAGGTTTTTGATACCCAGTAACTTCTCTCACACTCTGATATAATGCACATAACACCATGGTATGAGTTCATCTCTTCAGATAAGCTGTAGTAGCTATTGGTCACATAAGTCCTTGTAACCATTTTCTCTCTTTCTGTTTGGCTACTTACAGTACATAGACCCGCCAAATCACACAAATTCATTTTCCTTTAGTTTCTAAAGTACCATATAAAATATTGCATAGTACATTAGACAGAAAATTTTAACATAATGTACGTGGAAGGTCAGAGTGTAGAGAAATGACTAGCTTTATCAAACTAGTTAATACAGAAGGTATTGTTTGTTTTAGAGGAAAAGAAAAGCATAGAAATGTTTGAATCCCTGTTATAAATTTTCATCAGGTTATGAAATCTTTTATTATGCCTAGAGATTCCCCAGCAATCTGAAATGAAATGGCCTACCTCTGAGGTGCTATTAGGATAAGAATAACTTACAGAATAAGCTTTTCAAGACACGTAGAATCAATCATTTTTACTATTATAAGCAAGACAAATTCCCATTAGAAACTATGCTACACTTACAGGCATCTATTTTAAATTTTTATATACTTGGTGTGCCCAACATAGCAGCACTGTGTCTCAAATTACTTTTGTAAATCTAATTGATTTAATAAATTCACACTTAAATTACTATTCAATTACTTACTCTTCTCTTCAGCAATTTTACAATCTTGAGCATATAGCAGAACGAGAATATAATTAAAGGGCTTATTCATTAAAGAAATACTTCTCTGCTGGTAGGTCACCTGGGTTTTTCTCGAGATATTTAAGCTACACCACTTCTCTGTAAAAAGGGTATAATGGAAAAGTGGAAAAATATAAATATTTGGTAATACACAAGAGACATGCCTCGCCATGCAGTGAGTATAAAATATTTTTATTTATGTCATATGAACATATATATTCATTACAGATTCATTCATAATGTTTATTAAGTGTATATCTGTGGCTGACTAGGTCTATATACATTTTTCCAACTTTTTTTTAATTTTAATAGTTTATAGTTTGAGGGCAACAACTTTCATATAATTACATATATGAATGATATATAGCTAAAAATCAAGCAGTAAAGTTCTTCTCCATGTATGCACATAGAAATGAAAGGTAAAGCTACTCACAGCCATTTATGTGTCACACAGGTGAATTGCTTAAAAACCAAACCAAGTGGGCCAGTCACGTGGCAGAGATCACAACACAATGAAGAAGTATTAGTATGCCAGTACATAGAGGTACTGTATATTAGCATTTTAAGTTTCTCTGGTACTATGGACACAGTACCTAGGGGCCCTATAAGCAATATTTTTTATTCATAACAAACTACCAAAGTAGGAATGTATCATCCGTTTTGACTGATGAGAAATGTGAAGCAGGGAACCACTACCTGTCTTCTTCAAGCCTGTACAAAACTGATCATACAGCACAGATCAATTAATCATTAGGACAGTGCTTTGATCAAGACCACCACATCCTCTTTTTTTCTTCTTCTTCTTTTTTTTTTTTTTTATCAAGAAACTTGTTTCAGCTTGAAGCTGCAATAAATCTTGCTAAAGTGAGATGTTACTCCTCCAAGCACAGCCAGATTGTCATTTCCCAAAAGCAAAAAGTCTGCTTGCTCTGCAATTCCAACTTCCTGCTTAGCATTGCTTAGACTGGTTTCCCAAAAAAATCTCTGCTACCTAGAGTAAATGTGGAGAGGGAAACACTGGCACTACTTCTGCCTGTGGGCTAAGCAAACTGTTCCAAAGAACAGCTTGACTCTGCTAGTAGGTGGTGGATAAGCTAATTCAGCTTTTCCTCCCTTTACACTTTGCAAGAAAGCTTGTATATTACATGTTCTGCTCTTACAGATGTTCATACATAGATAAAGACTTTATATTGCTTTCTACATTTGACTTTCTATATTTTATTTTAATGGAGTATTTATGGTGCTTAAAGATTTTAGTTAAATGCAGAAAAAGAAAAACAAAACAACCTTACATATGGAATATGACTTTTTCTCCTAATACATGAAAGTAACACTCTTATTGATTTCCATATGTCCCGAATTAGAGTATTCACTCTCTTAAATATGATCAATCCAAAGGAAAATCAACTCCAAAATTAGAATTCTACAAATTTACTGCAATTCTATTCTCTGCAATTTTAATAGTGAAATAGACACTAGTAAAAAATTATAAAAATATTTTGTTAGAGCTCTCTGAAGACATTTCATTCTCTAAGCTACCATATATTAATTCTCTACTTAGCATATATCCTGATTTGTTTAAGCTAACATTCCCTCAAAATAAAAATTAAAGCAAATTTAACTTTTACCTCAATAAACCTGCTTAGGAGTATTAAGAGCTTTTTTGGTTTTGAATCATGTCAAACTGTACAGACACTTATAAGGTTTTAGATTGGATTTTAGACCAATAACAGATTTAATGTTACAGTTTTTAGGCTAGGACTTTGACCAGAATTGTATGTTTGAATCATACCTGACTTCTGCACAAAGCTTTTATACCACAAATCATCTTTGGAAAGTGATGGGTTCAGGGGTTTCATATGTTACTATGAGGGAAAGGTTTATTTTCTTCAACGTTATCAGTTACCTTGACATTTTGATGTACCAGCATTTTTTTTCCAGTCCAAACAAGTTAAACTTTGGTATGATCTTATCTGACTGTTAGATAAATCTTACAAAAGGATTACTGAGGCTATGAGGAATGATGCCTCTGTTCTACAGAATTTTAACTGGATTGTACCTATGCATCACCTGTATGCATCTGAAGAGCTGCACTGAAATCTGGACTACCTGCACATGGGATACTAATCTATTAGCATTTTCTTTTTTTTAATGGAAGTCACAGTGCTTAATTGTTACTATAATAATGCAATCACTGTACAATCATATTTTTTCTAATATAATATCTGAGCACCGCAGAGAAAAATGTAGAAATATGCTGGCACTCTTGCATGGAATCTTTCTTACAGAAAACAATTCCAAAAGCTTTGTATTACAATTCCATGTGTTTTCTCTTTTTTGACTTATCTAAGAAAGATGATTTTCCTATCTAGAATAGAACATGAAGTCACCTGCATATACAACATATGTACTTTTTGCACCTTTGTGCCCACAACCCATTATAAAACAGAAAATGAGTATGTCAAAATGTTGAGGAAGATCTCAAAAAATATTCCTAAAACGTCAGCATCTTCTTCATCTCTGACATCCTTCATCCTCTTTTTCTACCTTCATGAACAAAAAAATGATTTAACTGTTACGAAGATGACAAATTCCTGGTTTGAATAAGGTGAAAATGGAGGGAATTATAAAACCCTAAAAGAGTGACTTGCATTTTTTTCTTCTTAAAACAGGGAACTGAAAGCTTATGTACAGAAGAGGAATGTGGTTCCTTATCAGAAAGAGTCATTTAGCTAGGACTCAAACTGCTAAGTCATTTTAGGTCAAAGCAAAACATTTTAATCATCACTCAACAAATTGATTAGCAGCCAGCAGTGACTGAGAAACTCAGTGATCTTTTTGCCTGAAACACCATTTAGTAATTGGACTCCCTCTCATTTTACAAATCTCATCAATCATGAGAACCATGACGAAATCTCATTTTCATTTCTTCTCACATAAACAGTATTACACCATTATATCCCATTGAGCTTCTGCCAAGTAAACCTGACCACATGCAAACATGCACATATTAGTAGAAAAAGTGAGATATAAGCATTAATACTTCCATAGCCAGAGCCTGAATACCCAACAATCCACGTTTACTTCAAGCATTCCCATTCTAAGCCCGTTTATCGCATTGAAAAGAACAGACAACCACATGCAAGAAAAAATGCCCACTGTTACTTTTCAGATATATCAAGCACAAAACACAGCCCTTCTGAAGTTAATGATTGCTGCTGCAGTCTGCAGTTTTGTCAGCAACATCTCATACTTGATTGTTTCCATGGTAACCAACAAAATAAAGGAACTGTTGATATTCTGCTATCTGTTGTCAACAGAATCTTAGTGCATTACATTTATTTCTTTATTCTACCCACATCTAAAACCTAATTGACTGAGGATAAAAAGAACTTTTGGCATCATAAGAGCTGTTTTCTGCAGCTGACTCCTCAAATAGTCTTCACCCAAGAACAGGCAATGAAGAACAAAGCACTACTGAAAATTGTATTGCAATCAAACATTTCTTTCCTTGTACAAGCATTAAGAGGTGTTTGGAGCAAGGGGCTCACATCTTCCCCCTCAACCGTGATGCTTAGAGCAAAATAAACGCTACAGATGTAATCCACTTAGGCAGAGCACCTTCAGTTCCACAAACTGTCATACGGTAAACCAAACTATGATGGATTTCACATTTCATCCCCTACAGTCCCTCCCTTTCAAATGCACAGAAAACTGCTCTATATAAATAAAATATTTATGATTAATTGGAAACTTTATCATGAAAAAAATGAAGAGAGAAAACTAGGTTGCATTAATCAAAGGTCCAAAGTGATGGTTATACTAATTGTTTTTACACAGCTATTTTAGAGACCGAACACGTTTCTATAAATAGTAGAATTAGTCCGCTGTCCTATGCGTTATTTGCTCTTTAACTTCTCTTATCTTCTGTAGGACACGTACTAGATAACAAACAATATGCACTGTGACTAATCCACAATTTATGTGCAATGCTGACTGGCTGGTCAGCTGTTGCCACAGATAACAAATACCAGTCAAATTTTGTCTGTTTTCTTTACCCACTCCCACTGAAGAGAAGGAAAGAAAACTAATTTGAGTCTTTTTTCCTCTCGCAGGCAGGGTGATTTTCACAAAGCCTGTAGGAACCCAGTTATGGGAAGCATTTATCATTTGATTTAATCATTTGACTGTTATTGACTAACAGGTTCAAAAGTTATTGGAAGGAAAATGTAGATACATCTAGCCTTACTGTCATTACTTGGCAAAGCAAACTAAACCAGAAAGAAAATACTACAGTGATAAATGAATGTGCAGTGAATAAATTAAAAATCTCAGCAGATTGTTCAGGTAATGCAAATGTACCAGGGTCTAGGGAGACGTTTATATACCTGAGATAGACAAATGGTGGTGGTGAAATGATAGAGCAGCAGAGAACCTTTCATCTTCTTGCAGGATGGCCATGTTAACTATCAGCAGTTTCCCTGCTGCTACTTAGAAATAGCCAAAAAAGCTTGTTTCTGACCAAACTGACTGAGCCACCTCTTAGCAGGGCAGTATTCTTCAGGCTCTCACAACTCTAACAATAGTATCTTTCACTTTTCCAATCTGTTCAACAGTTTGTTGTAGGACTGCTCTGGATGACCTGAAAATGTCTGAAGAGTCTCTGAATTGCACCCACGTTAAATACCATCGGAAGATGATGTCACTACCCTCTCTACATTTTTTCTTAAATTATTGTTAAATACGAGTTGACATTCTCTGCCTGTTCTTTGATTTTAGTAGCTGTACTTAGGTGTAGAATATGTTTCAATATGAACAATATATCCTTAATGTTCACAGAAGATTAATTTCCATCTTTTATGTTTTACAGTTTATATGAAAAAAAAAGTTTAGAATATGGATAAATTTTAAGAGTTCATTTACCAATGCTAATCCAAAGGCTTGCTTAATATTTCAGCTTCTTGTTTAAATTGCAATCTTTGCCAGTTTATAAAAGTTTTTATATTCTCAACATGATCAATATGCAGAATCCCAATGAATTCAGTATATTTCTTATAAGTTAAAGCCCACAGATTTGCAGCTTTATTAATATTTCAATTATTTTTATAACTTACTTTATGTACTTAAAGGTTGTTTTTAAATCAAAGTAATGAAAATAAGGAGACATCCTTACAAATACAATTCAGTTGAGAATCAAGATTTTTAAAACAAAAGCCTCTCTACTTAGGAGAATGATCAGTGGAGGCTAGCTAAGAAAAACTTAGGTGAAAAAAAAAGTATAGTAATTTCAGAACCTATCCTACTCAGTTAGTGCTGGACTCCCTGCTAATTCCTGTTATAAGATTATTCAGGGAGATTTTGATTACTTAAGACAAAAAAAATCATTGCAGATACAGAAACTCTAAATCTAACACTCCTCTGTTGAAATATACCATGCCGAAATTTAACTGAATGTAGATGTCTTCCTGATGATAACCCAATATGATTAAACTTCTTAACATGAAAATTCTTCTTTTCCTGATTTCTTCCTCATTTACTTTGGTAGAACATAAAGATATACATATATATGGCAGTTACACCAAAAGATCCTCTGTTCTTTTATCCTATTTGTCTCTGATTTCTTATAGCAACACTCAGAAAAGAATCACAGAGATTAAAAAATTTCCCCATCATAAAAGGGACTGTAGCAGTGGCTACAATTACCTACACATCCAGAAGTTTAATGCTTAAAAAATCACTACCTAGCAGAGACCTGCTGCGTTTATTGCAGTTGCTTACAGTATAGTATATCAACACTAAAACAAGCCACAAATCTTCTTTTCACTTTCATTCCTATTGCATTCATTGTCATCTTTTCTATGCAATTTCTTACCTTTGAATGGTTTCTCAGCTACAGTTGCTGGACTGTGTAAATGTAAATGAAAATTAGTGCTCCTAAAGCACAGAGAATGAAACAATCTCAAAGCTAAGCTTTATTGGTGTGGCTATTATTTGAAATCCTTATTCAGATACTGTATCTTGGAGCTACTATAGATACCGGAAACATTGCAAATTATTTAGCACTACTCATCAAATATACTAATGCTGACTATTAATTATTACTGATTAAGATCAAATTCTGAACAACAATTAAATAAATATTTTATCTTCTAAGTGTATCTCTTAGGCCCTCTGCATTCATATAGAAATTTGGGAAGACTTAAATTTGACTTTGCAGTTAATTTTATGAGATACAGATATTCAATCACCAGCATTTGAGGTATTATGAAAGATGGAAGTTGTGCTGAATGAATGATGTGCTTCAGATAGAGCAGTCTCTGTTGATCCTTTAGGCCATTCATTAACTTTTACAGAAAGATGTGTAAGCAGGATTTATACATTGTTGAGGCTTAAGACAGCGCTTCTTTTCTAAATGGCCACCTCATTAATGATTGACAAGGAATGATTTTCAACATGCAGCAGCTTTAAGAGGCAATTTCCTCAATAAGATCATTATGTGGGGGAGACAGAGGAGACACACGATTACAGAGCTCAACTAGGAGGAGTTCTCTTAAACTTCACATAACTTCATAAGTTTGGAGACACATCTGCAATATGTTTCTGTCTTTCAAAATGGTACACAAAAAATTGTCACATTGATGCCATGCAGATATTTATGGTAAATACTGTTGTGACCTCTCACTAATACCTGCTGTTGATGACTATCATTGCTTTCATACTTGGTCAGGACCAAATAAAGAATAGTGCATTTTTAGAGTACTGGGAAAAAAAAAAAAAAAAAAAAAAAAAAGGCACTACAAATAGTTTATTTATTGATGTAACTTATGTGCATTCCTCTCACAATGCTTGAAAATTCTCCAGGGCAGGTATAAAAGGCATAAAATGCAGCATACATCGAAACTTTCCAGACTTATCGATTGTCAGTTTGGTAGATGCAGTAAATAAAAACCTCATATTATCAGACAGTTTATTGCTCTTAAGGCATTGAAACTTTTCTTCAAACTATCATTACTTACTTCTAATAATTATTTCTTTTAACTCTGAAATGTATTTTCAACATTATTAAGGGACATATCAAAGAGACTAACAAAAATCAGGGAGCAAGAAAATTATTTCTTCAGCATGATTGTCTATCCACAAATTTGAAAAAAGGAGTGTAAGAAATCAATGCTACCATCCTTATTTGCCAAAAATAAAGTCTCTGAGTAGATCTACATACCTCTAAACTAGGTTAAAAAGCAGTTGCCTGTATTGTATTTTAGCAAATACGTGTATGTGGGGATTGAATTCAAGCTAATACCCTCCTGATTTTACATCTAAGTTTTGCTTAACAAGGGCAGGTTTCCACAGATGTAAAAAGCCAAATATAGAAATTCTGCTTACCAGCCATGAAGTATACCTGACAACAGCATTACATTACTGTCAAGTTTATTGATGCAAACATTGTAAAATTATGAGTCCCTTTTCCTCTTAAAAATCACAGAACTATTATGATTCATTTGTCTAATGGTTCTTCAGGTCTGTTGTCAACAATTGTCAGAGAATGACAGGAAGAAATAACAGAAATTCTTAAGACAATCATGTGATTCACGGAAACAGAAAAGAAAATTCAACAGCAAATGTAGCTTTTAAGACTGCAGTACAGACATTTATGGTGGTATAGTGATCCATACCTACAAATCTGAACAAGCAGAATCCATCAAATATGACCTAAGTCACAGCATTGCCTTAGCTTTTCTACCCACAGGAGTTCAATGCATCAAAGACCTAAATTTTCAAGGTAAAAGAATTATTATCCTCTCTGCTCAGAGGACATAAAGAACTGTCAGTTTACTGAATCTAAAAGTTTTTGATTTTTAATGAGTCAGAGAAACTGGGGAAAGAAATTGCAGCTGCTGCAACCATCCGCTACAGAAATACTTAATAGGGCAAAACAGCAGTTCAAGGATAATTTTTAAACCTACTAATACATATACACTAGGATGACATCCTTCTTTTCTTGATTTTTCTTGTATTTCTCTGTTAAAAACCAGTAAATATTGTCCAAAGGTTTAAATCCATTCAAAACCATAAGAACAGAGCCAAAATTACTAGTCAAGGCTTCTTGCTAAATGTTTTTGTTTGTTAGTTTTCCACAATTATCAATGAGCACTCATAAGATCAAACTTCCAAGATAAACTTGTCCTTTTGACTTTTTCCTCAGCCTCAATCCTAGCAAATTCCTTTACAAGTAGTGTCTTGGAAATATTTTAGGAAGGAAGTTATTTGTGACTGAATGAGTCCTTCCTGCTACTCCCAGGCAAATCATTTGCTTTTCCAGGTATCAGCTGAACCACTTCCCAGCTTTCATAGGTCATCATGTGATCAGACTTTGGTGGGATGTAGTATAAACAGTTACTTACGGGTTTAAACAAGCTACTCTCAAAAGAACCCACAAAACCCAAGCCATTTAGTTATAGATATTTACAGCACTGTAGCAAAATTTTTCAGTTCCCCGTGTTCCTTAGGCAGAAGGATTTTAAGCAACAGGTGTTAGGACATATACATAAATATAACTAAATGTTATTACAATCTGGAAACATTTTAGAGCAAGGGAAGAGACAAATCTTTTTCTGTTTTGTTATCAGTTAGGAGCTGGGAAGCAGAAAATGAGAAAGACAGACTGTTCCACTTAAGCTGCTTAGTTTCACAATACACCTCTGGAGACATCACTTTCCCTCACTCCTCTTAAATGAAAAATTAAAACTGAAAATTGGTCATTGAGTAAGGCTGTAGACTATCAAGCCTTGCATCTTTTAAAGAACAGGAGTGTGTATATGCTCAGAGGTTTCCCTCTGCAATTCTATATTGAGTAATACTTCACTTTCATTTTTTTAAAGATTAATGTTTTTTAGTCTTTTTCTCCCAATTACTCTTAAGCTATTGACAATGAACCTGATACAACTTGATTTGGAGCATTCAGCCAATTACAGTAAAAATTATACAGTAGATTGGCTATAACTACCTGCTAGAGGATCAGCAGTTAAGCTTCCAACAAACTTCTCTTCCATTGAGTAGTCTCACTCATTTAAATTAAAACAAACAAGCAAACAAACAAAAAAGCAAAAAAAAAGCCCCCCAAAACTCCCCAAACCCCAAACCAAACAACAGAACAAAATCCAAATGAAAAAAATCCACACAGTAAAGGGTGTCTGCATGGAATATATTTCAAAGTTTATACTGAGGGTGTGGTGGTGATGCCACTACATGTAGTGATTTGCCACTACTAGTAGAAGGCCATGGGATTTCTATTAACTTGGCAGTGAAGCATCTCAGGTATTGTCTTGACCAGAATTGACATTAGCTTTGATATAAAGTCTAACAGTCAAGTGACTATTGTCTGTGAATATTATTTATGGCAAAAGTCTAAGGAATCTGTAAAGTTGATGAGTAACACTACCCCTTTATGTAAAGTGGGGTTAGAGGAGGCCATCATAGAACCTGAACTAACAGCAAAGGGGTGAAAACAGTAACACTTTAGGTAGCAACCAGTGAAGAAAAATCAAATAAAGACGTGGTGTTTGGAAACATAAAAAAAATAATCCCACAGCAGACTCAAGTCTGAGAAGAAAGAAATGCTCACCTCCAATCAAATACTCCTCCATGCAAAGAACTCAGGACGCAGAACAGACATTTCTGTTCACCCCATCCCTCTTGAGGATGACTACCGACCTTAGATACTAGGCTGACACCAGAAAGATGAACAAAACATCAGAGAAAAGGAGTGGAAAGCTTGGGTAATTTTGGTACAACAAATTTAACTGTATTGCTACTGAAACTTTTCTTTATTACCTAGATATTTTGGCCTGTAATTGTTAGTGTCGTTGTAACTGATATAGTAACTGCATATTTGAATTACACAGTTAAGGCTTTAATTAGAGTAACAATAAGTTATTGGCTCTGCATGTACAGTGTGTTCCTTTTTGCTCTTAAACCTTCAAGCTTTAAGCAGCTCCTGTTTAAATAGTGCGTAGTGCAGAGAATATAGATGGTTAAATGGAAACCGGGAGTTCTGAGTAAAAGGAGCCCTTTGGGAAATGAAACCACTGTTCATCTCCCTGCCTACTACTCCTACATCACAGACAACTAGATTTATTCCTTCCAGATAAAACTTCCCATTGGGATCTATGATATACAGGAAATACAAAGCATGATTAGACATTTTAAAGAAGTGGGTATTTTTTACTTCAAAAAAAAGTGAGTTGCCTGAAAACTAACTTATGCTGTCATGCAATCCTTGCCTCCCAGGAATATCTAAATAAGGCCTGCAATTTCTGCAGTAAAGCTGAGAACATATTTTGTTAAAAAATGTTTTTGATCTCGTGTATTTTTAAATGCAACATTCAAAATACAGGTAAGATTATGAATACTGTACATAAAAATATGCAAAGGTTTTTATGCTAAGGACCTATCCTGGCTCCTATTAAAATATCATCAGTAGCTTTTGGATGGTAAGCCTCTAGATATGCAACATCTTCCAGAGGTATTATAACATAAAGTGTGGATGAGCTTCCTCAATTAGTACCACCATCATATGCACATCCTAATTTCAAGATATCCTCATTATGAAATACGTTGTTTGCTGTTTTCTTCCTTTGTCTTATTCTGATACAGCTACCGCTGCACAACATTCATCGATCACTCCAAAAGAAACAGAAATAAATTAGGGACAAGTTCAAAGTTCATTATGCTCAAAATAACACCAACAAACTGATTTACTCATAATAGTGAAGTCCAAATCTTAAACAGAGTGACAGTTAATTTTCACTGAAGAATGTGATAAAACAACATTTAATGAATGATTTCTTCTCTAGTGTCTATTCCACTATGCCAGCAAGACAAAACAAACAAACAAAGAAAAGGATCACCATTCTGAAGAGACTACATACTTTTCTTCCTTGGAATTTTTTCTTTCCTCTAACAGGACAGGTATCCTTCAGATCCTGGAGCATGTGAATGCTATCTAGACACATACTAATAATTGTCACTTTACCTAATCTATTGCTTATTGACAGAATTCAAAGAAAAAACAGCAACAGCAGTAACTTTACTCTGCTTCTACTCCCTCTTAGTAGAAGAGAAAACCCAGAGAAGCTAGAAAAATTCCTATGCAACATTTATTGTTGTGGATCAATAAGCAAATGAAATTTGAAAATGAATGTCCTAATCAGTTGTAAGAAAAATGTCCATTTATGCTGCACAAGAAAAACACACTTTTTTTCCCTTTAATTTAGATAGATATTCTATTTATTAAGCTAATAATTTGACAAACTGACAGATATGGCAGACCTAGTCAGATATTTTCTGCTTTATTCCAGTCTTTTTATTTTGAGATGTGAAGGACAACTTTACACACCTATAGAAAAAGTGCATTGCATGACAACTGCATGTCCTTCAAAGAAAGATGGAATTTAATGCCTTTCCAGAGCTCAGTCAGTAAAAAAAAAAAAAAAAAAAAAAAAAAAGCCATTAACTGTTCTGAATGCTGTTGATACATAATGAAGGAGCAACTGAAATAACAGAGCTGAACTCTAATTATTGGTATTTTATATGACCTTTGTATGTTGATGGTACACAGACAAAAAATAAAAACATTTAAAAGAACAATCTAAAATACCACAAGGGGACAATAATTAGCAGTGATTTTCTTTTTCGGTCCTTAATCCTGCCAACAAGAGCGATGGTCTTAAGAAGCATGTGCCTGAAATGAAATGCTGACATTGCAGCTAAGATTGAACTATGGCAAACAAAGAAGGAATTATCTTGAAAAAGTGAATCTTCAAATATGGTCAAGTGAGTAGAGACAATAATTATTTAAAAAAGACAAATTTTATCACAGAAGAATTGCTAAAAAGGAAAAGAAGCCAATTAAGAACTAACCAAGGATCTCATTTTAACTTGTATTGTAAATTCCATCTTTACCACTCCAAGATTGATTTGTTAGACTTTCAAAATACAAACTTTAGAGGGGAAAAAAAATCTGTAATTTTTATCAATATTCAAGTGGAATTTCAGCTACGGTCCTCCCCCATACAGTATCAGCCTCATTTCATCAATACTTTAAACTTTTGTTATGCCAGATTCTAAACATAAAATTTATTTAAACTGAAGTGACAACTGAGATGCTCTATATTTTTATTTATTAGGAGAATAGAATTTCCAGCATGGCAGAAAAAAGCTTTTGGGTGAGTCTGGAAGCATGTGATAAAATTATTATTTAAATAGATTAAAAAAAAAATAAATAAAGTTTCTTATGCATTTTATTATTTAAATAATAACATATGAATTTACTGTTCTCTGGTTCCTTTAGTTTGGCTTTATTAACATTGAATTAGCTAAAATTATTATACCAGCCATTTTCTAACGCAATCCTGTCCAAACCGCAAAACTTCTCATGTTATTATAACATGTTACCACAAACATCATATATTTAGACCAATAGAATTTTATTTTTTCCCTCAGTAATATATTGTATTGGAATGATAGTAACAGAAACCCACACTAATATGCAGTCATCCTTAATTACACAGAGATGGTACTTTTTTTCCTAAGTATTATTACTTTTCTATCGTCACGATGTATTATGTAAAAAAAGGGCACATGGAACATTTATTTTTGAATAAAGATCAATACAAGTATCCTGGTCCACCTCCAGATCATAACTAAAACCTGTTGCTCTAAAGCCTGTGAATCTATAGCTGACAAAAACGTACTATTGGAAGCAAATGTCCAATTAGAAATGTATAATGGTAGTTTTTCCATAAACATAATTACATAAGTATATGCTATCTGCATTGTTTAGTTTCATTCAGTCTCTCTGTTCACTGCCTAGATTCTATCAACAAAAAGAAGTAAAATAAATTATTGAAGTAGATGCTTTAAACAGATAAGTAATATCTCATTTTAGGCAAAGTAATACTGCTTTAACTTGTCTTTCATAAAGAGAAAAACGTAACCTGAAGGAATCTTTCATAGATGTACTGGTTTTGGTTGGGATAGAGTAAGTTTTCTTCATAGCAGGTCATATGGTGCTGTAATTTGGATTTGTGACCAAAACAGTGTTGATAACACACCAATGTATTAACTATTACTGAGCAGTGACTGCGCAACATCATGGCCTTTTCTGTTTCCCATGGTGCCCGTCAGCGAGGAGGCTGGGGGGGGGCACAAGAAGTTGGGAGGGGACACAGCCAGGACAGCTGACCCCAAGTGACCCAACGGATATCCCAGACCATATGACATCATGCTCAGCAGTAAAAGCTGGGCGAAGAAGGGGGGCATGTTCAGAATGATGGCGTTTGTCTTCCCAAGTAACCATTATGCGTGATGGAGTCTTTATCTCAACCCATGAGTTTTCTCACTTTTACCCTTCTGATTCTCTCCTCCATCCCACCGCAGGGGGAGTGAGTGAGCAGCTGCATGGGGCAGAGCTGCCTACCTGGATTAAACCACAACAGTAGATTGCAGGAACCATAATTGAATTACTGGGGTAATTTTTAGGTTCTAACCATAGTATCAAGAAGCAAGACTGAGCAGAAAATGAAGGACTATAACAGTCATAAGCTCAATGCACAGGATTAAAAGACAGGGAGGAAAAAAAATAAATGCAAAACTGCTTTAACAAACATCCATGCACCACATCGTTATTTCTCAGGCATGTCATGAAATGCAACAGCGTTTCATTCGTTCCTCAAGCTCTGTTCCTTGAAGCATGATTTAGTGCCATTAACAAAGAGCTACACATATTTAAGGTAACAGAATCATGCTAGGGAAATAATAAAAATCATCCTTTGTAACACACCTTGAATATGAAGGAAAGCTACATTAAGTTTTTATCACCATTTACCTTTCTCAGATAGTCATGCTGCTCTAGCATTCAGCAACACGTACATGTGTCCTATTTAGCACATGAGTACAGTTAATCAACATTTCCAAGAAGTCAGATCTATTGGGTATGATGCGAACAGATGGTATGAGCACATTCAGGAAAGCCAACACATTTTTCTCATGCCAAATTTACCGTGTGTGGTCAGACCAATGATGCAGAGCATCTGCAATACAGCTTCTGCATTTGCCGAAATCAGGGCATCGCTTCAGAAGTCTTATGAAGCTCATCTGTATAATGGACATGACCAAGAGCCCCAGATTTTCAGTTATGAAATCTTGTAATCCATTCAAGACTTGTACTTTGAACAAGACTACTCCCAAACATCTATAAATGAGACCTTTGGATGCCACTTGAATACAATTTCTGGGGGTGAGGCAGGGCAGGACAGAGAAGAGGTATGAACACCTTAGCCTAAAATAGCAATAAGGTTTTTGTTTGCTTGGGTTTTAATGCAACCTTGTGCTACATCTTGAGCTGGATGCTATCACGTTGACAAAACCATTAGTTTTGCCAGTGTGTATTTATATAATTACAGTCCCACTGTAAGTACAGTTCTTCTGTAGCATACGTTATCTTATATACCTAGTGCATATCTTAGTCTAGTTCAATTTGCTAATTCCATGCAGCTGCTGCCCATTTAACACACATAGAAAAGTTAAAAGCAACCTTCCCATCTAGATTATCTTACTGACTTGTGCACACAATGTCATACAGTCATCCTAAATACACATTAGGACATTATATTAGCATAATATAATATCTTATTCATACTTTCTGTCTTACTGATCTACTGTACCTAACTATATTTGTAGACTGAGAGCTGCCCACCTCAGAGAAATACAAAAACATTGGTAGTGTGGTTAGGCTTTTTTTTAGGGGGGGGAGGATTTGTTTGGGTTTTTTTATGAACAACAGATCTGTGCAGTAACCACACAGTATTGCTACCTGGCTCAAAGGATTAAATAAAAATAATAATTTAAAAAATCTGTATAATTTTGATATGTTCCTAGAAGCCATTGAGTGAGTTAGTACAGTGTGGTGGAAAGACTTCACAATAAGCAATTTTCAGAGCACACCTGAAGCCTTCTTGCAGGATAATATTGTTATCTCGGATCTTGAAAAAGGAAGTATGTAGCATTACTCTTTCCTTAGATCACCAGGAAGGTACTTCTAATGCATGTGCTACAAAACCAGTAAGGCACTTTTGACAGCTCTTTAGAGCAATTTACCTGAGGACTATTCTAAAGGAGCATAATTTTCCTCTCAACTTTTTCTAGTGTCATCAAGGGAATTATGTCTGGTCTAGCAGTAGGCTAGGGTAAAAGAGTAAGAGGACACAATACATGGAAAAAGACAAAAAGTTTAAAGATGGAAGTGTTATAACATTCTTGGTCTCTGAAGGCTATGCATAGAAAGATTGCACCATTTCATAAAAGTTTCTAGTTGGTATGCATGCTTTCCCACCATTTCCCATATATGTTTCTCATACCAAAAATTCCACTTTGCCTTGTCTGACAATTCCTCAGTGGGAATTCTTTGATCAGCCATTCAACTTCTGCTCAGCCATTTCCTACCATGCTAATGACAGACTTACTACCATATGTATAAATAGTGGAAATAAGTGATCCTGAGAAGAAAAACGATAAAAATATGTTTGAAAGTCTGGATAAAGTGACTGACACAATGTTATGGTAACCACTGGCCCAAAAATATGTGAATATGCTAATTCAGTGAGGACCATAACAGACATTAAAAAAAGGAAATTTTTAAAAATTTGAATCAATAATAAGCAATGTATTTTGCTTGTGTAAATGAGATAGGTAGGACACTGGATAACCTTCAATTTGATACTCGGCATCAACAATCTGTGGCTATTTCAGGTCATGCAAGACAGCAGACTACTCTGTATTCTTTATTTCTTGAGAGGCCCAGTAGCTAGGTAATAAGTACATTTATAAAAATGGAGTATTCTCCATTCTCTGTATTCTCTAGACTACCCTAAAACCAAACCACTAGCAACAACTATGGTGTTACCAAAGCCTTGTTCGGTGAGCATGTTGAAATATATATTTGTATTGGTTTTGTCTGGCAAGGTTTTGGTAGCAGGGGGGTTACAGGGGTGGCTTCTGTAAGAAGCTGCTGGAAGCTTCCCATGTGATCGAGAGAGAGCCCATACCAGCCGGCTCTAAGACGGACCCGCCGCCGGCCAAGGCCGAGCCCATCAGTGATAGTGGTAACGCCTCTGTGATAACATTTTCAAGAAGGAAAAAAAGGTTGGGACAGAGAGAAACAGCCGCCGGAGTGAGCAGTGAGAACATGTAAGAGAAACAAGCCTGCGGACACCAAGGTCAGTGAAAAAGGAGGGGGAGGAGATGCTCCAGGCGCCGGAGCGGAGATTCCCCTGCAGCCCGTGGTGAAGCCCCTGGTGAGGCAGGCTGTCCCCCTGCAGCCCAGGGAGCTCCACGGGGGAGCAGATCTCCACCTGTAGCCTGTGGAGGACCCCACGCCAGAGCAGGTGGGTTCCCGAAGGAGGCTGTGACCCTGTGGGAACCCCGCGCTGGAGCAGGCTCCTGGCAGGACCTGCGGATCTGTGGAGAGAGGAGCCCACGGAGCAGGTTTTCTGGCAGGACTTGTGACCCCGTGGGGGACCCACGCTGGAGCAGTCTGTGCCTGAAGGACTGCAGCCCATGGAAGGGAACCATGCTGGAGCAGTTCGTGAAGAACTGCAGCCCGTGGGAAGGACCCACATTGGAGGAGTTCGTGGAGGACTGTCTGCCATAGGTGGGACCCCACGCTGGAGCAGGGGAAGAGTGTGATCAGCCCTTGCCCTGAGGAGGTGAAGCAGCAGAAAATAATGTGTGATGACCATAAACCCCATCCCTGTCCCCCTGTGCCGCTGGGGGGGCTTGGTGGTGAAATCCGGGAGTTGTGCCCGGGAAGAAGGGAGGGGTGGTTGGGAAGGTGTTCTGAGATTTCGTTTTATTTCTCATTACCTTGCTCTGGTTGATTTGTAATAAATTGAGTTAATTTTCACAAATTGAGTCTGTTTTGCCCGTGATGGTAATTAATAGTGAATGATCTCTCCTGTCCTTATCTTGACCCGCAAGCTTTTTGTTATATATATTTTTTTCTCTCCCCTGTCCAGCTGAGGATGGGGGAGTGATAGAACGGCTTTGGTGGGCACCTGGTGTTCAGTCAGGGTCAACCCATCGCAGTCTTTTATTTCAGAAAGACAATAATATTAATGATGTTTCTTATGTTTTAAGTAGGGAATATAGACAAATATTTCATCTGAAATGAAGTATAATCATACTGATGACCTTAACACAAAGTATCTTGAAACTAATACTGATAAATCAGTTTTTCTGTCTCTGGAGATTGTTTACAGCATATTTATGTTCAAATACTTCATATTACCCATTCTTATCTGGCATAATAAATGATAATTCATGGCTAAATGTCTCTAAAAAGGTAAATCTGCTTGTGTATCCAATGATTTTTTAATATCATTTAAATAATAAAGACTCCAAATAAGAAACAGGCTATACGACCACAAAATTTCACTAATGAAAATTTTGAGTGAAAGGTTATATTTACCTTGGGATATATTAGAAAATGCCACCATATCACTGGTGACATTTCTAAATCAATTTATCTGATTTTATAAAACACAGCTCCTATTTCTCTAGACCCAAACTGAACAAACACTCTAGCGCAAGACAAATTCCTTAGCCCCACAGCATTGTTTAAAAATAAGAAAAATACAAAGCCTTATAATTTTGTCTGCAGTTCAAAGATAGGTATGAAATACTCCAACCTACATACACATCCAAGCTGGATTTATCAGTCTACTCTCACTCGTCCAAAATGACAGTTTACTAGTCTATACCCAGAGCACTCATTTTATTTCAGATCCTGAATATCAGAATTTATAATAATTCTTCTGTTAAAAGAAATATGCACCACATAGAATAAAAAAAAAATGCACAATATCTGTTTCGGAGTTCATAAATAGTATCTGTCAAGCATTTCTGATGAATGATTCTACTATTATGCTGATTTACTGCTCGGAGCTGTAAGACAGTGAATTCACATCAATGTACCTGAGTTTTGGAACATGACATGAATTGGATGATTCACACTTTTCCTATGATTCTCCGACACTACAAAACATGCTTGTTTATCTTTATATTTAAATATATATTTTTATATCACAACAAACCATATATACTAATAAGGAGTATGTAACAAGGCTATATTTTATCAGTTGCTTTCTCTGTCATTCGTATCAAGTGTTTTAGGTTAAAAAAAAAAAAACCCGAAGTTTTGTACTTATGTCTCACTCATGTACAGAAAAGCTATTTGGTTATTTTTTACCTTCTGTTTAGGAGCAATCCTAACAACAACAAAAATAGTATATTTGAAATACAATGTACATTTTCAACACACCAGCTTACAACTCTTTCATTTTCATAAAACAGCCCAGTTGCAGTTTGGAATATACTTTCAGGACAACCAGGTTTACAGGTTAGGGTTTTTTTGGGTTTTTTTGGTTTTTTTTAAGGCCTTGTTACTTTAAAGCATAATTCCATTTTCCTATTCTTGGATCAAAGCAAGAAGCCCCACATAAGTCAAACTTAATTTTTACTGTGTCTAGCTTTGTATGACCATTTATAGCAGTTTTCTAATTACAAGTGATCCTAACATCATTTCTTTATTTTTTTATATCCTTTTCAGGATAAAGAAAACACATTGTATTTAAACATATAACAATTTAGAGAACATAAAGAAAAAGTTAAGTCTTAGCTTACAGTACTGAACACCAAACACCTTTTCAAATACTTTAGTATTGCATTGTTTTGATTCTAGATGTATTGGGTTTTTTTCATCAATTGAATTTATAACTTCAGTATGTAAACACATTTTTATAATGGACAGAACACAAATGCATGGGATGAACAGAGATGTTCAGAAAATTATAGAAGATGATATAGAACATATTTTAATATTCTACAGTACTATATACAAGTTAGGGAATCATATCCAAGGTTTAGAGACAAATCTTGTTTTCATTAAGAAGAAAAACAATCTTTTTCTCTGCAGGAGGAATAAATGGGATTTGAAACATTTCTAGTCACTGCTTCTCATAAACTCCAGTTTTCACAACTTGTGTTTGATTGGCATATGACCTTCAGCATTCCAGAGAGCAAAACTTCTGCTTCACACTTACAAGCCTGATTTGTTCTTGTGAAATTTAATATAGGAATATCCTGGAGCACTTAATTTAACATTTCTGTGCAGGTTGCATCCACTGTTCAATGAAATTAACCTATGTGTTTAGAAGCTAGTAAGCACCACACACTCTGAAAGGTCTTGAAAACCTCTTGTGAGTTGTCATCACAGATTTGGGTCACTAGTAATAAATTCCTTATAAATAAATTATAAGCTGAATTTCATGACCTGTCACATTTCAGAAAAAATAAGCACTTGGAAAACACATAAGAACACAAATTGTTCTTGGATAAGAAATAACTAGTATAGTGAAAGATGGTCCTGGAAATTAAAAACATGTGATTTCTAATCCTGTGTTACCTAATCAATTAGTTACAGATTAGTAAACTGTAGTCACAATAGTGTCAGGACATATCAACTTCATTAACATTTATTTCTTCCTACTTCAGAGAATGCATAATTCATCAAATAAAACTATAAGTATTCAAGGCTTTTAAATATCTTTGATATACTTAATCTCTTAGTGTTAACACGGCAATTTTTCAACATTATTGAAGCATTCAGTATTTCTTGATGGAAACAAACTTGACAGTTTATAAAGTACAAGTTTTTTGTAGAACGTTTTGAAAACAGAAGAGACGAATAGGGTCAAATTAAGTTTTGTTGAGAAATGTGGGATTTTTTTTTTGCACATTTAAAAAATGTAACATCTTTTCTTTAACTCATATTTTTTCCAAATTTAAGTCTCTTGTTCTAAAAACAATTGTTTCCAAAGCACTATGGTCATCAATTCAGATTTTCACCACTCCCCTGCAAAGTAGTAACAGATTCACAAAGGTCCTTACAAATTCATAGTTTCATTGCTAAATTATTTCTAGTACCACAGACTAATTAATGCTGTTTGCCTTACATCAGGACCATACTTATTTATTCTTTCAATATAACAATAAATCCTCACTCTTTAGAATATCTTCTTAAGCAATTGAAGGCCACATGAAAGTGTTATACACTGCTATGAAGTAACTGAATATAACATAGTTACAGAAATACTAGTAAAGCAAACTCCTAGGTATTCAAAAATATTAAAATATTTTTCATTAATTAACAGTAATTGGAATAGCATTGAACCTAACATCCGTTGGGTTTGCATATGGCACACTTGATTTATGAGTTTGTTGTCTCATATTTTTTTATTTTTATACAGAAGGATGAATGGCAGTAGTTAATTTGGGATTTCCAATTTCTTTACAACTTGTTTGTTTAAACAAACAAATAAACAATGCCCCCAAAACCTCAGAAACACATAGCTCTCCCCCTTAGATCAATATCTTGAGTTATTGTCTAGTGATTTTGGAGTGTCTCCAGTGGAGTGAAAGCATAGTGGTTTATCAGTTTCTTGAGTATCACCACTAAGCGCTTCAAATTAATTTGAATAAATTCTGATGCAAAATATTGCCAAAATTTTTTTTCTCTACAATACTTATGAATATACATGACAGAGTGATTTCATATACATGTAGGGCTACAAATGCATTTGCATTAATAGGAAGAAAGCAGTGCAGGATCACCGGGTTTTACTGTTTTAGGACAAAGAAGCAGCCACATACAGCCACAAATGTAGAAATGACAAAAGGACACTGCTATATAAGCCCATAACACTGGTATTTCCTCATAGATAAACATGGACAAATTACTTTCTCCTCATTTTTCTACAAGAGTTTCCATAATATTATGACAAATACCCTGAGGTTACAGTAAACCACATTATAAAAAAATCAGATACCATCCATTATCTACTATGAACCAATGGCGCTATTATAAAAAACTTTGAAAGTCTGCAAGAGAGTTACATCATGGACACTGTACATTAGGTACTCACATTTTATTGTGTGGTTTTCTCTTTGCTGTATCAAAACAACACACTTTATTTTTACTGAATAAAACACATATGAAGTAGAAGACAATTTGTAATGGTTACAGCTAGTATATTTGTCCAGAATCCCATTACAGATGTGGCAAATTGGACCTCTTTTAAATTGATCCTTCATAGAACTTTTTCTTTTATGCTTCAGAACAATACACAAAAACATTTACATTACCTAGAGTTCTTCTTAAAATAAACATTATTACCCAGGCATGAAAAAAGACATTAAGATGAATAAAGCTTAAAAGTTTAATAAAATGGAACATGTATCTCAAAGAGTGTTAATTCACTGCCATCCTTTAGTCCTTCCTATGGCAACATTTAAAAAACATTCTATACTACAGTATTTCTGTCTCCATAGATTATAACACCACTGGAATATATTTCAATACTTTTCAATATAGAAATTGACACCATGTCTGTTGTCAGAGTACTCTTGAAGAATACCCATTTTTTTATTTTTTAACCCTAGTCTGGTTGTTTGGGGTTTTTTTTGTAAGAGAATTGGACCAACACATGTACAAACAGACTAAAATATCTGATTTATTTCCACTTTTTAAAAGTTACCCTAGTTACTTTTTACATAAATATTTTTTATCTAATCATTTTATTAATATTTCAGATAAACACTCAAACACTATAATGAGGCCAGCTATCAAAACTTTTGCCACATACACATTCATTAAGGATTTACTTCTGAAATAAATTTATTAATGAGAAGGAAATTAGTGACATAACCATCTAAATAAAACATTCAGCTGTGTTACCTCTGGCAGTCTTTTTGTAAAGATATAGTAAGGCAGGCCAAATATGATATGAGGAACAACTTGCAGAAGTTATAAAAACTATTATTAATCCTTTTTCTAACAAATCAACAGCAAGAAACCTGATGGTCTGTTGACCATTACACAATCAGGATGAAAAATAAAGGAAGCAAGAGAGCTCCTTGAATTTCCTCTATATTCACATAGGAGAAGCATGGAAATAATACTGTGCTCATATATTATACATTGGCTACATCATAAGATCTGTCTCAAATTGAACATTGTCATGAAACAGACAGACAAGACAGGTAGTTAAAAAACCCTGGGACCAGATACCAGTCATTAAAGAATTCAGAAGGCCTAGAAGACAGCTAGCATAATAACAATTTTTTAAATGTTTCAAGAGGAGATCAAAGAAAAAAGAAAGACCTAATACCTGTAACAGGAAAACTTACATTCTTAATTACAAATAAGATCACACATCGACAAATATAATATACTGAAGAAGAATCAAAACAATTTTTGTGCAAAAGAACGTCGGTCTTATAAATCTCTTTCAGTTTTCTGAATCAGTCAATAAATTGACTCTGCTCGGTCAGAGGTCAGGCAGGTGTTCAAAAGGCATCTAACAAAGGCCTTCCACACTGATTCTTACAGAAACGTAGCTGACTTGGAAAAAGAAAAGGCCCTCACATACTGGAATGCCTAGTTATTAAATCAGGAAAAGATAAGGGAGAAGGGACAAGAAGAGAGAAATAAACGACGAGTTTCCATGCTGCAGGAAGATCATATCTGTAGACACCCAAAGGGAACCATTCTTGGCTTTTGCCACAGAAAAGAAAAATCAAAATTATTTAGGAAGCTGGGTAAATACAAACAGAAACAAAAATACCAGGGGATTAAAAGTAGTAAAGTCTTTCCATACTTAGTGATGAAAAGAGAAAAAATACAAAGTAATGACAATCAAAACACAGTTCTGATTTTACTGATAGAGGTGTAGCTCTGAGTTTACTATTATCACTCAAAATGAGATCTTACACTTATAAAAGGATTTTTTAAAAATATTGTGCAATAGCAGTAAAAAAGTAAACAGAAGATTAAGAGTTATTAGGGAAAGCGTGTTAAGTGTAACAGAAAATATAATTATTCCAGTCATACGTTAACATCTTCAATAGTGTATTTCTTTTTACTATTGGCTGGACACACCCCACACCCCTATTATATTCTTTTGGAACTGGAAATTCAGAGAAATAATAATAAGTGATTGATGGTAAGGAATTCTTGGTATATAATACTTGAGACGGAGGGGAAAAAGAAAAACAAACTGAATTGCCATATAGGATCCTGGGGTAGATGGAGTGAAGGAAGAGGGAACTGAATTCATTTTCTATTTCAATATAATGAATTTGCAGGTGTAGATTTAAAGCAAACAGTGCAAATACTTCACCCAATGTACAGCTAAATTTATAATTTTTCATGACAGGCCACAGTGAATGTTAAAAGTTTACATGTGTTCAAAAAATAATTGAAAAAATTCACAGAAGAGATATTTCAGTAAGAAGTATTGAGTTGAGTAAGAGTTGAAAAACACCACTCTCATTCTGGAACATTCTAAGCCATAAATTATGAACAAGCCATAACAGTGCTCTGGGAAAGTATTCTTATGCTCTCCTTAGTAAGTCTTCCATACACATTCATTTTTGGTCAATGTCAGAATACAGGGCTAGAGGAACTTTTGTTCTGATGTCACGCAAATACTCTCATGCTACTCTGCCAAAATAAAAAAGGTAACTGCATTTGACTGCATTCAGTCTGCCACAAACTAGACCTTCTATTATTTTATGATTAGAATATATCCCTTAGTAAATTATCATATTAAGATATTCACACTTTATGAAAGCTAAAGGACAATGTTAAATATGTACTCTTAAGTCAAATCAAAACCTCGTCCTAATTAAGAAAAATTACAATATAGAGTAGCTGATTATACATACATGTCAGCAAAACCTATACTTTTTCTGGGTTTTATCATTGCTGTAAAACGTGTAATTCAAAATTTATATACAATCTTTCAAAATTTTATCACTACAATTTACAGGTCCATTCAAGAAGTTAGAAAATAGGAGATAAAATATTAAACTTAAATGAAAAATTTGAAGCATACTAATGCTCTAAATGTTATGCCACTAGTCACATGCAAATGACAGATTCATTTTTAAATCTGGTCTTTGACCTTCAGCTTCTGCTTGTCAATAATTCTGAACTCATTATTTTTGAAACTGCAAACAATTTGGTGAGGAAAGTAAAAGTGCTGAGTGTTGATCCATGACAGTTTGCAATCCAGTAATTTTTTTCTTTGCTATTATTAAACATCAGCATAATTTGCTAGAGGAAATGAACACATCTGTAAAACTTTCTTTTTATTTGTTTTTAGTTCTACATTTTAGCAGGTTTTCTAAAAAATTAAAATGAGCATTTCACCAGAAAAGTAATTAGAAAAAAAAAAAAAAATCATATAAAACCCCGCTGTATCCCAAGTGGTAATTCTGACAAAACATTTTGTGTTTTAAAAATCTGCTAAGGGAGCAAATTCTGCAGCCAGTACTGCTTTACCATCACAATAACCAGCCCCAGAGGTTTGCACTGAAACAAAGATAATTCTCCATTGGATGAACAGTGCTAGGTGAAGTATCAAAGTGTTTAACAATGATACCATAATTATGTCTTCTCTTGAGTTTTGCTCTGATAAAGAGTAAAAAATATATTAAAAACTCAATTCAAGAGATCTATGACACAAAACCAGGAATGAAACACATGGCAATTAGTATAAGCCCTTATTATTAAAAACTTCTCTCACATCATCCAGGCAAATTATAAAATTCCTCCTCTGTACTGTGCTGTCTCCTCAAAACACCTCTGGCAGATCACAGCATTCGGATAGTGGGCAGGCAGAACGCTATCTACTGTGATCACTGTTGACACGGAAGCAATTTGCATCTCCTTTTGTACTTGGCTTTATTCACACCAGTAAATCAGCACAGCAGAAGTGGAAAAGTAGGCTGCAGCAGCAGGTGCTGAGGCCCGTGCACAAACACAAGAGCCTAGGTTTTGCCTGCTCCTATGGCCCTTAATCCACATGCAGTATGAGGCCACCCCAAAAACTGTCAGTGGTCCAGCTCTGTCCACTGCCTTAGGGCTTGGACCATGAATATCTGAAGCAGAGATTCCCACATAGTTTCCTTCAGAAGGAATTAAGTGTGCACAAAATCACTCTGAACTAAAGCAATACCAGTTCAAGCCGGGGATGATGAGGGGATCTTCCTTAAAGCCTCATTACTTCTTTGAACCAAAATATTATGGTCTGCTAATGCAGCTGCAGCATTTGTCACCTTATCTCGTTCCATTAATTTTTCTCAACCACTTCTTAAATTTTATTTCACAACTGTACTTGTAAATACTGTTCTAGTCAATAATTTGTGATAAGTTTCTCTGGAGCTTGGAGTAATAAGGCTGTCTCTCATTAAAACTGTTCTATTGTGGCAAGTTAACCTTGGCTGGGTGCCAGGTGCCCACCAAGCCACTCTCACTCCACCAGCTCAGCAGGACAGGAGAGAAAATAAGATGAGAAGCCTCACGGGTCGAGCTAAAGGCAGTTTAATAAAGAAAAACCAAAAAACAAAGGCAGCATGTGGAAGCAAAGCAAAAAAAACCCCAAACCCGCCAAAACCCCAACCTATAAACAGAGATGCATTCTCTACTTCCCACCAGCAGGCGATGTCCAGCCTGCTTCTGGGAAGTGGGGCCTCACTACACATAGAAGTTGCTTCAGAAGACAAACACCTTAACAACAAATGCACCCCACCCCACACCCGCCCAGTTCTCTTAGCTTTAATTGCTGAGCACAACATCATATGGTATGGAATATCCCTTTGATCAGTTTGGGTCAGTTGTCCTGGTTGTTTGTCATCCAAACCTCTTGCCCACCCCTAGTCTACGGGCCTTTGCATGGGAGGTTGGAGAGAAAGCCTTGACGCTGTGCAAGCACTGCTCAGCGAGAGCCAAAACATTGGTGCATGATCAACCCTGTTCTAGACACAAATACAAAGTACAGCACTGCACGGGCTGCTTTGAGGAAAGTTAACTCCATCCCAGCCAGACCCAGTACATCTACATTCAAGTAAATAGTAAACAGTTAGAACAAACAAAATTGAATAAACTTTAAAATGATCTACATATTTCTGGGAAGAATAAAGTACAGTATGAACAATCTTTTCAGCTGCCTGTAATGAATATTTTATATTATTTTTCTTAGCAAAAAGAGAAAAGCATTTAATACTTCAGTTGCCAAAACTGTAACTGAGATTTTGCTTTCTTAAAAAAAAAAAAAGTAATGTATGTGTTTTATATACCATATAAAATGTGTGTTACTAAGGTGTGATCTGATCCAACAGCTTCTCATCCAAAGGGTTTACACACAAGTAGTGGTAATCCATTAAAACCCAGAAGGCACTAGAAACAAAGAGGTCTGATATATACAGCGATCTTTAAAAAACAGTCTGTTCCTAACTAAAGATGAAAAATAGCTGATAATATTTTTCCCTGAATCATGAAGAAACAGCACCTTATGATGCTGAAAGTTTAAAAACTGTGGTATTTTTAGTTCTTTTTCTTGAGAATCAAGTATGTAGTGATTATTCCCATGAATTTACAGTGTTTCTTTCCTTCAGTTAATCCACCCAATACTTCAATCACTTTGAAATCTTTGCCATACAATTGCATACCAAGACAGATCACAGTATATGTATTTTGGTAGTTTGTTTGAAACAGTAGCTTAATCTACAGAGAAAGGTAGAAAAAGATACTATCTTGATAATAAATCTGGAAGTGAGTACAAGCGTGTTATAACATCATCCTTAGAGATGTACAGAAAGAGAGAATTTTTGTTTTGAAATTTTTGTTAATTTGATTTTTCTAGATATTAAAAAAGGAATGATTGATCTTTGTTTTCTAATTCAACTAAAAAATAGATTTAGGGAGCAGTAATTTAGTCTCACAGCCTTTACTGATGTTTTTTAATTAAAGTTAGGAAGCACATCATTCACATTACAACTATTCCCATATCAAAATTTTGCATTCACAAAAACTAAGGTTTACACACTGATTTTGTGAAATTACAAAGGCTTTATAACTACAGCAGGGTAACTAGTTTCTGCCATATAAGAAAACCATCATCAAATTTCTCATTTTGTAATTAGGAGGAGGAAATACCCCTTTCACATTTTTGTCTAAGGAAAAGGAGAGAGTGGATATTGTCCCTCTATTTTAAAAATACGAAGAAAACCAATCTCATTTAAGTTGCTATCGTAAAGATTAATTTTTGCCTATGAAATGTGAGGAACACACCCACCTCTAACACAGTGGTGGGAGGGCCTTGGCCGGATTCCAGATGCCCACCAGGCTGCTCTCTCACCCCCTCTCCTCTACAGGAATAGGGGAGAAAATAAGATGGAAGGGCTCATGGGTTGAGATAAATTACCCTCAGGAGAAAAATAGACTTGACTTGGGGAAAATTAAATTTATTGCCAGTTAAAAATAGAGTAAGATGGTGAGAAACAAAGATGAAACTAAGAACATGTTCCTTCTCTCCTACCCTTCTTCCCAGTCTCAACTTTACTCCTTTACTTTCAGTTCCTCGATCTCTTCCCTTTATGCACAGATGGTGAATGGTGGGTTATGGGTCAAGTCCATAACAGCTCCTCTCTGCTTCTCCTTCCTTGCCACACTGTTTCCCTGCTCCAGCTGGGCATCCCTCCCATGGGATACACTCCTCCATGAACTGCTCCAGAGTGGGTCCTTCCCACAGGCCACTGTTCTTCAAGAATTGGTCCAGCATGAGTCCCCCATGGGCTGCAACTTCTGCCAGGAGCCTGCTCCTGCATGTGCTCTCCACAGGCTCCACCTTCCTTCATGGCATGTCCACTTGCTCTGGTGTGCGGTCCTCCATGGGTGGCGGGGTGACAACCTGCTTCACCCTGGTCTTCACAGGTGGCAGGGGAATTTCTGCTCTAGCTCCCCTTCTTTCTCTGGCCCTGCAGAGCAGTTTCTCTCACATTTTTTCCTCACTCCTCCCTATCACACACTGCTGCTCAGCATTTTTAGTGTATCTTAAGTGTGTTTTCACAGAGGTGCCACCAGCACCACTGATGGGCTTTGGCTAGTGGTGGGCTCCTTTTGGAGCCAGTTGGAACCAGTTGTCTGGCATGGGGCAGCTCCTGATCTCTTCTCACAGAAGCCACCCCTGCAGTCCCCCTGCTACCAAAACCTTGCCATTGAAACCCAACACAGACCGGTTTTTTAAGTTATTGCCTAAAAATTTGAGTGCTTCCTACTTCTGAAAAATCAAACGGTGTTGATGAGTTTAAACCCATCTTGCTGGGTAATGTTAAACTAAAAAGGTTTCATCTTAAAAATACATGTTGTCCATCATTCCACCTTTAAAATTTATGGATTTTTTTCCTAACACCGTTATAAACTTATCATATTAAAAAGGGAAATTAAACTTTAAAAAAAAGAATTTAGTCTATGCCTCCACAAGCTCCATAGTTTAATATTCTACACTTAAATTCTGTACAAGTCCACTACAAAACATATTCAATTAATCAAATATTCAATAACCAGATCTTTACCATAATAATTAGAGATAATATAGAAGAACAGTTATTCTTCCCTAAAATTAATTTAGAAATTTCTTTCAAGGTCATACTCACAGATGATGAAATAGAAAATATCTTTCCATAAACAGCATGTTTGGGGTATTGATCTATACCATCAACAAGGGGTCTTTTCCTTCATTTTATCCCTTCCTGGATGAACCAGTTAGATCCATTTAATATTTGTTGCCATGCTATTTGTCAAATAATAAAGCTATTAATTTAAACAGTATTCTCTATTCCAAGAAGTACAATCGATAAAATCACATACTAACAATGTCTGTTGTCAATTGTTTCATCAATTCTGCTCATCTCGTACAACAGAAGTTAACCTTTCAAAAACTGCATATGGAAACATTTTAAACCAACATACTGCCAGCTAAGAATAATATTAGGGACTCATTTTGTGCAAAACATAATATTAACTTTGTGTTCAGAGCTTCAATCTTCACGATTTACTACCATTAGTGGCAAGAGGTTGCGCATATTCTATATTCTGTGAACGTATACCTATTAAAGAGCAAGATAACTAAATGTCAACATAAAAGCATTTAGACAAGGATGTAAGGACTTCACTTCTGTATTTTGATACCATGTTTAATCTTACTAAAACTGTTATTAAAGAAAAAATGTTGTCATTGTTTATACCCTTTAAATGTATGAATCAGCCATACATCAATTAATAACACTATATATTTTTCTAAACTACAATGGATCTCCCAAATCATCTCACAAATACAGGTTTTGGAGAAGCTAGGGTGTTAGGCAACTGTGTTTTGCTCTGGAATTCATTCCATAACACATTACCAATATCCCTTTTGTCTACTCACTAAACAAAGCCCTAATCATTCAGATTAAGATGCAAAAGATCTTGAGAGTGTTGTAGTTTCAATCTTGTATATGATTCCCTTTGCTAACCTAAACATCTAACCAACACCCATATTTTACAGAAATCATCCTTCTGTACTCTTCTAACCCTGCATATAACACGTTATATTATTTGAACCCAAGCTACTATCCCAGAAAAAAAGGCTGCTGAATCAGAAGTCAAAGCCATTCTTTTCAGGTTTTTGATAGTACTAGATCAAATTAGACAGAGACAGTCTCAGAAATTGGAAAGGTTCAACAGTGACATTAGGTTGTCTCTACATAGGAATAGACAGGTTCTATCTAAAATATAAATTGAGTTAGGCTGGAATCCTTGAAAAAGCCATTCTCTCCTTCCTTAACCCCTGTTTTTCATTTAATGTCAGCAGCTAGGTTAAAAAAATATGCTAACTAACTCTACAAACCACCATCTTCTCCACATGTGGCTGGCCAGGTCTCCAGTGCCATGACTGATTTGGAGGTGAACTCATTGCTAGAGTATTTTTTCTCATAAGGCTCTTTCTATCTTACTAACTTTTTGCTGCTGTGAATAGAGTTCATTGTGGCATTAAGGATACACCACAGTCCTCCTTTCCTCTAATACTGTTGACCTTTAATTTTACTCCTGTTGTCTGTGGGTGTTTGGCTTCATAGAAGACGGGCCAGGAGCCCTGGGCACCATGAGCAAATATGCTTTAGGATACTATGGCAGGCCCTGGCAAGGAGTCCTGGCTGGAAACGCTGCTGAAGACTACAAGACTGTTCAACCTTGGTGGTGATGCGCCACAGGGCAAGGTTCCCAGCCCAGAATGGAGAAACTACTCCTGGCACAGCAGATGCCTCTATTCACAGCTCTGAGGGAAAATGCTCCCATCAGGGCCATTCTATCTCCCCCTAAAGCTGGGACAGGCAGAGGCAATATCCTTGCCTGTAGATGGCATGCTCCAATCAAAGAAGTTCCGTAACCAAGTTGAAGAAAGGGGCCAACAGGTACCTTGTGAAATTCAGCAACAACAAAGTCCTGCACCTGGGAAGGAAGAGTCCCTTGCAACAACAGAGGGGGGGTGGGGGTGGTTTTTGCAGAGTAGCTGTTGCTTGGACTCTGGCTGGGCATCAGTCTGTTGGTGGTATGTGATTGGTTTTGCATCACCTTCCCCCTTCCACTTATTAAACTGTCTTTATCTCAACCCATGAGTTTTTTCTCAATTTTGCCTTTCCAATTCTCTCCTCCATCCCACTGCTGGGGAGGTGAATGAGGACTGTGTGGGAGCTTACCTGCCAGCTGGGGTCAACCCATCACAAACATGCTGCCCAGAGAGGTTGTGCAGTCCTGGAGGTTTTTGAGACCCCACTGGACAAAGTCTTGAGCAACTTGGTCTGACCTCAGAGCTGACCTTGCTTTGAGCAGGAGGTTGGACTGAGGATCTCCTGAAGTGCATTCCACCCTGATTTGTTTTGTGATTCCGTGATTTGCAGTTCTTCTAAATCAGAGATAGAAACAACTGCAAACAAATCAGTTTTCACCCTAACCTTTGCATAATAACTGTTACCAATCCAACAGATGACAGATTACATAGTTTCAGCTGACACTAAAGTACAATTTTTATTTTTTTCCTTTAAACTGATAATCAATAGTTTTGAAGACAATCTTATCTTAAAATCATCAGCTAGGAAAAGGCAAACACTGCAGGGATATTCACTTTTATGAGAAGGAAAGAGAGATGACTGAGCTCCATCTCAGCCTTTTGACTTTGTTAAGATTTGTGAACTTGTGTCAGTTAGTGTTGAGATACTAACAGAGTTGATCACAGATGTCTAGTATTCTCTGCAAGCAACATTTTAAAAAACAAACAACCAACCGACCCAGGCCAACCATGTAACTAAAAGTTATTTGGAATACAGTAACATGCCTTAGCAGATGAGCATCTTTCTGGCCACATATCCAACCTCAAATTTCTTGCATTACAAAAGAAATCATTAAAATACTGATACGATATGGTATGATACGATATGGTATGATACAATAAATACTAGTAAAGGAAAATCCAGAACAGGTGTTTGTTATGCAAGATATTTTATAAAGGTAACCTATATGTGTGAATTGCAATTTGCTGCTCCTGAGCCATCACAAAAATATAGAAAAATCGTATCTTTACATTTAAAAGCAGACCTGAAGTACAGAACCTCTCTCTCAATCTTTCCCAAGAGAAATTACTTATTGTAACTATACCCTAAATCCGGTCCTAGTTACTCAGATTGCCATTATTCAAGAGTAAATGCATATAAATGACAGTAAATTATTTGTTATTTGAGCAAATAAGAATGTTAACTGTTTCATGTTGCCCAACTTGTAACATCAAGTATTTATATTTATTGATTGATTGGGTTGGTGGGTGTTTTGCTTTCTCTTGCACAGACTTCAGAGTTTCAGTGAAAGTAAGAGCCTCCTGGATCACCACTTAATTATTGGCATGGAAAACCATAAAATAAAGGAAATACCCACAGCTAAGAGTCTCTGAGTAATTTATCACATCATTTTTAGCAGTACAATAAAGTTTAAAAGTGAACAGAATTTTAGAGGAATAAAAAATTAAGAAATAAGGCTCTTCCTTCAGTTCTCTCTCCCCTAAGAAGTGATTCAATATTCAGCAAGACAGAGGAATGATTGGTCTCACAGCTTTTTTTGCTTTGACCTTCATCAGGACTCTATAGCTACCAAAGCTTACTTAATCTCTTCTGTTACTCCCAGTCTTCACTTTTGCTCCCTCATCTTGTCAGACTTGACATCTCTCCCTGCTCCTTTTAAAAATAAAAAAGATATTTCTTTCTGTTTCTGTACCCTATAGAAATTCAAAGTCACTGAGTTCTAACTGTCCAGGTCTGAGATGCAGACAAGGCTGTTCTGTATCACACAACCCTTGTTTTAGGGGCACAGTTTGACATTATGAAATAGTAATTATTTTGGGGAATGCTCTCCAAGTAATCAAACTAAGCAATGAACATACCTTATTCTTAATTAGCAACTTATTTGTGCATTTTGATGATCACAATTCAATTTAGTTAGTGTTGCTTTATTTTTCATCTCCAGAAGTCCCTGAATTTCTTTTACCTGCAACTTCAGTCTTCTGTTCTCTTCTTCCAAACTTTGCTTTCCTGCTTCAAGTCTCTCTCTCTTTCCCCATTCAGAGGTATTCTCAAACTGCAGTCTTTCCACCTGGCAAGGATTGTGGTGGGAGAACAACCAAAAGAGAGAAAAAGAAAGAATAATAATATGATTAAAACCCCTTGTTATTTACTGGGTGAGGCTAATGGCCTCACCTCAGCGTAAGGTAGGCATCTTAGAAATCAGTCCAAGGTATAAGTTTTCCATGTTTCATAATGCTAAGTGCTTGAATTTGGAGAGAAAAAGAACAAAAGAGTAAATTTTTCATTAATTGTACCTTTACCTAAAGTATAGCTAATACTTTAGTATAGTAACTGGTAATCAAATCTTATTTCTCTTCCTGCTATTTATGGAACAGTATTAAAACCAAACCAAAACAAAAGACTGTTTTAAATATAATTGAGACTGATATTTGGTCTGACAGTGTCAAAGTTCACTTTTTATTCCCCCAAAGAGCATATTTTTAGTTATAGTCTGTTTACACTTTAGATGGACTATAATGTATATTCATTAAATGGAAGAAGTTCTAAAGTATGTCTTCAGTAGTAGAAACTGCTATCCTAGTGACCAGATGAAAGATCTTTAAGTTTTCAGACTACTCTGTTTCTTGAGGTCACAATTAATAGTCTTAAGGGAAATATTATCTTTTATGGCCAATGTTGTAATCTTAACTTAGGATAACCCATCTTTCTGAATCCATTTATCTAATCCACATACAGGAGGAATTACACATATCAACAAAACGTCATATTACTAAGTCCTATGAAGTTATGACCTAACAACTGATTTTATTTCCCCCTCAGAGACAACTAGACACAGGTTTGCCAAGAATGTACAAAATGCTCCTCAGATTTCAAAAGAAAAATTGATAAAATGAATGTATTTGTATAGGACAAAAACGGTACTTATCAGGTACTAAGAGATATTTATCAGATTATTATTGACAAGTACTTACTATTAACAAGTTATTATTAACTGGTACTTATAAAAAGATTAAAGGAGATTAAGATAGATTAAAAACTGTGAAAATTAAAGGTTCCAGATCTTTCATCTTACATAAAAAAGAAGAGAAATGCTAATACATAAAAGTCAGAATTTTAATAAATTTACAATTTTCAGTTCTGTGAAAACTAAAATTGGTTATTTGATGAAAGTATAGACTGACAACAGTGCAGGGCATTTCACTGAAGAAACAGGATATCTGTATCAACAAGGGGTTAGAAAGGTCTAGGAAGGTGTACTTTTTCAGATATTGGTTACTTTTATTTTAAAATCAATTTCTGGCAAATAATGAAAAGCTATTGCACATAAAGCAAAGAGAATGAGGCATTACAGCATTAGAAAAACATAATTCAGACCCTGTGAATTGTAACAATGTAATTATCTAGCTAAATCAAATAGTAAAGTTGTCTGTTCCTACCTTATTTCTGAACAAATAGAAATAATTAGATACCCTATAAAGTTAAAGAGGCTCGTTCAAATTTTCAGAGGAAACTAGAAATGCTTTTTGAGTCTCTCTTAGTAAGGACAAAAATCATATTCAATGGAAAATGACAAGTGCTTGTTTACAAACAATGATAATATTTTTCCAGATATTCCTCTAGCTAATATTCTATACATGATAAACTAGAGGATTCCCCAGAAGACCAAGTAGGGGGAAGGAGGAATAAAAAAAAAAAAAAAAAAAAAAAAAAAAAGACGACCAAGTGCTTTTTTTCTCCACAAGCTTCATCTTCTCATGATGAAGAACGATAAAAGACAAACAGCAGTGCTGATGTTTCAAACAGCTTCCATGTATAAATCAGACCCCATCCATAAGTTTATCCATTTGAAAATGAGGTCCATAATTTCCAAAGGTTTATATTATTTAGGTATGGACACTTCATGAGCTAAAGTTGCATCTAAATACTAAAGTATATTCCTTGGAATAAATAGGAAATCAAGAATAAAAGAACTAAGACATTACAAGAAAATACTTAATTAGCAAATTAATTAGAGTAATCTTTAAATTCCAATTCTAAGCCAATTCACATAATGTATGGCAATCACCAACCATATGAAATTTAACAAGAGCAAGTGCCAGATTCTGCACCTGGGATGGGGTAACCCTGGTTATATGTACAAACTGGGGGACGAGAGGCTGGAGAGCAGCCCCATGGAAAGAGATCTGGGGGTCTGGGTTTATGGCAAGCTGCATATGAGTCAACAATGTGCCCTGAGAGCCAAAAGGGCTACCCGTGTCCTAGGGTGCATCAAGAACAGTATAGCTGGCCGGTCGAGGGAGGTGATTGTCCCACTCTACACTGCACTGGTGTGGCCTTACCTCAAGTACTGTGTGAACTTTGGGGTGTCTCAAAATAAGAAGGAGATCAAACTATGCGAGTGTGTCTGGAGGAGGGCAGACAAGATGGTGAGAGGTCTCGAGGGCAAGACTTCTGAGGAGCTGGTGAGGTCACCTGGCTTGTTCAGCTTGGAGGAGAGAAGGCTGAGGGGTGACCTCATGGCAGACTACAACTTCCTCAAGGGGGAGGTGCTGATCTCCTCTCTCTGGTGACCAGTGACAGGACACAAGGAAATGGAATGAAGCTGAGTCAGGGGAAATTCAGGTTGGACGTTAGGAAAAGGTTCTTCGCTGAGAGAGTGGTTGGTCACTGGAACAGGCTCCCCAGGGAAGTGATCACAGACCAAGCCTGTCAGAGTTCAAGGAGCATGTGGACGATGCTTTTAGTCATACGATTTATTTTTAGGTAGTCCTGCGAGGAGCAAGGAGTTGGACTCAATCCTTATGGGTCTCTTCCAACTTGAGATACTCTATGATTCTAAATACAGACAATGAATACCAACTACTTCACTTAGAGAAGTCAACTGTCAAAGAGTTAAAAACTGAATGGATTATGTTTAAAGGCATTTTATTCCACCAGCAAAAGACAATTCCTCAGGCTGTTCCTTCTCATCATGGATTATTTGCTTCCCTTAACAAAGCAAACACAAGAACAACAAATGAGCAACCCTCCACACACACCAACAGAATTCTTAAAACCTTTGCCAGTCTTCACATAATAATACACTGTTGGAGAGTATTATTTAGAGAGAACTCTGAAACAGTTCTTAAAACTGAAATAGGCCTTTGATCTAAGATTAGGCAAACTAGCAAGTAAGAAAGGAATATATTCCTTTGACACTCTGTATCATATTTGCAGACTAACTGGGAACTAATTTTAACTTATTAAACAATTATGCTATTCAGCAGTTGTCTTTACATTATGGACTTTTTCTTGCATGAAAAGACTTTACACAGCTACAAAACTACTGGTTTTAGGGGGTATGGTCCATCTGGGTAAAATACAACAGAGTGAAAAGCCTATATTTTATGTACATGCTACCTCACAGTCTTTAGAGGCTTTTTACCAAGCTAAATTCCTTAGAAGGTGATAAACATCTGTACTGAGATTAAACAGGGAATCAGGGAAAGATAATTTTATACCCCTGGTTTTGGGTTTGATATTTTTTGGCGTGGTCTGCCCACTGATGATAGAGTACAAGATGTTAACTCCAATGCACAAGAAAATGTTAGATGCTCGCATATTTCTAATGAGGTCTTTAAACTCTATCCACTAAATTTCTGTACAACTGGAAATGAAGGGATGACAAACCTCTATTTAGCACCAAAACTTTTTACTCCCTCCCCCCCCAAGTTGTGCAGATTTATAGTTGTTCAAATACCATCTACTGGATTACAATCACAAAACCTGTATATTTTCTAAATAAATATGCAGGCATAATGTCTTACAAGTACCCATGAAAGATCTGGAACACAAGAAAGCCCTATGTTCTTGCAAAGTATCTGCCAAAACACACACAACTCAAATTCTAAGCCTGAAAGTTCACCTTTTCACACCGATGACACTAATCAATACCAATTCATTTTTGGCAGACTTCAAGTAGAGAGAAATTACAAAGCCATCCAAGGTTGAATTTCAGTCAGGCAATTAAGCACGAGATGACTACGAAACCAAGATCTGAGTCAAAGATAAATTTACTTATCTCTCTGTCTGTAAAATTTCAATTCATTGCACCCAAGATGTCTACAAGGTCCTATAATGATAAATTTAAATATTTAATATACCATATAGATGAAAAACTCCATAATAAAGTCAGAAGAAAAATATTAACTTGTACAAAATCATGAATAGACAATTTTGGTATAATTGATTTCACTATAAATTGTTGTCCAGCAAAGTACTAGAACTCATACTGTCTGAAATACTAATTTTCAGAGTGCCAGTAATCAGGTTTGTTATGCATTAAAGCTCTCCCAAACTATACCTTATGCGTATCCCAAATACCACTTTTCATATGATGCTCTCATAGGAAGTATTTGTTCTCTTTTTCTTCTTTAGTAAAGAACATGTGAAAAAAAGTGAGGTGCCACATCCCAACTTTCAGTTTCCAGGTCAGAACACCAACTTCACAGAGTCATCATGTGTAATTTTGTCACTCGCAGCTAAAAAGATGCACCTTCTTTGGAGTAGACAGAATTTGTCTCTCACACCTGTGCAATGCATTCCCAATCCCACTCACACCCCAAAACCCCTGTCAGGGCCCTTCCAGCTCCAGGAGTTCAGCTGGAGGCGCTCAAGGCCAGCTAGCTGATGGGAGCTGTTGTAAAGAGCTGAAAGAAGACTCAGCAGAGGAAAGTCTCTCTTTGCCTCAGGGCTGCTTTTAACCTGAATATTCCAGACCCCATCCTTGACAGAGCTATGTTGCAAATATTTACATATTTGCATTTAAAACAGACAGGAAAGGTTCGTATCAATGTAATACAGATTGCAGAAAACAGTTTTGATACCCTATTGTTTTATGAGGAACACAGGTGTTCCTGAACTGACTAGTCTCATCCTTTTATATGAATTTTTCAACATATTTTATCTTGAACCAAATAAAATTGATTTTATTATACTTATAAATTACATATAATATTTATTTATTATATTTTAACTCATTTAGTGGAAACCTGAAATATTGCTATTAAAAAGGCCATGAAGGAGAATTTACCTTTTTTTTTAATGTATGAAAACTGAAAATTACTGACCAAGTATTTGTTGGTAACACCTTTGCTAACCTTCCTAAAGTAAAGAAGGATGCATACAATTATTTTAATTGAGAATTAAAGAATGTTATTTTGCATTACATTTTCTGAATTTTTGTATTCTATATTAATAATCTAATCAAGTCATTACCATCTTTAAGCAGGATACTTCTGGCATGCAGAATAATGAGCATGTGTAAAGATACATGTTGATATTTGCAGAACAAAAATTCAAACAAAGAAAAAATATTTGCTGTTTGCAATATTTTTCCAATTACATACATGAATCCAGTTTTAGTTATCAATTGTTACTTGGTCGTATTTCCAAAACGATTTAAGCAACTCAACTCTTTAAGCAGTATGGGTACTGCATGTATCAGGTGTGAGAAGTATTTCCTATGCAAGTTCAGCTACTTGTTTCATGAATTAGCTTCACCCTCTTAATTTAATTAGGAATTAAAACATCTTAATGGCTTAATGGTTGCTCATGATAGAAGCAACAGTATGTTCACTACAAAGGCCTACTGTGAAAGTACAGTATTATTACAGCTTTTAGTGGCGCATTTAGATCCATAAAAAAAAAAGAAAGTTGGGTTAATTTTACTTTTTTTTTTTTTTGAGTTAGAAATTGCAATGTTATATTCTCTTGCTGTTTACCTTACTTCAGAGATGAAAAACAGATATACACAGGAGTAACGTCCCATTCAAGAATTGCACTACTGTTTTTCTAATTGAATTTTTTCTAACTTCTAAGAGTTTTATTTTTATGTAAGAGATGAAGGTACATTCCTATAAAACATATAAACTTAAACACCTTGGAAAGTTGCTTCTCCATCATTGAAGTCATTCTTCCAAAATGAATAGGGAGACTAAAGCAAAGAAAAAAAAAAATCAGGTCTGGAATTAAGTTAGGAAGAACAAGCAAAATTAAGTATTTCATGATCTCTTCAACATAATTTTGTGCAAAAAATCTTGCAGGTTTATGGTCTTTAAGAACACACCCAAGCCTGCTCATTCCTCTTTGAGATGTTGTAAGAAGGGTCTTTTTATTACTTGGTGCTTTAAATTCTGGAAAAGAAAAGATTAAATGCAATGACTAAAGGCAATGCTAGGTGTTAACTCAGATTTTTGAGAATGTATTCCTCTCATTTAAATGAAGCAAAAGAAAACAAAATAAGCTTCAGGAGTCCATTTCCCTCTAGAAACAAGACTTGGAATGTTGTTTGTTTTTTTGAATTGAAAAAGCTTACCAACCTTTTTTTCCAATTATGAGCTCCCTGCCATTCGAGAAAGTAACTTTTTCACTTAAAAAAAAAAAAAAAGAAGATAAAAAAAGAGTAGTTACATATGCTGATGGGCTCTGTAGACTGTTTCATAATTGTACAACTAGAGCTGCTCTGAGATGGACCCATTCCCCCTCACTGAGCTTGAATGCACCCCTGGGATCTTTTGATCTACCCCATGCTACACAGTTTCAAAAGGCTGAACCTCATCCATCCTGCAAGTAACTTGTGCAGACCTGCTTTCCTCTCCACTACACCGCCAGAGAAAACAAGTGTTGTGAGACCTAATACAGCAAGATGAGGAAAACAGCTAGATGAACTTTTCTTACCAAGGAAGTTGAGCCAGATGCTATTGAAAATGCAACACAAGGCAAACATTCAAACAGTGTTAGCTGTTTTGAACTGACCTAATGAAATTTTTGTGGACATATAAGTGTATATAAAATACATACATGCATGTATACACATAGACATGTTCCTGTGTTTCTTTAAAGGGAACCTGGCATTTTTAAAATTTTTTTTCATCCTTCCTTACATAAAAAACCCCAGATCCTTTAAATGAAACTATTGCTGCCTTAAAGTCTATCTCCTTTCACTTTTCACACAAAAACATTTCACAGGAACAGGAATACTTATGTTTAATTTTGAAATTTATTACTGAAACTTCAATTAAAAATGCAAGTTGATTGAATAGCAGTGATACTTATCTCACACCTTCAGTGAAAAGAATTTCACAGTTTGTTTTCCACAGAAAATATATATTGCCATATGTGTACAGAGAATAAGAATTTTAGATGTTCTCAGGTAGAGCTACAGGTTCTGATTTATAAAGGAATTGAAAGCTTATGAAACAATGTGCAGTATGTGGAAAAAAAAAAAAACCCTCAGGATGTTTCATTTTCCCTTCAAGTGTGAATATTTTCTCTCCAGAAAATACCTCCACAAACTTGCACTGAATTTAAGTTTTCAATAGGATGACCAGAATAATGGTGGAAGCGTAGAGTGAGGTCAAGGTACTGTCAGTGAAGTGGATAACTGCTAAGGTGAATGGTGGAAATTAAGTACAGTGTACTGACCTTTTGAATCTGGCTAATTACATCTTAGAGCTAACCTACACCATTTTATGACTAGTATTAAAGACAGAAAAAAACAGACACAGAAGAAGGAACTCCTCCTGGTACAGTTCATTAGCAGGAAAATCTTAATGCTCTCTTCAGTTTAAGGCAGCACAATAGTGGTTGAGGCTCAAAAAGTTTTATCAAACCAAGTTTTTTTCTCCTTCCCTTTAGTCAAGGGAAGACAGAGTAGGATGGAGGACAACAATTAAAATGCCTGCCCATTTTTAATGGGACTAATGACAGCAAAAAGAAGTATGATGAAGAAGAGATACAACAGTCAATATTATTTCAGATGGAAAATGGAAAATTTTTCCACACACTCCCCAGGAGAAAAGGGGATTAAGAAAGCCGCAATTTTTTGTTTGGTTTCAGCACAAACTTTTGTTAGCTTCCTATAAAACTTGGGAAAAAGGGAGGAAAGTATACTTAGAGAGTTATGACCTCCAGCTTTCTAAGGGAAGCCTTTAAAATAGAGATGGACAGAGCACAAGCATTATGGTAAAAAGCTATAGTTTTGATATGATCTGACTGACAATGATAACAAACTCATGTGACTGAATGACATAAGAAACAAAAAATTCCAATTCAACCAGAAATTCTCTCTGCAAAAGGTTTTTCTTTTCCAAAACTGGCACTTTTTAACAACCATATTTTCTGAGAAAAATTCTCCAAACATCTTAAATGAAAGTTTTCCATACATGATGCTTCACATGACATGCAAGGCCTTTTCCACAGCAGAATTGACTGAAAACAGAAGTTTCATTTATTTATTTACAATCTGAACCTTAGTCAACCCCACCAAAACATTAACTTCTAATGCTATCTGTCTTCATACTAATAATCTACATATAAGCCAAATATGACCTACAGACTTGTGACCCGTAGAGGCAAGAATTCCTGTTTAAACTAATGAAAAGAAACCTCTGGCAGCCTCACTCAAATACCTGTAAAAGATCTGTTTCAGCTTGCACAGATCAAAAATGAAAATTTAAAATCAATATGCTTTTTTTATGCTTTAAATGACTGCACAGGGCTTTTAAGGGTTTTAAAACAGGATGAATAAATACACATTTTCAAGATTCTTGATATCCTCACTATATTGTGCTTGGAGGTCATTTCCACTCATCTATGCTGTAAATTATTCTACAAACTCAAAGCAAGAGACAAATTAAACTGAAAGTTTAATAAGTCACAGGTTGATTATGAATTAAGGATCATGTCACGCTCCTAAAAAAGAAAACCTATTGAAATAACCATAAATTCATAAAGAAATTAGTGAATTTGACTCTTGCAGATCTTTTCCCTGCAGTTACTTACAAAACTCAGCAAAGAAAGCCTTTTGTTTCTGAAGCAAATGTTCCTTTTCTGTAACTCAGACAGGAATACTAGCTCTCATATCCAATAACTTTTTCAAAGCCAGAGCCAAGAACATGACAGTTGTGCAGTTTTACCAAGCATCTTCCAAGTTACTGCACATTGACAAGAAATGCAAGGACAGAGAATCTGCCATTTCACAGTGATAATTTTGTTTATTTATGAGACGTCATCAACTTCTAAAGTATTCAATGTGTCACAGCTGCTAGAAGGAATGACAAAAGTGCAATTTCCTTGAACGTGGCACCTAGGTAGATTGGATCAAATGAATTAAAAACCAAGCTCTGCCTGAGGAGTCTACCATCAAGTGGAAGCATCACCTTTCTTCATTAAGAGTGCACTGTGAAACATAGTTACAATTTGTAAGATAATTATAATACTGGGTCTGACGCTCTTTTATCAATGGTCTAAAAGGAATGGTATCAAACTGTTGAAGATACTCTCAGCACAACTGGGAGAAAAAAAAACATGTCTGTACTGGAAGATCAGGAAAAACCTGATACAGGCAGAAGCATCTTAAAAGAGATGTTACATACAAGCAGAAGACATCAGTTAGATTGCTGAATCTGATTCTCTGAAATCCCTTTTGGTTTTAGATCAGAAGTGTCTAGAGAACTTGGAAGATGACAATAGCTTCATTCCACTGCACACCTCCCTTTGGGAAAAGTGTAAGAGGAAGACAGACTTCACGTAAGCAAGACCGCTATGTCCAAGCAGATAGGAAATATTTTCTAGAATCTTCATTACCTGCAATATACCCCTCATTTTGTTTGGGAATTTGAAGTTTTTAAGTTTATTTTATTTGTTCTGAGATTTCTACTGCTAGAAGTCTATAAGAGCTTGGTGACAACTGCAAAAGCTCCTAAGGTCTGCCTGCTTCCAAGCCCAGCACTGCCGTGCACAGATGTGATGTTTGCTGGCAAGCAAAACTATTACTCACCATGTGTGACACTAGGCAGTTTTGCAATTATTATTTACACTGTATGTGACTGTTTCTAGAATTCTTTTCCTTTTTCTTCTAAAAGAAGTAATCAAAGTCTACCAGAATCCATAGCACTCCTTCCACAGGAAAGGGAAGACAAATGTTGGCTACCTTTTTATTTGACAAGTACTTCAATATTTAATATAGGAAAAAATAAATTTACTCTGCTTTTTCTCTTATTGTGAGCAAGTCTGCCAAGAACACCATTTAGTCCAACAGAAACTATAAAAGCATGATAAATGTTATTGTGCCTGACAATATCTAGAGACACCAAGCCCTGTAACAAATTGAACTTTTTAATGAATGCTTATATTCATAACAATGCATGTATCTGAGCACCAGCGTGTTTGGTAATCAAATATTTCTTCCTTCTGGTACTGCTCAAATGTTTAAGTCTGCTGCAAGCTGATATCATTGCACTATGTTGACATTAAAAGAAAATTCCCTGATTTGCTGGCATTTGTTTTCCTCTTCCCCATCTACACACAAAGAAAACTTTTGTGTGTATGACTAATTTACCGCAAGTGATTTACTCAGGAATATAAGTTGTCCATAGATACATACAAAACCTAAAGGCTGAAACTTTACATCAATCACGAATAATATATGCAGAGAGCCTAAATAAGTTCAAGAAAAGAAAATGCTGGGAGTGAGGTGGGGAAAATTACCCTTGATCTCACAGATCTTTCTTTCCATGTTGATTGTGGCACTGCTTTTATCAGTTTCTTTTAAGTTCAAGTTGATAGGGACTATGTATTACATTAAAATAAACTTACCATCTTCACTAAAAAACTAGGAATGGTGCCCATTTTAAATAATCTTTAATGCAGCTTTAATAGTCCACATTAACATGCATATCAGGACATGATAGTCCTGACATTTCAGATGATGTTTGCTTCATTCATGGCTAACGTGTACATCTGCATGGATTGTAATGTAACTGGTAGAGCCCCACTTCAAACAACGAATTCACATGAAGAATTGTTTAACATCAACCACCTGCTGTTCAGGAGAATCTACTATGCGTTCAAGGAAAAAAAAAATTTCTGTCAATGACTATCAAAGAAAGTTATTCATAATGCTTGTCCAAAATTCTACTTTCACCAATTACCTGAAAATAATTAAAAACTTCAGAGTAACTACTTTTACCTATCTAAAATGTTGAGATCACTAAAGAGAATACCAACATATCATCACTCATTTTTAGTGGAAAATTATGAAGGGACTTTATCTTATTTTAAACAAAAGAGATATTTATATTTTTCAGGTGGAAAAGATAAGGAAGATGACTAAACAAATACTGAAAGCTTCTTGCTGTATGCTAGCCTTCTTCACTGTAATGACAATTCATAAAAAGATTGAGACTAGAGGAATATCCAAACTCTCAGTGTCTACCAAGTTGTACAGTACTACTTAGTTATTTCACATTTTCATATGCAAATAACAAGCTATTGCAAAAACTATTTAGAAAACCAATTAGAACTGGAAAGGACTGTTAGAATAAAGATATACAAAGACATGCTATAGATAAATACCTGATAGCTATAAGATGTATAAATAAATACCTGATAGCTATAAGATGCAAGGACAATTCTGTCAAGCAGACATTCTTGTAGGTTTGCCAGAAAAGTATGAATGTTTGAATGAATATGTAAAAACAAGTAAGAGTATGATTATCTTTTCTGATACATCTTGTGCTATTTTAGCTGTCTTCTCCCACATGTCTATTTTCATATTTTCATAATTACATGCTCCCCCTTAGAGCCCTACTGTCTCAGATTCCTCCTGATTTAGTATAACATTAAGTAAACAAAAAATTCTGTGTCCCCACCTTCCCCCCCCCCCCCCCCCCCAATTTTACTGTTGATGGAGAAGAAGAGTAAATCTGTCAGGTAAACTATGACCTAGCCAATAATTAAAGTTTAGGATTTAAAACTTAAGGGAAGTAGTTGGTTTCTTTCTGAAATCTACATCCACCAAATAAAATTAAGACAAAAAAAATCTGCCTTAGTTACACCTGCAGGAGAAAGAAGTCTGCATTTGTACTATCTTCAGGCCAAAAAAGGGTCTACAATAACAATACTTGCCAGTGCCCAAAACTTGGTGGTAAACAGATTGACTAAAAGGTTGTCCTATCAGAAACTGAAAATACATCTTACATAGACAATACACTACAGTGTTTAAATAATTACAATTAATGATTAAAGAGACTTGCTACAAGTATATTTCATTTTGCAGCTAAACCCAATGAGCCTTGACAAAACCAGATCCACTGAAAAGCATCTACAATCTCTTCAAGACACAGTAGTCACATAAACCTGTGGTCCTTAATTCTACAGTTCTCCTTATAAAAGTCTGAAGGATAGTATCCTGAAATATATTACTCTTTTAGAAAAAGAAAGAAATTCTGCCACAAGGATTCAGAATCCTTGTAATTCTGATTGTATCTCTTTAGTCTTTCTTCTAATAGCTGGTGATCTGTACAGCAATAAACTGTACGCAAAACAGTGTGGTATCAACAGAAGGCATTTTTCAAATGCAACAATAATATACTTTTTTAAATGAAATAAATAAGCTTTATGAAGTTCTGCTGCCAAATCATTAGCATACACAATCAGAAGCTACAGATTAACAAGGAATTTATACAAAGCACCTGTGCACTTACCCCTAAACTAATATGAAAATCAAATTTCCAGAAGACCAAGTGGTATCAAAAGGAGATATCAATCATAATTTAAATTCAAACCAAACCAAACAAAAACCCCCACTAAACAACAAAGGTTCCCATTCAAAGGGGTTTTTTTGTTTACTTTCTCATATATATATATATATATATTTAAAAAAGCAAACTAAGGCATATATTCTTGAAATACTGAAATTTACATTCACACTCACACTATAAGGAAAAATCACACATCTCTTGTCCTTTGTTTTACTGAATGTATCCAGGGAAAAAGGGATGATGACACGTGTTCTAATAGCTACATAACAATAAAGAATTTTTCCAGACAAGAATACTTAAGTCATCTTACATAAGAAAACAGTTCTATTGAAATATAAGCCAAATGGTAAACCATTTGTAGGCTGTCTTGGAAACTGAGGGGCTTTCACCCACAGTCTAAAGAGAACAAAGATATAAAAGCTTTATTCATTTTTATAGCCAGGCAATATATCAAACATGTCCACATGTCCTGATCAACTAAGTTACTAATGCACATGAAAAATGAACCATGTACTTTATTATCTTTCAGAAGAGAACTCAGCAATCTGTAGTTCAAGACGCAAACCTCATACATTACCAGTCCACACAAACACCTGTCGTTTTTCTTATCAGTAAAGTGTGTTTCAGCTGAGAGAAGTGCAGAAAAAACTGATTCCTTGGTCACATATATATAAAAAAAAGTATACTTGATTATTATGAGCACTAATGCATTTTCTATGGGGAAATTCAATCAGCAAAAATAATAAATACTAAACATGAATATCATCTACCTTGCAAAATAAAACAGAACATCAGCATCACCTGTCTTCATTCTCAATGCAGCTTATATTTGCCAATATAAATATTTCAATATTTTACCACCATTCCTGGCTGGGGAGCTCTCGTACGCCTGTTTGCAGTCAAAAATGTAGAAGGCCATATATATATATATATATACACATACCTCAAAATAAAATATTTGGGTAAGAACTATTCCTGACTTTTATCATCAATATTAATAGTCGCTGAGTTTCTAAGTAGCCTAGATTAAATAATCCCTGTGTGTACATTCTCCAGGTTGAAGTTGAAAGTGTTCTGGTTTAAGTCGCTCCTTGAGTTTCTGGGCACTTTCTCAGGGATCATTGAGGGACTCTTGGGAACCCTCTGAGGTACTGGTGGGTACTGCTGCTGCCACATAAGGAGCCACTGAAATAACTGTCCCTTCACTGTCAGAATCTTGGACCCAGACAGGGCTTCAGGAGGAGGATGCAGCTCGGGAGTGTCGGGCTGCAGGGAGTCCCTTGAGCCTCTCGCTGAGCACATGGTCTCCTAGCCTGCAGGAGGTGTGTAGCTGTCAAGGGGCTGTGCTTCCTTGTGAAAGACCTGCGGGAAGAGGCCACCAGACTGCACAGCATCAGAGAGGATGAGAAACAGATGGACTAGATTGTCTCTGAGACCTTGCAGCTTCAAGAGCCCGAACCGTCAGCTGTAGGGGAGGGGCAGGAAGAGCCTATGCCGATGAAGCTGGAAAGTGGAAACTCCCATGACGATGAAGGCTGGAAGCTAGTGACTTCTCACACTAGGAAGAAGGTTTATGCCCAACTTGATAACCTGCACTTTCAGAAAAGGTTCACTGGCCTTGCATTTGATGAGAAGCCTCTCTGGTGGGTGAGCCTGAGGCACTCGGGATCACTAGAAGGAAGCGGTGAATAATAGCAATAGGAGACTCCCTGCTGCAGGGCATGGGACATCCATCTGCTGATGTGACTTGTCAGAGGGAGGTTTGCTGCCTGCTGTTTGCTGCGTCTTAGATAGAATGAATACCACACAAAAAAATTGAAAATCTAGATTTCTGAATTAGAAAAAGATAAGAAATCTCTACAGGATGTCTGAGTCCTGTTCCTCCTACATTTTGACAAATTTGCCATAATGTTTTACTAGTTTTAAGCTGGTTTAATAATATCTCTCAGTTACAAATATCCTATCTGTCAAGATACTGGGAAACATTCTGAAATTTTCCTCTCTTCCCCCATAAGATGAACACATTAAGTGAGACCTATTTACTTACTGAAAAACTTTAATTATAATTAAATTACCAATAAGAAATGGTCCATCAAGTCATTGTTCCTTATACTATTTAAAAGAAAATACTCAGATTTTCTCATTTTACATATACACAACCTATATACACACACATATAATTTTATGCAGACACACCAGTTGACCTTATAGCTATATTACATTATAGGCAACAGTAGACGTACTGAAAGATTTTTATTCCTTGAAGAAAAAAGTGAAGGATATCTTACCAATAGCTATTCCCCATGTCCTCCTTTTCATTCTGCAAGTAGTATCCTAGAATCACAGAACGGCTGAGGTTGGAAGGGACATCTGGAAGTCATTTTGTCCAAACACCCTGGCTCAGGCAGCACCACCCAGAGCCAGTTGCCCAGGACCATGTCCAGATGGCTTTTGAATATCTCCAAGGTGGGAGATTCTGCAACTTCTCTGGGAAACCTGTGCCAGTGATTGGTCAACCTCAAAGTATAAAGGTGTTTCTTGATGTTCAGAGGGAACGTCCTGTGTTTCGGTTTGTGACCGCTGCTTCTGATCCCATCACTGAGTACCACTGGGAAGAGCCTGGCTCCATCTTCTCTACACCTTCCCTTCAGGTATTTACAAACATTCTTAAGAGACCCCTGAGCCTTCTTTTCTCAAGGTATCTCAGCCTTCCTTCATATGACAGATGCTCCAGTCCCTTCGTCATCTCTCTGGCCCTCTTCTGGACTCTTTCCAGTATGTCCACGTCTTTCCTGTACTGGGGAGCCCAGAACTGGACCCAGCACTCCAGATGTAGCCTCACCAGTGCTGAGCAGAGGGTAAGGATCACTTCCCTCAGCCTGCTCGCAGTGCTCCTCCAAATGTGGCCCAGGATACCATTACAACTCTTTGCCCCAAAGGCATGCTGCTAACTTCCATTCAAATTTTATTTAATATTCTCTTTTTTTTTTTTTTCTTCACTCCACCCCCAACATCAATGACATTACTAGGCTTTTGCTTTTACTCAGTCCTAACATTATTTTCCAGCTCTGACTGGGACTAAGACCTTCACCTCTGGCTGACACCATGAAAGCCCTTGCACTACAGATCTCTTGGCTGTCCTAACTTTCCTTGGGCCCCCTAATTCCAGCCTGTCGTGGTTTCAGCCCGGCCGGTAACAAAGGACCACGCAGCCGCTCACTCACTCCTCCGCCCCCCTCCGGTGGGATGGGGAGGAGATGGAGGAGAAAAAAGAAAAAGAAACTGGAACCTCGAGGGTTGAGATAAAGACAGTTTACTGGGACAAACACAAAGAAATTGCAACAACAACAACACTAATGAAAAAGTATACAAAAAGAGTGATGCACAATGCAACTGCTCACCACCCAGGACCCGACGCTCCGCCACTTCCCCCACCGAAAACAGAGACCACCCCCCGGCCCGCTCCCCATTTCTATACTGAGCATGATGTCACATGGTATGGAATAGCTCCTTGGCTAGTTCAGGTCAGCTGCCCCAGCTATGCCCCCCACATTCCAGGTTCCTGTAAAAATTAAATCTATCCCAGATGAACCCAGGACACAGCCCTACTCTAACAACACCTTTAAGCTTTCTCTTTTGCTCAACCCTAACCCGCGCTTCTGGCTCAGACTGGGACAAAGAACCTTACCTCCAGAACTTCTGTCAGTATCACTTGCAACCTCGCCTGCTCTGTGTTTCTTATTTTCGACACTGTTCAGAAATATTGCCTCCTACTTCTATGGCTTTGGTGTATTTTAAAAGTAATGGTCATGGTATAAAATGTACGAACAATTACATCAAAGGTCATATTGGCTTTACTCGGCTGTGCCAAAAAGATGCTACGCTAGCATACTTCAGTAATTTGACTCTGCAAATTTATTACACGGCTTAAGAAAGTCCCCGTTTGCTATGGTCTTTCAGACTATTATCAGCTTGCTACTTGGGATGCATTCTACCTACTTCTTCATATTAGCCACTTCCAAAGGTGTCCCAGTTCCTTGAAACTGCTTATAAGTTAAACACTTTTTGTTCCTCTTTGTACAAATCTGAAGAGAGTGACCCTCAGAGCAATTCCTGACTGCAGAAACAAAAGCTGAAAACTTGGTTCCAACAGAATTCAGTAACTATATACTCATAACTTTAATATTGGGCATCCTTTATACAGCCTTTGACTTCAAGGTTGTTTTTTGAATAATGACAAAACCCCTCAGACTCAGGTGCTTCCCATCATTAGAAACAGAGACTGAATCTAAACTCCTTTGGAGGTACTGGGCATCTTTTTGCAACATCCTTTTTACTGCAAGCTTTTCAAATTATCAGTTTTCTGTTATGTTTAGCAAAATATTGGTGCCTAGGTAGGCATGACCTTACATAAAAATGGCATGTACAACATGACCATTTGCTATATTCCTAAATGCAAGTGATATTTGAGATGGGATTAACATGACTTAATTCTCAAACTGCACTTCCTTTTCTGCTTAGAGCTGAACAATATAATTATACTTCCAGCTGAGATTAATCTAAATGAACATTATACAGTGGTTTAGGTGAATGTAGAGTGTTCTCTAATCTCAGTCAAGGAAAGAATTCACATTTCAACTAATCCCTTGGAGAATACTGCTTGAAATTTGTAAAGGACACACGTCAACCAAGCTCTCAAATCTTGACAAGCCATCATTCATCTGGAGAGTGAGAACTCCAATGTGCTAACAAGTGCATAGTTGCTTTTGCTACTATGCATGGAGAGGTTGAATATCGAGGGAATAAACAAGTAAAAATTCCCATGTTAACTAAAAATCAACTGATCTAGGAAATGTATCTGAAAATAATTTCTTTAAAAAAATAAAAATAAAAATCACACCTTAATATTTATGTCTCACTACCAAGCAAGGGAAAACTGGAGCTCTCAATATTCATACCAAAAGAGTTTTGTTTGTTTGCTTTACAAACAGTAGCATGCTTTTCTTGCAGTTGATTGTATTATGACATAACACAGCAGGGGTGATGGTGGTAATAGATTAAACAAACTGTGTTAAAAAAATTAAGTAAATGGCAAAGATTGTTTTAGGCATAGGGATTATAGCAATTATTTCTCCTAATTTAATTTGAAATCTCAAAGGGCAGTTGGTTTGGGGCATTCTTAACCAAAAAGATCTGAAGCTAAGCATAAGCTTTCATCCTTTAATTTGCCTTAGTGACATCTTGGCTTTATGAAAAAAAACAAAAAACAACAACAAAAAACCAAACCCAAAACCCCCTACTCACTAGTTCCTAGTGTGCTTAAAGGTTGAATACTAGACATTTTGGTTTATATTTCAAAAGAAGGTATAATAGACCTCTGCTGAGAACCTTTTTTTTTTTTTTTAAAATGACACTTGAAACTTTTTATTAAACTTTGCTTATTTCCCTTTTCATATAAGTATGGGCAACTTCAGTATTCCAATAAGTTTAAGAGTTATGATCTGAAGTCAGTTAACTTGTTATTAGTGCTCTTATCAGGGGGGAGAACTGGGGGTGGGGTGGGGGTGTGTGGCTTTTTGGTTTTCTTTCCTCCCCAAACCTAATAAAACAAACTTCTTCCCAAAATAAGGAACACAGACTACGCCCTTAGAAAGCTGAGCCTGACTAATGCAAATCTTTTCCAACACCAAGATAAAGAACAGATTTTTCAGTTTGTATGCCTATGAGTAGAAATACATACACAGACTGTATTGGAAGTAAAATTAAGTTTCTATTCTATGAAAAAGTATGACTGATTAAATTTTTAGTCTTAACTCTCAGAACACTAATAATTTATCTATAATTTACCAAAGATAATTTAAAAATTTGGGATTTTTACTGATAAACAGCATACAAATGTAATCGTAGTCCAGACTATAACAGCCTGCCTCACTTTGCTTCAAGTTCTTATCTATTACTGTGTGTTTAGTAACACTATTAGTTATTATTAGTAACTAATTCAGGGACTAAAATAAGCTATGAGCCATTCTAATAAGCACTGTAAAATGAAGATGATAACCCCTTTTTAAAAAAATACAGGGATTTGTCACAAGAAGATGAATGTAGGCATGCAGAAAATCACATGGGGGAAACAAAAAAAAAGAGTAAACAGTGCAATGGGTAATCTCTCTCTCTCTTTTTTTTTTTTAAATATATTTTTGAAGTTTTATTTTTCATACAGAAGGTCAACACCTCCCTGCTGCCAACCAATTTCTAAGCCGACCTTCCATCCTGACTTCATATTGCTGAATTGAGCCAAATGTGTAGACAAATAAGGAACTGTAAGAAAACAGTAAATCAATAGTGGTCAGCACAATTGGAAGCACTCAAAGCAAGTTCAGATTGTCATCAGTCTCAAGAATTTCCTAGACTGTATCAATATGATGTGCTGCAGATCAGAACATTGTTCAACCCAACTTACTAGAAATTATTAAATTAATAATATTAAAGACGTAACAAGAATGACAACTGATAGACAGGAGAAGAAAATACTGAGCAAAATTATCTCAGTTTACAGTACATTTTTTGATGTAACTGCTTATGAATCATACCAACAATACTTCAAAACCAACAGCAATAGTCAAAGCAGTCTACATTTAAGTTAGGAACTATGCAAGATCACTTTTCTTACAGATGAAGATTGTTGACTTTGCAGATTAATAATTAAGCAGTGCTGGGAATAGGATGTTTGCTGTAATTGTAGATCTCTAAAAATAAATACATCTTAGATTACTAGAATACTTAATAGTGTGAAACCACACTAGAATTTGTAATCATTACTTTCCTGTAGGCAAAACAATCCATACCAACATACTTAATAAAAATTTGCAAGTCTGATTGGACATAACATTAATTTTTCAGGAAAATCAATATTGCATCAAAGTTGCTCGATGAATACCAGACTATTATACCAATGTTACTTCAAGTGCAGGTAATTTGCTTTGTACTCCAGATTCCAAAATTTGCCACGTTCTGGTGCAGTGAGCATTCTCGTTATACAACCGCCTATGCTGAAAGGGACAGATTAAGCCAGTATTTGAGCTTATTTTCTCTTCTGAACTGAAAGTTCAACAGGATTCAAGAAATGCAGAAACTGACTTTGTTCAAAGAAATTTTAAAGTGTTGTGTAGCTTAGACTTCAATTAAATATGGTAGACAGCATTGTCTCTGCACAGCTCTCCTTTCAGCATATGAACCTGAAATATACAGCTTTAGTCACTTGATCTAGATAAAAAATTACATAAGATAATTTCTATAGTGCTATGGTCTAGTTGCAAGTGCCTGTAGAAATAGTTCTACTGTTTCCAGTATGGTTTACGTGACACCTCTTCTGTTTTATCTGAACCATGCCTATAGTAACACATTATCTTGGTATTTTGAAGTTACAAAGGTCCCTGAAGAATCTTCTGGCACAGTTTTTGATCACCTGTTACTACACAGTTCAATTTAAATTAGGAACTAATCCAAAGTTCATTGACATCAGCAGATTTCTCATTGATTTCAGGATATCACTTATGCTGTTGCTCAAAGAGCATATTTGCATATTTGCTGCATATTTGCAGTACTCCACTGATGTAAACAAGAAAAGTTTTATGACTGTATCCAAACACAGCACTCATTAATTTTTCCTAAGATTGAATCCTTTGTTTGAAAGTAATCTGAAAATATAATGCTTCAGTGCAGATGCACCTACTTCAGTGCCAGACAGTTCTCTTTAAGCATGAAGACCAAAACGGAAAATTCCTATCACACATTGCAAACAAAAAAGAAAGAGGAAAAAAAAGGGGGGAAAAAAACCCCACCAAAAACCAGAAAAGCATGGCTGGTTCTCTTTCCTACCTCCCATGAAAGTACTACTACTTTGTTCAGGAAGCAATACAACTTTCTTGTATATACTATAGCTGAGTCAAAAAGAAAATTCCATTTCAGCAGCCACAATGAAACAGTAAAAACTGACTTTTTACTCCTCACACATAAGTTGGAAAGCAAAATTACCTAACTATCCTGAAAGTTGTATGATTATAACTATATCCTAGATGGCAGGCATGAAGCTACATTAATTCTAACACTAAATGTTTAGGCACCTTCTTTATTTCATAGAACATGACAAGAACCTTTAGAAACAAGAAACTTCATTCCAGTTCCTCACATGTTTTCCCTTCAAAGGCATGCAAAAAAATTACTTAATCCATTTACCATACAGTAAACCTGAAACTCTAGATTACTACACAGCAATGGATTTCACAGGCCTTCAAGGCTTGCGTAGACTTGTGACTCAACATAAGCAGTGTTCCTAACAGTCCTGCTGAGTCCACAATGGAAACCGTTCATAAGTACGAAGGTGTTAGATCCTGGATAAATAAGGTTCCACATATGCATTTCTTATTAACATTATGACAAGAGCTTGCAGGGTGACAGGGTTACTTTCCATGGGGGGAAAGAAAAAATAAATTAAAATTAAAAAAATCTGAGATAGGAATTTGTTGTTTGGGTTTTTCTTTTTTTCCAAGAAAGTAAAGCCTTTTTTGGGTTGTTGGTTTTTTTTTTTTTTTTAGTAGGAAGGCCAAATATTTGTCATGTCTAAAAAACAGCATTTTTTTTTTTCAGAAACTAAGAAAGAGAATGATCTAAGGCTATTTTTCCAAACAAACCTCCGCCCAAATTAGGTTTTTATTGTTTAAGTGACACATTAATATCTTTATCTGGATAAGGATAAAAAAAGGCAACTACATCATCAAGTACAAAATCCTTATAACTTTAATTCAATGTCTTTAACATGTCATACATTAAATTCAATTTTGTACATTCTACCAGTCGTTACATTTAATTTATCAGGCTTTTTTAAAAAAAGAAACAGCTTATTTTAGCACAAGTTGATTTTATGTGAATTGCATAACAAGTAAGCCTACTAGAAGAAATATTTACTTAAACAAGAAACTAAGTGAATACCAAAATATAATCCTGAAAGGCAAATTCAGGATATTTAAACATATTTAATAAAGCTTTTGGGGGGTGATTATTTTTTTTTTTTAAACTATACACTGCAAAAAAATTGATTTCTGATACAGAACCATGTAGTGAACTGACCACACTAATACATTATTAAGAAGTAACTTTGTCATCATTTTGGGGTTGTCAGTCTAAGCTATGAAAAACTGTTTTTGTTAAAAATGCAATGCTGACCTCTAGGACAAAGATTGCTTCCTGTATATAAACACACAAACATATATACACACATATATATAAGTGTGCATGTGTGTATATTCCTCCCTTGTCTTCAAAACATTTCCTCACCAGGTTATACTTTCTGCCAGTGGCAGACCAACAGGCAAAACAAACCTGTACAAATGATGCAGCTTTGGCATGATATTCCTCTCACAGAAAATCAGTATGCACAGATATATGTCAGTATGCACACATATGTTTCTTCTAAACATATTTTCTCACAAATAAATATGAGGTTTCATCTTTCAGTTGTAACAGAATGTCCTTAAATAAAAAAAAAATCCTGGTCTTGGTTTGTATTTTCATTGCCAAACATGTAAGGAAGACCCAGGAAATACTGGCAAGTACAACTCAATACGGTTTAAATATCTTGTTAGAAGCCAGTATGGGGAAAAAAGTCAATGAAACTATTTTTTCCAGCACTTTCTAAATTACGTTTGTAGGAAAAGAGGCAATCACATGGAACCTTGATATTGTGCACCATCACAAACTATACTTTATGTTGGACAGTAAAAGCATTCACATTAAGTACATAGCTTCTGGAGGTAACACTGAATTTGAACTAGTACCTGTTTTATGAAAACAGAAGAATAGTTAAGGCTCTACAAGAATTCTTGCTTAAGCAATGCTCCAGAATTCTTTCCTTACTCTCAAACTACCTGCAAGCTATTGTAATTTAGGCAGGGGAAAAAACCAAAATGTGTATATCTAAAGTAATTTTTTTCAGGACTTTTATCAAACCAGGAATCAGATACATGGTAACATCATCACCCCATTTCATTCAGTCTGAAAATCACACCAGCCTCTCAGACAAATGAAGGATTGAGCCTAGTAAGGAACACTCCAAATTCTAGACCTAGTCTAAAAATAATGAGATTTTACCACAGGAAAATTAACTGCATTGAGTTTCCACTCTATAAAGTCATTTGAGTTCTCAAATAATTCAGATGACGTTTTCAGAAAATTGCCTAACGATATTTTAAAACTCAGCCTTGAGGATTCTCTTATCAAACTTTATAAAGATTCCTTTAGCACACTAAAACAAACTACTGGCTATTCTATAGTATATAAAATCATCACAAATTTAATTTTGGGGACATCATTTTAATCCTATGATAGCTATGCATGGTATGCAATATTTCTGTGCATCTTAGGAAAGAATTAAGCAGACCAATTCACAGTATCCATTATAGCCATTAAGGATCCTGTAATACATCTGATAATAATTATGTTTTTTGCAGGATTCAGGGGACAATCAGAAGGCATTTTTGGGGTCAAGCAAAGAGTACGGGACAGAATAGATAGTCTTACTACAGGTGTCTATATTTCCTGTAAGGTTATCAGAGTATCACTATTTCTAATTCATGTATATACTAAGTGAATTAAAACAGCAATTATAGGTAAGCAGCTCTGCAGCATCTTCACGCTATAAGGTAATTTCAGAAGAAAGATTTCTGGAAAAGGTAGAAATCATGCAGAATCTTTAACAAGAACTAGCTGTTAACAAGCTGAGTCTCCAAAAAGGCTGTTCCATTTTAAACAGCATTTAAATATCTACAGTGAGAGTAGAAGCCTAGATTTATCCAGAAGCCTGACTCGCCTCAGTGGAGTTTCCTCTACCTGGGAAATGACAGGTAGGGAACAGTTACTGTTCTTTTAAAGAAAGTAACGTACCTATGCATAGATTGCCATAATATACAGCGTAAAACATCTATATACTGAGAGAGAGAACAGAAAACATTTGTTTTAAAAGATTTTTAAAGATATTTCATTGGCTTTAGTGCAAAATCAGCAGCATTTGTGACTTACCTTCAACTCTGTACAAAAAAGAGGAAGAACAGAAATGTCTCTGCCTAAGATACAAAATGCTAATTTAGCCTGTGCTCATTTTCATCTAAGGATACTTCTTTTGATACTGATGTTCCAATAGGCTTTAAGTACCAATTAGTGTAATTTTTGCCTCGTATCCCACAAACTGGAACATGAATTTCCCTCATTAATTACCAACATACTAGACAATGTAGAGTAAAAGCACATTCTGTACTTCAGCTAGCAGAAAATGATTTTAAGCAACTCAGAACTACCTATAGTGGCATTTGTAAGTCTACAGTGCACACCAGTGGAATGTAGCAGTATGTGCATTTTTTCAGTTTTCAGTATAATGTAAAATTGCTTTGTAAATATTCCATCCTTATTTAATGATTAAACCACCAGAAAAGTATGTCCTTCAGAATGATAAAGACAGATATAAAATGCTGAGGAAGACTTGCAAAGAGTTTAAACAAGAATGTTTTATTGTGCATGTTATAAGATTAAATGAACATTCTAAAACCTAAAACTTTAACAGGCTTGCTAACTATAATTCTGTGTTTACAAACGTCAGGGCAACACCCCAAGGATTTGCTCTGTTTTATGAAGAGTCCAAAGACCTAACTAATTAGACTCAGGTACAATTTTCTGTATTTTTTTTCAGACTCTTAGTTAATTGATCTGTAAACTAAGTTGTATCTGACAAAATTGGATAGCCCATTTCCAGAGACAATCAACCAGGAATGTCACTGATGTCAAAATTTTCATGTTCTTCAGAGAACTTAAAGATTCCTAGTTTTTCCTACAAAGATTACTTTAAAAAAATATATATCTACTATCAACACCTTTTATTTATTCAATGCTTTTTCAGGCTTGATCTTTGTCCTTCTGTGGATTCTCATGCAAACACAACAATAATGCAAGTATAATTTTATACTGAGAAATTGCTTCCCCCTTTTTAAGAATAACAAAGTGTTGTTAATAGGTTAGTTGTAATACATGTGAAAAGAAAGGCATAGGAAATATTAATTGATTTATTATCCCACTGAGAGCTACAAACTCTTCTAGAAGGAGAACTGAAGCTCATTAAATGTATTTTGTACATACAAAAATGTTTTTGACAGCTAAGAAATGTCAAATAAATCTTAGTTTAAGATGCGATCTTATGGACTGAATATTGTGTAACAAGATCACAAATAGGTAACTTCAAAAGCGCCAAACATATCTAAATCTCTGACACTGATAGCATTGTTAGGCCACAAATTCACAGTAATTTGTAAGATGGGCTCCAGAGAGTACAATACATTTTTCCTGCAATAAGCACAAAGTGGAAGGATGGGACACTCTACTTCCATTCCTCCTTTCTCCTAGAAAAATATTTGGCAGACACAAAGCCTTAATTCACTAGCTCTCTAAAGAAAGCCAAGACACAATTTTCACTATCTAGTCAGCCAAGTAAGGTAAAATTTAAGCCCTAATCTGTAGTGAGGAGGTAATCTTTAAGAAGAATATCCAATTAGTACTTGGTTTGAAAGTGTTATAATGAAAGAATACTTTAAATTAAGGAAAGGCCAGAGAAAGCTAAATGAATGAGGACTTCTAAGTGTCCTTAGAGAAACAGACAAATTGTGTGCAGTAAAAACAGATGACATTTGACTGCTTGCAAATAAAGAAAGAGTGCTGTCAAACATCAATCAAGATTTGAACAATAAGCTTCTTAGTGTTAAGATTAACTTATTTTACTATTTAATGGGAGAGCAGAATTTTTATAACAGAAAAATAAATGATCAATTTCAACACTAAACGCAACTTCCTGTGGTATCTGTTAAAATGGTCTAATTTATAACCCCAAACAGGTCAAGTTCAATGCTAGTGTCACACAAAGCCACATGTAATACTCATTTACAATTTCCAAATTGATGCAGAATGCATCATTTTTGGGGAAAATCATGTGTGTCATGGTTTAACCCCAGACAGCAACTAGGCACCAGGCAGCCACTTGCTCGCTCCCGCCCCACTCTGTGGGGCAGGGGAGAGAACCAGAAAAAAAAGTAAAACTCACGGGTTGAGATAAAGACAGTTTAACAGGACAGAAAGGAAGAAAATAATAATGATAACGATAAAAATAATAAAATAATTGGAAAATACAAAACAAGTGATGCACAATGCAATTGCTCACAACCCACCAACTGATGCCCAGTTAGTTCCTGAGCAGCGATCCCTGCCAGCACCACTCCCTACAGTTTATATACTGGGCATGACATCACACGGTATGGAATACCCTGTTGGTCAGTTTGGGTCAGCTGTCTTGGCTGTGTCCCCTCCCAGCATCTTGTGCCCCTCCAGCCTTCTTGCTGGCTGGGCATGAGAAGCTGAAAAATCCTTGACTTAATCTAAACACTACTGAGCAACAACTGAAACCACCAGTGTGTTATCAACACTCTTGTCATACTGAACTCAAAACTACACTGTACCAGCTACTAGAAAGAAAATTAACTCTATCATAGTCAAAACCAAGGCAGATGATTATCAAGGTAACCAAGGCTTTCCATACTTAATTTGTTCCAAGATGAGTGAGTACTCATCTCTTGACAGAAGGTAATTAGTTACTGGGAGAGCTGATACTCAAATCTCGGCAGCTGTGAAGCTTCTGCATTACACAGAATCTCTCAGACTTCCAAAAGGCTAGCAGAGCTAACTCTTCCTAAAAATGGTTTAATTTACCGTGGCATTGTCACTTGCGCGCCAAGTATATTTTTCCACATTCCCAGTGGGACTGTCAGATGATCTACCAAAGGAAATAGCAGATTAATTTATGCATGACTGAAAACAAAAATGCTTAGTCAAGATTATGAAAATAATCCAGAGGTAATGATTAATCTGTTGTTAATCTAGAAATTCCTTTGTGATTTAATATTGCAAGTGTGTACAAATCAGGTTCCATGCTTAGCCTAGTATGTGTCTGCATTTTCCTTTATTTCACTTTCAAATTTTTCACTGTCAAAAACCTTGTGTGGTGTTCCAGCATCCACTTCTCAACAGTAATATATAGTAAGTGAAATTCACAAACACATTGCCAACACACAATATTTGTGGTTTTTTTTTTTTTTAATAAAGGAAGAATTTTCACTTATAAAAAACCCACAAATGTAAGTAATTTCATTCACATTAGTCAGATTCATCAAGACCAATGTTTTCCTGTAATTTACAAACTAGATGTATAAATCTTAAAAATCTCAGAAGATAAAGAGAATGCTCAAAATATCACCTCCTGTTAACAATTAAAGCAATTCAGCATGTTCCCAAGGAAAAAGCAGCAACACATATATGTGTGTATATGCATGCACATACATAAAAATTGAAATCTATCCATCTCCAACAAATTCTCAGCACATTTTTACTTCTTGTTACTCTATTCCTGCTGACAGTGCCATAAAACCTAAAGACTACATTCCTTAAGCAAAACAATTAACTAAATCTAGACTTCATTGTTGTATAGAAGTATGACAAGATAAAGTCCTACTTAATGAGCAAGCGGAAAATAAAAGAACTAAAATCTGAAGGAACTCAAATATGGCAGATAGACATTAATTTGTCACTGTGGATGTTCATCTATGAAGGAAATTCCATTTACATATGCACCAACTTGTAACTAGAACTTGGAATTTAATAGACTGCTTGCAATCTTTTCCAAAACATGAAAAGAAAGATAATCAATTTTCCTGCTTTATTCCAAATCTGAGATGTTAAATTTATAGGAAATTTTAAGTTCTCTATCTATATTTGGTTATATAGATACACATTTTGAGTTTTATTGATCTAAGAGATCCTCAACCCATTGTTCTGAACGCTAAATCCTGAAAGCTGCAACACAAATATTTCTTATTCTTCTACTCATGAACTTGGATTGAAATGAATGCTTCTTTTCTAACACCATTCCTACATAACCAGGCAACATTCTTAAATTACTCCTTTGAAGGCTGATCTCCTTTATAAAAGCACATCACTTTCTGGCATCAGATCTCCACTAAGAGTTCCCTACTAAGCTAAATCAGTCTCCTGACATATCTACCTGTTCTCCTGAGTATTAGGACAAACCTTTGTTGCCCTTGGAAGATCCTGTACTTCAAGACCTGACAGCTTTGGTGAACTCCTTTGTTTACCAGTCAGAGCTGCCTTCTATGGGATGCTACCTAACAGTTCCTTGACTAAACCAACATCCTGCTTTCCTTAGGTTCAGGGTCTGTACTCTGTTGCTCCTTTCTCACTTCCTTCAGGACCACAAACACCACTATTTCAAAGTTACTACAGCCAAGGAAATTATTCATCATCAAACCCTTAACTAGTTTCCTTCGTATTAGTCAACAGCAGATCCAGCTATGCATCACCACTGGTTGGTCCATTTAATACCTACAGCAAGAAATTATTCCTGAAACCCTCCAGGAATCTCTTTGATTGCAGCACTCATGTTGTCTTTCTAGCAGCTGTACAGTCAGTCCCCCATGAGAACCAGGGTCTACAACTCAGAGACTTGAGGTCTTTAAACACTTTATTTGCTTTCTCATCAGGTTGCCTGTAACAAATTCCCACCACAATGTCAGTCTTACTGTCCCCTCCTCTGATCCTGAGCCATAAGTCTGATTGCCACCCATCCTGCAGGAAAGCTCAAAAGATCTGAGCAGCTTATAGATCTGAGGGTAACTTCCATCCCCTCAGCATTTCCTTGTCAGTCTTTCCTGAAGTCCTTCACAGTACTCCAGTGGCATGAACCTGGCACAGCATCTTAATTGCTGCAACAATATTGTAGTTCTGTAACCACATACAGCTCTAACTCTTCCTGCTTGTTTCCCAGGATGCATGCATTTCTGTACCAGCACTTGAGAGAGCTGTCCCTTCAACTTGTTTTATCATTCCTGAAGTCTTTCTTGCTCCTATCAACCTGCACCCTGACCTTTCCAGCCCTGGCTACCACTTCTTCACTTTACTGTGGTCTGTGATCTCCCATCCCCACCATTCCTAGTTCAAAGCTGCTCTCATTAGGTTGGTCAGCTTGTTGGATCAAGGAGACAACACCTGGCCCCCCACGACCTCAACCCTAGAGCTGTGTAATCATTCCCAATATGCCTCCAACTGGCGCCCATGTGCATGAGCAGCAGGGAACAGTAGTAGTCTAAGGACTGGACAGACCTTGGCAATCTCTCTGCAGTGTTCTGGATCCAAGGCCACAGCAAGCCATATAACCCTCAAAAAGGCAAGCGGGGGACACAAGGGTTTCTGTCCCCACAGGAGGGAGTCTCCTACTACTGTCACTCACTACTTCCTCCTGATGTTAACGCATGGTTCAGGTTAAAAGTGGCTCTGATGCCTCCCCAGTTTCTTCTCCCACTCTGCTACAAGGCTTTTGAACCTATTCTGCAACCTCAGACCTGCATGTGGAAAGAGAGCCATCCTCCAGTTGCTGAAAATCAGGTTTCCAGCCTTCCTACTATAGGACTAGTCACCTCACAACTGATTGCAGTCTCTGGCTGCCTCTCCTGTGTGATTCAGACTTTCTTACCTCTGGGGACCATGTGAAGATCCTGTTAATATCCTCTTTGCCTTCTCTGAGCCTGCCCAGCCTGCTCACTTCCACCTGCAGCTCAAAAGGGGCAATACATTTCCTCAACCAGCGTACACCTCTTGTAGGCATGGGCGCTCCTTTCCACTGCCCCAGCCTCAAGGGAAGGTATCAGGCACTGCCTGCAGCCCAAGGCCTGGGGACCTACAACCTCCCTCAGCAACTCTGAGCCGAGGTCTCTACTGTGGCAGCGGCAGGTGCTGGGGACCGTGCCCCAGGGTGTGCCGCTACTGTTGCTGATGCGCCTCATGCTGCCATCAGCACGTTTCCCACAGGCAAGCTGCTGGACAAGCCACCGCTCCCCACAGACTCAGCCTGGGACCTGTGCGCTGGGCCTGGCAGTTACACAGCTCTCCCCCGGTGCCGCCTGAATGGGCGCTCACAGCTCTGCCTAACCAGGAGTTACCTTCCTCGGCCAAAGAGTAGATCTTGGGATGTCCCCGCCACCTCTGAGGATGCCGCGGCCTCCCTCCTTGCCAGGTTGCTACCCCCACTATACCCACTTGGTAACCCGGGGGCAACATCCTCACGGTGGCGGGGCTTCCCCACGCACCCCCTTGGCTCACGTGGGCTCCTTCTGCCCAAACATAAGCCCAGCTGGGCCCCAACCATGGCTGGCTGTACATCAGGGCCACCACCCCACCACACACGGGGACAAGGGCACCAGCACCTCCCTCCTCTGGCCAGTCCCCTCCTGTCAGACCACAGGGTCACTCTAGTGCTGCCCTCGTAGCTCCCCAGCACTGGTGCCGCCATCACAGTGCAGGGCTGGGCTTCTCCACACACCCTCGGCAGGTCCCTCCCTGCCAGGCTACGGGGATAAATCGTTAATAAATGGTTGATTTGTCACATTCATAAGCCCTAGATATGATTTTACTCTCATTAACGAGACAGGAAATCGGAAGTCTCAATTCTGTGTCTTACTCTGTGTGACAACAATGTACTGCTAACATACCTGTTTCAGGCTTTCCAGCTTGGTTTGTCTCAGTTCTTCATATTTCCATTTCCAAAGAAATAATTCATTTTCTATCTTTTCCATTTCTTTTTCCAGAAATACATTCATTCTGAAACAGTATTTTAACAGTCAGCATTACATCTTTTTGAAGTTGACAACAGATAATTACTTTGAATTTCCTTTTCATAGCCTGAGTTATATTTTGCTGCCTTTGTCAACTGTATACCTGATTCTTATTGAAAACCTATATTATCATCACATAATTATTCCAAGAGGTTTACCAAGAATAACAGACAAAGAGAACAAAGAAATCCAGCAGTACAGAATTAATATTCTAAATGAAATGAAATTTCAGGATAAACTGAAGACAATTTGGAAATAGACTTCAGTTAGTGATACAGATCACCTAATACATGGAGAGTTAGTGAAAATCCTCAGACAAAAGGTACTGTATCACTTTTATTTGGGTACAGGCAAAAGATTATTTTAAACACATATATATGGGGGAATATGTACAGTATGCAGACAGTGCTGAAATGAAAGATAATCTACTTTAGATTTTTTAAAAAATTATTAAAATATGTATATTTCATGTTTCAAAAAAATAGTTGCTCTTGAAAGAAAATGCTAGAATAATTTTAGGAAAATGTATTATTTAGCTCAGAGGTACTACACCCTCATTAAGCGTTTCCCTCTGGAATGTTATTTGTGCATAAGTCCATTACTACATTCAGGAAAATTATTTAGGATACACAATTCACAAAGAACAAATGATGATTCCTTGTAGAAAGGTACTGTACTACTGAAACAATGAACTTTGATATTTATTTTTACACCTTTTCTAACCAATTAAAATATTTTCAGTCTTTCAGGAAACAATGAAAGAAATATGAAGCAGCAGAGGCACTACAGATGTTCTTGTCTTTGAGACCAATTAAAAACTTATTTCTGTGTTCACAGGAAACACTATTATCCAAGTTCCAAAGCCAAGAATGAACTTCTCATAATTTCATTTTATGAAATTCCTTCATAATTTCATATTTGTGTAATGCGTATGTGTGATTTTGCAATCTTTTAACAAAATAGAATTTGGAACATAAGTAAAAGTGAAATAAAAAATTCTTAATTACAAATAAAGGCTTTCAGATTATATTTCTAATATTTCTATGAAATAAAATCACAGTTTAAAATTCTGGAATATTCCATTGGCTATAAACATCAATATAGGAATAAAGCCTATAAAGTCAGGACGCTGAAGCAATCTAAAATCAAAAAACCAGTAAAACCACAAGTGTTATTATGTTGGGAGATGAAAATTTTATGTTATGTAAATTCTGTGAAAAGGGAGGAATGAAGGGCTGCTATACCAGAAAAGAGAAAAATATTGAAATAGTTGAAAAGAAAATTCTATTACTGGCAATAAAAGAAACTGTTGTATGCCAGAGTAGTTACTATCTATACTGAGGCTAATGGACTTTGTCAACCTTTTTACTAAAGATATTATTGCCAGGCTGACTATAACTACATTCTGAGAATATTTGGTATAAAATTAATCTTCCACAACAGCACTGTTAACTTTAAGAAATTAAAGCAAAGTGTATGGATGAGATTTGTCTGGGGCATTTCTGTGCAGCATACTGTAGGCTTGCACAGAGATAGCAAGAGCTACCACTGACTAGTCTGTCTCATGTACTGGAAGCAATGTTAGCTACATTAATGAAGCAATCCACTTGAGTGAAGTACCTTCTTCTTCTCTCTTCTTTTACAGCTAAACCTAGTGTTCTTGAACCAGGGATCTCCTTTTTCTGCATTGATACAGCACACAGCACAGCTTATCTTAGTAAACACCTACAGCTCCCATAACATTATACTAATAAAATAAACACCATCACTCACAAAGCAAAGTGGAGCAAGATGACTTCTATCACATATAAAGAACCTAAAAGACATGCATTTCAGCTGAATAGTTTTTCTTCTAAAGTAATGAGATATCTAATTGGAACAGTATCATAACTTAATTAGGGAACTAAAAGAATTGTTAAGAAGGATGCTTAATACATTAGAAAGTGAAAGCATGAAAGATGACAGTTTAATACTTGAATAATAGACTATTGACTGTACTGAATGCACTGAAAGCCCTCAGAAATGGGCTAATCTGAAAAGTAAAAGAGGAATGTCCAGTATGTTGTTACTAGATACTATTACTAGAAATTACTGTTACTAGATACTATTTTTATTTTGTGTTACAGTACCTCTTAAGTGATATCAGATCTCTCTGATGCTACTAAATGAAACGGATGATCCTAACTACATAAAGCTTACTATTTAAAGAAAACAAAGAGTGGAAGAAAGAATACAGCAGAGATGGATGAAGCAGCTTACTACTAAAACAAAAGATCAAGATCAGAGCATTTTTAGTGGATCTTGTAACCACCTTTTAAAAAAAAAATAAATCACAGAATTACACAGAATGGTTGAGGTTGGAAGGGACTTCTGGAGGTCACCTAGTCTAACCTTGCTGCTCAAGCAGGGTCACCTAGAGCTGGCTGCTCAGGACCATGTCCAGATGGCCTTTGAATGTCTCCAAGAATGCAGACTCAGCAACCTCTCTGGGCAACCTGTGCCAGGGTTTGGTCACCCTCACAGGAAAAAAAATGTGTTTCTTGATGCTCAGAGACTTCTGTGTCCATTGCCTAAGTCTACCCATCCAGCTCTAAGGAATTCCTCTTCAGCATTATCAACTACCAGCGTAGCAGGTGGGCTTTTGGTTTTAGAACAAAGAAACACTTTTAAGTTCAAAATGGACTAATCCAAAAGATGACTAAAGACAGCTATTTTAGGCAAATGATTCTTTAAAGTGCTGAACAACTCATATGGTCTTTAATTCCTACTCATGTCAAAATATACACTACTCAAATGTGTATTTGATGTGAGCCACAGTGCCTAGTAGAGGATTTTGGTATGTGATTTTATGTTGTAAACTTCACACTGAAGTTCTTTGAAAGTCAAAACATAAACTTTGAGCTCTTTATTTTTTGTACTTATTGTTTTTGGTTTAGTGCTCTTTTCTTTTTATATTTTGCAAAGTCTGATCCATGGCTTAAGAGTATATTGGCATTACTGAAGATGGCTCTAAACAGAATGCAAGAAGCATAGGTCCTCTCAGGGTGAAGCAGCAAAACATTTTATGGAGAGATTAGTCAGGTAACTAGGGGCAGGTCCAAACACTGGATCTGCATGAGCAAACTTGACTCTGGAAAGAAAGCAGCCACAGTTTGGGAGTACTGCGTGTAAATGAGAAAACTCTGCTGAGAAGTCCTGTGCTGTATGAGTAAGATCATACTGACTGCCAAGGTAACCTTTGGCCTTGGGGTTCAAGCTGTCTGAGATCCAAGCTTGCTTTTGATGCAGCACAGCTGTAAGTCCTTGGCTCAAGTTTACTGAGAAAATTGCTAAGTTGTGAGGAGAAAGCTGTGAGACAGTACTTAAGCTAGAGACATGCAAGATAAAAAAACCTAAAAATGCAAACAGGGGTGAGATTATTAAGATAGTCATTATTAGCAGCTCCAGGATCCAGGAGCAAAAATACTGACACGAACAAGTACAAAACCTAAGAGGAAAAACTGGAAATCTGAAGACGGAAACTCAGCAAAATCAGCCAATTCCACTAAGCAATAGAGACCAACCCTTTCTGAGCTGGCAGACCACAGGCAGCCCAACAAAGACTCATAGCATATCTCAAGAGTCTGGTGACTATGTTAATACTTATCCTAGTAACATTATTCCTAGCTATTTATTGTGTTCATTGCCAAAAATAATTGTTTCCTACTTCTAAGCTTTATATATTCCACTTACAGAACATCTTTGCACGTGGGAAATGTTGCCTGAAGTGACCTAGAGAGGGAGTTGTTACACCAATGCCCACTGTTATGTGAAAATCACTGCTGCCTGAGGTTGGCACTGCCATATGTTGCATGGTGTAGACATTCCCCAGTTCTTACCGTGTGCCAGTAGATTTATTACTGTATACCGCAGTCAGTATATATCCAGGCATAAATGGCAAAATCTCTCTCTGAAGTACAGTTACAAATTAGGTAGAGATGCATGTGAACAAACAAACTAAAACCCGGAGGTAGAACCAGTGTTTATTAAAATTTTGTCTAAGTGTTTAAAAAATAAGAGTTGAAAAATTATGCACTTTCTAAAAGGGAAGTTTTATATATGCATGCATGTATCCTGTGATTGCTGTTGAAAAATTAAGTACCTAGGACCCTAAATAATTCAAGCAGAAGTAAAGGCATATGTGAGGCATCAGTCTCTTAAGTCACATATATAAATATCATGACAAGCTGGAATAGTTAGGCATTCTGGTATTTTTGTTTCCACAAAAAACCAAAATCCTTTCAATGAGATAGAACATGCTTCTGGTCATCTGCTGCAATATGATTCAAATACATAATACTTTATTACCTGTCTTCTACAGGTAATTCATATAACAAAACACAGTTAAGTAGTAGTAAGGAATTTAAAGGACTTATTTACACTGATTTATTTTTTAAGTTTGTTTTTTTTTTTTTAAACTCAGATGTGTACTATCTACAGGACGATTGTGGAAAAAAACACCCAAATGTGACAGGAAAGAAATTCTTCATCATAGTTTACCATCATAGACTCTCTGAACTGAAACTGTTGAATGTATTTGCAATGGAGGGGGAATTATCTTTCTTTTTATTTTCTAATGATCTTCACCTGATTTTGAAGTTACAGTCACATAGTACCTGAAGTCTCCTACTACACCCATCATACATCACATACTGCATGTATCCTTGGAAAGCCTTTTTTAGTGTGATTCAATCTTGCCCAGTACTGATTATCTATACAAAACATCAAGGAATTCCTACCAACACAGACTCACATGCTAGCATGTAGTGTGTAATCAACATATGACTTCTTTTACGCCACCAAAATGCACACTTAGTATTTATGTGAGGTAAATTTAATATGAAAAAATAAGCATACACTAAGTGTGTTATTCTCTCTCTGTTATCTGCTTTTGACATAGACCTTCCTAGAAGTGAAGAGGTTAAGATTAACAACATTTTACAGCTGTATTCATGTACTTTTAATTCAAAACCAGCCTTAGTCATTCTGCAGTTGGACTCTTTCAAAGTCTGCTGGTAGAGTATATGAAAATTTGCTATTATGCACAAAGCACTCCAATAACTGAGCATAATGTAGATACCACTACATTGATACCAAATTGCTAGTAATTATAATATTTTAATTAACTGTACATTCTAAACTGTTCTGTATAAAGCACTTAAGTGACAGACAAGCCAAGGAAAACAATAAGCACGCTATGCTGAATTTTATCTCTAAATTCTTATCAAAGCCTTGTAAATAGCAATTCATAAAGCTTAGAAATGAGAACATATGAGCTATAAATGCAAATATCACCATAACTATTTTAGAAAGTGTCTTAAAACCCTCAATTTTTAATAGAGATTTCCCCAGTAGGATGTATTTTGCACTTACTCTCTTTCCTTCTGCAAGATTTTCTGCATCTCAGCCAAATGCAAATGCAAGACCGAAACATGTATTAAATCATTCTCTGTTGTCTTAGTTGTACTGTCCAAACTTTTTTTAGGTTCCTCCAAACAGATGCTGAGAACTCCATGGGGAAAGGAATCAGGAAGCTTTGGAGTGATTTTGTTATTGTAATTACTTCGGCCTTTGATTATCTCTACATCCTAAGAAAACAAAAATACAACATCTGAGAAAAACATAAATGAAGGGAAAAGTCTAACATAACTTCTGCAGGGCATATCAAGCCTCTTTCTTCCAGACATTTAAGTCATGTAGGAGATAAAAGGCAACAAGTAACATCTTATACAGTTGCACTGTATATGGATAAAATGTGCAAAAAGAGTAATTGTAGCTGGATCACTGTCATTTTGTGACATGTCACACCTTCCATTATGACAAGTTTCATATTCAAAATATTTCTAATGTGTCTTTACTAAAGAAATAGATTCCAGTTGTCACTAGTTGGCTATAACTATGGTGAAGACAGAATGCTGGAACTAACAAAACCAGGAATGCAATTTATGCATACAAATAATATATTGAAAAACTTTACATTAAGAACTCTTAAAATTCTAATGTAAATCATTGAAGGAAGTGATGGACTTATAAGGAGCAGCTCCTTTTGTATAAGGAGCAAAGTTACCTGCATAACATATCAGTCTGGATCCCATTCAGAAACTAAAAGCACTATAATATCTATTTTGAAGATACATGTTTTGCTTACAAAACATAAGCAAGACTAATAATAGTTAGAAAAAAAAAACAATTAAAAAATAAAATATGTATTTTTTAGAAAGACTGAACATCTCTTATCAACCATAGTTTCCTTTAGAAATGCATTTAAGTTTTATCACTTCTGACAAATTGTGTTTAAAAGCTAATATCATTTTCGCAGATTACCAGCAGTCCTATTTCGTACTACTCTGTTCAAGTTTTTAAAAGAATGCCTGAAATCCACATCAGAAAATACTAGAAGCTGCTGAGAAGGTAAGACTGTTTGCCGTTCACATATAAAGTTTCAGTTTACAAGTACTGCATTATTTTATACTAAGGAGAAAGAGAAAGAGTTAAAATATATTGTGTGTTATTGCCTTCCTATAGCCCATTTCTCTGGCCAAAAATATGAAAGGCATGCATTTTGGGGGCAAATTTATTCTTAATACTAACACTGTGGCATTTTTTTTTTATTTTTTTTTTTCAAAACTTACAGGAAAATAATGTAATACATGTGCATTACAGAGTGAGTGAAAATTTTAAACATAATACATTCAGACCTAAGATCCTGAGAATTTCCATTGAACTGAAGTAAAAAAATTCCCACGTTTTCCTAAAACGTAGACAAACATTTCCTACATCTACAATGACTGCTATCTATCAGACAAATAACAAGTATAGTTTTTACATGGTGCTGTCTATGAAGACTATGTAATGCATGCCAAGGCACAGAATTAAAAATGGTAAAACATGGGGAAATAGTTCCATTTTGATCAATGTAACTAGTTCTTTTGTATAGAACTAGGAGCTGGTTTTAACCATGTCCATACTTGATTGTTTATTTCTGTGTAACAGTTTAATTGCTTTCCTTACCAACAAAAACCCCTTGTGACTTTGCTGAAGAATTTGCCTTAACTTTTCCCGGATCTTAGAAGTTGCATTAAGGGAGAATTAAAATATTTTATTTTAGAAGCCAAGAACCTATGTTGGTTTTGTTTTTTTTTTTTCTGGGGGGGGGGGGGGGGGGGGGGGGGGGGGGGGAAGTAGTATAGAAAACATGGAGAATTCAGATAACAGAGGTAATCTGTTACCTTAAAATATGACAGAGTCAGAACAATACTCCAAGTTATTGGATATAATAGTCTGCCTCTGTTACTTAAATGTTTAGCCATAGTTGAAGGATATGAATTGTTTTCTGTATTTCTCTATATTAGGAATATTAGATGAGTGAAAAAAGTGGTTTTGCTATTGAATGGATCAGGTAGTGTTTTGGTCAAAATCCTTGAAAAAAAAAACCTTATTTCTAGATACACATCTATAGCTTCCCACTTTTTCAAGAACTAAAAAAAATTCCCCATTCTTTACCTGCTTTATACCTTCTGCCCCAGGAATCTTCTTGGGTTTGCTCGGTTCTTTCACAGGTTCTTGGTCCAGAAATGTTAACTGGTTTAGATCTTTTTTAATAGAAGAGATTTCTGAGCAACTGAATTCTGTTTTCCAAGCAGGTACATTTTCCAAGTTTTCCTTCTCACTCACTAAATCTTGATTTCTTTTTTTAAGCATACTCAGTTCCTTTACAACACTGTCTAATTTGATTCTCAATTGTCTTGCTTCCTCTCGGGCTTTATTTCTTTCTCCTCTAACTTTGCTCCATTTCTCCCTCCAGTTAGCGGTACAATCAGACCACCAACGCATGGTCTTCTCCATTTGGGCTGCTCTGTCTTTGACTTCTTCCAGTTCCCGAATTTTTACTGCTTCAAAAATTTCCCAATCGCTGCTGTAATTCATATGCATATATGGATAATGAGATGAATATGGGTAGAAACTTTGAGATGGCAGATTTAAATTACAGAGATGGCCACCTGGTTGACAATCTCCAGCTAATTTATAAGGTTGTCTTGGTTGGGTCTCAAAAAGCTGCGTCTCTTCCATTAGTTTCTGAACAGAGCCTAAATTCATGTTTTGATTCATCATCTAATTTCAATCCTAAAAAAGACAGAGACAATAATTTATCTTCCCTCAATTAAATTATATGAATAACTTCAAACAGTAGTTTATTTTACTGCTATAATAAAGAGATAAACTTAATAAGGCTGTCGATGTTTTAGAAATGCGATTCATCAACAAGAAATAGCTATTAAAATATATTTTATGAAATACTTTAAGTACAGCATAAACAGACATACCTATTACTTGATAGAAATTAAGTGTCATTAAATAGTCATAGTGCTCTCGAAAATTTTTGAAACACACTTCTTTCAACAAAGTACTATAGATGTCACCTAATAACAAACATTACGCTTGCCCAAGGTTTTGATTTTTCCATAGACCTCTAAATTAAACTTATTTCGGTGAACAGAGGACATTTTTAAACTGGAAGATAGTCAAAGGAGATTTTTTTACTATTGAAGAATTATTTGTTCTTTAATCTTCAAGTGAGGTCTTCAGCAAAGAGGATGTTTTTTTAATATAATTGCTTGATTTGAAAAGAAGAAAACCCCACCAAATTTCAAAATGATGAAAACCTGCAAAACCATTCAAGATCTGGTTTGTAGAATCATCCCTGTAATTTTTCTTATTAGTGCTTAAAATGTAAGTCAAATAAATAGGGACTTGTAGAACAGGTTGAATAAACTGAGAACATTCTTGTCAAGTCTGTGGGATAATGTCTTAGGAGGAAAAAAAAAGAACAAAAACCCCAAAATGAACCAAAGCAAAATAAACAAACAAACAAAACAACAACAAAAAAACCTTAAGGAAAGCAGCTAGAACTGCACCACTGAGCAGCACTTTTGTTCAGCAGCTAGTGTAACTTCCTGAAGACAAACTGATACCTACGAACACACATTATATTTATATTGGTAAAAAATATCATTTAACTGATATCTGACCATGAATAATCTTAAACATTGATGAAGTAGGTACACTAGATTAACAACAAGCACAACAGACCTTGTCTTTGGTCTCCTCTTTAGCAGAAGCCAAATAGCAAGTCATCAATACATGCTTACATTTCCACCTGTCAAATGAGGATAATTTACTCTTTGAAACAGTTATTGAGAAGCACTGCTCAAAGAATGAAATGTTATTACTGCTAGGTGTGCAAATGGTTTTCTTTTCAAATAGAAGGACAGCACTGAAGGGTTCACACCTGAATCCATAATTGTTGTACTGAAAATACATCTTTGAAATATCTGGGTGTTTCACTACGTAGAAATCCATGCAAGCTTTCTTTGGTCAGGTAGTCTGTTTTCACCCTGCTATATGCACAAAAATTTCATTGCTTGCAGCCAGATTGTGTCACTCTGTCCCCTTTGTACACAATGCAGACAATCAAATAGCATAGAAGCACAAAGGAAGCGGTGAAGCCAAATTCTCAAAAATAACAAGAACGAAAGCTAACTAGAGCCCACGATTCACTGAAGGCTTTTCAGAGCTCTACTTCATCCATGGGATTTTTTTCCATGCAATTTATCTTAGCAGTTTTATCACTTACTAAAAACAAGTGAAGTGTACAAAAATGCTATATTTCTTTGAAGTCTTTTAGATTTTTTTTGTTCAGTAAGGTGCTCACTATAAATACCTTATAATTTAACATTACTTTTAACAAAAGAGACGACATGAGTATGTAGAATGTGGGAAGCATAATTCATGACTTATTGTGATTTTATTAATTTAATAACAACCTCAAGAAAAACATTAATCACACTACTGTTTTTACTTTGTTGAATTTCCATTTCATTTTATAGTGAAACATACACAGGTCTTCTGCATACAGCTCTGGTTTAACTGAAGTAAAAGGGTGTTTTCCCATTGGCATTAATGAAAGCAGGATTTTCTGCTTTGCACAATTGCTGTACTTTTATGACCAGTGTAACCCAGCACAAATCCACTGCTGCTGAAAAGATAGCCTCTCCTTTCTCACACATGCATCTGCATGTTCTTGATTAGTTAGTTTTACCTCTTAGTAAAACTAGTGAAATAATCAGATTAAACAGATGCAGCATTCCCAGCTAGACATAGAAAAGTAATTCACTGTAAAACACCACAGATCTACACTGAAATTTGAAAACTCTCATCTATAAAGCATTACCAGTCTGTTCCAGGGGGGAATAAGAATAATTTCTAAGGTGTATGTCAAAGATAACTAAGAGAAGAAAGCTATGTGTTAATATTGTTCGACACAGACCTCTAAACAACAGAAATTTCACAAGTCTGAAAAATTGACAAAAAAACCCCACAGTCTCCAGCTAGTTTTAAATTTGCTAGCTTGAATTTGCAGCAGCAGACTAGCTTTCACAGCATATAGAGCTCTGTGAGCATAATTACCTAATAGATAATTGGAAGGAAAGATAAGATAAAGTTAGAAAACTGGATGAAAGTGGGGATTTTCTGTCCAGTGAAACCTTCTGATAGTTCCACTTTTTACAATTCAGGAATGAGAACGAACACACTTTAAGAGTAGCTTTTCTTAACTGAATACTCTAAAGTAAGTATGCACAAAATATAGGAAACAATATTCATTGTATTGTGAGGCAGGTGGAGACAGTATGAGAGGGAGAATTGACAGTTCTCAGAGAAAAAACCAGGTGCAAACATTTGGCAAACACTACAAGGAATATAGGTCTGAACCACATTTCATTACATTGTGACCTTTACTTATTTACCTAATGGTCGCAAACACTAGTAAGAAAAAGAAAACCTCTTGATGTCTTATTGCAGGCTATAATTGTTATGGGCAAAGAGAAATGTATTAACCCTTGCTAGCACAATTAACAAAATCACCAGGAGAGTTACTACACTTCCCCCATGTTAATACCTGCTGACTAAACTCAGTTTTTCCAGTGAGTTCGGTAGCTAGGTCAGCAACTTGAGCATAATATTTCAACACCCTTTTACTAATTGCATGACTTAATCCTTACTTACATACCTCTTAATTATGAGGACGTCAGCCAAACTTTTTTTTTTTTAAAGGGTTTCTATGTCTTTACAGAAAATGTCTGCTTCAGATTAGACCAGCTAATTCTTCTTTTGTATAATCTACCAGTGTAATAGGGCAAAATGAACAATTTTTTGGTAAGCACTTTTGTAAGTGCTACTGGAAAGTCAGAACTTCCCATATTGCTGCAGCTACTTCTTTAATCAGCAACCCCCTATTGTCCTGGTTTAAGCCCAGCTGGTAACAAAGTACCACAAAGCCTCTCGCTCACTGCTACTGCCCTTGGTGGGTTGGGGAGGAGAAAATACAAAGAAACGCTCATGGGTCTAAACAAGGACAGCGAGGGATCACTCACTGCTTAGGGTCACAGGCAAAAGACAGGCTCAGCTTAGGGAAAAAAAATAATTTACTTTATTGCCAATCAAACCAGAGTAGGTTAATGAGAAATAAAATCAAATATTAAAAGCCTCGTCCCCCCACCCCTCCCTCCTTCCCAGCTCAACTCCACTCCCAGTTTTCTCTCCCTCCTTCCCCCCAGCGGTGCAGGGTGACAGGGAATGGGGGTTGGGGTCAGTTCATCACATAGAATCATAGAATCATTTAGGTGCAAAAAGACCTTCAAGATCATGCAACCATCATCCATGCCCACATGTTGTCTCTGCCGCTCCTTCCTCCCTCAGGGGGAGGAATCCTTGCTCATCCCCTGCTCCAGCGTGGGGTCCCTCCCACGGGAGACAGTCCTTCATGAACTTCTCCGGCACGGGTGCTTTCCATGGGCTGCAGTCCTTCAGTCAAAGGCTGCTCCAGCGTGGGCTTTCCCAAGGAGTCACAGCCATTTTTGGGTGCATCCACCTGCACTGGTGTGGGGTCCTCCACAGACTGCAGGTGGGCATCTGCTCCCCCGCTCACCTCCATGAGCTGCAGGGGCATCCCCTCCTCTGCCGCTCCTCCTCCCCCTCCTTCCTCACTGACCTTGTTATCTGCAGAGGGGTTCCTCTCACTTTCCAACTGCCTCCCCACTGCAGGTTCCCCTTCCGAAATCCGCTCTCCCAGAGGCGCGACCGCCGTCGCTGAGGGGCTCGGCCTGGGCCAGCAGCGGGTCCATCTTGGAGCCAGGGAAGCTTCCAGCAGCTTCCCACAGGAGCCGGCCCTGCGGCCCCTCCCCCACTACCAAAACCCCACCACACAAACCCAAAACATCCTATAAAGTAAGAAGGCTTAGGGAAGATGGCCAGGGGTGATGAGCACATTATGGGGAGAATGACTGACTGCCACTCCCTGAAAACTCTTTACTGAAAGCTCCCTGGAGACTGTTTCCAAGGGGCTGCTAACTACCAAGCCATCAAGTGGAGAAAAGGACATCAAATTATGGGTGCCTATTTCTATTGTAAAACTGATTTTAACTAGTAAGCCGTTACCCTTAGGGGTTCCACCCGGTGGCTAGAGAATCGGGAGAAAATATTGGCACGTAAATAGTAGAAATGCATGGGGGAAAAACCTCCACACTGGAAAATGATTTAGGATATAGCTCAGTCTAAGAACACATCCACAGAACATGTATCTAGTCACCAAACCCCTAACATTCCTGAGGCAACACAGAGTCAGGTAGCTGATCATTTGGCTAGAATAAAAGTAGCACAAAACTCTGAGGCAGAATGAGTACCTGGTTACAGGGATGGCATGGACACACTGGAACATGTGATTTATTTCAACAGGCTGTGAGGAGAGGATGCACAGTGGCAAAAGCTCTGGCAAAACACATGGTAGATTCATGTCATTTTTGACAAACAATGGTACAACACATCACCATCATTTTACCAACTTCAGGGAAGGTAAACTAATTTGGGAAACTTTGCATGTAGATTATACTGATCCCTTAGAACGCACACCTGGAGAGTGGAAAGACATCCTTACAGGAGTAGAGATAGTGGTATAGGGAATGCACACCCTGTCTAAGGTACTACTGGTCTCACAACTGTTACTGCTTTACCCGAGTGGTTTGCTACTTTTCCCTCACCCAGAGAAATATAACCTTGTAATGGATAAAACTTAAAGAATAAAAGTAGTACAAGCTTGGTGTGGTTCAAGTGTTGTACAATGGATTTTCCACCCACTGTATCAACCTCAAAGTAAAGGAATGGTAGACTGATGAAATAGATTACTAAACCAGCAGCTACACAAGAGTGAATCTATTAATACTCTAAGGGGGGATCCTATCTGTGAGAACTTGCAAGTTGGCTACACAAAAGACAAACCCCCATGGGAAGTACCAAAGATAAGGGATTCATGAGCAGCTGCCCAAATCCCTGTTAAAATGAAAGTAAAACTCTCCTGAAGTCCATAAAATGAGATTGCAGTTAAACCTCCACCTCAGGGGTTATCCAGGTGACTCTCCTTTTACAATGAAAAAAGGAGCACGGGATGCTGTAGACACGAAGGGGAATGAGTTAACAATAACTGAGGTTTGGATTATGTCCAAGACCTGAGTGTCGTCTTTTGCAGAATATGTGGGTTTACCACATCACCGTAGCAGCACTGATAACTGGAACACATAACCAAAACTTGTCCTTAACAGGTTCTGCCTTTTAACATCGCCCATGGAACAACTCAAGTATTGCAGATCAGTCATAACCCACCTTTAAAACTAGTTACAGGCCTAATGCCATCTGTAATACCACAAGGACAAGTACTGACATTAGGTGATAATGTTACATTAACCCTAAGGTCTAAAGTTAAACTGAATTTAACTATATGTGGTGTCACTAGATGTGAAGCTGTACGTGGTTGTGACAGAGTGAAATGGGTACTACAGACATGTAAGGCAGCTAGTCATACACTAGTGGCCCACAATACTTACACTAACTGTACACAATGAGAAAATAACACATGGCACTTTTTTCGTAAACACTCCTAATAATCGCTGGGCAAGTAAGAGGACAAAATTAAGATACCATTTGTTCCTGATTGTGTATCTTAAAAAACAATCCAGACAACTTCTTAATAAAAGTACCCTTCAATTAATGCAATTGCATGATGGACAAGAGCCTATGATTATAGCTTCAAAATTAATGACAATGAATGTACTTTTGAACTTAACTGATATATACGCTCCTGCATGGAATAAGACTTGTACTGGTTACAGTGACCATCTCTATGACTCGTGGCTACAAAGTTATAGACCAATAGGACATGGAACTAAAAGACATATTGTTCAAACTCTTTTGGGTGAAATTGGTATAAGAATTGAATTAATTTGATACTGAAACCCTAGAAAACAAGTTGTTAGTATTAGGACAAACTGAAGCTAGGGTAACCAGAATGACCTGGAAAATGTTTAGAGGAAAGAAAAGTAAAAATACGATAACAACGAACACACAGCTCATGCTAAACCCTGATGTATGCTGGGAGCAGCACCATTATGTCAAAGCAAGAGCAACACATACACAGGACAGAGTGGACAGGCAGAGATGGAGGCTGATGTCACCTGCAGCCATCACCTTCTGCATCTTTTCAAAGTATCTGCCTGGCAGTTTCTTCAGAATCCGCTCACTCATGGAAATGCTATAGACCAAAATTCTGAGCTGAAAAGTTTAAATACCTCAGCTTACCCCTAAAGTTTTTGAAGCAGATCCAACAACAGCCAGATTGCTGAGGCTTTCATGCTCGCCAGTGCGATACGGGGGACACCCACACCATGTTGGAGGATAAAGAATGACGACACTCACCAACAGCTTGGTAACTATTTTGCTCAGACAAGTTACAAATTAGAGAACTTGTGAGTTAGAGAGTTCATGAATTAATGAAATAATGAATTAGTGAATTCACATATTGGACTAGTCTGTATAAAGATGATTCAGCCATTGTTTGATGTCTTTATATGTTGGGGGGGACAGGATTTTTTTGGAGAGGAGGGTTTTTTGTTTTTTTTTGTTGTTTGGTTGGGTTTTTTTAAATGGGCTCATAAAATAAAGTTTAATTTACAGAGTGCATTGTGCTGTAAATTTGAGAGCTCCAAACAGACCATAACAACATATGTAGATTATCATACTTCCACAGTCTGGGTCTGATCATGATCTCTGTTAGCAAGTCAAGAAAATTGGCATTTTAGAACTGAAAATTAGGAGATGGTGATTTCAAGACTTTTCAGTGCACAGCCAATGAGCATTCTGGGTTTTTTTCCTACAGCTATAAAACACAACAATATTAAACCATATGGTATATTTTTGTTTCCAAACATTATATTCCTTACATGTGTCATCACTAAAAATCAGCCAAAAATGTCCTGAAGAGACAAACAATGCAAATTATTTACTTCCTGTTAGGAGTTACATTATCATTTTTCTTCCGTGCTTACACTTCTCTAGCTACATTCCTTCTAATATCAAAATACCAATACAAATCTAATTTATTTCCAAAACCTGCTTTATTTACTACTTATGTCCAGTAACTAAAAGCACTTATGCTATGAAAGCCATAAAATATAAAGTTATGTTTCTCTTCACAAAGAGAAACATTTGTGGGTTTTAAGTTTGTTGGGGTTTTTTTTGCCCAGTTATGAAATCCGTAAAGTACCTGAAAGAAACAGATTTTCTCACCACATCAATTTAGAAAGCGTGGTTTGTTAAGTGTCTCTCTGAGATCAAAAGAAATCACGGACACCATTCATTAACATCCTGACACATAAGATAAAAATTATGCAACCTCATCTTCCTTCTGCAACCTACCCTCAGCCTAAACTTTAGAAGTATAAGACAATGTCTGGCCTAAACCTTAATTTCAAAGTTCCTTAATTTTCAAAGTTCTTGAAGGACAGGATTAAAGCTCAATGTTTTATCCCCCCCCCCCCCCAAAAAAAAAACCCCAAAACCCCACAACCAAAACCCCGCAAAATCAACCCTAAAGATAAAACTGAGAGAAAATATACCCAAAATATTTAGACTGGCTGAGAAGGAGTAAAGACAGAAGTACTGAGTAAAGTCTCATACATTTCCTATAGGTCTGGCCAAATATAAAGTCTTGGGAAAACAGAATATCACTATTTTCCTCATTACTTCCTTATGGTATAAACACCTTTGCCTTGAAAAAAAAAATTTATAAATTTAATCTCAGGAGAGGTTAAAAAAATTCCAGAGGCAGTAAAAGGAGTAGGACCAAATATAAGTACGTACTTGTTAGTAGAAACTGTGCAAAACTGGAGTCAGATCCCACTTCCAAGTTAATCACCACTAGATGATGAGAGGGAATAATATGACACAGAGAGAGAAGAGGGGGGGGGGGAACCCACAGAAAACCCACCAAGTTTCAGCTTGGCCTTCTACTGAAAAAAAAAAAAAAAAAAAAAAAGACAAATTTTGTTAACTACTCTATCAAGCCTAAAAAAGTTCAAAACCAGAAAGTAACTTCAGGATAATGGTAGCTCTGCAGGGAAAATTGCATTTTACTACCATATAAAATATTGTGACAGACAAGGTGTTTCTGAAGTACCCTCAGAAAGTGTATTATATTAGCAGTCCATGTATAGCTAAATTCCCAGGAGAAAAGTTAAAGGACAAGCACATTAAAGAAAGTGACTGAAAGACTATAAACCACAGAGGGATTTAAGTGAAAGGAGTACTTGGGAAATAGCTGAATCTTCTTCTGATTTAAGTCAGAAGCAAGACAGGATTATCCAAAAAAAACCAAAGAAAATAAAGCAATCACTGTAACACTGAAATAAGCATTTTACACTGTTCAACAATATAAAGTATACTGTTCCTCAATATTCCAATATTCATGGTAAGAAACAAAAATTCCCTGACTCAAGAGGAGGAATTCTTTCTATTGTTAGTAGTAGCTTGCTTCTGCTGAAGGTTTTCAGAATTCGCATGAAGATACATAGGGTAAAATTTTACGTGTGTGTATATATATAATTTGTAACTTCATGAAAAGAAACATTAAGTAGCCCTGAGTGGCCCTCAGGCTGGCCACACCAGTCACATTGCCAGTTTATCCTCATTTGCTATCTTTCCCCATAACCTACTCCAATCCAAGTGGAAGTGGTCCTGCCCATTTTAGAGAAAATAAAATCTCTAGTCTAACAGCAGTTCTTTTGAAAAAAAGGCATGCTATACAGAAGTCCTGAGTGATCTGCTCTGAGTAGGAGAGCTGGATTCTATGATCTCTAGAGGTCCACTCTAACCTCAGCCGTTCCATCATTCTCTGAGCAGTGCGATTCCTGAGGAGCTGTGCTTGCCTGCTTCTCCCAGTTTTAATAACATTACCATAACAGCCAGGAAACAGGAGGAGAAAAAATAAAAATAAAAATCAAGACCACAAATTTTGAACCTCTGAATATGTAACTTTTAGCCAAATGGTTCACAAACACCATGTAAGTAGAGAGAACTGTCATAATAGGCCCATTTTGTGACAACACTGCCTTAGAAGCAGCAGTTCTACATTGTTGTCAAGAACCGTATAGTATATCCACATTTTTTACTTCTGCAATTCTTCCAGCTAATTTCTTTTTAAAAATCAAGTAATTTTAGAATGTAAATAAAATTTAATAGGAAGAATATAGGAATACCTGGAGTTATTGATTTTCATGTGAACATATTCATGCTCCAGAACTTTGTTCTAACCAACTTTATTCTTGAACTTTTAAAAAACACCAGCAGATTATGGGGGGGAGGAGGGGAGGAAGGCATTTTGTTTTCAATGTTGCATATTATAAGTATTGATTTGTTATTTACATACTCTAAATAGCAAAATCTTGATATTCTATTATACATGTTAGCATCAGAATTCCCTCACACAGTTACAGAAAAAATAAACACATTGTGTCTCTTTAAGAATTCAGTGACATATGGGAAAGATTTTCTCTTAACTACATTCCCATTTAATCCATTTTCACTATAACAATTGAAAGGTAAACCCAGACTATCTGCTTCAAAACACCTGCCAATTTATCTTATGGTTCAAGGGGAGTAATGTGTTTTCTTGGAATTTTCTTGTTTCCATTCCAAACTAAAAAACAACACAAAACCAAATTAAAAAAGCCACAAAGCATGCTACAGTTAACACTTACATATTTAAGACTGCTACAATCCACTCTTGAAAATCTCTAATTTGCTAAGAACTGGATCATTTTATGGGATTATATTTATATTGCTTCTGTAATAGATATTACGGTCTACAAACTCTCATCCATGCATCAAACAAATATTCTAGAAAGAAATGCAGTTTTAAAATGTCTTGATACGAAACCTGATTGCATATTAACAATATACAATTCAACTGGGTAACTTTTCTACTTGATTTATCACAAGTCTCTGCTTCTTGTTTCCAGGAGATAGAATAGAAATGCTGATATACAAAGAAAAGATTTGTTCTTAAAATAAGTTTGCAGAAAGCAAGAGACACTCAAAAGTACATCTACTCCTCACACACCAGACAATACTTGAATCTGTAAATGAGTTTAAGTATGTGAAGTTTGGAATGATTTAATACTTGGCTAATTTAGAACCAAGCAGCACCTAGAAAGACAAACAGTGGATATATGCAAAACCAGAGATGTAATTAGTTAGGTATGAGAAAAATTTTAAGAAAGTTAAATCCAAATACATACCACAGTACAGAACTACTCTGAAAATAAGGACTGTTACCTTATATTTCACATAACTAACTTTTTCTTGTGGTGGAGGGGTAGCCAGATTGTTAAAATCTGGAAGACAAATCCCTATTTGATTACCCTTTTTCATCTTTAGATATTTCTCTTCCTTTCTGAGAAAAGATCTATGGTGCATGCCTAATACTATTCTCAGGGAGGCACTTGGCTTCTTATAGAGATAAGATGCCACACAATTTTCTTCTCTCTTCATCACTTTCTAAGCTAATTGAATTAGAATAAAAGTAATAGTCTTATTTCCACTATGGGGTGGGCACTGATACAGCAATGTGGAAAGGCACAGCTGTAAGGCACAAGAAAAAAAGAAAAAAGAAGAACATGTATAAACCTTGACTTTATCCCCATAAACCTGTTCTGTCAACAGAAATCGTGACTATTCAGAGCACTGTGTGTGAAAAAAAGTGGTGCATTAGAAAAATCAAGTATTCCCAGATACTTCCCAGGCTGAAAGTTGATTCTAAGCACAGGTGGAAATAATTCAGAAACAGATATAACTGCAACAGCAACAATTAGCAACTTGCAGGAAATATTTAATACTCCATAAAGTTCCACAAAATTTCATATTTGGACTGATGTTTTTATTGAAACTATTAACTTTACTGTGATTCCTGTAACCATGAGATAATATATTTCTCTCAATGTGTGAATAGCTTCTGTAAACTACAGTGGAAATTTTCTGTGCCAATAGGACAATTTCACCACAGCAGCAGTCAAACCAGCATGGCTAAAAGCTTTTAAGAGCAGAGAATTTTTTTTTTTTTTTTCTTTCCACAGAACAAAAGCACACCTGGGTAAAAGAGATTTGGGTCTTTTAAGTTACAGTAAGGTGCCAACAATTAAAAGCAGTAACTAAGGACAAGAATTCTTTCACAGCATATCTTACATTGTTTTTGCCAATTGTGGTCTTAGAAGTTCCTGCTCAAAATGAAATGCTGTAATTCTGTTTGTGAAAGGGTGCACCAGAAGAGAACTTGGTCCACTTCTCTGTTGTCCTACATACTGCTTTTCCTTTTACCATTTTCTCCCCATGTCTAAATCTCCATTTTAAAGTAAAATCCTCTTCACTGTTTCAATTTCTTTTTAAACACATGAATATATTTTATATAATATTATACAGGTTATATACATACTGTACACATACACATTCATAAAGAGGACAACTTGGAAGGTAGTCACAGATTACATTAAATTTAAAGACTAAACATTCTACTCCTTTGGTTTTTTTTTCTTCTACTTTTTTGGCTGCCACTTTCAATAAACTCTAAGCAGTTTGGATACTACTTCTTCAAGATAAGAATCAATATTATATACTCATTGTGATTTAGGTCTAACGGTTAACACAAGTCATTACATATCATTGCAGTAGCTTCCAAGATCTTTTACATTGACAAGCTGATGTTTCTTCACATGTATTTGAAGCTGTATTCAAATCCTTGGGGTTAGATATAGGTAACATAAATATTTGTACGTACAGATGTTGTCATTTACAACCTATAAGGCCAAAAGCAGCTCTGAAGTACTGCTTTAAATATAATTTACAGTAAGTTCATTTCCCCAAGAATGTTTTGATTACAAACCTTCACAATATATCAACCATATTTTTTAATACATTTGAGTCTGTAGAACTGATACTCATTTCTTAGCCACTGCACTTGAAAAAATAAGTTGTTTAATCAGATCATGGGGGGGGGGGGGGAGGGGGGGCGCAAGTGTGAAATGTACAACTTTCCCAGACAATCTCCGACAGAACTAAGTATTAAGCAGAAGCCAAGCCAAGCTTAACCCAATTTAACTAACTGTAGCTTTTGAAACACAAGTTTGCTTGGCTAGCTCTCCTTTGAGGTTGCCTATCACTTTTTATTTGGATATGATCAAGAAGAAAAGAGGCAAAGTCAACTTCCTAGGTAATTAGGGTAAGTGAACTGTCAAAGTTTTAGATCTTTTCAGGGTAACATACTTACAAATAGTTCTACAAAACCCAGTGGAAAACTCTAGACTAAGCAAGTAGCTGACTCAGAGTTCTAATCTGATCTCATTGATTCTATGTGGAGATTGGTAATCTACCATGGAATACCTTTATTGTCTGAATGATACTCTGTATGATTTTAGGAAAGACAGGCTATGAATAAATTATCTTTAAAATAACTTCAATTCATGCCAAATTCAGCATGTATTTAAACTAAACAAGGGTAATTCATACAAATTAATTCATATCAGTTAATATTCTGATCTAATGGGCATCTCCTGAATAGCACAGAGATATTTTTTTAGAACAATAGTAATCTGTTCTCAATCTTGAAGCAGGTAATTGTTTCGGAGTAATAGGGTTCACATTAGTTAATATTGGTTCAGTCAATTATGGCTAAAGGTGCAAATGAATACTTCGTGCAATTTATGAAAACATATAAGCATCCTGTTCTTCAGGCACAACAATATTTGCTCTTAATCCCATTAAAATGGTTTGATTTTTTTTCAGCAGTTCCACAGCTGAGGCAAAGAATAATCAAGTGTATAAGTCTTCCTCTTCTGTTTGCACAGAAAGCAGAGTAAGTTAGTTTCAGTGAGTATTTAATGTGACAAACATTTTTTACCCCACATTGAAATGAAAAGCAGTGTTAAGGGTGTCACAGCCCCTTTACGGGAGATGAGTAGGCTAAGCAGGTAGCAGGTTGCTCAGCTCAGTTGTGACAGAACCAGTTGTCAGCCAATAACAGAGAATGTCAAAAGACTCCACACAATCAGAATGGTCAGTGTGTTAATACAGGACATGCAGCTCAGCCCGTACACACATGCACTATTTTGCTTATACTAACAGACAGCCCTTTGGCATGACAAAATATATCTGTCATGGCTTTGCTCTGAACTTTCCAGAAAGAGAGAAGACTCCGAAAATGTATGGGAATAATAAAAAAGACATACACCATCCACAAGGTTAGATCAGCCTTTGAGTATGTCAATCATAATTGGTTTTAGAAGTCTTAAAATTTACAAGCATTAAAGCCAGTTGTAAATTAAAGTCAAAGAAGAAAACTGAAAACATTTCATTCAGCTGTTCATTTTCATCCAGGCTGTTTGTTAATCAGTCTAAGATATCTGAAAGATATATATTTAAAGCTTACTTGCAAATAAGCTTACAGTACGCTATTCAGACCAAAGACCATTGTATCATGTCAGGTTCTCAATGGTTAGATTCCTTTCCCAGCCATTGCTAACATTAGCATTCTACTACTACTACTTAATGTTTTATTTATTTATTTTTAAAGCCAAATTAATCTCTTTGTGAGCACCTCTGTAGAGTTCTTATTGGATACAGCCAAAATTTAAGATGTTCAGCTACTCCCAAATGGCACTGAGGACTTCAAAGATCTGTGGTTTTGTTTGGGTTTGTGGTTCCCCCGCCTCCATTTTTCAGATTGGGCTATAGATTAGGCCAGCTGGGCTCCTTTCAATTTTAAAAGGAAGTTGAAAAAGGCAAATGAAGATGGACTTCTTTAACCATTCTGAAGAGCACTTTACTGAACAGTAATTAGGTCAGACACAATGCTAAAACCCGTCCATCCAAGCAGTAGAGGTCACTTAAATGTATTGTATCATCACAGGTTTATCTTCTATAGTTTATACCACATTTCTAACAACTTTTTGTGATACCCAGGTGGAAAGTGACTTTAAACTGGATAGCTTCACTTTCATTTACAGCCTGGTTTTCCTCACTAACAAAAACAACACTGAGGGGGTTTATTTTTTTGTTTGTTTTCAGTATATGAAGATGTAAAGGCATATCCCTGAAAAAGTTAATTTTTTAATCCCTGCATATAGCCTGAGAGATTCTTCAATTTTTTTAAATTCTTGACAATATCTTAAAATCATATGCTTTATGATACGAGATATTTTCGTTATAGTTGAAATAATTTATGATCTTTTTCTATTCAAAACATGACCTACTTTCACAAGCAATTTCATAACACTGGGAATGGGGAAAATTAATCACAGGTATCCGATGCATTGTTTCACACGAAGGTGTAAAACATTCCAATGCTTATTAGGACACAGAACAATTTTTCTTCAAAACACTACTCAGAGTTACTCTGGAAACAAGTGATTTTCCCACCCACATAAGTAGACAAGTAAGAATGCTCATGAATATTTTGTTTTCTTTGGGCCAGAGCCTGTCCCTTTAGCTTGTTCAACTACTTTGATATAGTTGTATCAGAATTAACAACTCTGCTTTGCAGAGATGTACTCAGTTTTATCAGAATAGTTTTAGAAGCCTTTTTTTTTTTTTATAATTTTTAAAAGAATATTCTTTAAAGAAAATTACTTTTTGGACATTTATATGCAATTATTCTTACTTGTTCTTAACCATTTCAGTATTTAAACACCATTTTATGTCTTTCAACTGTTCAAGGAGTCCTTTGTGGGATTTAATGCTGTAAGATAGTGTCCTGTGATGACTCCAACTCCATTGAGCGTTCTTTGAGGCAAATGTACTTAAGAAAAAATTCATATTGTCACATAAGCCATGGTTCTACAGTTACTAGAGTTGTCACAAAATAATCCACAGAGTACCATGTTTTGCATCCTAGACGTCACTTAAATGCATAGACAAGCACCTCTATTTATTCTTTCAGTGCCCACAGCAGGCTAATGAGTAGTCCCACCAGAAGATAAGAAATTAATTGTATAAGTAATGGTTACTCAGCATACTTTCTTTTGAATATTGTCCTTCAGACAGAGGGGAAGTTGGCATTCTTTTTCTAACAGATACTTACAAAAATTATGGAGAAACCTTCAAGTCACCTGAAAATACATTTTAAAAAAAATAAATCAAAATAAGAGCTTTTATGGAACTTCCTCCCTGGTATTCCTCCAGTAACGTGATTGACATTAAATAAGAATGGATTTGGCATAAAACCTGTCCCATTTAACCCAGTGTAAATCAGACCTAGATTACTCAAATCAGCATGAGCAGATAATCAAGTTGTTCAGGGAAGATCATTTTCACAATAAACCAGTCAATGAAAGATTACTGTACAGACTACAAAGGGAATACGAGCAAAAGTGTGCTTTGATTAGAAACCTGCTTTTCCAAAGGAATGCAGAATATGGTTTCTGGCAGCCTTAACAAGAAATTAATACCAAGAAAATGCAGTTTATATATATAGATACAACTTCATGTGATGTCAGTTAAACAAAAAGTGAATCTCAGTTGTACAATCCTGTTAATACCTTATTGAAAGACACGGGGAGGGGGGAAAGGGGTTTCTAACAGCTTGGAAAAGAAAAGCCCAGTAAGGGTCCCTACAAATGGAATGGACTATTAATAACAATAAAAGTGTTGTTTAGAAGCCAATTTACCTATTTTATCAGTTATATAGTTACCAGACATAATTGTAACTGCAATAAAGATCTCCTATTTTGGGAATGCAGGAAAAGTCTTGTACATTAAAGCAGCCCTTACAAAATTGTGAGATTAATGTTCAGTTTTCAGTTACCATTGTAACTTACTGAGTTATGTACAGTGGAAGACTCAAAGCTGAGAAAGAAGTGAAAAGTAGAAACAAGGAAGCTAAAGAACAGACAGTCATTAAAGAGGATGGACACAGAGAATTTCTAAGAAAACAAGTTATACATCAATCCGCATTAGGAAAACAAAACACAGAAAATTAAATTGAGGATTTCGATATTACTCAAAGATTTGTTGTTATTCTTTCTTCCCTTTTCTCCATTTTACTAAAATATATTTTAATATAAATGCAAATAAAGTACTTATCTGTTTGCCATAGGACTTCCCCTAAAACTGCTGCTTCCAAATGCAGTTTGCTTGGGATACCTCCATCATAGAAAGGTAATTGCCTTTAGACTTGCTGGCGACTACTTATTAGATAGGTCATATTTATGGAGTTCACAATGCACCATAACCACACCCACAGTCTTCTCAATTAAAGTAACAATAATGACATTAGGAACAGCACCTTCCACATGTATATAAATGGCATAGAAGGAACTGTTTCCTACCTCCTCTAGGGCGCCAAATTTCATGTCTCTCTCTGGAAAAACCTTGCATTGCACAAACAAGGACCCTTGGAACAGGAAAGTTCATGCTTGTGTGATGATTTTTTTTTTTTTTTTTACTCTATTTTAATACCTTGGTAAAACTGTTAGTGATGGACAGCAGGACATGTCTACTCAGCAGCCTGGAAAGCTTGCATGCACCATGGTGCCCTATATTCCTTTTCTTGATGCTGGAGCATTCAGTGGGTTGTTTACAGTTTTTGAAGTGGACAAAATCAAGCCCAACAATGAAAAGCACTTCAGAAAACATGCTACATATGCCTGTTTACAGATCCAATTAATGTAGCCTGAATGTCAATGTTGAAATTGCTTTTCCCTTGGAATTCTGCTTATACTTTTTTCTGTAGCTGTATTATTGTAGTGGCTTCTTCATTTACTAGCAACTGGTATAAGTATTTGATATAGAAAAAAAGGCAAAAAAAAAGTAGAAAGCAGTATTTTCATAAAAATAGCAAATACTTCATTGTAAGAATATTTCATAGGCTACAAAAATATAGATAGTTGAACTAAAATTTGCACTAGTAGTTTTTCCTGACAGAATACTGCTTTAAATGTCCATATGTTCTTGCCAATTATACTTCAGAGGAAAAGGGTAAAACAAAACTTGTTTAATAAAAGTGGTAGTAGACATGTTTCTTTATTCTGAATGCTTTATGAAAAGCAATTTGGAACATAAAATTTTATTTTTCTGTTTGTTAAATCTAGCAGATTCTAATGGAATAATGGTTATCCATATGGAATTATTATTGTAGGTAACATTTGCTAGTCTCTTCAATCCACAGAAGAGTCAACTAGTAGAATATCAAATTTGTACGCTTTAAATGATTCCAAGATTTACCCCTCTTGGTGCTAAAGTCAACGACAGCATCTCAAGTCTGTTCATTACCAGCTGCTTTAGAGTATTCATGTTCTAATGATTTATTTCTCAGATCTACATGGTTAACATTAAAACCTTATATTTAAGGTGAAAGAGTGGCTTCAATTCCAAATCAGCTACAAGCAAATACATAAAAATGACAGACATCTTATTTCACATTTTTCATTAAGTTTTCTGTAGAATTCTCCAGGAGGTTTCATGACAGAGCAATATAACTAGTTCTATTAATGATACCCAACATATTACAAAAATCCTTTTATCTTCATTATACTATGCAAGGAATTGCATTCAGAAACTCCAAAAAAAAAAAAGTAGGTTTACTAACATAGGTAATCTAAACCAAAAACTAGGCTTCTAGCAATCGGATTATTCATAGCAAAGTCTGCTTCACAACACAGTTCTCACTGATTATTACAACCAAGACACAAAATGCAGCTATCTCGATAGTCCATAGGAGGCCTGTTAGTAGCATTTGTTAAATATACTTATTAAACTCATCAATATTACTTTTGACATTTGGCTCTTGGTTCTCATTGGTGATGGATCATCCATATAGTCTTGTACCATCTGGGATATTTGCCTTTCAAATACTGACAACCCAAATATCTTTCTCCAGGACCAACAAATCATAGTCTCAATAAATTATATTTCATTGCATTAGAATAATATTGTATAGCTATAACACACTTTTTTCTTATCCTATCACCAGATATTTTCTGAAGTAATTTACAATTCTACAACTCATTAGTGGAATTCATGGAAATAGAAACACTGTGAAAACGCTGCTTTCTAACAAAAAAATGCAATATGAACTGCTGCAAACTCGTAACTACTGTCATGACACTTCTGTTCATAATACCAATAATGATTAAAAATTTACCAAAGCTTTACCATTTTATCCTATTGCAGATGCATTTCACATAGTGATTTAAAAAAAGTTTTCAGTATTGAAACAGTATAATCTTTCAACTTTCTGCATTTACTGATTTCTAAATCAAAAATAAGAAATAATCATTTAATAAGCTACCACTTCGAAAATTTTGAAAACTTACCTGGTTATGGTAAATAAAGATCTTACTACATCTGAAAAACAAGCTATATTTAATAGGGTGTTAGCATTAGTACTACCCGATAGTAATGAAAAGGACAGAAGAGAAAAATCTAGCTAGTTCTAACTTAGCCACATATTTCAAATACTATCTGTTTTCTGATCTTCAATACTTTTGCTGGATATTTAAGATTATTTTCCTCCTAACCATCAGCATGATAGTAACCCATACTTTGTCCCTGAAGAGAAATACAAGAATTAAACAGTAAACCCACAAGCTTAAGACCCCTTACCCTCTGGATTTGCTGGGCTCTTGCTTCTCAGTGTTACAGACACATGTATAAACAACAGAATTTCCTGCATCCTTTTCTCATCTGCACAGTACTGGGACTTGGCCAACGGAATTACTTACAGCATTAAGGCCACTCCACAGTAACTTGAACAAGATTCTCATTGGTCAGGCTTTATCAAAACTAGAACCACATTTTTAAGCACAAGTAATTTATCCAAAATAAAACTTTCTGCCATATTTTCACTAAGTATTGTTTTATTCAGTTTTTATTTCTCCCTCCCTTTCTAAACGGAAGACTGTGACCCCAGTCCCCCAAATATTAGGTATAAACTTGAATTGATTATTCTAATCACAGTAGTTAAAGCACAGGTACCAGTCTTTTCCAGGTTGGGTAGATTCTTAATGCTACTACTTACTCTGAGTATACCTCCTGAGTTTTAAATACCTTATAATAAGACCAGTTTTTCCCTCTGCATGACTTTATATCATGTAGCTAATACACATATTTTCATAATTTTCTCAGTAATTAGCCAGAGCCTGTTCAACATTATTATGAAAAATTCTACTATTTTAGATTATCAGAAATATGAAAGAGGAGGAAAGGTAAAAAAATGGATTTTGAAAAGCTCATTTCTGAATAATGAAATACCTTTACATTAAAATTTACACTATTAAAATAGGAGGTAAGAAATATTTCTTAAAAGAATATAAGCCCAAACATTTTTGTAACTGACATGCGACAGAGCATGACACCACTGTCCCAAGACTGATATCACAGGTCATCTAGGCGGCAGCTCCTCGAGGCATAAAACTGATATAGACAGACACAGCTAAAATGATTTGCCATAGCTCTGAAAAGCTAAATATTTCTAATAAAAAAACCCTCATCATGTACAGAATACTGAGAATTCCTATGTCATGATCTCAGACTGAGAAGCCAGATTTCTTTACTCATAGCTTTAAGGAACCTTCCTTACTAACATTCCACCACCTAACAGCAGTATAGCAGGTAGTCTTTTCATCATGAATAGCAGCTACAGCTGCAGGACTCTTCACTTAAGGGAATTGTCTGATACTAGGATTATTATTTTTTTTTTAAATTTATTTTAAGGACATGAACAAGCAAAACTTCCCACTCCTATCAATTATATGGGCATTATGTGACTTCTGTGACTCGAGAAATCTATTCCACTGCCAGGAGACAAAAGATGCTCAGTAAAAAAGGTGAAAAACCCCCCTAGACATTTCTATTAAAAACAAAACAAAACACAACAACACAACAAAAAAAATCCACATCCAAACAACAAAAACAAAGAAAAAACCCAACCAAAACCCAAACCAAAGCAAAAAAAACCCCAAACCGACAGAACCCCCCCATAACACAAAACAACCCCAAACCAAAGCTAAAAAAACCCATACCACAAAACAACCCCAAACCAAAACACCACACAAAACCAAAGCTTAAGTCTGTATCAAGTTAAAAACAACAAAAAAACCCAACAAAACCAAAATCCAAACAATAAAATAGTAAGACAACAGCTACTTTATGTACCTTTCGTGGTTTCTTTAGCAACTACATATATCTTACCTCCCACTAAGATAATGTCTGGCTACGTTCCATTATTCCTACTGTAGGAAATCAATTCACATTTTAAAAATCAAGTTATATACACATGATAACTTACATGGTATGTTATTCCTTTGTAACTAATCACTTTTCCACCCATTCATGAGACACAGAACTCACTTGCCACCTGTCTTCACTTCCTGCAATCTCTGAATGCATCCATGGAGCCTGTTCCATTGCCCATACCTCAAACAAATTCTCAGTTTCTGAAGAAATTGATGCACATTTATTTTATCTGAGAGGAAATTAAGTAACGGATCACAACTGAAAATACCTTCAGAAGTGAAAATTTGTAACAGAGAATTTATCATTCAAAAATAATAATAATTTTAAAAAACACAAAAAAACAAACAAATGAGTCAGTACACCATGTGAAAAAAGGTAGTACTATTGGGAGTACTGCTAAGGATATGTCAAATTCTTTGTCATGGATGTCTTAAAAATCCTCAGAACCTCTTTTTCAGTTCTTTTCTCCTGGACATCCATTTAAAAACAAGACAAAAACAATCATTGTCATTAACTACTTTTTGGGAAGGAAAACTACTCTTCAGGAAAAAAGGCACAAAAAAGAATCATGCATAATAGACCAACAGTATTACTATAACCAAAACTCAGGTTCTATTCTGTTATATTCTATAGTAATCGCCAATTCCTTGAGGAATCTTGATTTTATACCATTGTTAAAGATGCATTCAAATTTAATAAAAAAAATTATACTGTAAATTTGGGAAATTACCATGTGAAATTGTGTGGACCAAACTGTGCAGATGACAGCTTTTATAAGCTTTGATGAAATATATCATCGACTTTGATAAGAGAATCAAATTTATGAAACAAAACAAAACCCCAACAAAACCAAAACCTTTTTGTACTAAATAAGCTTGTGGATTGCAAGTCTTCATGATACTAGGGAACTACTAGAGAAAGTACTATGAGGTACTATCAGGGAAAGGTAGGAAGACACCTGACACACCTACAGTGCTAGATTTGATAAGCAATTTTACATGTTTATTGAAAAAAATAAGTGGAATAGCCAGCTAGTTTTATACTTTTACTTGCAAACATATCCTTCCTTTTCAGTCTCACATGACCATTGACCTTGATGTAGGCCTATCTCTGTAATAATTACAGAACAGATTTTGCCAACATGAAAGCTTGCTCACACATGACCTTCACATAAGGAACTGAATTGTCTTCCTAGAAGTCTCCAGGTATATAAACTATTCTTACTAAGTACATACTAAGAACATTCATACGCTCGTCAAGAGAATGAGACTGTGGTCATTCTTTTTGTAAGAAAATTGTACAGTGAAAATATGATAAAGACTGTAGGCAGCATCAATAATCTAGAACATATGTTTTGATATGGTTGGCTTTAGCTGTCAACTGGACTGTTGCATCCCTGACTAGTGTGGGATAGACTCCCTTCACTTTGAGTACATTTGAACATTGGCAGTATGCCTGACCTGCTTTTTCCAAGATCCACAGAGAAGCATTAACAGAACATGAAAGTTAAATTTTGATTTTTTAAATGTCAAGACCCATCCCTTTGGTGTCACAAAGGAAAAGACCTGATCCTTTTCAGGATTATTGAGCCAATGAAGAAGATTATTTAATTTGTCTCAAAGGAGAAAGTTAGAGCAAGTCTTTTTCAAAACATAGAAGTTAATAATATTTACTATATTGATGCAATTTCCTTAGCAGATATAAGAAATTAAACCACATTATTGTTCAAGCCAAAACCAATAAAGCACTTCAAGTACAAATAGTAATAAATCAGAACATTTCTATTAGCTAAATTGGAAAATAGCAAGGGGTATAAAATGCTAAAATTGGAACCTTTTAAAATTGGGCTTCCTGAAGCATTCTCAAAAAACCACATAAATAGGTCAGTTCTTTTTTGTTGATGAAACTTGTTTTTAATCTTACTATTATTTCATAGTATTCCTCACAATTTCATACAAGTGAAGAAATAAACATCACAATGCATTTGAAAATATAAGGATAGAAGGTCATCCTTTACTGTACCTCAACCCCAGACATGCTCCCTTAGATGATGAAAATAAATAGAAGACAAATTGACAGTAGAAAGTACCTTCAAAGCATGAAGGAGAAGAAGACAAGGGCAAAAAAATCATATAATTTTTAATCTCATCTCTGCAGCAACAGCAAAGACCAAACTTACATAATAAATCAAACCTAGGAAGATATAGTTAGTTACAGAAGAGATAAGTCAGTAACAAAAAACACCAGAAATGAGACACCACAAAACCTTGTGTATAGACTAGTCAGTGTGGAAAAACATGCTGTAATTCTGTTTCTTTGATACACAGAGTAGGAAGAAGACACAGTGTACTTGTTTTCTAGAAACTCTCTCTAAAATTAGAAATTGAAAAGAGGGATAATGTTTTTCCCCCACTTTCTTCCAAGTTCTAGCATGTACTAAACAAGCAATAGTAACGAAGCTTTGCTTCTGTTTTTTCAATTCAGTAGTATTAATATAACATCATCCATTAACAATACTAACCTAAAAACTTAAGTAGTGATCTTTGAACGAAATTATCATCACATAACCAGATTATTTATCATAAAACCTTCAAAGCAGACAACAACAGGCTACACACAGGCATAACAGGATTACATGAATAAAACCACTTACGCATTTAACACCTCTCTCCTACCTAAGTAACTTTAAAATGGAACATAAAACTTACAAGCAACATCAAACAACAACATCTTAAGAAAACCTCTCAGTTTTGTTCTAACATAGCAGTAAAACACACCAGGAAGAAGCTTATATAGAGGTAATACTTTGCCTAGCTCGTTAGTCCAGTTCTGACTTCACCTGTGCAAGTTACATTGATTCACAGGTGCAAAGAGTTACAACAGATAAATGTAGACAATTTATCTTGTACAGGTCTGTGCTGCTGATTGAAGTTCTTCTTTGCTTATTAGAAGTGAAACAAGAAAAACTACATATTACATTTGACTGGCGTTAGGCTATTCATTACTTCACAGCACGTATAGTGAAGTTGTGGTAAATTACTTTTGTTCTTAAAGATCCACTGTAAATATAATCTTCACTCTCTGTTGTTCATTACACTCTTTAGTGAAAACTAACATGAAACAACTGAAACTGGATTGCTCATTATAACTAAGTATACTTCAACAGGCCTCAGCTTGGCAGAACTACCACTGATTCCCAACATCCAGAAATATAAACAGAGCAGGTTATAAAGTAGGCTTTAAATTTGAAGATTCCTGTACTCTAGAAATTATTCTCACATGGTAGCAGAATTTGAGCATTTTATGTTAAAAAAGAAACAAACGAACACACAAAAAAACCCTAGGAGAAGCCAACTCAGTTATTTCAACTGTTCCTCATTTTATTCCAGGTATCTCCTGACTGTTTGATGGTTATTTTTACAGGAAACTATGGAATTTGCAAGAGGACAACACTCCAGCAATTTTAAGGTGAGAAATAGAAGCAAAAATGCAAAAAGAATTGTTCTTTTGTGATATTTGTATTATTTTCTACTGAATGCCTACAGAAATGTTCCCCCTCTCAATGCATTTTAAATAACTCAACAAAATAGTTTCCAAATAAAGCCTCAATAAAAATATCATTAAAAATTTCTGGTACATCTGATAGAGAAAACACTAATGTAACTTCATAATTTATGACTGCAATTTACTGTTGAAGCAATGAAATGTTGAAATAGAAGCAACATACTTTAGAAGAATTTTAAATGGAATCAAATTAACACTAAATTAAGCAGTTTCTTTTTTTATGAAGGAAAAAAGGTTGTTTCTAGTCTGAAACGTCAATATGAAAAACTAGAAGGAGTTGAGTCAAACAGATATGGTTATTCTTGCTCTTCAGTGTAACCAGAGTGTATGGAGAGGCTGCCTTGCCAAACCTTTCATTAACTGCACACAGGTGTGATGCTGCTGTGAATTCTAGATTTGTTCCCTGATGCACTGATTAAAAGATATGCATATGTGGTTGCAGAGAAGATGGAGACTTCGCAAATTTTTCATTTCATCACCTTCAATCAAAAACAAATTCCTGACTTTGAATCAGTACTAATCAACACATTCTATAAAAGAAATCAAGTAATCTCTACGTATATTTCAGGTGAAAAATGTGAAAGGACCTCCATTGTAACAAGAATTATGAAGACTCACATTTTTATGGAAAATTTATTTCTTGATGAATCATTCATATGCTCAGATATCTTGGTTTGTTTTCCTCAGATATCAATTTTAAAACAAATGTATTTTTTCAGAAAATGTTGACAAATACCGTAATGAAGTGTACAAGAATTATGAGTATCTCCCAACATCACATTGGGAAGGCTGCAGGATGAGATACTACTTTTCATCCTTAGAATGTGACTGCTATTTATAAGTACAGCTTTAGAAACATCCTTTTCTTTTTCCTCCTCCTGTAACCTAAGAATAATAGTAACTTCCGCGTGAATACCTCTGCTCTAGACAGGATTGTAAAAGCAATGTGATGTGACTAGTGTTTCATCAGACCACACCTAAAGCAGGGAAGATATCTAAATTTGCATTATAAACACCACCTAACCCATTCTGAAAAAACAATTCTTTCCAATTTTTCACAGTAAATGAAAACTCGTAATTTTACTTTTTGATCTAAAAGTAGTTATTTCTTTTACTAGGATAGCATTACTGCAGGTACTCAATATTCAGACAGCAACAGTGAGTGCCACAAAAACTTTAAGCACTGTAAATACAGCTACTGAGTTAGAAAGTTATGGTTTATTCACTTTTACAAGCAACAGTACCTCTCTGGCTGTAGAGCTGCCATTCTCAATAATGAAAACATCTTGTATCTTCAGCATTTTAAGTGACAAAATTTGGCAAGATTGAAGGTTCTATGTTATTAATAAAAAGAATGTTTTCATTTAGTTTTCTGAATATCTGGACTTCATTTGTATCTATTTCAGAAAAGAAGCTATCACAATTAGTTCTTTAAATCAGTAGATTATAAATAACCGAGTAAAGATGTGTTCCTGACTTTTTTCCTGTAGTCCAAAATGAAGATGAACATCAGCAGTGTACAGATGTTGAAATTTAGTGTCTTAGCACTGCTTATAAGTCAATGGCAGTAAAAAAGGCCTTGAAAAGCTTGAATATATTTAAGATCTTGCTCCACGCTCCTGTGATGACTTTGATTAGGTCAGTTGTCCTTTCCTACAATTAAATCAGAATTAGAATCCAGATCACATTTCTATGTAGAAGGCCAAGCATGAGTCTGTTTTTTGGGTTTGGATCAATGTAATTATGTTTGGTTTTCATACACAAATAATAATTACAACAATAGAATACTTTTATCTTTCTGCAATTTTCTTTACTCAAGGCTATTCTGCACCACTAAAACATGATAAAAAATGTACTGCTTTTGTATAATTCAATAAGTAATTTTAGTTAGTAGGGAATTTCTCAGCAGCCTAATGAGAAAAACAGGGATCTCCCCTGCTAGCTTTTACTCTATTGTTCATTAACCTACCTGTTATTGTTGTAAAAATTAATCACAGTTTCAAAACAAATATTATTAATCACCCAGGACTACTATATATGGCATAAGACCATACCATTGAGAGATACACAAACTACTTCCTACAGTATTACTGAAGAGCGTAAAATAAAAGAATGCATTGGTCTGGGCAGAACATCAGGCAAATGTCTTGAATTAAAGCTGTGGTGCAAATCAACTCTCAGTTATGACAGCAGGAGCAGTATCTATAGATGTACTTGTATGTTATAAATAAGCTGCAAGTACTACATCATACCATGTACTACAAGTGCTTGTAAAAGAGAACTGACATTAATCTAAAGACAGGAATCTTTACTATAGTTCAAAAATACCCCCTTATTAAAAGTACTATGCACAATTTATCTGGCTTTTTCCATATAGTCTCAGAGCCATCTCTATTCACATTTCAAAGTTTACCTGTCAGCAATGGTCTGAACGGATGCATACCATGAAGACAGCATGATGCAGCTGAGGGTCAAGATTGCCGCATATGTCTTGCATCTAAGATAATGCACACTTCTTGCAGTACATCTTTTTTAAATACTCTTCCACGTAGCCCCTCAGTAATGAGAAGCACCTTGGTAAACTAAGCCATTCTAACTGTACCCTTGAGAGGCCTAAAGCTAACATCTATGGAACTGCTATGGGTTAGCCTGAGAAGTACATCCATTTCCCAGGAAATAATTAAGATTACGACTGAATTGATTGAATTTTATTTTGAATGGTTATGTTCAATGGGAACATATCAGTGGGAATCCTGAGTCCAGTTTAAAATTTATTTTCCACAATAATGAGACTAGAGCTTTGGCCATGTTGTTTTATGAATTTTTTATTGTAATGGAAAAGGATGCTGCTTATTACCTGCATTCTAGGCTTCTCGGGGACTTAACGTGTCTTTGTCATTTCTAAAGGAGTACTACAGAGTGTTGTGTATGCATTAAAAATATTTACTCTCTCATTTAACACTTTCTTTTACATTTTAACTTCTTCATCTTTTTCAATAGCAAAGTGCTCAGCACAACCTTGTTCTGCTTCAGAGTATCCTCTCACTAATGTATTCTGCTTAATCTAATTCTTTCTTTCTATGCTTAGTGGCTTTCCATTATACTTAAGCACAGGAATGCCCAGCAGAAATGAAAGGATGAACTTTCCCAGTATTCAAGATCCTATCACAGATAATCCAAAGAAATACATTCTGTACCGTTTAACTCAAACCAAGCTGATGGCTAGCATTTCTTCTGAACAAGAAGAAAAGGGCAGGAAAGCAAGAGAGAAACAGAATAAAAACTGTTTTGCGGAAACTTCGCTCATTAATGCAATTCAGACAGATAATGTGAGCAGCTACGAGGATAATTTTCAAAAATCTAAAATATTAGTAACTTAATCCCTCATTATATTATTTGGGATAGTTAAATGAAGGTGGGAACAATATATGGAAAGTGTGTGTGTGCAGGAGGAAACTAAAGCAAGCCAACCAAATTGTGTATGAAAGTATCTAGAAGCAAGGATCCTTCCACCCTTACAGCAGCACCTTAAATTGAATTCTAATAAAAATAGTTTTGTCCTACACTGCAAGCATCCACTCAGAAAGTGAACTTCGGTGAGACTTTTCCATTCCTTGTTCTGCTAAATCTCCACTCCATTCCTTGCCAAAAGAAAATCAGTGCTAAAGTAGAGAGAGATCACTTTCTAACACAAAAGGACTTCTGTCCTCCACCTCTCATAATTTAGCTATGAAGACTCAGCTTTAATAATCACTAAAACCTGTGTTGTTGTAAATTAAAAACATGTTTCAAAAATATGGATTTGCAATGAAAAGAAATATGCATGGAAATTCAGATATCAGAATTGGAAACAGAAACCATCAATAAACTAATTTTGTAATACAAGCATACTTAGATTACTGATAATTTTTTATTTTTTTTTTTTAGATAGGTGGTGGCTACTATCAGTCTGTCACAGTGATAGGCCTTAAATCTTTTAGTGCCTGATGAGTTCTACTGTTCTACAAACAGGGACTGAGAATTACAGCCTGCCTAATACCTGAACAGGTGATCTGCTTTTCACTTGTCAGAGTTTGGCTAGAATCAGCATCATTTTGACTGATCGCCTTAGCCAAGCATGAATTCATCTAGTGTTTAGAAGTTCAAGGTATAGCTGAAATTTTCTAGCTAATATAGTCTTGAAAAATGTTGAAATAAATTAATTGCAAAAAAATCTTATGGAAATATCAAAGGACATCTTTAATTGTATCTGCACATCTAAAGCTTTTATCTACAAAGATCAAAGGATCTGTATAAAAAATATTATGGAATTTTGCTGGTGATATGTCTCTGAAGAGGCAGAGGAATTCAATATAAAACTTCTATTGCACCTTTACTGTTTCTTTTTCTCCTCTCTGCCCACCCTCCAAGACAGCTATTAAAGGTAGAAAGGTGGTAAGAAAGGAAAACACAAGAAATTTTAAAAACAAAAAATCACCATTTCACCTGTCTGATATTTTGCTGTATTATGTGATATATTGTAACAATTTAATTTACCACAATGAAAAGTTTTAGTGACAGTAGGAATGCCCTATTGATTACAAATCAAAACTATGCAAGTATTTATCTTTTTAAGCTAAAGTAGATAAATTGAAATGTAGACAGTATTGTGAAGGGATGATGGCATCAAGTGAGGAGGAAATCATTGTTTGGCTTCTCAAATAAGCAAAACAAGAAACATTCCAAGTAAGTGTTAATTTTGTCTAATGTATGTGACATTTAGAAAAGCAACTACAATCCTGCTCTCAGAACACTGGATATAATAACCTTTTTCTTAAGAAAAAGAAACAATGCCACTTTCTGTTAAATTATCAGTACTTACTTTTATTCAGCTCACAGTAAGAATTACAGTTGATGAAGGTAAGTGGTAAAAGTTCCACTGTTTCCTTTTGACTAAATAGGCAACGCTGTTGGCAAATCTGAACTTGAGTTATCTAGTTGTCAACAGTCCCATGACTAAAAGAACAGATTTAAAAGACAGATAGATAATTTATTTTTCTGTTGATGTTTTTCATATACACATATTTTCTGTGCAATGGGATTACATTTTTTTTCCTATACCCGTGGCTGATTTGAACCCACTGAGGTCAATCTGAGGAAGTTAACTTGTTAGTTTTAATTATGTGTGGTTTTAGCCTTGTCTTTATTCACAAATAAGTGCAGTGTTCTGTTATGTATTTTGTGACCAAATTATCTGTCCAATGCACCCACCCACCCACATTCACGCATATGACCATGGATATATTTTAGTTCAAATGAATTTTATAGTCTGGCTACAAAGTATCTTAATTTATATGAAAAGATAAATTAGATGGCAAGCTGATATTCACTGAAATAGGAGATGAAACCTACTACCACCCGATTACCATTCCTGAAGGTTGTGTGTATAAATAAAAGGAGAATATACAAGTATATAAGGTGGAGACAATACAAATAAATCAAAAAGATTAATAATCCTGATACTAATATGCCTTTATGCTCAAAAAAGCACTCATGAAATAAGAAAAACACCTTTGACATGAGTTTTTTCTTCCTTACTGGCTTTAGCAAATATTAATCCTAAGAGGAGACATATGACATCTGGTTATTTAAAATCAACCACATGCTTTTGGCTTTAAACTGTTCTTCTTTATGTGCACCAAGATCTGACATCTGGCTAATAATTCATGAATTCTGCTTTATAAATCTAACTGAAAATGTATTTTGACCTGTTAGTCCTTAATTATTAATTTTTCCAAATTCAGCATCATATATTGTTAGAACATACCTTATATGCACACAGGTGGCTTGTGGCCTCCAAGGCCAAGTTCTACCATTTCCATATTAAATATAGGATACAACTTTCAGAGTACATTTACCTTACTCTATCTCATCTAAAAGATTATTATCTTCCAAAGCTTGAAATTCTGAGCAATATTTGGAAAAGGCTCAACAAGATTTAATTAACAAGCAGAAAGATAGAGAAACTGGAAAAACTGCTTTCACCAGATTTTAATCCTGTAGCTGTCTGACTTTCATGCTGAGTGAGCATTGGTACTAGCTTTTACTGCATTTCCTGCTGCGGCTGTCCCTGGGCAGCTGTGGGAACACTCAGCCAACTGTAGATCCTTTCTGGCATGGAAGGTAGAACTGCCAAAGCTGCCTTGGCCTGAGTGCCTTGCACTAGAGCCCTAGGTCTCTCCACGAGGATGGAAAATTAATTCCTTCCAATCCTCTCCCAGTCACTTAATACATCCCCTTAGTTCTCTCTGAGTTGTGCAATATTTCTAAATGAAACCAAGGAGATGCATGGCAAAATTTCCTCTCCTAAAGTTCATTCCATGTTTTTTTATATAAGGCTGAGCACACAGTTAATTTGTACTAGTACGGTTTACGAGCTATTTCATCGGAAGTATGCTTGATTAAACTAAAAATATTTTCTTTGCCGGATGAAGACTAGATTCAACTGAATTCAGAAAGAACATCAGTAGGAACCTTTCAAATTCTAACTGAGGCTAAAAATCAGAAAAGATTATGATTATGCTGATATTTTATGCTACAAAGGAATTACTGTCAACCAGTGCCAACAGCTGCAACTTGAAAAGTAGACCTGATGTAGTTTTTCATCTTAACATACTCCACTTGAGGAAAGTGGATAATGTACAGAACCAAAGAAGTGGTGGTAGCTTGCTCCTACCTTACCAAAGATAGTATTTTTAATGTTTCAAGGCACTGAACAATTTTGCATTCTGCCGATTAGATGTCCTGTTCAAGTTCTCCTAAACCCCTTGTTAGATGCATGATCACCTAGATGTATGAAAGAAGCAAGATCTTTGGGAGAGGTAACATATCTTAGAAAAGCTTGCCTCAAAAGATGCCTTTTAATTGCCACAGTATAAAAATGTCTAATACAAAATGTTAACTACCTGTGCAAGTATTGTCTTTCTTACTCAATATTTATTCATTTATGTATTTTATAATTCTCCTAATATATCTACGATATTTCAATTGCCATACTAACATAACTAAATACACAAACAAATTTACATTGGTAAATGTCAACCGAATACAGCTAAGAAAGAGAATAGGTTATCTAGTATTAAACAGGGTGAAGTACAATCAGGCTTTCTGTATGTGTTTCCTGAAGTAGACTACAGCTAAAGTTAGAAGTTATTCTGGTATCTCTTTTTTCCCTGTAAGCATATAACTATACTTAGCTCAGTTTTTTTTCTGCTAATAATATTAATATTCTAGAACAGGAGAAATGGAGAATTTTAGAATTCTTTATTACCTGTTTCTATTAAAGTGTATTTATGTTATCTCTATGAAATTGTGCTGAAATCAAGAAAATCTTTGCTTAAATAAAATCTTCTGCATATACTACGATACAAATGATTTGCAAGCTTGCAAAACTGAACTGTCTTGAGTTATGGTAACAAATAGAATTTTTGAGAATATATTTGTATATATTATTGTTTATAAAATATCTAAAATAACTAATTTCCTTCTATTTGTCTTTGTTCTGATAGTGATCAAACATTCTCTAGGAAATATTTGCTTCTGGAGCAATAGTTGTGCTGCAGAAGGCATTGTTTATAAATCTAATAAGGTATGAAACTACAGATTCAAATTCTGACAAAGAAACCTTAGCTATAGTTACACAGAAATGATGGCTTTTGTCACCACGGCAAAATACAAAGAGAAAAAAATGTTTTAGATGGAAACTTTTTTAACTTCCTAATAAAACTGAGTCAGCAGCAAAAATGTTCTGGGACAATTCTCAGCACATGTGCTATCATTTCCAAACACGTGAAAAACATCAGTTCTGCCACCTTTTAAAGATTGGACATACACGTATTAGTGTTTTCAGATGTTTTTTTTTTTCACAATCATATGGCTACATTCCAGAAGGGATACATGTTTCCAGGTAGTTAGAAACACATTCTGTTTCAACTTGACTCTATGTGGCTCGTGCATGGGAAAAGATTAAATCAGCTCCTATGTCAGTTTTATTAAAAATTTTATGGTTTACTTAAGAGAGTCCTGGTTGGACCTGACTAGTGAAGCTGAGACAATGGTACAGGAACTTGGGCTTAAGAATAACCTGTTTCAAATGAAGTGTACCAAGGAAATATTGATAAACAGTTAAGTAACTTTGTAAATTATTTATCCATAATGATGTTTACAAGACTTAAAAATTAGTAACAAACAGTGTTTTGCTGTTCTGTGGAATGCTATGTACCTTATGCACTGTGACTCAGACTATAGTATCCAAACTCAGCATTACTATATGATCATACAAAGCATTTGTACTATCAAAATAAGCTTAAAAATCAAATAATGTATAACGAATAAGCCACAACTCCTGCCTGGTTCATTTCCAGAAGTGAACACTGTGAAAGGGCCCTGAAGAGTGAAGATGGACAGTTTTATTCACCAAATTCCACCCAGCCTGAACCTGCTGTGAGACTGTGGCAATATAGAGGTATTTGAATAATAATTCAACCTGTGTGTTGTAAAGCACAATAGTTATGGAAACTGTTTCAGCAGATTTTGGCTGGGGTATATCATGCATACGTATGAAATAGTCTATCTCAGTTCTTCATCCACAGATCTCAGCAAAAAAAACCCAAATCTCTACAAAGCAGATTTCAACAAAAGCAAAGCTATCATTATTCTTATCTTCTCATACAGAAATTAGGCGGAAAGTTATTTGACTTTATCATACTTATAAGCACCTCAGCAGCAGAATCATGAAGGAAAGAAAATAACGTCCTGAGCATCAATGCAGTAGTACTAACTGGTCTATATTACCTCCCTCGTGGTTAAATTTCACCTGCTCCTTGAATCGGTACTAATATATTCATTATGAGACTGTAACATTTCTTCCAGACATCCTGTGCCTTGATGAATAGTCCTGTGCGTAGGAGTTTTTACCTCTAATATTCTCCGAACACAGTTTCATGCAAGGTGTCAGGGCACCGTGGGGGCCAGGATGGTGGCAGGGGCTCCCCAGGGCTCCCTCAGGGCAGGGCCTGGCAGCCAGGGCCCGTCCCACCACCCCAGCCAGGAGCAGGGCGGCCGGGGGGGGCACCAGGGCAGCCCCAGCCCCGGGCAGCGGGCACCTCCCTGGGGACAGGGATGGGCCAAGGCCGGGAAAGGAGGTGGTGGGCCCATGGGTAGGCCCGGCTCGGCGGGGCCTGTGGCCGGGCAGGGCAGGGCTGTGGGGAGCTGGAGACCGGGCCGGCCGGGGCGTCGCTGGGGCAGGGGCTGCAGTGGGGTGCTGGGCTGTGGGCAGGGTGGGGGGAGCCCTGGGGGTGGGCAGGAAGAGGCAGGGCTGGCCGTGCCTCAGGGCCATGACACAAGGCGTATCATTGTGTCTTTTTTTCCAATTCAGTCAATATCGGATATTTTAAAACAAATCAATATAAAACAAAACCGTATTACAGAAGTCAACTTAATTACTATATGAATTTAAAAAGATGTAATTGTCTTTGATACCTTTGATAGTTATCTTTCATCATCGTACCTTCATGCTTGGCCATGACTTCATACCTGCATGCAGGGACGTGAAATTCAAAGCTAGACTTTGCATAGATCGTACTTGTACAATGAAACCGGTGTCTTAAACCATTTATGCTATGCTCCTTTGCCCATTTTTCCCATCTCTGACTTTGATTTTTTGTTTCACTGCCTTCTTGGCTTCTGTACCAGTGCTTTTCTCACAGTAACCTCTCTCTTTAATTGCTGTGTGACCCTCTGCTGTGGGGTTCAGCTGTCTGAGATCCACGGCCCTAGTTTGTACGGCCCCTCTGCCTGACCTTGGCTCCAGTTCACTGAGAAAATTCTTGTTTAGGTGTGAGAAAACAGGCCAGCTAAAATTAGGCAAGATAAGGAAAGTAAAAACAGATGGAAGTGCAACCGTTGAAGCAGCAACCATTAACAGCTCCAGGGCTCAAAGGGAAAAGTACTGACGTAAAACTGTAAGACCTTTCCCTCCTGCCAGCCCCAGGGAACTGGAAGAGAGTAACTCAGCAGCAGCAGGGCAGGTCAGCCCGTTTGGAAGAGTCTGGCCCTTCCCCAGCTTGTCTGGCCCGTGAGGACTCAGCCGCTCTCAAAGGGGTTGCAAGCACATTAATACATAACCTAGGAGCTTGCTGGTTCTAGCCCGTCATCACATCTGTTACCCAACAAACAACCCCTTCGTACCCCTCGGTTGTACCTTGCTCAACAGTCTCTGCTGGTGGTGAAAGCTGCCCAAACGAAGGGAAGACAGATCAGGGTTTTCAGCTTCTAAGAAAGGATGCCCTGTCCATTTTACAGCTAGCAAGATGTTCTCCTGTCCGGTGAGAAATTAGACTAAAAAGCGATTATTATCCAGAAATCTCTAACAATCAACTGTAAAAATATAGAAGAAAAATTTAGAAAGGATAAAATGAGAGCACTTAATGTCTTTATGTAGTCATCTCAAAATTTGTGACTGAAAAAGACATTTTATTCATTTTAAAAATAGTGCCTTTTTTAGAATTTGAGCCCCCCTTTTCTTTGTAGCCGTGAAATGTTAATTGAAGACAACACTTTTGCATCAACAGTCTTGTTTCTGATATGCATTTTCAGTGAAAAACATTTTGCCGAAAAACATTTCTTTGGATTTGGTATGGGTCTTCCATTAAAATAAAGCAGACTAAGCCATGATAGCTCTAGAAAACTGAAGTTTTTAGACACCATTTATTCATCTAACACCACTATGGAACAATCCCTATAGAAACTAATTTTCAGTTACTGGCACCCATGTTCTCAGTGTAAGCAGCTAATAAAAGTACATCTAAATCAGCATGCATGGAGTGACACACACCCTTCTGATGAAATCCTGTTAAGAAATTTCTGCAGGTATCCGGAAACAGAAGATTCTCAGAATATCTAAATTCTCGGAAATTTATGTTGGCACACTATTTCCCTTTCTTGAAACTAAGACCCTAAGACACAGTGACTTCTCAGAAAGAAAGTCTCTGGCATAGCAGGTTATTAAATTCTGTCCTTTAGATCCTACTGCAGACTTTACCTGGGACTCGTGCCTCTCACATTTTCCTTGATGTTCATGGATATTTCAAATTCATCCATATTGTATTATAAGGTTTAATGTTAAAACTATTCTTATAAAAACAGATGCTACTACAAATAAAAAAAATAATGTTAAACTATACTTTATAAGCAATGATATCAGGGGAAATTTGATATCTGGGATAAAGGAATGACAGAAATTACAAAAACTTTATTTCATGTAATGTGTCAACTTCTCCCACATTGCCTTTTCACTGTATAAGAACTTAAACTCCTTAATCCTTTTTTTCATATTGGTATTGGTATAATGCAGGGAATATCTATGGATCATACATAATATTGACTTATTTAACTTGAAGCCAAAGTAAATCTTCCCAGAGTGAGATTTTTAATTATATGTGTAGTTTATATGTTCATATTCTTCAGAGGTAATGTTCTGAACAGCATAAATTTTCTCTTATGAGACTTCTCAATGGAAGGGATTAGTGTGCTTTACAAACATTAGATCCCACAACAACCTTAAGATAATATTTTTTTGTGTCTTTGCAGATGAAGTAAATTAATACAATGTATGTCACACAGGAAGTAAATGACAGATGATATGGAATTCAGACTCGTAGACACTGCCAGATTAGAATCTTTAAAAAAAATGGGCAGAAACCCAATTCTTAGATATAGGAGAAAAAGACAGTGCCAAAACAAGCAAATAAATTTGAAAGAGTATAAATAAAAATGCTGGGAGGTTTTTTTTTTGTAAATTCAAACAAGATTGTATGATTGCCTACCAGAACATAATGTTTTCAGGTCAATAAAAGCAGAATAATTTCTCACATGAATGGAAGAATCAGAACAAAATAACAGCAACCCTCAAAAATATTTTTACCAGATATCTCATTTAGTCACTTATTATGTTAGCTCTTCCAGTTTCTGCTGCTGCTAATAATCACAGGATGCTGACATGTGTACAACTAGTTTCTGCCAATCCAAGCAAACTGTAGTAAGCATGCTGTAATTTACAGTCCAGAGATGTTGACAGACTGGTTCACAAGCCAACAAAACATTACTTTCTTTTGCAGCTTCAAAGCCCAAAAGGAGGACATAGAGTTCTGTGAAAATCAGTGGGATGCTGGAAAGCTAAGGCATAAGCTAAGCTGTTTGTTACAAAGATGATGCTGGCCATCATTCCAGAGGGGATATCACAGATCTAACTTCAAGAAAACATCTGGCAACAGGGTTGTTTTCTATGCAGGCTGTAAAAAATAGGCTGAGAAAGTTTTTCTTAGGGGCCTCAGCCTGGTGTCCAGCTGTGTGTCTATTTGTGCACTACCAGTTATGGAAAGCAGTAATATTTTATTCGTGTCTATTGTATTGTCTGTCTAATTCTGTACCTTGTGCAGGTACTTTCCTGATGAGATGAGTGTGTCCTTTTGAACTTTTGGCACAGCGTTTAGAAAGTTCTTCTGTAATTATACTTCTGTCAATTACATGAGGTTGGAATCCTAAAAATCTCTGTAGTTGTTATTGAAACTCTTGTCTGGCAAATGCTGAATTTTTGCATGTGTAATTGTGTCTCAAACCCCAAAGAGGATGGATAATATGTTAATGCTTTCAGATTACTTTAAAGAAAACTAAATCTTACTTTTGAACCATGGGAAAACATTAACCTTAATTCTAAGCCTCTAACCTCAGGACAATGGGAGATTACAAAGCTAGGACAGAGCAAAGGTCATCACAGCGCAGCACTGGAAGTCTAGTGACAGAAATTGTCTGGCTCTAAAAGAAAATTCACAGGACTGTTATTCACTTGGATGTTTAAAATACCAACAACGATCTTTGTGGGTTCTGCCGTATCCTTCTATTCAAGCAGAACACTCTCACTTGCGCTCTGCAGCAGTCAGCCCCAGCTGGGCTGGTCTCCAGCTCCCACAGCCCTGTCCTGCCCACCCATGGGCCCAGGGAATTGCCTGCTGCCTGGGGCCGGGGCTGCCCCCGTGCCCCCCCCCGGCTGCCCTGTTCCTGGCTGGGGGGTAGAACGGGCCCCGAAGGCCCATAGGGAGCCCCCGCTGTCCTCCTGCCCCGCTCCTGGGGCCACCAGCCCTCACAGCAGCCTGAGGGCTTCTCCCTTGGTGCTAGGCAGACTCAGAGGCTCGGGCTGTTGATGGACGCCCCGGTGGTCTTCAGCTCTTCTGGCCATGTGCAACCACGGAAAGACGTCCTGCGTGGAAGCTTGTGAATGTAATGCGGTTTGAGTTCTGTGTAACATACTGCGGCGACTCTCTTTCAAAAGAAGATGACTTTTCTTATGCGGAAAGTATACAGAGATACAATACAGAAATCGTAATAGTTACCAGCCAAAGAGGTTGGTTTTCTTTAATACAGTGTCTGGTTTTTATCACAGCTATTACATTAGCACCCCACAATCTGCTTGCATCCTGTTGGCTCTACAAATACGAGCTCTGCAGATGTTTGCTATTACCCACAATTTAGAAACTATTTTGCCAAAGAAAAAAACCCTGGGAATTAATTACCCTCTTTGTCAAAGGGCCCTTGAACAAGCAAAAATGTCAGAACCATTGAAAACAAAAATGTGCTTGCATGTCCATCTAAAACAATATAACGTTGTTCTTATTAAATGAAAATTATTTCTTTATCTTTTTTTTCTCACCATGCAAGCATATTACAGCCCATGCTACAGTATGTCTATAAAACCCACTCCATTAGAAGGAGGAGAAAGAAAATACTTAGGTATCCAGTGATACATAGACATGTGCAGCCCAAGAGTAACAAATTAACTTATTCAAATTCGAGAAGGGTAGTCATCATCATACACATAGTGACACATAACTTGCATAAACTAAATGGGATTATTCTTGTGTGGTTAATGAGATCTATAGGTACTACAATTACAGTGGTTGGTATTAAGAAGTTATTTAACTCACATTTCATCTGATATGGCACTTTAATCTGAAACTGCAAAATAATTTTCTATTTTAATTGTAGAAAATTCTAACTGTGGGGTTGCCAAAGAAAGAATAAGGAAGCTACAGAACAACTATACTTATGTTTTGTCCCAATTCCTCCTGCAGATGTTGTATAGTGTCTTGTTGACAATATGCTTTCCACATATGCGATATATGGCCTAGTGAGGGGTGATTTTTCACAGTATCAGGATAATAACTTATAGTAAACTATTTAAATAAAATAAATTTGATTTTTTTCTTTATTTGCTTTTGTTTGCAATTGTTTCCTTCAAAATATTTCCATCCATTTATCCTTTACATAACTGGAAAATTATATCTATGCAATTTCTAGTCTGCATTCTGAGCATACAGTTAATTGTGAATAGTAACTGACTGCTTTGGCTGCTAGGATCAAATACAATTAAAATCCAAGCTCTAATACAAATGCTTGTTTATTATATTTTATGTCCATAGCTGTGATATTTATGTATATTTTCTTACTGATGACTAATTATGAAAATTAAATCGGGCACATAAAATAATTCAAAATTGGTAGAAGTATATTTTAAGCAAATTGATGAAAACTATTAGCATCTCATTATTCACCCTGTAGTGAATATAATAATTAACAGTTGAATAATTAGAAAATTCTACTAGCTACTTAGCTACTAAAGCTGTCTCCTTGATTGCACAGGCATAAGTAATTTCTTTGGATGAAAATTATATAAAATAATATTATTATTAGCTGGACTCTTCACAAGCAAAATGTCCGGGTTACAGAGTAGGTGCAATCAGGATGAAGTCATATATAGAAAAGCGCTGTATTTCAAACTAGAAAATGTAGTCTTTATATTTCAGATATATTTGGCACTAATTTTGAGATATAATATACGTAAGTTCTACACATATGCTGTGACTATTCTCAAGGCAATGTAGTTATCACAGGAGAAAAGATCCTTAGCATAATTTTTGTAGATTCTCCCTTTCATGTAAGACACCCCTGGTTCCTTTGCATTTATCTTTCCTTGGCCAATGCAATTTTATTTCCCAGACGTGTAGCTGAATGGCTACTTGTTAGAATTAGTGATTTTGCACTCCAGGTGCTAGTTTTGGCTTTTGTCATGGTTTTATTACAGGACTCTGGGTTATCTCTTAAAGCTGCAGTGCATAGACACCTCACTTTCTCTTTTTTGTGTGTCTCGGTTTCCCAATCTCCAAAACAGGAAAATGCTGTAAGTTTTTCTGAGAGTTTTGCTTTACAGAATCTACTTATTGTTACTTATAGGGGAACAAGGAGTGGGGGGAAGCAAGAAACTTGAAAATCTGCAATATTCTCTGTTTCTAAAGAATCAGGTAAACACGTAAACTTTATTTTATCATCAGAGGGCAGCTATGCTTTGATTAATGAAACTGTTATACAGAGGTCCTAAAAATAAACAAACAAGGATGGTCTGCAGCATGTCTAGACAGAGCACTCATCTTCTGTAAAGGCTGAATCTCAACACTGCTTGCCTGTTACTGTATTGCCATGTGTCAGCTGGCTAGAACATGATTTATCCCAGATGGAATTCTTAGTCCCTTGATGGCACTAGTGACGGTAACCCTCTCCGCCTACTTGATTTGTCCCTAGGGCATGACTGGCATCTTTATGTAATCTGCAGTGCACCAAATCTGGTGTATTTGCTTCCTGCCCTCAGGATCAGCAGTTACAGATCCACTCTGGTGTGATGGTGAGGGACACGGCTCTGCCCTCTCCGACACAGGGCACTGCCCACGGAGGCAGCTGACAGACACAGCAGTTGGCACAGAAGGGTGCACAGAAAGGGACAGACGCTCTGCCAAGAGCGTCCCTGTGCTCAGCAGCAGTGGTGATGTCCCACAGGGCACAGTCCCCAACCTCCTCTGGAGGAATTAACCCTGCACAACAGAGGCCTCGACCCAGAGCGAGCTCCCGAATGAGCTGCAGCTCTGCAGGGATGCGGCTGCAGGGATGCCTGGGGCCTCTTGCTGAGGCTGGGGCAGGGGCAGATGGGCTCCTTGCCTGCCTGCTCATTTTGTCACTGAGTAAAGGAGCTGCAGGAGGAGGTCACCAGGCTGTGTGGCATCAGAGATGATGAGAAATAGGTTGGTGTAAAGGTGCACGTGGAAGAGGAGAGCACCTGCTTCATTAAGGTCATAATCTGATCAAGGACATTTCCAATGCATTGTTCACTCTTTACTCAGTAATGAGTAAAGGGGGAAACCATAAACAAGAGCCCACAGAGGCACAAACCTGGTCACAAACAAGGGATAACAGGGACAATGCCAAGGACCAGGAGCCTCCAGTTGCTAACTGATGGGCCATCAAGAAACTGCAGGCACAGCTTTGGAAAGGGCCAACCTGGACCTTGTAACTGGTAGGAAGTAGGAAACAAGAGGAACATGAGGATTTGGGATATTCGAGGGCAGCCTGTGGGACCATGCAAAACTGTTGAACGCATGTTTAGAGGAAGAGGGTCAGGGAGGGACAAAGCAAGAGACGGACACAAAGGGCTATAAAAGGGATCAGTCACATGTAAAACACAAACGGCCAGTGCCCTTTGACCAAGCCCCCTGCCTGATGGCTGCAGTCTGTCCTATCCTTTCATTAAATCCTTTCTCAACTATCTTTCTATGGAATCTCTCTATCTCGTGTGTCTGAATGCTGTAAGGGCTAGGTGACAGCTACAGGTGAGACAGGTGTCAGTGGCTTCGTTGCCAGCTACTGGAGCAGGAGGAGCACGAGGAGCAGGAGGAGCAGGCATCAGTAGCTGAGGGGGGGGGCATAGCTTTTGGGAACATCTCTATGGGTCCCACAGACTTTGTGTTTGGTGTGCCAGCCTCTGGAAGGACCAGTGAGTGCAGACAGAGCTGGCGACTTGTCGTGGTTTAACTCCAGCCAGCAACTAAGTACCACGCAGCCGCTCACTCACTTCCCCCATCCAGTGGGATGGGGGAGGAACTCGGGAAAAAAAGGTAAAACTTCTGGGTTGAGATAAGAACGATTTAATAGAGCAGAAAAGAAGAAATTATAATGATAATGATAACACTAATAAAATGACAACAGTAGTAATAAAAGGATTGGAATGTACAAATGATGCACAGGGCAATAGCTCACCACCCGCCGACCGACACCCCGCCAGTCCCCGAGCATCGATTCCCTGCCCCCCCCCCCCCCCCCCCCCCCTTCCCAGTTCCTAAACTAGATGGGACGTCCCATGGTATGGAATACACCGTTGGCCAGTTTGGGTCAGGTTGTGTCCTGTGCCAACTTCTTGTGCCCTGGCTGGCCATGAGAAGCTGAAAAATCCTTGACTTGAGTCTAAACACTACTGAGCAACAACTGAAAACATCAGTGTTATCAACATTCTTCGCATGCTGAACTCAAAACATAGCACTGTACCAGCTACTAGGAAGACAGTTAACTCTATCCCAGCTGAAACCAGGACACGACTGGAGTCAGACTGAGGGTGCAGGCACCCCTGGCCTGTGGTGTCAGCAGCTGGAGTGAATGGGGGTCTCTGCTCCAGCCACTGGGATGGGACTGGTGGGTGTCCCAGGAACAGCTACTGGCAGGGACTGGGGTGAACAAAGCGAGTGAGAGGCTCAGCGACAGCAGCTGGAGCAGAACTGTCAGTCACAGCCCATGTGGCTGGTGCCGGCTGCTGGGGGTTACCAGAGTCTGCATCTTCCCCAAACCTGGTGTACTTGGGAGTATGTGTGTGTAATGCACTAGCAAACTTCAAGCCGGACTGGAGGGTGAGTAGGAGGCCCTGGGTTTGGGCACAGGGTCTGTGCTGGGGGGGGACCCATGAGTTTGGGATGCCTGTGAGATGCCTCTGTGAGCACATGCACGTTTACTAGTGAGCGCAGAGCTGGACAACCCAGAGAGTACGAGACCTGTGGAGCAGGTAAGAGGACCTGGGATCTGGACAGTGGTATCGGACAGACAGAGGGGCTGCGCTGATACTTAAGGAATCTATGACTGTACATGTGGTTCTGAATACAGAGTGGTGTGTGCTCTCATTAATGAACTTCTACTCTACCAGCCAAAGAGGAGGAAGGAGACTAGCCCATCTACGTTTATATTTTATGTGAGTCCTGCATGTAGGTGCTGTTGAAGGCAGCACCTTGCTTATGTCAGTCTGTGTAGCCTGCCGTGTCAGTGTCCTTTGTGAATCTGTGTCTCTGGGATACACATTCAACTTTGCTGCTGGTTGAACATGCAAACAGGAAAGCAGCAGCCAAACCCATTGACCTGGGATAGAGATCCCCATCTGTCTGGGCACACTAAGCTGGGTTCCAGTGGCCATGCAGGAGGAACCCCTGTGCCTGGAGGTGATGGTCACTTATAACATCCCTTAACAACTGGATCTTCTCCAAGACCCTGCAACTTCAAGAGTCTGAACCTTCAACAGTAATGAAGGGGGTGCAGGCAGAGTCTGTGCTTACAGAGTGTGAAAATGGAGCCTCCCATGAAGGTGAAGACTGGAAGCTGGTGACTTCTGGCACTCAAAGGATGGCTCCTGCTTCACCTCCAGATTTGCAACTTTTTGACATGCAAGTGTCATCACTTACATGACACTACCCAATCAGGTAGTCATCAGAATGAAAAAAAAAAAAAAAAAAAGCTATGTAACATTGTTTATCAGCAAGGAACTTTAGTAACTTTAGTAACTTTAGAGCTTTAGTAACTATCATGTCAAACACTGACATGACTGAAAAGTCTGAAATAGGAAAGATAACTCTACTTACTAGTGCTAAGAAGCAATGAATTTTTATTTTTTTAAAAAAAAACTGATAAAACCTAATAGGAAAATGTATTCTAGTTCAACTTTACATCTGGTGTCAGTTCAGACCATGTGAGACATATAAGTCATTCACTCCATGCCATTGGGAGCCTTTCCCTTAATAAGTGAATGACAATAATGAAAGATTGCTTTCAGATCCTGGATTCTGCACAGTTCCATCAAGTTAAAGAAGAACTTCTTGCCAAACAAGTTGATGTAAATTCCAAAAGCATTATTTCTTTGGCTGCAACTGTCTTTGTTAAAGAAAAACAAAATTTGCAAATACAGGCATTCAGTTTTCTAGGCCAGGTCTAAGAATCACTGAGATGTACAAGTAATCTTTGTTTTAATTACTTTTGAATTAGGTTCTTAAGAATTCACTAATAACTTTGTCCATGTGTCATTTCAACTTTCTGCTTGTCTGCTGACTCCAACGACAAGGTTCCTATTTGCAAGGTAGCATCTGCTGCACACCAAGAATACTTCTAAATTTATCTGACTACACTATTACTAATGTGTTTTGACTTAAATTACACCACCAGCTTGTCAACTAACATTAATTTAAAGCATATTTTCTTTTGTTTTCTTGTTCTTTCCTCCTATATGCTGAATATTTTTGCTAGGAAATGATGTGGCTAAGTTGGGGAGAAAATACTGTTGAGTAACTCTTTACATTTCCTCTAGATCTCCCAAAAATACCATGAATCTGTTCTGCTTCCTATAGTCAGAGTGATGGGCAAGTTTTCTGCCAGCCAGCAGAGGAGTGAAAATTAAAGTATAATAAAACTAAATACAAATCTTGCATAGGACAGCTCCCTAGAGTTGCATACATTTCTTTTGCCTGAATTATTCTCTTGGAGTTTCTAACTATACCAAATCAGTGTTGCAACATACACAAAATCACTGTACTAAGCATAATAGAAATTCAGATGTGAAAGCCACTCCTCAACTGAAGTGCAATTGTAAGCATTGCAAAAAAATCACTTCAAAGTGTCTGTAAAGTTTTCTTAATTAAAAAAAACCACAACTAAACAACAAACCTGTGTTAATTGGCCCTTAAAGACTGACAAATGACATCATGGGCACAGATCTGATAACTGCCAAATGAAAAAAAACCAAACCCCAAACCAACCCACAAAGATAATTTCCAATAAAAATAACTGCAATGCCAATTTTGTTTCACTAAGGTAAAAACTGTAAAACCGCATTCTAAATTTGTGTAAGAATGTTCCTATGTTACTTGTATTCCTTGAAGTGAATAGCATTCATTTTAGCTGCAAAAATTCAGTTTGACTCCCACCCACCCCCACCCTGTGTAAAATATAGATACCTATCATTTAAACTTGCTTTGCAGTACATGCCACAGGGAGAGAGAGGGTGGGGATTATTTTTACCTAAAAGCCAAACCTTGCTGCTGGTTAAGGCCATGGCTGGACAACAGCGCCTGTCCACCTGCTTGCAGTTGCTTATGGTTATGCCCAGCTGCGTTACAAGGAGGTCATGAATCTGCTGGAGCTGTGCAAACAGGTCCCCGCTGAGGGTGGGTGTTGAGAGCTGCTGTGCCAGGATGGATACAGGGATGGAAACTGGAAGAAGCTGCTGTAACACCAGAGGCTGTTGCTTCAGGATCTGCCTGACAGTCTGGGCATGGTGTGAGGAGAGATCTAACATTAATATCCCATGTAATTACCTATTATGCTGTGCAATTACCTGTAATTACCTATTATTTATAAAATGTGATATGCACGGAGTATTATTAAAACTTTTCTATGGTAGCATAGTCCTATTCTTGCGCTTCTAGTGCAGAAACCACTTCCTTTATGTACTAACATGTTGATCTGGACACTAAACTGCTTCTGATGTAACTTTTTGGTCATCAGAAAACATCTTAAAACAGAAACAAAACACATAAACTGAATACCAAAAACATGAAAAGCAAATACTGATTATTCTAACATTAAATTTTGGAAGAAATGTATTTTTACTTCACTTAGCCTATAATATGCCCAAATCTCTCCTCCATATAGGTCTGATAGGAAAGATGCAAAAAAATACCCACGATCAACTATGAGAATAAATATCTGGTACATACTGGCTAATATGTAAATGTTCTCAATTTAATTTTCAAATGATGTAGTACCATAATGTCGGAGGGTATAAATATAAGTGATATATTATAAATGATAAAGCAAGCCTTAAAGTAAACCCAGACAAAAAAAGGAAAATATTTTTGTAAATACACCCAAAGACCACCAGGTGTCTCTGTAGTAAAAGAAATGTAAAAATGTAATGTTTAAAAAAAATTCAAAGCCCTCTAAGGATGAGTTCAAGCTGTTCTAAAAACTAAAATTATATGGAAAGGTGAAATGTTAATACAGGATCAGCCAAATTCTGCTGCCAGTGTCAACAGTATTGATGCCATCACAATTATGTTTTTAATTCAGATTCTATGTCATGTTGCGCCTTGCAAAAACTGAAAGCATTCTCATACAAAGTATGTGAAAAAATCCCCAAAGGGTACCAGAACACATGCAATTTTCTGTTCCTCTAATTAGACATGAAGTTATTTCACTACAAGTTTATCACTACTTTGAATTTAACTATGATTAATGACAACCCTATAACTGGTTTAGTTCATTTTATGACACAGGCTTAGGCTGTATCTATAGGAAGGTACTGACACAGTTCAAGTGGTACAAGCCCACTGTCATAGGTGCAGTCACTACAGGAAGATACTATGTATCAGTACAGCTTATTCCTGTAATGGAAGAGCAATAAACAGCACTAATATAAACTATTTATAGCAGCATAACTTTGCATAGTGCCTATTGCAAAATTCAATACTGAATGATACAGTGACTGATATTCTTGTTTGTAATAGTACTTGTATTACACATGAAGGCAAACACTTGTGTCGCTGGTATGTAATTTTGAGAGTGCATGGGTGTGTTCTGTAAAAACGTAATAACAAAAGAAGTGTTTGCTCATAAATGTGCACTTACCACTTTCAAACTAAAGTACACGTCCTCCCTTCCCCTTCACTGCTACAGTCTATCTGGTTTATGTGAAAAGCAACTTGAGTAGTATTTATTTAGATTTTTGTTTTGCTTACTATGTCTTTGACAGCAGTTCTTCACTGCGAGCACTGTAATCTTAACTGTTTGATAAAAGATAAATACCAAAGACGTGAATATTCTCAATCTATGGAACACCTGTACCTTATTAAGTAATAAGAAATATATTTTTCTATACTTTCAAAAAGAAATCTCTTCTGATTTTGAAATTACTAAGGTAATTCTGGGACTAATTCTACTAGAATTAAAATATATTTTTTTCCAGACATTCTCAGATTTCACATAACAGCAAGGAAAACATGAATAACTGGAAAACATTTTGTATAAAATCTTTGTGTAAACGTTCAGAAATAGCATTTTGTAAACTTCATTTTGATTTTTACATGTTTCATGTTCTATAATAGCAAATATATTTAGTAAATAATATACAATGAAGTCAAAATATACAGTAAAATTTATATAAGACAAGTAATAAAATATGCCCCCAAATAGTAGCATCATTGAGAGATACTACTGGTGGCAAAATAAGAAGGTACGTGAATTTCTTGGTTTGCCTTCTTCATTAGATAGAACCCATTCTCTCTTCAGCACCTCAGCTTCTTGGCTTTTCATAACTTGTAACTTCTCTCCTCCCTATCATAAGCTCTAGATGTAGGTTGCCTTATCATCTCACCTACAAATCCAGCTCCAAAACTTTGTCCATGCTCTTCCACCTTCTTCTATGCCTCTTTTTCTTGTTCAAGCTCTCATTTTGTGTTCTTTCCTCTTTTTTCCCCCATCTTTCTTTTCTTTGTTTCCACTCTTCCATCCTCTCTCTGCGCTTTTAGGCTGACCCTTCCCTACGTTTCATGCCTGGCTGGTCAGTGCTGGGAAGTCTCCTTCAGCATGGTGTCACAGACACACTGTTCACTGTATTATAATAAAGATGTGCACGAAGAACTTTAATACTCTAAGTATTTTATTTACGCCTATGTATATCAAAACCAACCTTGCTATTCTGTTTACAATGTTAACGAATCTTAGACAGGAAATTATGTGGAAGAGATTATTTCTGTTGAGGCAAAATTCCACACATTCCAGTAAAAATAAGTCCACACTGTACAATTTAGACAGCGTTACAGATAAGTCCTTTTCCCAGCCTTTCACACAGGGCAAGAAGAGCAGACAAACTGCACAAACAGACTGGAAATCTTGTAACAGCAAAAAAGCTCTGAAAAGCAGCCTTCAGCAGGCCACGAGACAAAGCTTGTATCTTGTCCTTGTTGAACATCCTCATCTGTCAGGTTCAAAACAAGAACTACCTGAGACAGCAGGACCATGAAATCTTCCTACACAATATGGATTGGAAGGAGCCTTTGAAACCTTATTCGTGAATTTGTCTTTTAAATTTCCGATGTTTCACTGATTGCTGATCTCCCTGCAATTCCCACTTTTTCCTGCAGTCCCTCCCAGGATTTCAGCAGTATTCTCTGTGCTGTTTGCTTCTTATCCTTCTCTGTAATTTTTTTTTTTCATACCTCCTGCTCCATACCTCCATTTATCAAAGTCATCCCTTTTCTTCTCTAATTATCTTTCTTACACTAAACTCCAATGAGTTTAGTAACCTATTAGTAGTAATCTATTAATCCCATATTTCTTTTCAAATGAAATGCTAATAGTAGAAATAACACAAACACAAAACCCCCATGAGATTTCTCTAGACCTCATCTATCATTATCTTATTTATGTCTTTTGCATGCCATCTGCTTTTCCCGCAATACTTTGTCACCTGGCTTCAGTGCAAGAGCTATCTTTTACATGCATATCACATTTTAGGCAGTAAAGCTGTACTATAAATTGTATAAATAAATATAGCACAGTGTTGTGTATGTGGGTATACATAAATTTAGTTACAAAGGTGTAAATAAGCACTGACTTCTTCAATTTCAAAAGAATATCATTCAAGAATAATGTACAGGTTTGCAGAAGATGACTTTGGGTGGCAAAATGCAAAAGTTAGAACGATCATATTCCATTATTTGCTGAGAGAATAAACTTCAGCGTTGACTAACAGGACTTAAAGGATGTGCAAATAGCTTTATTCAAATCTATACAAAACTAAATAAAATGTTCCTTTCACTTTAAAATTTATTTAACACCCACCATGAACTGTCTGAGTAAGAGAAGAGGATTATACCAATTTAACAGTTACTTGTCTATTCCCATTTTCTCCAGTATGGATTTTCCACTAAAGGATTGATAGGGTAAATTGTTTTCATTGTCTCAGTCTAGACAGCAGCTAGATTAGGATCAAAACAGATGCCAGCTCTCATTTGGTCAGGCATACAGATACCACTTAGCTAATGGTGGTATACAGAAAGTGAAATGCTGTGGAACAAATTCTCTGTATTCAGTGAATAGTTCTCATAGTTTATCTAATACAGATGTTACCTCTCCTATTGATGGGGGTAAGGGGAGGAGAAAAAGAAAGTTAAATAGTCTTAACAAGATGTGTAATACTGCATAATCTTTCAGTGAAACACGGGTAAGAAAAAGATGCATCTACCAGAGGCCAGAGTCAGATACTTTTGAATTCTAATGTGAGCCATGGCACACACTCTCAGGTTTTGACCTATTTCTCAGCCAATAAACCCGTGATATGGTGGTTGGCTTTTTCAAAGTGCTGGACAACTCTGGGGATTATTTGATGAATCCAACATATATACCCAAAAAACATTAAGTGAAGGGGAGGTCCTCACCAGGCCAGGTATGGGCTATTGAGGAAGGTAATGAATAGCCAGTTCATTTTTATAGCTAGAGAAGGAGAACGTGTATCTACTTACGTATAGATACACGCATGAGTGCACACACACACACACACACACAGAGAGCAGCCCAAAAGTGAGGCAACTGCAATGTTTGCTGCTTGCAGACCCTATTGTTAGAAGAGACTTGCACACTTAAGTCAGAGGAACTGAATTGTCACTGGAAAGAATCTATCCTTCTCCAACAAAGGCCTCAAACATTTGCAAGCGCAGCTGAGGAAAGTAACTCCAGTATAGGGGAGAAAGGTGTATGTAAGAACTTATACTGAAGGAATCAAAACTGAAAAGGAACAGATTATGGAATCACAGAATGGTTGAGGTTGGAAGGGACCTCCGGAGGTCATCTGGTCCAACCCCCTGCTCAAGCAGGGTCACCCACAGCTGGTTGTTCAGGACTGCGTCCAAGTGGCTTTTGAATTATCTCCACGGTGGGAGACTGGTGGGCAGTGCTTGGTCACCCTCACACTAAAGCAGTGTTCCTAAAGTTCAGAGGGAACTTCCTTTGTTTCAGTGTGTGGCCATTGCCTCTGGTCCTATCACCTGGTACCACTGAAAAGAGCCTGGCTTCATCTTCCTTATGCCCTCCCTTCAGGTACTTGTACACCTTAGCAAGATCCCCCCGAGCCTTCTCTTCTCCAGGCTGAATAGTCCCAGACCTGCTTGAACTGAACTTTTTAAAAAAGGGTTTCTCAGCTGGATTACTTGCCCTTCCAGGACCCGCAGATCTGTACTGGAAGAAAGACAAGCTAGTTGCAGATAGGAAAGACTGCAACAGGTTTGAAAGAATGAGGAAAGCTGAAGAGAATGATACGGATGTTAAGCAGCAGGGAGCAAGCCCCTGTTTTCATAAACGTGCTGAAGGAGGGTTGCTGACACAGCAGCAGCAAGTGGTACGGGATGAGTTCTATCCGTGGAAGACAGCTGGCAACGAGACAGGTGGTACACGTTTTTCTGCCGAAACTCACGTTCCAAGGAATCAGAGCATTGATTTTACTGAATGAGAGAGTCTGGCGGGCCCCAACTCTGGAAACCACCGGGAAGATGACAACGTCCAGCCACGCCGCGTCCCGTCACCGTGTCAGGGTGTCACAACGCCCCCCCCCACCCGCCGCCTCCGAGGGCGCCTTTCGGCGGCGCAGAGACCCGGGGGTGAGCGGGGGGCACACCGCCGGGCCGCCGGGGGTGAGCGGGGGGGCACGCCGCCGGGCCGGCCCGTGGCTGCCGTTACTCCCCTCAGGCAGAACCGCCGCCTCCGCACTCTCGCGCGCGGGAACCGACCCCCAACGGCCGCCCGCGGCCCCCGCGCCTGCGCAGCTGGGGGAAAGGGCGGCGCCGCCGCGCGCCGCTTCCCCTTCCGGCCTCGCCGGGGCTCCTGTCAAGATGGCAGCGGCGGGCGGGTGGCGGAGGTGGCTGCTCTGGGCGGCAGGTAACGGCCGGGCGGCCGGTAGCCCGAAGCGGCTGCCGCCTGGTCGGGCGGAGGGGAGGAAAAGCGGTGGGGTTCGGAGGCGGGAGAAGGGTCGAGGGAAGCAGCGGGCAGCGGCTGCCGCGGGCGGGCGGGCGCGCCGTGCGGGGCAGCGGGGAAGGCTGGGGCTGTGGGAGAGGGTTGGAGGGCCGGGAGGGGGGGGGAAAGGTGCGCTGGCGGTGAGCCTGTCAGCTGGCGTGGGTGAGCAGCCCAGGTTTGGTTTGGAGATCGGCCACGGTACGCTTTTTCTTACCTCGCAGTGGTTGCACATGCGGTGGCATCAGGTGCCGGTTTTGTGGAGGATCTAGATGAGTCGTAAGTACTGGGGTGCCTTGCCTTATTCACTAAAGTATTGTTTTTCTTTTTGCGGGGTGGGGGGGTGAGGGGGATAGTCCAGGACACACAGCTTCGTGCAGAGTGTGGTTGTCAGGAAAACTACGCTGGAAAAGTTTGTCTTTTTCTTAGCAGGAATGGCAGAAAGATTGTGGCCTGTATTAAGTAGGTGCAATTTAATGAAGCTGAGGAACACTTTAATTTTGCAGTTCTTTTTAAAGCTGTTATTATGGGTGCTGTTGCCAAAAATGTTCTCAGGCTTCCTTGCTCTTTCTTTCTTTTTGGTAGAGTAAACGTATTGGTAGATTGATGCCTGCCCCAATTAAAAGCTGATTGTGCTTTACCAAATTCTTCAGTAGGGTTTGCTGCGTAGATGGAGAACGAGTATAAGTGCGTTCATGCATGGCCAGAAATGGAAGAGAGAAGGAGGCCTGCAGGACAAGTTCATGGCTGCTTGAAGTCCCAATTATATTCCGGTGTAAAAATGTGCTTTTACAACAGATTTAGCCCTGAGACTCTGGAGGTGTTGAAATGGGTAGTCCTGCCCTTGACTTGGTTATGTAGTGTCATTGTTCATGTACTCCCTTGCTTTTAGCAGTTTGATGGCTACATACTTGCTGTTTCTAATAAAAACTAGCTTTCCAAAAATGAAATTTTTTTTGTTTTTGTCAGATCAGCTGGTTGATCTAAAGTGCTACAAAGCAGAACAATTATTATCATTGAAAGAGAAGGTGTAGAAAATACTAGCTGGTAGGGGAGGAGAGGGTGGTGTTAGATGACTGCTTTATGATGAATTTAAGCCAGTCGAAGGTGATGTTTTCATGAGGGTTCAATCCATGATAAATTGCATCATTGAGCTAAAAAGTCAGAAAACCATTCACTTTTTTACCATATTGCTTATTCAGCTAGACCAGATAATCATAGGATCAAATGAGGTACAGTGGAATTATGGGGGAGAGAATGAGAATGTATGGAAGGGGTACTGAAGAGAGATACATCAGCATCTCTGACTGGTGTTTAAAGTGTTGTAAAAAAGCAACTGAAGCACAGAAACTGCTTGGACTTGATTTTCAAAGCTTATTTTTGAAACATGCCTCATATTTTCAAGGACTGAAGATAAAGAGGCTAACTGAATAAAATAGTGTGTATCTGCGCTCCCCTGTCATGTTCCCATGTTATGTTTCCGCAGGTATAAATTTAAATGTAATTGCTGTTTTGGAGTGAAGGAAGCATGATTTTGTAGTCACATAACTTTTGTGAAATAGCTGATAAAAGAAAATCCTGTTTTAGAATACTTGGATTTTTCAACTACAAAACTATACAGAAGTCTGTATTTGTAGTTGGGAATAAATATTAAATGGGGATTTGTTCAGAATAGGCTGTAGGTTTTTTGTTTTTGTTTTTTTTTTTCTTTTTAGCTAATTGGCAAATGGTGAAGAAAGTCAGGAAAACAGGTTAAAAAAAAATTGGGAGCAGTGACTGGTGAAAGTTTCAAGTTTTCTATTTTATAGATGCCTAAACATCATGGAGTTTTTGCTGTTGCTGAAAACTTTGGGTTTTATTTGAATTTTGGTAGTTGCAAACAATGCCTACTAGCACATGGTGCAGGTCCCTTTCCCAAGCTTACAGGATATAGGAAAACAAGTAGCAGAGAAGAACTAAGAAAGATGCAAGTTACCCAGCATCACCCAACTGGGCTGTGGAAGGGATGCAGAATAAGAGCTATGGTTCCTATCAGCTTATGCTGATCGAACTGCTGGCTGCCTCAGATCAGTACTCATCTTGCAATATTTGGTGACTTGTTCCAGTGTGACAATGAAGCAGATAAGTAACCTCTGTCTGTGAGGTTGCGTTGGTGGCTCAACTCAGGAACAGAAGCATCAGAAATAGTGCCGGGGGGTGAGAAGGGAGACGGGAAGGAATAGAAACAGCAGCTGGATTAGTTTAAGGCCATTGGAATTGTGGCCTTGGTCTTCAGTTTTTCTTCACACCAGTTTCTTTTAACTGTTAATGATTAAGTGGGGTACATGGATTAAGTGGAGGTTGAGGCAACTTTTGATCGTGTAGTGCCAAATGTTGGGAAATTATATGTATTTGAGCAAATAATTTTGATTCAAGGATATGCAACACCTATGTCATTTTTCCACCAGTACGATTGTGCCTGTGTCAGCTGACAGAGAGAGGATTGCATAGGACAGTTAAAAAAAGACTGAAATTTTGCGCTTGGAAATGTATTTACAGGGCCTAGAAACAGCACCTTCAGAAAATGCTTAAATACCCATTTGTACAGAGATTTCCATTTTTCTTCAACAGTATGTTGAACTTTCTTAAAACTATCTAATAGTTCAGTCATTGACATTACCAAAACTAGAATGAGTTCAGATAGTTGGTTTTTGTCACACTTCATATATTGGTTTCTGTGGAAGTTGATTAAATAGGCGCTTGTAAATGAGTGGTAAAGATTGAAATTTGTTATTGTAAGAACTACAGTATTTTTTACAGTATCTTAGGCTAAAGTTGTTAAATTCCATTGAAAAATGTTCTGCCTCCAGACATTTCCTTTCTTTCCCTCTTTTCCTTGATGTCTACTGGTTTTGCAAGATTTCAGTCTACCTTTCTCAGTGCTTTAACGCTCTCTGCAATCTCCCGTAACAGTCATACTGTGGCAGGGGGAGGAGTACATTTCATTGTACGTTCTTTTACAAGCCAAAGGTGGTGGCACGCTAAATTGAAGCACGGCCCAGGATCTGATGATTCAGTAGGTGCTTTCTGCCTTCTGCATCATAACGATTATTTGACATTGTAATTGGAAGTTAGCTGGAGCTTCACTAGAATTCTCAAGAGACACTAGACTCTAGCTAGTTCTTTCATTAGCTCTGTAGCACTTAGGGTGGTGAAGTAAATTTTTAGTGAGGTGGTCAGCTAAGCAATTTTGTGACTTAAAAATGCTGCTTTCCTGTAGCAGTTTTATGTTAGTCACTGCAAATACCTTTTCTGCTGTACAAGAATTGCAACCTTGGTATGCTGTCAATAAAACAAAACAGGCTTGAAATTACCAGTGAAATGCTGCAATTTTAAGTTTAAAATACTCAGTGCTGTAATTAGATTATATTCATGATTTCTGAATTATTTCTTTCAAAGAGTAGGCCAGCATCAGCATTAGTATTTCTTCAAAACCATTATGGACCATTACAGGTTTGTTCAACTTTAAATGAAATATAATGAATGTTCTCTGATTCTGTTTGCCACCTATGAGCCATTTATAGGCATGCTGCATATTGGGAGTTGACAAGTTGGGCTATAATTTCTATTAATTGGATCTTAACTTGGAGTGTAGATCACACACTTATTGAGTAATTATAAATATATATATTCATCTCCTTTCACAATAAGAGTGGTACAATAAGAATGTGTGTAATGTATTTTATAGCACGTTATGTTACTCCCAGTTCTAGTCACTTTTACGAAGCCTATCTTTTACAAAACTAAACCTTAGATTAAAATTCTGGCTTATTTAATTCTCAACATAGAAATAGTTAAGTAATGTGATAACTTCTATGATCTTGTATTGACAACAGTTCAGTGAAATGTGTAGGGAACATTTCAAGAGGTAATGAGGAACTTTGATTTATCATGTTCTATTTTTGTTTTAGAGGTTTTAGCATTTAGTGACAAATTTACAGTTAATAAAGCTAGTCAGTTCATTAAGATATTATTTTTCTAGCATTAAGAGTATTCAGTAGTACCTGTTATCTCTGGTTTTTATCAATAACTTGGAACATTTATATTCCAATAAATTGGTTTCTGTTGTGCACCTTTGATAAAAACAAGAACTGACACACACCTATAGTAAAATGTTGAAGGAGGTTGAATTAAAATTGCTTTGCCTGTTAACATTAAAGATAATTTAGTTAGTCTATGTTCAGTAAAGCTAAGATTAACAGTGTAAACCAATGGTCTAAGAGTCTGTATCAGCTGATCTGATTTTCTAGACAGTCAACAACAGTATTTAATATAACTAGAACAGCTGCAAAATACTTCTTCCCCTTAGATTACATATCCTAATCAAATATCTTTTGTGTGTTTTGGTGTGTTTTCTGATTTCTTACTGTTTTTCTGGTTTGTTTGTTTTTTTTTTTGGTCTTGGCAAATAGTTATAGAAACCTAATTGGTACAACTGAGTATGTAATTTCATGTGTGGGGGCAATCTTAATACTGAAAAATAACTATTTCCTCCTTACCCCCACCCTCAAAGAAACAAAACCCCAGAATTCTTGTATCTATAGTTTATACCAACTTAATGGTAGACTTTGCCTGTTTCATACATGCGCTTCACTTATTTTCAAATATATCACATACTGATTTCATTTTTTCTCCCTCCTAGGTTTAAAGAAAACCGTAAAGATGATATTTGGCTCGTAGATGTGAGTATATGAGAAAAATGGGAAGACCTGCTAGTGGAAATCAAAACACAAAATGTACAATGCTACACTCTGTAGTAAGGCTGCTTCATCATTTGGAAAATTGCTTGTACATGGCGCTGAAAAATTACATGACAGTAATTCTTCTGACAGGTTGGATAAGCAATCTGTCTGTGTTCAGGATGAACCAGGAATTAGACTGAGTACTGGATGCAGACAGGATGCTTCATCCTGTGTTTTACAGTCCTTAAAAAAGGAAAGCAGATTACCTAACACTTAGAGTCAGGAGGTGATAATCTCTGTTCAGAATTTTTAGTTCCATTCTTTACTTACACCAGCTAATTTGTGTTCTAGACATTTAGCACTACAACATCAAATATATGAGAGTTTTCTTTTGCTTTTCTAACATACATGGAAAGATTCAGTGCTTCTTATTTCAAGGAATTATTTAAAAGATTGAGCTTGTTTGGGAATGAGATAAAATTCTCTTTAGCTCATCCAAATATGAACTGTAATTCCCAAATTGTATAATTCAGATTTGTGATTTTTGAATGGGGAAAACTATATATGCAGATTCAGAATTGATCAGTAATGTATAGGAAAACAAAATCCAGCTTCGTCAAGTTGCGACCTGATCTTGTTATACCAAAATATTGGTATCTTCCCTATTAATTTCACTGAGGTGTTGCAGCCCTGAGCTGTTGTTGGCTCTGAGAAAATGGGATAAGTTTTACAGTGTGTTTCTATAAAAGTAGTTGCTGAAGAACTGGAATCCAGAGGGCATTATATATATATTGCCATTCCTTTTGAAGAATAGTGTTCCCCTATTGGTAAATAAATTCATATTCCTGGGTAGATCAATTACGTGATCTTTTAACTTTCAAAAAAGGAGGAAAATATTTCAAAAGAGATTTAAAAAAAAAAATAAAAATCTTACCACACAGTCTATTTTTAAATAAGAAATGGTATAATAGTACAGGAATTGAATGTATTCTTTTCAAACTTGTGCTTTCACATTAAAAGTAGCACCAAATCATAAAAGCTCTGTCACTCCAGCATTGTAATTAACTTGCAGTTTTATTAAGACTTAAATTGCACCATGACTGGAAAATAAGCTTTGCTGATGTATTTGAGGTTAATCATAGAATCAACTTCTCTTAATTATTTCTCTTCATTAACTTATCTTTTTTCTTTTTTTTTTAAATTCAAATACATTTGCTTCTCAGTTTTATGCACCTTGGTGTGGCCACTGCAAGAAACTGGAGCCTGTCTGGAATGAAGTGGGTATAGAAATGAAAAACATGGGCTCTCCAGTAAAAGTTGGGAAGATGGATGCAACTTCCTTTTCTAGTAAGTATGGTTTGGTTAGCGGTAATTTCATGAGAGGCTCTGTTTTGAAACTGTTCTTAATTTTTTTTCATTAAGTCATTCTTCTCTTCTGTATCATAACAAATGTATGCAAACAGTCATTGGAGAACAATTTCCTGATCTTTTTCTTTCTAAAAGTGACAACATGCTGTAGTATGCCTTTTTTATCACAGTTGTTTCTGCTTATGTAGGGAATTCTTCCTGACAAATGGAAGGTAAAAGCTTTTCAAAGATCCACTTTTGATAGGCTTCTTAGAGTACCATTATACAAGCATCTTCGTGGTCCGTGTCTTGACAGCATCCAATTTTAGGTTCCTTGTATAATTGTTGTACAAGTGCTTGTGTTCTTGCTATTATTCTTTTCAGGCAATCAGTCCTTATGACGTTACACCAAAAGCCTGCTGAAATCACTGAAGTCATTACATCAGTGTTGAGCCAATTTCTCCCCGTGTTTCTCTGTAAATGTCTTCTTGAAGAACCAATTTCAGCTATTTTAATGCTCTCTTTTTTGATGATGCCTTTCATATGTACTGACCTTTTTGGAGAAACCCCAAAACTTTAGGTATTTAGAGAAGTCGTTTGGGTAGACATGAGAGGATTGTTGCATGCTTAACAGTATTTTCTTAGTTTTAGTGTGCTTGTTTATTGTCATTTCACTTAAAAGTATGTAGAACCAGGAGGATATTTAAGAGGGAAGGAATAGGGAGCAGTGGGGCCCAAGTGAGATCTGTATGTAGTATATAATGTATGTAACAGAAACTCTGTTAATACATGTAATGTTTTTAGTTAATAAGCATTAAACCTGATTATTCAGGATTGTTATACTTGCATAAAATATTATGTAGAATACTTTTTTTCTGTGATATGCCAGTTTTTCTGTGCCTACATATGGCAGAGTTTGGTCTTTTGAGATCAAAATGATCTTGTCTCAAACACCAATTTATGGTATTTTCTTGTTTTTGTAAAACCACATAAATTTGACCTCATGTTTCATCTTAAAGATACTTATTTGCTAAAGCAAAATAAGTCTGGAGAATGAAAAGTTTCAAGATCATGCAACCAGGTAACTTTAAAATTAGGAATACATTTGGTAGATCTTTAACATTCCAGTCATCTATATAAAATTTTTAACCATGCAAATTGTATAAACTCTTACCCTGAAATATTCTGGCATCCTGATACTAAATTTTTGTATTTGCTACCAAGAACAGAATTGGCATGTTGGTTTTGTTATAAAATTCAGTTTTGCATTTTTAAAAATTACTACAAACTGCAAGGGTACCTTTGTGCCCTGGAAATATTTTTATTCTCAGATTTGTTACTAGTTTTATGAAGAATAGAGTCTGATAAATCTTTTGAAATGGTTTCATGCTTTTATTTTGAAAATGGAAATTTTACAACATCTGGATATGAAAAGCACAGTTAACTCTGCTTAATGTCTTCCCAATCTAAAGATTCTCTGAAATCAAAGTAATTCAATCTTGAGAACATCAGAAGAAAATGCAGCTGGGCACATGCGTGTAACTGGGAAGGAACATGAATAGTGGGCTCTGCACAGTTTGTGTTCCTAATAGGAATATGAAGTAGTGTGAAATATCAGAACTTTGGGTAGCTTGTCATCAAAGAGTTGAGATCACAGCTGAACATATAAAGCATCCAATAAGCATTGCCTCTGGTAGCTGTGTGGAAAGAGGATACAGCAGTTACATCAACAGAACAGCCACCTGGTTTGGTATCAGTTGAATTCTCATGGGGGTTAGCCTCAGAAGTCCACTGAATGTGATCAAAGTAGAAATATGTCACACCTGGGGCCTAGCATAATTGCTGCTGTTTGCCTATTCTGCATTCTTCATATCAACAAGTGGAGGTGATGATGTAAATAAGTAAGTCACTTCCATGATGTTGAGAGGATTTTAGTAATCTCCATGTTTGGGATGTTTAAAAAAATAAAATTAAAGAATGTCTATTTTGTAGTTCTCCTGACTGTGCTCAAGAGCTGTACAAAGAGAAATTAACTGCTTGTCTTGTGATTGAATGGTCTAATACACATTTTAATGCATTCTAGTTCTATGTAGTACAGCTATGAGAGAAAAGGATCAGTATCAAATTCATCCCGGTATGCATATTTCTTGGATCAATCTCCTTTGACTAAGATGCTGGTAGATTTTTTTGTAGTTCTGTGCAATTATGGTTTTGATCCAGGCAAACAGCCTTAGGGTCACAATTTCTAAACTGTTATTCAGAGCCCTGCACACAAGTTCTCCCACATCTGCTGCTCTGGCATGTGGTTGTAGCTTCAGAATGTTTATGTTAAAAAAGTATTGAATCTTGGTGCATTTTGAGTGCAGGGGTTGTTTTTCAGTAGGGAACTGCACAAGCATTGTCAGAATTTTAGCCTTTTTTGAAGACTACTTAGTTTTTGGAAAACACTGAATTAACTGGAAAGTGTAGTTTAAGGTGGCAATTGCTATGCTCACAACTGGAAGGTTGTTTGGAAATTGTACTCTAATTCTAACTCTAAAAAAAGTTCTGCAATTGTCTTACTTTTTACCACTTTAGTAAGCAGCAGGTAAGTAACTGATTATATAGAAAGTGTCTATTTCTGATGAAGTTGATGACTGTAGACATTTACCTCTGCAGAATATGCTTTAAAAACTGACTTTTTTGTAACTACTCCAGTATGATACTGCACTTCTGTTGTTACCCATTACTGTAGCACAAGTAGTTAATTGTCTTTTATATTTCTTTTAAGCATTAGTGTTTACAACTCTACATGCATGATGCTTAATTCTTGCCTCTGATATTTTCAGCCAATTGTATATGCATATTAAATGCATACTACCTTTTGGTGAAAACTGACCAAGCATGCCTGTTTAGAGGATTCTCATGCCATTTGACTTGTGGCATGTGAATTGAGAGCCTACGAAGGGACCCTGCAGTACCTCTGAAAGAGGTCCAAAATTTAATGATATAGCTTCATAACAGCAGCTGCTTGAAAGCAAGTAAAATAATTCATACTGAACTAAGTGGTAGGTTTTTCATTTATTTATGTGGCTTGAATAGTAAACTATGTTTAAAGATTAAGGTAGGAGAGCAAGAAAGTCTTGGTTCACTTTGGCATTAACACATTTCTTTCAGGTATTGCATCTGAATTTGGAGTGCGAGGCTATCCAACAATTAAGCTGTAAGTTGATGCTTCCTGCTGAGTTTTGAACAGTTATGTATCCTACTACTGACTTTATGACAGTAAAAAAAATAGTCCTCTCTACTTAAAAATCCCAAACAAACGAACCACAAAAAAGCCCTAAAACCCAAAACAAACGAGTACTCCACCATCTTGTTCTGACATTATCTTTGATTTCTGCTGGACTGTTTTGCTTTGAAATTCAGTAATATCAAGCATCTTATTTAGAAACAATTCTTAAAGGCATGTTAGCAAATTTAGAATTCATTTAACTGCTGTTTTCTATGCAACTTTGTAAAAGTGTATGTATATAAATATATATATTTTAAATTATTACTATAAGAAGGAATTTCTATGCACCAATTGATTTGACACCTTTAGAGTTATTCAGGCAGTAAGTGCATACCTGAGTCTTCCTGTTAAGTTATTGTGAGTTGCTGATTGCATTTTCTTGTTTTTAATTACTTTTCTCTTCAGTGTACCTGAAAATCTTATATAAATGACAGTAGTGGTTACTATATAGGGCAAAGTGTGAGAGCAGTTGTTTGACAAGAGAAGTATATGTAGATTTCTTTCCTCATGTAATTAAAAAAGAAAAATCAATGGAGGACAAAATTTATAGGAAAATACCAGTCCATAATGATACTATATGTACTTGCTTATGTACTTTTTACTGTGAACATACTGGGTTTGTTAGCAGGTTATTGCTTAGGCAAAGAGTATTCATAATATATAATACATCTTGTCAAGTTAGTTTTCTCAAAAAGGCGGCAGAGATGTTCAGCTTATTAATCTTTAAGAATGAAAAACTTTATTGGCATATAGAGGCATAGAAAAATGGGTTTATGATTACTTTTTTCCTGTGAGTTTCCTAAACCTATATGGATTTAGAAAAAGCCTGTTAGAATTAGTAAAACTTCCTTGAATATTCTTATAATGCACGCGTGCTACATCCCCTGTCAGCAGAGTACAGTGAACTGACCATCACTTCATGGAAGCTTAATTTAAAACATAAATTCAGAAGGTTTTGCAGGTCATTTGATACTTTTCAATGATAAAAAAGCATTAAAGAAGTTTATAGGTTTGTCTTTTAAAAGGACTAATCCCTAAGTGGCATAAATGCTGAATGTTTGGAGTTTGGTTTGGGTATGGGGGGTTTTTTATGTGGTCATAAGCAAATGTTCCAAATGATCTGTGTGTTTACAAAGTAAATTACTTCCGTGCATTAGGAAAAAATAATTGTAAAAGAGTTTTTAATTATTTTTAAAAGTCAGTAAATCAGATGATGTGTAAATAAGTTTTTAGTCCCTAATTGCATTGTATTGTATTATTGAGTTTTACATTCTGCTGATCACTTCTTTTATCTGACTATTTGAAAAATGATCTTGCTTATCACTTGCTAAAAGGCGACTGTAATAAACGTGAAGATTGAGTAATTCTACATGTGCAGATATAGTTTAGTTGTTTTCAATTCTGTTCTTTTTTTGTTTTCCCTATTTCTTTAGCTTAAAAGGTGACTTGGCATACAACTATAGAGGACCTAGAACCAAAGATGATATAATTGAATTTGCTAATAGAGTGGCAGGGTAAGTCTATTCTTCTGTGAGACTGGTTCTGGTGACTTAATAATTCTGAACGGTTTTAAGGTTGCCCAAAAAGTAAATCTATTTAAAAAAGGACAAGACATTGACATGAAGTTAAAAACTAGAATATGTACTGTACGTGTGGTTGCATGTGAGACTGGTGGTGAGTGGCACAGAGAAAGTAAGTAGAGACTGGATAGTCACAATCCCTTCTTTACAGTGCAAGAACTAAGGGCTTTTCAAAGTAGTGGAAACTATGAACAAATGAAAATCATGGAAGCCAGAAACAAGAATACTGACCTAAATGTTGGCGGATAGATAGACATCATTACTAAGGCAGAATCTGTTTAATACTCAAAAGTTATCTTATAAATATTAGTTTAATATATGCTTATCCACCTGAAAAGTTATGGCAATTGACAACATAAGGAAATTGCTTTTACAGAATTGTTCATAACAATTTCTGTTGGCTTTTTCCTCCTTCTCTACGGTGGCCTGTGGCTTCAAAATGTTATAGATGGTAATCTTTGGAGAGAAAAAAGAATCACATTTCTGTCCTTCATTCTTAAATATAATTAAGAAGCATTCATATAGGTACATAATATTAATCATTGTTCAGAATTCTGTAGTTTAAGAATATCAGTGATCTCTAATAATTTACCAGAATGTTGTAGGATTATTTATTTCTGAGACCACATTTTCTAACTGTTGTGCTTACATTCAGAATTCTCTCTCTCAAATGACTAATGCCTTACTGTGGCTGGGAAGACCTCGTTGTGGCCTTTCACTATATAAAGAGGGCTTATAAGAAAGACGGAGAGAGACTTTTTACCAGGGCCTGTACTGAGAGGATAAGGGGCAAAGATTTTAAACTTAAAAGAGGGTAGATTCAGATTGGGCATAAGGAAGACAACTTTTTGCTGTAAGTGTGGTGAGGCACTGGTACAGGTTGCCCAGAGAAGCTGTGGATGCCCCATCCCTGGAAGCGTTCAAGGTCAGGTTCGGTGGGGCTTTGAGCAACCTGGTCTAGTGAAAGATGTCCCTGCCCATGGCAGGGGGGTTGGACTACATGATCTTTGAAGGTATCTTCTAATGCAACCCAATCTGTGATTCTGTGGCCAGTAAATAGCATGCATGTTTACATCATAGCAGCATTTTGTACTAAGATATTAATTTCAAATTTAAGTGTGCTGTTTGAGGAACGTAACAGGTTTATTTTCAGGGGATTTTTGGTTTTATTGCTTTTAGCTGAAACTGAAATAATAAATTGAGAAACTAAATGAATTTGCATTGGGGAATTTAGTTTTTTTTTAAAAAAGAAAACCACAAAAACTGTATGGAATTTTGTTGGGGATTTTTATTTGTTTGGGTTTTGCAGCTTGGAGAAACTGAGATTTTTCTTTCTCTTTTTTTCCCTCCTCCCAGACCTCTTATCAGGCCACTTCCTAGCCAGCATATGTTTGAGCATGTGCAAAAGAGACATCGTGTACTCTTTGTGTATGTTGGTGGTGAATCTCCTTTAAAGGTTTGAAGCTTGATTAAATAAAGTTACTTTTTTTGGCTAGTCACAGATGTATTTTAAAATATCTTCTAAAAGACTGAAGTGCATGCTTGTAATAAATACTCATCTTTTTTTATGTTTATTGAAGTGTTCTTACAATCTTGTGTCATAACTGTATTTTGTAATTACTCTTTGAAGATAACGTATGTCACAAAACTTCCGTATGAAGCATACTAGAAGTTCAGAAATTAAAAAACATTGTTTGTATTTTTGCAGGAAAAATACATTGAAGTTGCTTCAGAATTAATAGTTTATACGTACTTTTTTTCTGCCTCAGAAGATGTGCTGCCTGAGGTAAGCTGTTTCAGTTCCTACTATTTCCACAGAAATGGTATAGTTCTCCTTATATATGTAATTTTGCTGTTTTGATGGCACAGAAATTGCTTCTTACAATATATTTGGCTTTGATAAATTTCAGTCTAATTACACTGAAACATTTCATTTTTGAATATTTGGGGAAAGGATACAAACAAAGTTTGTCTGTCATTGCTTTGTATTAGCCAAATTACTTGTTCAGTCATATTAATAAAATTAAACAGAAGATATGCAGAACTCAATGTGTACCATACAACCTGCTCAAGAAGGTAGATATTTTGATTTTTAGGCAATGCAAAGCTCTTGTTGCTCCTGACAGCCCTTTCACCAGCCACTTCTATAACTAGTTTGGGGGTCTGTGGCATGGAGTACCACTGGTACCCTAATAGAGAAGTAAGTGAAAAGGTAAGTTATTTTCACCTTGTGCAATACAGCTGATCAAAACATTAGTCTGCCCAGGGATCAACTGATCCAGTCTACTGGCTGCAGAATTCTCATGTGGCTCTTTGGAGGATTCTGTAACAAGAAAGTTATTTACAGTTAGTCACAAGGGTGGAAAAAATTGCTACTGCTATTGTTAGTCTAACTGTTGTTGCTTATGTGTTGAAGCAAAATTAAGAGGCTTTTTAATTTATTGTTATCTCCAAGTGGGACCCAAGTCTACTCCATGCCTGATAATGCATGACTTTGAAATTAGTTCGGGACTAGCAGGGTGAGAACTAGCATCACTTATTTTTTTTAGTCTCCTGCATTTTCCAACATCATAAATAGAACTGGCCTCATTATAAATAGTATATTGTTAGATTTCCAGAAGCCTTGTACCAAAAGCTACCTCAATTTGAATATTGCTATTTGCACTTCAGCCCCAGCTGAGCAAGAAAAGTACTGTTCACTTGTGCAGTGGAAAGAGTGTAAAAGGCTGGAACTCTCTGAGATTCTGTGATCATAGTGATGTAAGCAGTGAGCCGTTTTTCCCACTGGATGTGATTTCACACAAATGTCATTTAAACTGAAGTAGTGATGGTATGCAATATTCTATGGAAAGAAATAAAAATATTACAAAATCACTGGTTGCTAGTTGTAATGAGGCTTTGCATGACAGTATTCACTATTAGACTTTGTTTCATCACCTTAGGTAATCTTCTTCCAAGCTTCAGGCATCTTTTGCAAGCCATAAGCTGTATATAGACTGATTTGCCCTTTAAAGATGCTAAACTGTGTTTTGGGCAGATAAGAGAATAAAGAATCACCTAGAATTACCACCTTCTTGCTCATTCGTATAAGGTGTTACATTATAAACCTACTGGCTTTTACTTTCATTTCCAAGGAGGATAATGCAGAATGATTACAGAAGGCATGTCATTTGCAAAAGTGCTCATGATACTGTTCTTATGTTTCCCAAACATATCTGTAAATTAGACAATTCAGCCAATGTCATCATCCAAACTAAGCTGATGATACAGTCCTTTCTTAACCACAAATACTATTAGAATTTTAACTTAGAATGGTAGCAAGCAGTAAGGCATAGAGGCAGTATTTCTTCTGTGACAGTTTACTGAAAACATGAGCTGAATAAGATTCTTTTAAGTTCCAAGGGAAAGGTTTCTACACCTTGTAGCTTTTTTTGAATATGTTGCTGACTATCCTAAATATCATCTTTAGGGTGGTAATGCAGGCATTCATTGTTCTGTTTGCCTAAATTAGGGTTATTTGGAGCCCTGTCTGCTGAACCTGTGTCTTTATATTCCCATTAGCCTGAACTACAGGAAATAGCCCCGATTTAGCGGGGCATGTTATCAATGTTACTATTTTACTCTACAATATTAACTCTCCTTTTAGTAGAAGTAACAGTATGACAGGTATGGTGACAACAGCACGACTTGGGAACAGAAAGCACGATTGATAAAACCTTCAAGTTATGAACTCCTATCTAATGTTCATGTCCAACCAATAAAATATTCTTTGTGCTACTGCAGATACTAGTAAAAATCCTGCTTCACCTACAGTTTGTGAGACCTACCTCTCAAAAATATGTTTATGTTGTGTTACTTTTTAATACGTGGAAGCTGATAAATTTATTTTAGTAAATGTAGACAGAAAACACTTTAATGTACTTTGAGATTTTCCCCATGGGCTACATTTCCATATTTTAAGATTTTGTTTGTTTGTTTAAAAATCTTTTAATCTTCCATGGATTAAATGAAAACCACCTCTTTCAGTATGTGACGTTGCCTGAATTACCTGCTGTTGTAGTCTTCAAAGATGGAACTTACTTTGTTTATGATGGTAAGTAAAAGTGGACATTACCTTAAAACAAGATATTTAAAGTATATATGTAGAAACTGGAACAGTTGGGATTTTTTTGAAGGTTGTGTTGGGGTGCTGGGAAATTCCCCAGTTTTATGATAAATAACAGCTCCTTCATGAAGGAGAAGAGAAAAAACTAACTAGTTCTTATAGAACAAATGCATTTGAGAAGAAATTCATTTTAGTAATACTGATGTAGAAGTGATGATGTTTGCTTTGTGTTATCAGTAACATATAGCTTCTAATATTACTCCTTTGCTGGCATTAATGCACTTTTATAAGTTGTCTCTTCACTCACTGACCAAATTCATCATGTACAAAACAGAAGAAAACTCTTGCTGAAGATGAGTCACACGTAAGATGAATTTACAGTTCCAAATTTAATCAGATTTTTCTCCTAAGTGCTCTTCCTGACAGTCAGATCTCTCGAAGTTAACTTGAGGTTTTTATAGATGTGTACTCTGCTCTGAGATTGCATAAAAGGGTCCAGTTTGAGCTTGTTGTGCCTTGGTGAGACAGGCTGCATACTTTCTTAGTACAGCAAGCCTTCCTTCGAACACTGTGAGGGAAGAGGAAAATAATTCTGCCTTTATTCCCAATATTAAAATTTGGAGGGCCTTAACTGATAGCTTTGAGCATATGTGACTTTCACATTTGTGTTACTTGGATATTGGTAGTGGGAAAGGATCAGACAGCATAACCTCTCCTTATATAACTGACGGAGCGTACTATGCATACATAAGAATGGTTGACCATTCAGTCTGTTTTTCTCTTCCTGAAAGTGTCTCTCTCAAAAAGAGATTAAGGAGACATGGACTGTTGATATGCAATTTTAGGCTGGATAAATTACTTTAACTGGCTTGTTGAGCCTGTAGGCTGTAGAATAGCCACCTGAGACTAGTAGTGTTTCATAACACCACTGACAGCAGTACGCCTGCCATTTATATAAAAAATGTGTATCCATGTGTGTGGATATCCATATACAAGTACTAGATTATACTCAGATTATACTGTAACGCCCATGCTTTATAGCCTGTTAGGTGCATGTACACACATGCACTTATGTTACATATCATGGGTTGGCTTATAGGTACACCGCTTATTTACAAAAATGTCTAGTCTTGATTTAGATTGTTTTAAATGCAGGTTTTTACTTTAAGTTGAAAACTTATCACTTGGAAGATTATTTTCCTGTTTTAATTTCTGAAGATCAGTAGCACTACAGCAAAATACTCCAGATGGACCATCAAGGATATTCTTTGCAATTTCATGGAGTGGCTGTACTTGTATTCCTCATCAGTCTGTTGCCTTACCAATCATCATCCAGATAAAAATTCACTCTACAGCCTCCTTGATTTGCATTTTTATTTTTTTATTAATGTGCTTGGAGAAGGCAAGCTTGTCAAAGAGAAACACTTCTGAACTGCTTTTTGCTGCATGGCCCACTTGCTTTTTCCATACCTTTCAGAAGAAGCACAAAACTCGTAATAATCCAGGACTCTAATTTACTTTGTAAAAATTTTACTCTTTTATAATGTACTAGAAACATTATTGTAAGTCAAGCAAGTTACAAAGATGCAGTATAAGAGACTGGATAAGGTTATATGTGCAGCTGTTATGATTGGGCAGAAATTCGAAGAGCTCGCTATAAGAAAATGGTTTAGCAAAATCCATTTCAATACTCTGGCATTGTCTAGTGGTTTTTTCATTTTTTTCTTCCCCCGCCCCAGTAGGCGAATGGGACACAGATCTATGGGAAGCTTTATGCGTGGAATTGTTTGCTGCAATCTTACGACAGTTAGTTGTTAACCTGAAGTTATTGATACCTCACTCTATACTATAGGATTTAACATAAATTTATTTATTTAATGTACATTTATATGTCTGTGTTTATATATATGCATAATATATATGTTTATACACATTTTTCTTTTTTACTTGTGATTGTGATCTAATTGTAATGGTGTTGGTGGTATGTGTTAGAATTTGATTCCTTATGGGTTAAAACATCTAGCATCTGAAACTGTAGCCTTCAGTATAACTGATTCTGAATCATATGTAAATATTTGTTCATTTACATTCACAATGCTGTTAATGCAACTACTTTTTCTTGATTTCTTTCCATTTCATTTAAGGACTCTCACAAATACTGCTTTCTGTATTTTTATATCTCTTTACTTTGAAACTTGCCGCCCCCACCCACACCCCTTTAAAAACAGGGATTGAAACTGTTCTTTCTGCAGTGGGTCACAGTTATCTTCTAGAATAGTATTGTTTATCCTTGATTTGGGAAAAAATAATTATCAAATCAGTTTTTCATGCTTTGCTATAATACACTTCTTGTTCAACAATTGAAAATAGCTTTAGAAGTTTTAAAACTGAAGAGAAATGTCCAGAAATATGTGAGGTCTTGTCTAACAACAAAAAAAGGAAAAAAAGGGAAAAAAATAGTGTTTGCCTCTATAGTACTGAAATAAGTAAATCTGATTGCCCACCTTACCAAAAAAAAGAAATATATTTTTAATGCATTCTTTTTTTTTTTTTTCTCCTTTTTTTAGAGTATGAAGATGGTGATTTGTCATCCTGGATAAACAGAGAAAGATTTCAAGGTTATCTTAATGTAGATGGCTTTACGCTGTATGAACTTGGAGATACAGGTAAGATGCTGCTACCACTAAACTCTTTGGCATGTCTTGTACTTAACACTAAGAAAAATTAAAAAGCACTGTGAATGTGTTTTTTAAACCTCGAAAATTAATTAATCTCAGAGTTAGAGTTGATAGTGCCAGTCTTTTTTCTGATGTTGGTCAGACCTGTTCTATTGACTAGAGGCTTCATCCAAAGCCTACACTTTCCTCAAAACTTAAAAATTAGTATATGTAATCCTGTAGTATTCACAGAAAATTAGTAGGACTTTTAATTTAGGAGCAGTTTAGGTTTTGTATAAATTACATATTAGCTCTTGCAATACCTACAGGGAATTTTATGGCTGGAATTAGAAGTATCAAATGTGGATTGGTTTAGACATGTCTTACATCTACTAGATTTGGGTATCTTTGAACTAGATATGATAAAGAAAGAAGGAGAGTATGTACCAAAGTGGACCTGTCCTGGAATACTTTAGCTTTTCTCTAGTAAAATTTTTTGCACTCCAGAAGCTTTAGTTAATCCAGCTGATGACAGATCTGCTTTTCTAATAGGAAGTACTTGATCTGGAGAACCTTTGGCCAGCTTTCTAACATATTTTGATCTGGTTCACCTTAGGAGGCTTTGGATTTTTTTATTTTAATCAGAAAAACTTCACAAAGTGAATCCTGAAAAGATCAGTACATTCCGGTGTTTGGTGGTCTTTCAGCTTTTCTGACAGAGGTCTGTGAACTAAGTTGTTTTTCTGACGTAATGAATTCTGGACTCTGCTAGTAAATTTTCCATGGGTGTTTTTGTGAGGATAATACTCCAGATTTTCAATAGTGTGAAAAATAGTCATTACTGAATCCATACAATCATGATTCAATCACTTAGAATCAGCTTGTAATTGCCATTCTATAATAAAGGTTTCCATAGCCTCCTATTTAGGTATATGCAAATATGCAGCTTGAGTAGGGAATTAATTTTTATCTGTGTTTTTCCCCTTTTAACTTTCCTATAGATAGTCTTTTCATTGAATGGTAGTAGTATGGAATTAAGCCACGTCTTAATTTATTTTCAGTAGCTTTAAGAAAACCACAATTTGGTCAGCTAAAAGAGGCTATTTAGCATCAAGATTGGTTTATACTTAAAATAATTCCTGTCCCTGGAGAGTATCTGATCTAGTAGCTCGGAGTATTTTCCATCTGAGAATGCGTCTTTCTTTTTAAATGTTTTCAAGCATTTTATTCCTTATTTTAGGAAAACTTGTCGCTATTGCAGTCATTGATGATAAAAACTCTTCAGTGGAACATACCAGGTACAGAATTGAGTATTGTTGACGCTATGGGAAAAATGTGCTGGTATCACACAGAGAACTTTGGAAGTTTCTTTAGTATTAAAAAATACTAGGTTAAATGAATGGTTTTAACTTGTGGATGTTATCCAATTTATGACTTCAGTCTACTGAATTGACTTAATTTATGTCTCTGTTGAAATGCATGTGAGTTCAATGAGATGATGGGAGTTCCTGTATCAGTCTTCTGCCATTTGGTAATGAGAGCACAGGAGCAAACAGTGATTGCATAGCTTTTTAAAGCTATTGCTTCACCTTTTAAACTTAGACAACAGTACTTGAGTTCAGGTGACTTTGAGATGAACTTAGTAAGTTTAAACAAATGATTGTTCTTTAGCTTGGTTGCATTAAAAATGAATTTAGTGATGCTTATATATTAGTTGTCTGTGGAACTTAGATTAAGAAGGGGCGTTTTCAGTTGGGATGGAGTTTTAGAGTTTGAGAGGAACGAAACCTTCCCCTGTCCCTTTCTGGTTGCATACATAATTAGACTAAGAAACACTGTTCAAGTACTGTGTGTGGTATTTTCCCAGATCTCTTTGGATTTTCTTCAGTCACAGGGCTGCATCTTGAGAAGGCAATAGATGGAGTGAAGCAGCCTGACTGTCTGTCTGTGTTTTTCTTGTGTTGAGTCTATATGGTAGATAGCCTTTCAACCCTTAGAAACCAAGAAAGATGAATGAGGTGGGTTTTGTTAATGTAATAGGGAATCCTTATTGCTGATGAGGTACTATTTGCTGTTTACTGGGGAAATCTCAATGCTTATTGGTTGTCTTTTGACAGAGTTTATCCTTGGATTAACAATTTTCTCCCCTCCCCCCCCCCCCCCCCCCTCCAGACTAAAAACTATTATTCAGGAAGTTGCTAGAGATTATCGGGATCACTTTCACAGGTAGGTACATATGGTATTATGGTATCTTAAATGAACTTCTGCATTAACCTTTCTAAGGCAGCAGTTATTTTTTTCTACATGAAAAATGCTATAGTGCCTGCTTTTATATTCATATACTGACATTCAATAAGACCATTCCATTAACTGAGTGTGTTTTGGGATGCTGACTGTCTTATAGGTTGTCAATTTTTGAATTATGTTGCTGAGTGTGTGCTCTTATCTTCAGTTATAGGAAAAATGTTTAAGGAAAAACTTTTGCTGAAACCCACTATTCTGTTTTCTTTTTCCTCATTCTGTTTTTCACTGATTCTCTTACAGGGATTTCCAGTTCGGCCATATGGATGGAAATGATTACATTAATAGTTTACTAATGGAGTAAGTAAATTCTTATTTGAATATTCTTTCTGATCTTGTATTTGTTGCTAAGTATATTTAATTGCAAACAAACTTATGAAGAATTCTTGACTTTCATGGGTTAAAAAAAAATCATTGTCCTCAGAATTCAACATGTAACATAGTGTCCATTGTTTTTAAATTAAACTGCATAATTTAATGTTGGAAGTTTGGCTTACTGATAATGCTGATTGACAAAGCTTATTTTTTAGGTCTGCTTTGTTAAATTAATTACTCTTAGAACTGTGTTGGGGTTTTTTTTCCGTCCTTAAATGTACAGGGCACGAGACAAAAATTATGTCAATTTGTAACAGGAAATGTAAATAATGGTTATGCATTATCTATGGTTTTTATTTGTGGAGAGGCACACTTAATGGTTATACATTATCTATGGCTTTTATTTGTGGAGAGGCACGCTTAATTCTTGATACATTTTTAAGACGTGTAGAAATACACTTCTGCAGAGAAGCATAAAATGCATGGAAGATGCTGCCTGCACTTGATATGTACATGGTACATTTTGAAATATCTAAGTAGTTTGACAAGATGCTTGACATTTGCCTGTATTGTGATCCTTGTCTAAAAATGCCTAATTAGAAAGTTAAGTTTCTTGGCATTTACATTTGACTACTTGTTCTCCTCTGGACTTTTGAGTGAAAGAAGAGAAAAACGGATCAATATGCCAGCCCTGTAAGTTTTCCAAACACCCTTCTCGGGGATCAAAGCATGAACAAGGCATGTGTTTGTGCCCCTAAAGTTTCTAGGAGCTTCATGAGGACTCAGGAGGTACAAGGTCTGTTTTTCTGTGGAATGTTTGTGGATTAACACATGAATACAATTAATTTAAAACCAGCTCAGTTGAAGTGATGTGATTGATCTAGTGCATTATAGTTGCCAAAAGTGAGACCTTCCTTACTTCATTAATTTTTCACCTATGCAGGTTCTTATGTCTGACTGTCTGCTGAGCTGGTTCAGCCTGTTTTTCTGGCAGAAAAGTGTTTACTTTTTTGGCTAGGAGACTAGGGGAGTTATTTTGTTGATCCAATAAAACCCTTGAATGTCTCCCCTCGTATTCTGCTGAGTACCAGAACTGATGTGCAAAGAAGCAGGGGAGGGAGATGAGGTCCCTGGGAGGAAGAAAATGAAGGGGAAGACGACAGAACGGCCACTTACAGTGGTAGTGATCTAGTGGCAAGGTCTATTCAGCTGGATTGTTTAACTTAATCTGCAAAATGTCTGATTTTATAATTTGTAGTATATGGGAAATGGCTGTTAAAGTGCTCACAGGCTTTTAATTATTTTCTAAACAGAGCGTATATATTTCCAGCATAAGTGGAAAGCAGCAAAAGAATGCAGCAAAATATGTTCAGTGTTCTAAGCAGCTGCTCTTCATGTGGCTACTTGAATAATTCGAGTAAAACTGTATTGCAAGTGCTTTAGTTTTCCACGAGATGGCAGCAAGTGGAAATAGAAAAAGCCTCCTGAATCGTGAGAAATGTATTACAGAATACTTTTCTTACTGTGCTAGATGCACATAGGAACAAATTCTGTTTCTTCACAAAGGACAAAATATTGTATGATTCATGGGGATAGAAGTAGTAGTCCCTGACAGAAGCACTTATGAACCTGGCTGTAACTCCATTAGTAGACATTATAATTTTTCTGTTTCTTCAGCAGTGGGTGAACATGCTTTTCTTGGATTAAAAATGGTATAGTTAAAGCTATGCACAAAAGAAGAAAACAGAATATTATGTATTTTTACTGAAAGCAAAGATACTTTTGTGTAAGCTAGGGCATATACCATTATTGGAATGTCAGCTATAGGTATATGTAAAGTATTAATTCCCCAGCTCTTGGAAGAAGCATTAAAACATTATTAAATGTGTTTTTATGAATTTCTCTGTATCGTATAAAATTTGTATATGGAGTTTTATCTTTCAACTGCTCTACAACCAACTCCAAGAACCTCAGTTACCAGACTGTTAAATGTAATAGAAGCACTTTTTTGGTGGGGGCAGAGGGGGATGTTTTCTGCACCCAAGTAATAAAACTTGTTCTGTTTTGGCTGGGATGAGGTGTTTTGGCAGAGGTTGATAACTTGTTACCAGGCACTCGCAGAAACATCTGATTTAGTTTGATTGCCTCCTACTTACATTTCTTGTTTGTTCATAATAAACCTAGAATAAAAATGTCAAGGGAAAAATTGTATTTAGAGAATCTTATGTTGCAGGTTGTCATTGTTGACAAAGCTTTGCTGTTTGATTGGGGTTTTTTTTAAAGTTCCTTTGAAAGGATTAAATTATTTTGTTATCTCTGTTGTTGGCCTTATATTTTTTGAGGTACCACCATGCTTTCAACTTGAGTACTAGGAACGTGGTCTGCACCTTAAGTCTTAAGAGTATTCAGATTTCTAGGAGTTTAGAAAATTTTCATGTATAAGTATTAAACTTGTTCACTTCTAGGTTTGGAATTGAACTTAAAATAAACAAACAAACCACCTAAAATGTGTGAGAAAAATTAGAATATTTTCTATGACTTCAAAGAAAATGGGTATCTTGGGTAAATGCTAAACAATATTTTCATGAAATAATTGATTATGGTTTGATAGCCACAGTTAAGGCTGAAATCATCGTCAATATTGCATGGATTACAAATGTACATGAGTGGGGCACTATTAGACAAGAATGAAACTGTAGAAGAACAAGGTTTGCATCTTCTGCTGTGAAGAAAAGCCACCTAGTATTTAAGTTCATTATTGACAGAAGTGTAGATAACTGGCAAAGAGTACAGGAGACTTTTCACCTTGCTTACTTAATGTATTTTAAGTCTTTCTTGTTGAACAATGTATTTGTGCAGTATTACATTTTCCTAAACCTAATCTAATTTTGAATTTAGGGCTACTTTGAACAGTAGATTATACTGGTTTATCTCCAAAGATAATTACTAACCTTTTTTCTTTTTTCTTTTTTTTTTTTCTTTTTTCTTTCTTTCTGATTCTGTGTTACTAAATAATGCTTATGCTCGTGAAGGTCAACTGCTGCGTAATAATTAAAAACTCTGTAGCTCATCTGCCATGTCTAAAAGAGAGGTAGAAAAACTTTGGTTGGTATAGCTTATTCTTTTGACTTGTCAGGTAGAGGTTGATTGATAGAGCTAATCAGTTGGACCATGGCTGTATGGGACTGAATTTTTGGACTATACATTTGTCTTTGTGCACTAAAACACTTAACATGTTATGCTAATAGTACTTTTCATATGCAAGGCTATTATTTGTGATCTCTTATTAATTGGCAAGTTGTACGTTACCTGATTTGCAGTCACTATGGGTATGTAAAATGCAATAATGAGCTTCAGTAGTGTCACTGACACAGATGTGAAAGAAAAGATATTAATGAGGAACATGCTGGTACTCTTCACGTGGCTCTCTTCTCCCTTCCCTCTTGCCTTTAAGGAACTGCTATAAGGAACACACATGAAGTGAAGATTAATGGATACCCTTTTATATGATGTAGGAATTATTTGCGTTGTTTTACACAGTAGTTCTTTAAATGTATAAACTATCTGTTTTATGTTTCCAGTGACTTGACAATTCCTACTATTGTTGTATTGAATACCTCCAATCAGCAATATTTTCTACCAGATAGGCACATTGAGAACACAGAAGACATGGTTCAGTTTATTAACAATATCTTGGATGGTACAGCTGAAGTAAGTCTTCATTGTGACTTGGAATATGTTGGTTGGTGTTTATTTCCTTAGACGCTAAAGTAGGGAAAAAATTTGGTTATTCTGACTGTTAACACCATGTGTTTTATCTGCCTGTCTTCCTGTCTTGGGTGGTGTCAGTGAATATGTGATTGTGAATTCTTGAGGTGTGCTGTTGCTCGCTGTTCTGACTGCAGAACCTCTTATAGAAAGCAAGCTTTTTTTTGTTGTTGTTTATAGCATAATGTTAGCTGACTCCTCTTGATATTCCTTTTACTGGTGTCACTGGTAAATTGAAAGCTTTTTATTCATCTCCTGGTTTGTTTTAAATGCATTTGTTTAAAATTTTTTTTGTAGTGCATAATTCAACTCTACCCTTTCTTTTGGGTGGTAAATTAATAAATCCAATAGCTTGATGAATGATAGGTTCAGATTAAAAAAACAGTGGTATACTTGCTTTGCATATTACAAACAGACACAATCATTTTTGCTCTAAAACTAGAAATGAGTTGTCTTTTGTTAAAATGACAAAATTAATAAATCCATCTGGAATTGATGGCTTCGACAATTTTTTAACGTTGGCAAAACAAACTCAGGTTTCCTTATTCCCTCAGTGTACTGTAAGTTGGACAGAAGGCTATGTTGTGTGGATGAAGGAAGAGACCATGGATCAGAGGTTTCATATGCCCTTATGGGGCAAGAAGGTTTTGCCACAAAGGGGGCAGTGCTAACAAATCGTTTGACTGCCTCCTGGGAGAAGCTTGTGGTGGTTTAAGCACGAATTCACTGTATATTGAATGCTTACTGCGTTAGCTGAATCCCACTTTACATTATGCCAACGGTTTTAGGCCATCGGGTGGTAATGACAAGTAATGATGTAGATTGTTTCAGTCATATGGGGTACTTTAGTTTATTTAATCTGACAGATTGATGTAGCAACATAATATAGGTGGGTTGGCTTGCTGTTCATGACTTTACTGGCCATGCTTCCAGCTGCAAGGTGAGGGGTATTCCTTTAACTTATTTGGTGGTTCTTTGTTCTTCAATTCTCACTTTTTTAATGCTTTGTTAACTGCCTTGAATTATGTTATCAACATCTGTTTGACTCTATTTAAATACATCCTTCTGGTTGAAACAGCAAATGAAATTGGTTTCTGTCTGTTTTTTAACTGTGAGGAGATTCGTTTGTGATGCCTTGTGGTTTTTGCCATAGTATCACTTAGGTCTTTCTACCTTTTTGTTGGCAATATTTCAGCTAGAATGATTAAAGGTTTGTCTAAATTCCTATCCCTATATGTATGTGAGAGTGCTAATACAAGACAGACAATACAGAATGTGATTTCATTTAAGCTAAATGGTGTTTATAGACATAAAATGGCACTAATTTGGCTACGTTCAGGCCCAAGAAATTGTGCAGCTGTTGAGGAATGACAGTCTCCAAAGTATGCTGGTAAACAAGTAATAGGATGCAGACTTTCTGAACCACAGTTAAAGTTCTGAGGAGTATGACAGTCACCGCTCTTCTCTTCCTTGGGAAGTGTTGGATTATTCATCTTGACTGTCTTGTTTTCTGTAAGGCCCCGTAGGTAGCCTTCTATGAGTCTGTTTCATTTTTGTGGACTTTTTTTTGTAATTTGAGGGGTTTTGGTCAGGGTCAAGTGCTGATCAGTTGGCTTCCAAAATGTAGGTTTGTTTCTCTGGCAACTCAAGACACATGAAAATTGGTCCTGTTCAACAGATAAATTGCCTTTGGATTCATGTAATTATTTTGAAGACTGCTATGGCAATGTAGGTATAGTCTGTCATTGCTTGACACAAGTTTTCTTTATTACACGTTCATATCTTTTTGTTACTTAGTTCTTAGATTTTTCTAACTGCTTCTGTCGTAATCCATAAATAGATATCCATCAGCTGCAGGAAAGTTCTGATGATCTCTGCAGTTTTGTAATTGTTACATCAGGACAGTTGGTAGTTTCTGTTAGTGTTGCTTTATGGTAAGAGAGTGGAGTGCCAGTCCACTGTTAAAGTTTGCACTGATTGTTCAAAACAATTGTGAGAGAATTTTTCATGAGACTATTGAAATGTTTATCCATGCTTGAGAAGTTGGAGTGGCTGGGCATCACGAGATGCAAGAATAATTACTTTTCATTTCCTTCTAAAGGGACTTAAGATTGCAAGGTCTGAAGAATGAACTTTTGGAATCATAACTGAAAAGTGTCAGCAGTTTTGACATGGTTCCATTTGAAATTTCAGGCACAGGGTGGTGATGGACTTCTGCAACGAATCAAGAGAATCATCTATGATGCCAAGTCTACTGTAGTGGTAAGTTTTATTTTTCATGAAATTAGATGGTACCCTTGTCAATTAAAATGCAAATATTTTCAAAGGTTTTAGAAATATTTTTATGTAAGTTTGTTTATATTATATATCTTGTGTATATATTATAGGTATGTATATATTAGGTTTAAGCCTTGTTTAAAGTTTTTAATATTTTCCAGTAGGCTAAATATTCAATATACATTAACTTCTTCATTTTTCATTCCTTTTCTGTATTAGTCTGACATGTACTTTAAGGGATAGAACAAGGAAAATTCAAATCTTTTCCTTGACCCTTTTGACATCCTTTCACTGAAATTGATAGCGTTTTCATGTACTGAGATATGTTATGGTTTCAGCCTAATTAGTTAACGCATAAGGGGATTAAATACTACACTTGGTGTAGTTTTAAAGCAAATATTTTTATTATCTTTCTTGTAGGTTAATTATGCTTAACAGAATTTTGTTTGGAAGATGCACACAAATCCATTTCTTCACTTATCCTACACAAGCAAAAAAACCTGTGCTGTGAGTTTAAATTGAAACTCACATGTTCCTGTATGAGCGGCTTCCAAACTTCTGTGAATGTGCAATATTTGGTTTCAGAAACTGATGGCTAAAAGTCCTTCCTCCTGTGCCATTAAACTACTCTGCAGTAGGAAGCTGTCTAATAACAGAATATTTCTGCAGATCCCTTATTACTCAAACTAATTTTTGAGAATGAGACACAAATAAGAGATGAAACTGGTTGCTTCAGTGTCATTTTAACACTGTTAGAACAACTGTTTCTCAAGCTTCAAACAGTGAATAGGATATACAGTTGGCATTTTAACTATCCCAGTGCAACATTGTGATATTTGAACTTCCAAGTCTTTTTTTAGGAACTTACAATAGGAATTGTTAAAATGAGGACTTCTCCTCCTTTCTGAAAAACAAACAAACAAACAAAAACCCAACCCCCCAAAAAAACAAAACAAAAATGAACCAACCAAAATAAAACCAAACTAAAAAAAACTGACTGTCATTTTGGATGTTTCTGAATAAATACACAGAGTAATAAGAGAAGCAATGCGGTAATTTTTTATATTCACTGAAAGTGTTTTTACTTCAAATTTGTGTTTCAACAGTCTGTGTTCAAGAGTTCACCACTTCTGGGATGCTTTCTCTTTGGGTTGCCTCTGGGGGTCATCAGCATTATGTGTTACGGAATCTGCACAGCTGATACAGATGGAGGGGTAGATGAACATGAGGCAGCTAAGAAGGAAAATGGTGATCGGGAGCTCACGGACGAAGGCAGTGAGGAAGAACAAGAGGAGGAAAAGAACGGAAAATACACAGAACTTTCAGATGGAGAGCTTAAACAGAAAGACATAATGGAAAAGAAAAAAGACTAACTTGTTTAGCAAAAGAATTCTCTAGAATTTCCAAATAGACTTATTTATTGAAGGCAGTCATTTATTGATGATCTTCATGAAAGAGGACCTTTTTGTCTGCATTATGGTAGTTTTGACTTGCATGTATTCAAATTTTCTGAGAAATTGATGGAAAAAAATGGATGTTCTCTTAATTGTCTTTAATAGATTAACAAAGAACAATTTAAACTGAAGAATTTTGCAGGTACAATTCTACACTGTTTTTTTTTTTGTTTGTTTGGGTTTTTTTGTGTTGTTTTTTTTTAAGATCTTTGAATTGTTCATTTCCAGAACAGTGAGATAAAGATAATACTACTTGACCTTAGTATATGTGATGAACTACTACTAATATAGCCCAGCAAAACACTCATTCATACAAAATTAAGTCTGAAAACTAAGAAAGATTAAGAGAGTTTTAAAGTCTTTCAGAGCCTGATAGCTAAAGACAAGTTAGAGTTTTCCAAGAATTCGCATGTTCTACCTGTTGCACATTATTTTGGAAAAAAAACCCACCCCAAACTTTTCTATTTTCTCAAGTTAAATGTAAATTTTTAGTGATTAGAGGACTGTTTTACTATGTAATAATATAATTATTGGCAGTCAAGAATGTTTACTTGATATAGGACGTGGAAGTTATATGCTAAATTAAGTCTTTATTAGTGCTTTAGCAGCTAAAAATATTGGAAAACTATATTATAACCCTTTTAAAACAATTGCCTGTTAAATTGTTTTGTATGAGTGCTTACACAAACTTACAGTGTTTTCTGAATCCACAGTACGACGTGATAAAGGAAGACAAAAATATAAACACCCTCTGACTATTTTGCATAAATCTTTAATGACAAGCTTTTGGAATGGTGTAAATTAGTTCTATAGTGTTTAATTGAGGTTGTTATGTATCTTTGAGGTAGTTGGTATTGATACTTTTGTTTGAGACTGTTACCTACTCTGAAGGAGAGAGTTAAGAGCATAATATTAACATTCATGGAGATTGGTCAGTATAATGCATTTTTTTACCTGTTTAATCATAAAATTTAATTTTAATACAACCCTATGACTGTGAAAAGGATTAGTTTGTGTCCTGGGTTAAAATCTCCAAGGATAAGCTATAAAGCAGCCTTTGGCATTGATGGCATGGAGAGTACCACAGAAACAAAACATACATTGCTTTTCCTCTTAGTATTCATGCTGTGTTTGGGTTTTGGGGGGTTTTGGTTTTGGGTGGGTTTTTTTGTTGTTTTTTTTTTGTTGTTTTTTTTTTAAAGGCGATATTACTGTATTATAAAGATTATAATGTCCTACTTATAAAGCAGCTTGATCAGATAAGAAATTACTATGCTATACCACTAAATTAAGGAATTTTAAATGAAAAACATGGGTAAGCTTAAATAGACAAGTTCTGTGTTTCAGTAAACCTGATGATGATATAAATCATAACCAGGGAAAATCTATTGCATCCTTTTTCCTTGTAGGAAAGAAACTTGTTTTTTCTGTTTAAGTAGCTTGGTAACAGCTGGCTTCATGTTGCAGTGCAGAGTACAGTAAGTAGATGCCTGACTTCAAAGATTCTTGTTATCTAATGGTGTAAACAATATCTAAGGAGATCAGGAATTTTTTCAGAAAAATTTCATGTCTGTTTCTAAGTCTAACCTTTTTTTTTGGGGGGGGGGAGAATTCATAGATTACTGAGCAGCAGGTGTCTGATATAGGGGTTTTTTTCCTTTTTTCTTTCCCCTTTTTCCTTCTGTGAATGGCCTTTTTTATTTTTTTATCATTATAGCTAGTTGTATATAGTGACTTGAGTTTTCTTGCTTTTTGATTTTATTTTAATTTTTTGGCGGAATCTTTGAGGTGTAGTTGTAGCATTTATGTGAAGAGTGAGTTGCTTAAAAATGTGTTTAGAAAGTTTTTTTTTAACATCATGTAGAGCTTTTGAGTTGATTTTTGAAAAAAAAAAAAAAAGTTCTTAACAAGCCTGTAAATTTCTTTGGACTTCAGCACGACTCAGTGCTGAGGGTCAAAATGTAGGACTATTAAGGCAGTAATATGTTTTCTTGGTTTGTCTCCTTTCTCAAGATTTCAAATACAGATCAATTACATATTTAATTTTGGCTCAGGCTGGAAACCTGCAGCTTTTGACTTAATAAAAAACCTGAGGTGGTCACTGGAACACTGCTGTTCCTTCTATGGTGTGTAATTTAAAAAAAAATAATTCTGAATTCTGCACTGTTAAGAACCATTTCAGCTATGAGCCTTAACTTTTGTGGTTATTTTTGTTTGTGTTTATAATCAGTAATAGCCAAATAACTTGCTGAGAAATCTTCCAAGATACGGACCTGAATATGATAAATACTGTGCAAGAAACAGATCTCACTAGGGTCTGTTAAAACTGCAACGCTTAACTGCTAGAGTTAGGAGGAAAGCATGTGTCTCAGTCACTTCTGAACTGTAGTATCAGTCAGATGTGTACTGAACTGTTGAAAATTAAACTTGAAATGTACTGCTGTTTTCACCAAATCCTTCTTCCAGCTATAGTCAACAAGACATCGGGAGAAGAAAAGCATACAAATCATATGCAGGGTGTCAGAAGTGTTGTGAAATTAAGGAGTTTGGTGTGGTCATGCAAATAATCTAGAAAGCTGTCTGAGGGGGGATCTGGTGTGGGGGTTTTTTTTCTTCAGTCTTTAAAGGTTTCCTAAAGCAACTTCACTATAATAACTTTGAATTCATGAAATAATGCTGCTTTTTTAAGTCAAGTGTAAGCCTTTTGTTTTTCTGTAATAAAAACATTTAAAAGAGCTTGTTTCCTTTGCTTAATTTACACTGTGTTAAGCTTAGATATTACACATTGTGTAGGAGGCCGTGTTTCCTGGGACAGTCATTGTAAGCGTACTTTATGCCTGGAGTAACGCAGTACAGAAATGCAGCTGATAGCTTTTAAAAAGAAAAATGAGTTCCTCCTGTCCGATACCTTCTCGTCAATATTTTGAAAATACTCTCTAGATGTAGGAGCATCCTAGCAGCATAAACCGAATGCATTTCTGAAAAAGAAATTCTAAAATACCAGTTAGTTCCATTAGCATACTGTCAAATTCTTACAAGAGTTTCAGTCGCAAAGGGAACCTGAGGCAGGCTGTTACAGTGTACATCTGCTTCTGGAAGAGCTTCAGTAGCCTTGGCACTTGGATGTGCACAGTCTCTTCGTGCTTCATTATTTACCTAGGCTGTTTTAACAGATACTGTCCACACTGTGGTGCTCACTGCTTAAAGAATGGAATGATTACACTCTGGTAGACCTGATGTGTTGAAGATGGCAAAGTGTTTAATTTTCATGAAGTATTTAAGTAAAAGGTTTAGCTTGCTCTGTTTTGGCCCAGAACTAATTTACCCTGTTTCTCTTTTGTCAGCACGTTTGAAGAAGTGGTTGTAGGTGGAGGAGTGGGAGGGTGGAGAGTTGTTCTGATGATAGCCAAAAGCTCAAGTCGGTGAAAAGCATGCAAAACCAGAATGTACTTCCCTTAGCTGTTAAAATCTTGTGAGACTACAGGTTGTAAGAGAGTGGTACTGGCTGTCAGTCTTCTTGGGAAAGAAGGCAACTTTCTGCTGTTTTGTCATCGCTGAGTACATTGCTAACAGATTGAATCATAGGAAACTGTTGCATGTTATATTGCTGTAACCCACAAAGACAATTTTGACAATATTGCGTTGAATGCTTTGTTGAACTCTTAACTTGCAAGGTTTTTGTAGACTGCCGAGGCAGTGTGTGCATTCCCGAAACAATTCTCTTACTGTGTTTTCTGAAATTTTGACCCTTTTAAAGGATTACTGCTACTATCCTGTATATCAATTTACTGACATAAAGCACCGTTTAGCAGCTGATGTGAACTCTCCTGTTGCTAGCAAACTTCCTTCTGCTTATACACCAAGGAGTATAGAAATGTTTGCAGTTGCTTAGCAAGATAAATAGACTACAAGTATTTTACATAAAACATTTTTGAATGGAGTATTGTGGCTTTTAACAATGAAACCTGAAAGATCTAGAAGGTCCTTTGAGGAGGAGCAAGGAGACTTTTAAGACTTTTACTAATGTGAGGAATAGTATTGCTTTCTAGGTCAGTTTCCCTGTCAGTTTAGATTGGAGAAAAGAGGAAAACATCACTGAATGAGTGTATGACTTGACAGCCAGTTTGTACTGAAAACAGTTTTGCTTTCTCGTGTGTGCTTCTGTCACTTCACTTCCATTGCATCGGTTGTAGTACTCGGCAGCCCCTGTTGCAAAGTTGGCGTCGTCTTCAGCTGGGTTACTGACTGTTCTGACCAAAATGATGTGTGGTTTTAGGTAAGCACTAAGGCTGACACATGAAGGGGATGAAAATGCATAGATGGAAGAAATGGGAATGGGAGAAAGGAATAGAGCAGGGCCATGTATTCTTGTATCTGTGTCTTATGCTTTGATACGGATTAGCTACGTTTAACATGCGTGCATAGCTAGTGGGAGTTTAAGCCCTTCCAAAAGAAATCTTGTATCTCCGTTTACTTTACAGAGGGCCTTTGGCTGGATAAGTTTGGCTGACAGAGAGTGAGTAGCATTACTACCCAGTCAGGATTGCTTATGGATGTTTTTGCTGTTTCTCAGCAGAAACGTACACTCCAAATCACTCAAAATAACGTACTTTAATGTTCAGTGTTTGTTTAAAAAAACCCCAAAACCCACCAAAACCAAACCCAAAACCCAATTCTCATCTTAGGTTGCTACACTGCTACTTTAAAGGAACGATAACTTAGAGAATATTTAAATTATTGCAAAGGTGGCAACTTGTAGTCTTAATGCTTTCAGGAATTAGAGATCTAATAAAAAATGTAGGATTTGTATTTTCATCCTAAAGAAGTGTTGTTGGGGTGGGGTTTTTTAATAATTAAAAATATAAAATATTGCAACAGTTGCTGCAATTTCATTCTCTTTACCTGAATAGTAAATGTTGACTCTTAATCCAAAACAGATAATGTACTGTTCATAGACTGTAAAAACTCTGACTCAAAAGAAAACAAAAAGACTTTGGGACTTAGGTACTTAAGTTTTTTAGTCGCATCCCAAAGTAGGGTTCGTTGTTTGTTTTTGTTTTTTTTTCTTTTATCCTTGAGTCATTTTGACTTAGAATTGATTGTAACTTTTTAGTTATCTTCAGTTTTTTTTTCTTAGTATGCTTCTCTAAAAGAATTTTTCTGAATATCCTGACAGTACACTGTACATTAAAAATTAAAATGCAGACTGGTGTTCTGGATGGCTACTGCCTAATTTTATTTCCTCTTTGCTTTTGTAAAGTATGTCTTTTTTTTTTTGATCTTACGTTTGTACATTGAGCCAGTAGAGCTGCTTCTGCTTAACACTTCCTGCAGGATCGCACAACTAAAAATTTATTAGTTAATATTTTCTAAAAGGAGACTTAAAAAAAAAAAAAAAAAAAAGGATACCACTTAGAAGCTATCAAAATATCAGAGTGGTTTTGTTCGACATTTTTGGAAAATTTTTTTGTCAACAAACATTTAAATCTTTAAATCTTAAAGCATCAGAAAAACTTCTCTGTCTTAAACAGGAGGAATTACACAAAAAAGGTGGTCCTATGGCAGACCGCATCTCAAGTAGCAGAAGGCATGTAGGTGGTCTATACAGAAACAAAGTTTCTAGGAACAGAATTCCCCTTGACGCAAGAGATCTCCTTTTATGTAAAGTGGAAAAAAGCTAAGGCTTCCTTCTTTTCAGTCACTACAAAAATTGCATTTGGAGGTATTTCCTGTAGAAGATGGGAGAAATACTTGTTGGCCCAGAGAAGTCCTTGACAGTGCCTTAGTTGCTCTTGAGTTGGACAAAGAGATTAATTGCCTTTAGCAGATTTATCATTTAGTAGCTATGTCAAGAGTCTCAGTGGAGAAAATAATTATAAATTATGCTGTGCCTTCGTGCAAAATTATGCTCTATGCAAATAAAAAACACTTGAGAATTGAGTTAAACCTTGAGATGGCAATACTATGGGTGCATATCTTCTCCCTTTTCTTCCCCATCTTTTAAAAATTCATACTTTTTAAATAAATGCAGAAGGAATGCATATTTTTGTTCTTTGTGGCTTATTTATGAAATCCCAAAATGCTTCAATCGCATCCCAAATGCCACAGGTTGCAAGAGATGATGTGATCCATTGTGGTGTTAACTTTTTAAGATTTATCTCATCCTACTGTGAAGTAAGAAGTATCAAAAGGCTTTCAGAATGGGTTAAAGGAGAAGAAGTAGTATTTTCTAAAAGGTAAACAGAAGTATTGTTCTAAGTTGAGTGCCTCTGACAGACAGATGTACTGGAATATTAAAAATACTCTTTGGAACAGATCTTTTAAGTAGCTGGGAGCTTCTCATATCATATTGTCATGATTTAAAATAGACGGATTTCTAGCAGAGTGAGAGTAATACTTGATTTTCAGAACAGTATTTAAATGCAGCTATGAATCTTTACCTGAACATAGCGTATTTCTAGTTTTACACTTTGCATCATGTGTTTTAATTTAAGTGGTCTGTCTTCAAAAGGAAAGCTGTCAGTGCATTCATATGAATCTGTGTTGGATTTTAGTTTCCAGAGAGCACCTGGAGTTCAGGCATAATGCAGAAACACGGGGTTCTTTCAGTGGGCCATAACTCTGTGTCAGCTTCAGTTGTCAGAAATTAAATGTTAAGACATACTAGAAATAAGACCTCGAGTTGCTCACTTAGCTTTGCAAAGGCTCAAGCTGTGTACGGAAAATTAATCAGGCACGGGTGTTGTGTGTTAGCTAATGGAGAATGATTATCTATGGCTTAATCCCAAGGAAGAAGTTGCAAGCCTGCCTTTAGTTTTGTAAATAGTGGTTATGAGGTGGGAGGAATTTTTCTTACTGACATCCTTAACTGTTGCATCCAAAAGGTGTGATCTTGGCGGGAAACGTGAAGCAAGGCTCATAGGGGAATGAAGTTCGCAATGAGGGCTACAAAGGCAGGATGACCTTAAAGTAAGAATCTTCTTTGTGTTAAGGTGCAATGGAGGCTGGGAAAGAGTTATAAAGGAAGTGCATAATAAAATAACGACGCTTGTAATATTCACATTCAGATAATATGCTACTCTATCATGCCAGTCGCCTTCAAAGAGCGTTAATAAGCCTGAGGTTATATCGGGATATGATGCACCACGTTGGCAAGAAAAAGTGAAAAGTTTCCATAGCATTGGCAGTTCTTTTCACTTCTTCCCTGTAGAAGAAAAAATACCTTGGTGCAGACCCTTGGTGTGACCTAGCACGGCTGAGCTCCAACACCAGTTTCTCGTCCCGCATCGTTTCCCAGAAGCAGGAGCTCAACTGCATGGAGCAGCGTCTCCAGCGAGCAGTGGCTCCGGTGGCCTCTGTCGCACACGCGTGGGTTAGCCCCAGTGGTTTTCAGAAAGAGTTGGATGTTGGCCGCAATGAAGGCGAGCCTGAAAAGTGGCAGTAGCAGATACTTCGGGAGCCTCAGCTTTGACATGCAGGACGTGTGCTGCTGTAAGTAGTTTTAATGACCGTCTGAAGACACCGGGGAAAGGACTCTTTCTAAACACTTTAAAGTCATCGTTGCATCGCTGTGATGATGTATCATAAGGCGAGGAAGAATACATGAGGTATAGAGGTGAGCAGACACAAACACCTGCGGGGTATTTCCTCTGCTCGGGCCCGTGCATGCTCGGTTGAAGCTAGGACAAGGCCACTCCGTTTTGGGGACAGTGAGTTCATGATCATAGATGTAGGCTGGTCTGTGCCGGTTGGTCTGTGTCTCTCGGTCCTTGGGCAGTGAACTTGCCCTGTCATGTTTAAATTAGAGTGTAGACATGCCATGGAGCATTAAGTTCAGTTTCTGGCCATCTTCCTTTGACGTGGAGCGCAGTTTTAGGCACTTAGGCCATAGTTTCATTATACTGCCACTTCAATGACAGTGCTGGCCTAAGGACTTTCTAGCTTTGTGCCTTTGTACGCTGCCCTTCAAATTACAGCCGTGCAAGCTGTTGGAAGAGCGGCACTGTCAGTGGATAAATGAACTGATCCGGGTGAATACAACTCCTTGGATGGAACAGCATGCCAGGGTATGAGAGAGCACCAAGGGTTTGGAGGCACCAGCAAAGTGGGAAGCTTTTTAAGGATATTTCATGACAAGCTGGCTATGCTGACTTAGGTATTTATTTCGTCCTTGCTAGCTTCTTCCAGAAAACAGAGGTGATTTGGCCAAGTCCCTACTGTGAAGACCCTGTGGGTTGCTATCCCATGATCCCTCTTTCAGTAGTGCAGTAATATTGTTTGTAATGTACCTTAACCTCTCCTTGCTAGGAGACAGTTAAAATGGAAGAGGAAAAATCTACAGTCTTGTCATTTTAGGCAAAATGCACCTTGCAGAGCATGTAACTAGGTAAGAGTAGGAAGGATGCACTTCACAGAGTGTAACTGTGGACAATCGCTGTCATAGTGATAGGATGACTCACTGGGTTATACATTTGTAGATAAATTCTGCTTTGCAGTTCTGCATGTACATTTAAAACCACAGAATGCTTGAAGTCTGAGTCCAGACTCGGCAATCCTTTTCATTTGTGCATGACTACCTGTGCAAATATCCGAGAGAAACTGGAGCTCCATTATAGAAAGGGACAGGGTTTTCAGACTTGCAATTTAGGAGAGAAATTTCTTTCATGTATAGAGAAAGATAACTACACGAATTTTAGACTAATCGGTCTGGCATGTAGCAGTTGCAGGTTTTATGGTAGAGTTTTCTGTATGAGAATCGAAGATCTTTATCAGGTGGATAGATTTAAGAACTGTTGCAAAAGAAGGTCAAATGAAAATCTCAAATGTCTGCAATGCTTTATTTTGGAAGCACTTTTCCCAAGTTAGTTGAGAACATGGTGGTTGTAACCTTGGAGAAACAGAGGATACAGTCCCAAAGGCTGTATATATTATGTTCCTAGTAACTTGATAGAAAAGCAAAAGACACCTTTAACCAGCAGTGGCCAGAGATGTATGCTGATGACTAGTGACAGCCTTGACCACTCCTCTCGGCTGAAAAGACTGCTCTCTTCAACCAGTTGGGCACTTGCCTATTATATCTATTAACTTGTTCTGTTTCATTTCCCTTCTTTTCCCCTTTCATCTAATTTTCATTGTCTCTTTTCCTTTTGTATTGTACACTCTAACTCTTTTACCATGTCATTTTCCCCTGCCCTTTTCCAAGCTTTTTTCGATTCTTCTTTCTTTCCTTCCATATATATTAGCAGTCAGAAAGATACCGAAAATATCAGATAACAATGAAACAGTCTGTAGTTAAAAATCTTCATTCAGGCTACTGCGTGACCTCTCAGGCTGTTTCATAATGATGTTGCTTCCTTGGTGGCCCAACATGCTCAATATTCTGGTATCTTACATAGGTTTGTTCATTAATTTTGACTGGCTGAGTTGAAATTAATAGGATATTTTATTATTAAAATAAGGGAAAAGCTTGTTACAGGTAACTTACAGATTTGAGATTTAACACATTTGTATGCAGTAGATACAACATCTTGACTTTGAGCCTTCCTCTTGGGAGTTGTCACATTTCACTCCTATATTTAGAAAACAAGGCAATTTTAGATTTGCCTCTCTTGAATTTTTACTACAGTTAATGAAGAATTTAAGCCTTCCTTTCAGTGAAGACCATACAGATAAGCATTAGCTGATTAATTTTGTCTTGACCTCAGATGATAAACACGGTCTTGCAAGTTACTACTTTCCCTCTAGCCCATTATTAATTTCTGTGATTAAAATACTGTGGATACAAACTTATCTGCTACTCCTGTTGTTCATATAGTTAATCTTTGGATCAGCAGTTGATGTCTAGTTAATTAGAATATGGATGCAGAGCATATATTTTTCAGATTGAAAAAAAACAATGCTTTTTTTCAGAGGCCTTTTCTTTCCTCCCTGTCCCCTGTTTTTATAGTTTTGAGTGAAATCTAGAGAAAGCAGATAATAATGTGATCTAGAAGTGAGTCATTATAGTGCAATGGCACAATGTCTGTGGCAAACACACTGGTTACTGTCAAAGAGCAGTTGAGATGTGTTTGTTCTCTTGGCAAAACTGTTTTAACTGAGCATAACTAATAGTCTTTGTTTTTCCAGAATGCCATAATGGTGTTCTGATTTTCATCTAGCCAAGGTGTATCTTTTTCCTTCCCTTTCATTGTTAACATAAGTGTCAACGTAGAAACAAACTACTGGGTCCTGTGCAGTTTATAAGCTGTGTTCTCATAATGAAAATATCTCATTTTGCTTGTTTTAGACATGACCAGTGTTTCTGTAATATTCACAAGAATAATTCCCAATTAGTCCAAATAGTTTATGCTTGAGCAGAGCTATGAGTTCTCTGTGGATTCTTCAAAGCTTTCTACCACTGTACTTTATTACCTTTTTGCAAAATATTTTTCTCTGTGAATTGCTTGTTTGTCAATGGCATTATGTTAGCAAACTTCTAGATGTGCAAGTTCTAAATTTCTGTGCAGCCTAAAGAAATGGAACGGGGAAAAATGATGATTCGGCAAACTCTCTTGTACAACGCAACCTCCAAACATCACAAATTAAAAGGTAATTTGCCTTGGGCATTAGGACTGCTAGTTAGTATAATTTCTAGTATCTGTGTCTGCTGCAATGACCTGAAATGTTTGATTTCTATATGGTGCTGTTTAGGCTATGCCACAGTTCAGGTCTCCCAGAAAAAAATTGTATTAGTCTGGTCCTGCAGCACTGTAGTTGATGTCTGGTAAACTGTGGTTCATTGAAATATTTGAACCATGGGCTCTGGAGAGGAAAGACTAAGGTAATACTTAACTTGAACAGAAGTCGGTCTACAGATTGTTCAAAGCAAAATAACCTCTCCCTGTCAACTGTCTGAAACACAGCTGTAAGAAACAGAATTCCAAGGTAATTTACTTCTGTCTCTTTGCTTCTGTGTTCCGTTGACCATCAGGTTGTTCAGCACCTTTATGCTGTTCTAGAGTAACTTGCTGCCTAATGGTAAATAATCTAAATTTATAATTCTATACACTACATGTATCTACACAGTCGCTATGAAATGTCTTTAAATGCGGACAGTGTAAGTGTAGAAACAATTGAAATCTCTCTAAAACTCTAAATCCCAATGAAAGACAAAATATAAAACTTCAAAATACATTCATCTTTAATAAAATTTCATACCTAGATCACACAGGTAACAATGATAATATGCTAATTTAAATTAATATCTATGTCTTTTCAATTTCATATATTCACACAAGGGCAATTAAAGGATTGTTTAATTATCCATCCTTTAAGTCTTCTGAGATTCAGGGAAAAAATCACACTGATGAATAAAAAGAGAAAAAAGATTATAACTGTCAATCATTTGTATAATTCAATTTTTTAACAGCATGTGACTCAATTACTAGGGAGGTTAATAGAGAAAATGTAGATTGTCTTCCCTGAAAAATAGATTTGCAATACAGGGTGGCCTGTTCCACAGAAAATTAAAAGAACATCTCTGTAGTTAACACTATGCATTTTTCAACAAAAATCAAGACAGTTCTGGACAGTTGCTTGTGAAAACACACCATAGAATTTAATTGGGATTTCCAGTCATAATCTTCCAGCAGTGCCTCTCTGTTAATATGGTAATATTAGTAAATGCCAAGTCTCTGAATCTAACTCTGTGTGTTAATGTGAGATCTTAATAATTAACAGCCTAATCCAGTCCTCCTAGTGCAAGGCCACTGGAAGTCTCTGAAATATAATTACATATTTAGAAATAATTCAGTGGAAAAAGCATAGTGTTTTTCAAAAGAATTTTCAAAAATAATGTTTTCATGAATCTTCCTTTAATGTTTTCTCTTTGCAAATGTTCTAACATGTTCTACTCATGATCCCCACCACTCAGAGCACTTTGTGACTCATTAGTTACAACTGACTAATAAAACCCAGAAGAGGATTTTAATGCTTTGTATTTGAAAATAATTTGTCACCACAGTTTAAAATTCTAACATATATATTTGAGAGAAAGATGATTGCCAGTTAAAACCTCCTACTAATCAAAAGATAGACTACATTGCTACAATGAATCATGGGTTTGACTCGTCTCCAAAAGAGTTTTGTGCATTCTGTGTTTGAACTGTTAGAGGTTTAAGTTAAAGTTGTAATATTAGTTGTAGAGCTAAGTTATCTGCTGCAAACCATTTGTTTGGGTTTTATGAACAAGTTTTCTAAAATGCTCTGATTACCATCTTGAGCTGTCTTTTGAGTAATCTGAAATAATACCTTACTCTAGAGAGGTAATGAATGCATGCACCTAAAATGGTGAATTTGCTTGAAAATTACTCTGCTGTGCTGTTCCAAGTGGGATTACAGAATGTTGAGGATAATGCCATTTCCAAACCAAAAAAAAGAAACCCCAAACCGACTCTAATTTTTTTTTTTTTTTTTTTCTGGAGCATTCGACTACTGTAACTCAATGCATTTGTTTTTACTGTTGTGGCCCATCCATGAATATGCTATTTTTCTCCATGCTGGGTCTGTGTTTAGGATAGAGACAGCAAAACAAAGTCTGTTGTATTCAGATGTCTATTAGTTTCAGCATCTTTCTCCTCATACTGTTCTACTCACCTGTAGTTGGTGAATGTATGCATTTCTAGTATGAAGATACTCTGTCCTGTTCTAGAAACATTTCTAATATGATGCACTATGAAAGTGTCCCATAACTGAACTTCTGGGAATCTTACATCATGTTTTCTACTAAAATGTAACTTTTAGAGCTGCATACTAATAATTTTTTTATATATATATACTTCAAAAGAATGGAGTGTGAGCTACATCTTACCCATTTTTCTTACCCCTTTCTTACCCCTACAGTACTTTTAAATTCCTTTTCTGAGAACTCAGTAGAGCAATATGTAAGATCTTTAAGCCAACTTTCTTCACCAAAAAAAAAAAAGGGGAATGCCAATGTAAAGGATGCCAACAGTCTCAGCTGCTTAGGTGTTTGAATGCTGTTCATACAACACGTTTTATGTCTGCATCATGCTTATAATACATAAATGTTAGATACTTTAGCAGTCTAACCAGAAGTTGTGTATGATTTTCCTGTAGGAACTGCTGGAAAGACAATAAAAACTTTTACAGTAGGTCTTTCCCACCCACCCCAATATTTTCTATTTCTAATGCTTATTTTCTGTGCCAACTTGACTAATTGCGAAAAGAAAAGAAAAAAACCTCAGGCGTTTGAAAAAGCACTTGCTGAGTTATGATTACTCTTCATCTATTTCTTTTGAAATTAATAGTAAACTAATTAATGGTGGACAGAAGTTAGTAAAAGATTCAACAATGTGCCATATATACCTTACTTGGCTACATTTTTGCACTTCTGGTTATAATGAATGCTTTTTATTGTATCAAGACATTTTTAAAAAAAGGCATTTTACTCCAGTTGTTTTTAGATTACCTTTTAAACCCGGTGTTTTATAGTGATTCTTAAAAAATGAGAAGTTAGACTTAGATTCTAATTTAGAGTACAGTTAGCATTAAATCTCTTGATAATCATTAAAGTCATGTAGGGGTTTTTTTTGTTTAATGGAAAAACTTTCATTTTTAGAAAATTGCTTAATCTATTTAAATTTCTCTTTTCTTAAGTGTGGGAAGGAAAAGTCACAGTCAGGTTAATAATATGTCTGGTAAGGAATAATGCTACTTTTCTCTTATGTTCTGTCTTTTTTACTTTCTCTTATTACTCCAAGATTTTCTGAATATATTTTTTTAAAATGAACTTGAAAGACACTCAGTGTCAATTGAGTGTTTCAGAAAGTCAAGTGTTTAACATGCCAGGTATAGCCAAACTTTTCTAAGTTTTATATTGTACTGATGGATTGTTGGAACAGACACTTTTCAAAGGTCAGTACAGTAGCAGAATACAGATTTAAATACAGGTTTTTCATGGTATAAACAAGGATTGATATATAAGCAAGATTAATTTGTATCAATAAACACCAAAGCACAGGAAAGCGTTGTCTAATTTTCAGCAGATTATAAATGACTCCAAAACAAATGAGTATGGTTCATAACTTCATCATGGTTTCCCCCAAATCATAAATATATATAGAAAGTGTATGGGGAAAATCATGGGAAGAATATATTTTGGTCAGGGATATAGGCAGAATATAAAGGATGTGTTGGATTTACTTAACTAAAAGATCTAATAAATCTCTGTTTTTCAATATGGAAAATCTATTGCATCTTTTTTTACACAAAAGTGGGGAAAAAAGGGCAATGGGGGAGTTAAGCATACAGTCAGTATTAAAAAAAACTGGTAAAGTTTATATCTATCCTAGTATAATCTATAATATGTAATTGATGATACATATTTGTCCATAAAAATAAAAATGGTTAACACCCCCCCCCCAAAACTGTCATAATGATAAACCAGTTCTGAGATCCAGATCGGCCCTGATGTTTTCCTAGATTGGAAGCTCTTTGATGTCCTAATGAAGGCAGTGGAATTTCAGTACAAATGTGTAACCAGTTCTGCAGGAGTGATTTGCTGACAGTGGTAAATAACAAATGTTCGATAGACATGCTCTTTGAGGTGCTGCTAGGCCTGTTCTTTCTGTGCATGAGGCTTTTATAAAGTGTTCGCTATTACTTACGCACAGCTAAATGGGAATATCCCTATAATTACAGTTTTGTATGTCAAACATCAAACATTTAAAAAAATACTTATCTCTGGTTATTGTGTTGGGATTAAACCATGAGCTGTGTGTTATTAGTTTGCTTGTAGTGCTTAATGCAGGTTGTAACTAAGGTGTTTGTAAATCTTGCATAATGCCCTAACACATTATTGTTCTAATCTTGTGTCCTATCTTTTATAATATTTTACTGGGGGTTTGTTTAAATAATATTGCTGTGGAGTGTTATCAGTTTTAAAACTTTTTATATCCCGAGCATGAGTAGCAGCCATCACAATTTTGGAATTTCTTCAAAGTGGGCAATAACATGCTTCAGGAATATGTACAAACTGGCTTCATCACGGTGAGGTTGACGAAATGTAATGTGTTGCTTTGTGTCTGAACATGCCTGTGGTCTGTATGCAGTATATTGGTTAACAAATGCAAAACCTGAAATGCATTATTGCTTGGAGGAAGAAAAACAAATACTTGGAAGGGGAATAACTTTCAATAGATTTGATGACACTTATTTGTTCTACAAAAAAAGATTGGTCAAAGTATTTGGAAAAGAGGGAAGCATTTTTTAATTAAACAATAGTGTCTCAGTCCTGCTTTGCTGTCTCCTTCTTCACTATTTTTATCAAGCTTTCTTTCAGTGCTGACATGTCCTATGTTCTAAAATATATTTTTCTGAACAAGTTCAAAATTGGCAGTAGATGAAAAAAATGGTTTTCATTGGAATGTGCTCACTCATTGAGGGGGAAATTCACAGAAATTTCTTGTACTTGAGTTTTGTTTTTGTTTTGCTTTTTTTAAAGGGGGGGTGGGGGTGGTGGTGTTTATTTAATTAACACTATGATTTTTCACCTAAATGGTGGAGAGGAGAAAATTTTGCCGTTAGGGCTTTGGGATTAGATCACATACAATTTGGGAGATAAGAGTTAAAGTCACACCTACACTGTTAGGTTTGAAGTAGCTTCTCCTATATCTCTGGAAGCTGTTTTTTCTAAGTCTCAAGAAAATGTTATTATTGGTGCATTGGTCGTATAACAGATTGGCGTGTATCACTCGAAAAAGTGCGAAGAAGGTACCAGTTACCCTTGTAGTGTTAATTGAAAAATAATAAAAATAATACCAAGAGTTGGTAGTAATTACTTTTGTTTAAATGTTTATTTGACATTGAGACATTAAACAACAAAGAGCTCCAGATTCCTGTTTCCAGTGCAACGGAGCAGTGATAGATCCCAGGAGGTCTTTTTCATTCCTCTTGGTGATCAGTTCACACTAGTATGTGAATGTTAAAAATTGGTCTGATTAGAAAAAGGAAAGCTGGTAATTCTCTGGTGATAAGAGGTACTTAGATGCCTGTGCTCTTAGATGTTGATTTAAATTATTATAATAATCATAGATACATGGCTATTTTTTGCATGAGATGGTCTTTGACTCTCTATGCCCCACATAATAAGGATAGTCTAATACAAAGATGTTTTCCCAGATCAATAAAGGGAGAAAAACATGGGAGATTTGTCTTTAAATATTACCAATAATAAATAACAAGATTCATTACCTGTACTTGTTTTCTTCTCCAAAGAAGCGTGAAGAATTTTAAGTATTGCATCATCATGCTTTCCCTTCCAAAGGAAGATGACAGAGTTTGGAGCTGGTGCACAAGGCTGATGGCAGCCACTATCCACACCCTTTGCCATTTTCCTTTTAATGATTTACTATTTGGTTGATCATTAGTTGGAAAAAAAAATGTTTCCATAAGCATACAAGACATCCAGGCTCATATCCCTAATTGCTATTCTTAGGAAAGATGACAGCACATTTCACTGTAATTATTGCTCAGCTGGATGTGTGCTTATGAAAAAAAAGAACTCATTTCAGATTATTGTATAGGATGTTAGGAAGGCACTCTCTAATGTGTGGTGTTTGAAACCAGCGAAGAATAGACTTGATATTATTATTGATTTCTAAGTGTAGCAAAATTATTTGCAATAGATCTTGTGAATATTCAGTTTCTTTGCACAGAAACTGAGAAAGTTGATGTTAAAAAACCCCAAAGCTTTAAAACATAATTGAAAGCAGGATTAGACAAAGACATTACTGAAGACAGCTAGATTAGTTTAAAAGGCAGCAAACCAAGGTGACAGCTACTGTAACTTCAACATGCAGAGAATCCATGCTTGTATGTAGTAAACCAGCCCAAAGCATTTTAGTATGTCCTTAAAATATAGTCCTATTTAAAAGCTAACTAGAAAAACTGGAAGGTGCTGCTTGAAATATGTGATACCTGGGTGTGTAGATGTCTCCCTGCTTATTTTCATGATGCAATTATGTTGTCATTCTACTTTTTTTTTTTTTTTTACTGGGTTAATGAAGTATTTTTGCTGTTCTGATAGCGAAGTGCCAAGAAGAAAGGCGTGACCTGGATTTCCTTCCTGTGTATCAGCTGAAATTTGGAAGGATTGTGCACTTAGGAATGTATTAAAACAACTATAAAAGTAACTGAAAGCAGAATCTTACTCTGGATTTTCTGCTGAAAATAATTCAATATGTGAAAAATTCAGCATCATGATTTTTTTCTCAGATGTGTTAGGTGAAGAAGCTGCCTATGTATAAAGGGAAACAGTACTAAGCCAATCGTATCTGAATTACTGGTCATCTTAGTATAAGGATGCATGTTCAGTCCTATGCTATTTTTTCTATAGTGCGTAAAGGAATTTTATTAAGAGTTGCGAAAACAAGTTGTCCGTGCCAGTTTTCAGGACAAAGCAAAGCACGGCTAGATGAAACTAGCACCTCACACTTGTCTTAACTTAGATCTTTAACTTAAAATTCAGTCCAGTGAGCATAATGACTTTACATACAGCATCCTGCTAAAAAAACCCAACCAACCAACCAGACCATCTTCTTTGGAACTTTCTAATACCTTTTGACAGTATAAACTGATGCTGAATCAAGAATAACTACACAACGTTTTGCCAAAACGTTTGCACTGTGTGTACTACAGCTTTTCTATGTCTAATGCTTACTGAATAAAAGATGTATATTGAATCCAAGTTAAGCTAAGGTAGTTCATTTTGTTATGATATCTTTTTATTTTGAAGATGGTAGCACCTATACAGCGTTTACAGAATTTGTTTAATGGGTATTTTGCTTAGTAAAGCTTTAAAAATATAGACAGAAGTGTGTATCAGAAGCTACTGTAGAAAAGATAAAATACTATGAAATGGTCTTGTTAAAAACCTGATTGTGGCCACTATATATATAAGGTGCTAAATGACGCATCAAGAGTCATCTTGCCAAAAGGCAGAGATCTCAAAGCAAGCCAAGAATATTTATTAAGTTAGGAAAGGCTACTGACTCAGGAACTTCTAGTAAAGGGAGACAAGGGCCTTCAAAGAAAGGTGTTGGCATTTGTACCTGTGTTTGTACAGCTGTGTTTGTAAAAGAGTTGCAAGTATTTGCTGCATCATTCTAAGATTATGTTTGTACACCATGCTTATGCTTGTACAGGAGCTGGAAGTATTTACTGCTTCATGTTGAGAGACATAAGCTGTCTTCATACTAGTCCTGGCCTATGTTTTGACCTCCTTTCATACCTTGCCATTAGTGTTTGAGTTGAGCTGCCTGTCCTTCCTGACACAATAATGAACTAGAGGTAAAAATCTGTTGAAGGAGCAGAGTTTGAGTTGGATGAGCAATCAGAAGTGGAATGCAGCCTATTACATGTCTAAAACCAATCCATGGAAGATGGTTTCAACATGGGGGAACAGTAGCTATCGCTTTGACTTGCACTACTGCCTGCCTCCATCTAAACCAGTGCTTCCAGCTCCCTATCCTTCTTTGACACTTTTCATTCTACGTCTTGTGCTGTATTTATACTGCTGAAAACAGAGCTCCATGTTTCACTGAAGTCAATTCCTAATCCCCTACTATCGGGAAGGCTCTGAAAGCTGAGGCAAATACCAACAGGGCAATGTGATTGTCTGGTGTTCCAGCAAATCTGTTAGTTTGTCTGCACAAACCTGCTGTTTAATCATTCCTGAATGAGCAGAGAAATCGGTAGCTGTCAGGCCTGATAATCTAAAAAAATTTTAAAAGTTGAAATGTATTTGTTTCTTCCCCCTTCCCTCCCCCCCCCAGAAATATGTGACGTCGGAGCCTACAAGTGAGTTACTATGTTATTTCTCATTGATGAAATTATATGCCTGTATATATATTTTAAAAAGAATAAAAATTGGTGTTTGCATTTCTGATACATGGCATCTTCCTTACTCTTTGTACACAATACTCTCTTCTTTACATACCATGTTACGTATATGTCCAAAATACCTGCTATGGAGATCTGACATGGCCAGGAGTTTTAAGAGTCTGTCCCTGTCAATTTTAACTTAGGAGTCTTCTACTCCCAACTGCTTAAAATAAAAACAGAACAGAACTACATATTTTTTTTTTAATTTCAAAATAAGCAATGCATGGGACATTTTAGAAATCTTGAAAAAGTTACATCAGGTGGGTACTGAACGCAGTTTGTCAGAACCAAAATATTTCCTCGTCTCCGTTTTTAACATTAGGTAGTTCCCAGGTAAAAGCAAGAGCTCTTTATATTGTAAATGTCAGTACTCAAGACTCTTACTTTTTTGCTGGGATGGAGATCTGTATTTTAGACCTCTACCTCAAGATGTTGAATCCTACTCTTATATAAAGAAATTTTAAATTCACACCTACAAAAAAGCATTAGTGGAGAAAATGGATGTTTTGTTTTGTTTTGTTTTAAACAAGCAGTCTTCATTCGAAGTTGACACTTTAAATTGAGGAACAGAATAGGAGCCAACTTGCATTCTTCTACAAAGCTTCAAACCTCCTGTGATCCAACCCAGTAAATGTGTCTCCTTGTCTTATTCTTTCAACTCACGCTGCTTAGACTGAATCTTTTCCAATGAGCATTGCCTGTCTAGCTAAAGATCCATGGTATCTACTCCGTGGCACGGGTAGTTAGACTGGTGGGTTGTAATCACAGGCCTGCTGATTTATAGGTTTCTCTATGTGGGAAAGCTACTGCTCAGTGAGCTGAGGTTTGAATTTACAGTACTGCTACCTTATTCCCCTTCCGTTTTTTAAATATAGTTGTGAAAAAACTCATTTGAAAGTGAACTTACGGTGCTCAGTAGGTTACCTGGTAAATTACTCAGCTATAAATTCTAGCTTCAATTTGTGGAAAGGGGTTGGTTGGGGGTTTTTTTGGTAGACAAATACAACTTTTCTTTTTATTGAAACTTATTAATTGCAATTTATGCAATGTTTATAGTTTTAGTCTATTATGTTAACCCGGTCACCATTGCTACTGTTATTAAGATACATGAAAAAAAAAGCCAATTAAAAAAAACAAAACAAAACAAAACCCCAAACCCCAAACCAAACCTATGGAAGTGCTATAGAGCAAAGGTGAAGTACAGAAGTAAGGCCTAAAGTATGACTCAGCTCAGCATTTTACCTGGGTTCTGTTCTAAATATGATGACAATATGCCTTCAGCACAAATGATGTTGTTGCTTGCTCTTATGAGGTACGCATCCTGTAATTGTTTGACCTTTCTGCATTCTGCGTATACTGCAACATTATAGGTGTGTGTCTTTCTCATTGGCACTGTGGATATTGGGGAAAAAACATCCTATTAAACGGAGAAAAAAAGTGGCTTACACAGTTAATGGAAACCTAGTAAGGCTAAGAGACAAGAGAGCGAGTAGCTCCATCAGAACGCAACGCAAATCCTATGGACCGGGTTGGATTGGAGCTGCCTTGAAGGGGTTTTTGGCTTCTTTGTATGAAGACTGGTGGTTTTATTGTGTCAGAAACCACCTACAATTATTTAATGCTACTAATTTCCTCCAGCTTCTGGAAAGACAAAGCTGCCATGTACTTCTTAAAAGACATAGGCTTCTTGTTTAAGATTTCATTTGAAGCATTTCTTTGTTCTAATTTGTCTGTAAATAGGGTGGTGTAATACTTGCTTACACTCAACAGAGTAGCTGCCAGTGCTTTCAGGTTCTTTAATGAAAGGCACCCTTATTGCAAATTGATTTATGAATTTTAAGAAACTTCTGGGTGTGTTCTGTGACAGAGTTCATGTTAGTTTGCCAGCCTATTGCCCTTGTAATATGAAGCTTCTAAACATCGGATGTGAATTCCTAAAAACATGTGCTTATTTTAGAGTTAACCTATGGCATCCAATTTTTTTCTTCTCTATACCCTTTTCTTGTTAGACAAGAATACTCCTGAATTCTTGGGAGCAGATAGCAATGCCAGTTAACGACTTCAAATATCCCAGCTTAACAGGTAACTTTTTACTCCGTCACTCATTGTTATTTTTACAAAATTGTAAGTTCGTTAATAAGGTGAACTCCAGGTCCAGTGATCAAAGGAATACAATAATATGACCAAGTGCAAAAAGCAAACTTTATGGCTGCCTATTGACACGTGCTTAAGTCGAGTAGCTAAAATGTTTTTTAGGCACTGTAGTTACCACAGCTTTCCACTAGATGACACTTTCACCAAAACACTTTAATCTCAATTCACATATTTTCTGATTCTTTCCTTTATCCCCTGTTGAGCTGTCATTTTGTGTTCCTTTTTCCTGAAAGGATTCCCTGGATGCTTGATTACTGTGACTTCTCTATTGTTCCTGAATATATTAGTGATGCTGTGGAACTGCATCAGCGCTGTTCACAGGTGTTATTTCTGTGATTGCGATGCCCTGTTCTTCAATCCTTGCCCTTTCTTAGTGACATAATGGGCAATTGAAAACTATGAAGATTTCAGAGCCTTAGCAGGCATGCCACTTGACTTTGTCAATGCTCACCATATGTCAGTTTATTGTAATGCAAGAAATATTTGGGGGGAAAAAAAAAAAGTTCTAAAAGGTAAATGTCGTCTGTACTATTGTAAGTACCAATTACTCCACAAATTAAAAATCCTCTCTAAACTGTTAGTGCATAGATGCTTGGGCAGTAAGGGCCAAAGTCAAGGCCTTTAAAGAAACTTCATAACCTAAATGGAAATGCCTAAATCCTCAAAAATATGCTATCCTGCAGAATTTTCAGGCCTGCATCAGGTGTACCAGCTTCTTTGTATATTTCAGGGAATGGTGGATGTGTAAATGAGATACCGTAGTAACGTGGAGAGGACAGCTTGAGTGGACAATGAGTGAAGCGTTGGGGAAGAATGGAGACAGAGGGGAAAAGCATCCCCAGCTGGGATCAAGGGACTATCAACTTTAGCTTGGCGTGCCTCGCTGTCAGGCAGGGAAGGCAACTGTTTCTGTCCAGGAGAAGACTCCTTGGACAGAGGGCAGCAACCTGACTCGGAGGTCAGCAATCGGGACACGGGAGTTGCTTAGACAGGCCATAAGCTGAGAGGCAGAACTTTTCTTTGAACCGTATCTCTATTTTGTGTTTGTGCTCAGCCTCCCGTGCCTCTTTCTTTAGGGTGGTGGCCCAGTTGCATGTACTACCTGAGTCAACTCACATGGTGCAGGGCTTGGAAGGCGAGAGGGGTAAGAATAGGCTGAGTACAGCTGGAGAGTGAGTATGCTGTGATTTTCTACCTTGTTAAAGCTTCTTACTTGAGGCGCCTGGGACTTGGGCTTGAGTGAGAGGACCAACCAGTCTGATAGCTGTGAGCTGGCAACAGCAGTTGGGTGGCTTTGCAAGCACTGATAGGCAGGACCTTGGGTATCTGGGAGGCTTTGCTTTGGGGCTGGGTATCTATGTGGTGATCCTACGGAGACAGATAGGCACCAAAGCACCTTCAAGGATCTAAGCAAGCATACTTACTGAAGTCAGTGACTCACATCCATACAGAAAGTGTTCCGCTCCTGATTCAGGCCTTTATTATTTTAAACTCTTAATTAAGTCTCTTTGAACCCACAGGTGCAGCCACTTACTGATGCTTACTTGTTTTCTTTTATTTGTCGCAGGCTTTCATTTACCAAAATATTTTAGGCAGATGATTAAACTAGAGGTATTTGAGGGGATTTTAATCTATAGTTGGAAACTATCCCCCACTTTGGTACTTTTCTGTTTGTTCTCTGCAAGCTAGTACGGGCATATGTTTGTAGGCAAGTCTCCGATGGGTGACTAGACCACTGCCATTCCCATTTTACAGGTTGATTTAAAGTTGATTATGTGTTTATGGCTGCTAAATTATTTCTTATGGAATAGTATTGTTTTTAATTTTTCAGTGAGTTGAAGTTTAATAGTCAAATGACCAATATTAAGAAAAAGAAAGTTTTCAGATATATGAGAAATGAGTGAAATATTTAGGATTCGCGTATTTTTTTCATGTCTGCCTACTGACTAGTCAAACGTTTACAAATTTCAAATATGAACGCATTGACTATTATGTTCACTTTCATATGCATTTGTCATACAACTGTTTTAACCACTCTCTTCCAAACCAACTGTTGATGTGCTGATATTTTTTTTCTTTGTTCTGTAAAGTTATTTCACAATACCTGAGCTGTTAAGTTATGCTTACTAGGTTATTTCACTGTTAGTTAAGCTGTTCCATTTTAATCCAGGCAGTTACGCAAATAACTGAACTTCAGTCATCATGTTTTTTCTATATCAATGAATGATATTTTGGGGTTTGGTTTTAATTTTTTTTTTTTTTTTGGGGGGGGGGGGAGTTTGGTTTTGTGGTTGGTTTTTTTTTTTTTTAGTTTTAGGGGGTTTTTAACCCAAAGTAGAATAACTTGGAGGGATTTAAAGGATATCTTATGGAGTAAAGCTTGGCATAGAGCAAGAAGGATAGGAGGCAACTGTAGCAAATGTTCATTCGGGTTTTGATGGAGAAAATTGCAATCCATCTCTCCTATTTGCAGGCCAATGTTCTCATCACTGAGTGTGCAGAGAGAAAGCTGTTGTAGTTGTGTTGTTTTATTTTATTAAATATGCCTGGAACCTAAATAAAATAATACATTTTTGTGTCAAAATATTTAAAAGATTTTTGTTAACAGAAAAAATCTCAAATTGTTTTCGTAATTTTGGGGAAAGGGAGGTGGAGCAAGCTAAGAAGCTGCAAAACTGATTGTGTGCTAGAACATAAATGCACACAAAGTATAACTAAATTATGTAATTTTTAAATTAAATTTTACTGTCAACTTCAAAAACATCTTAATGCATGTCCTCTGTTTATTTTACAATTTAACTGGGAAAGTTTGTAACTGTTCATTTTACTCTGATCTCCACGTGGAGGGAGTGCTGTGCAGACTTTCTGAAAGCTGGGATTTCTGCTTATATTATAATAAAAATGTCCACTGGTGATCATATTCGGAGAGTCTATAGTCAGCTTAAGTCTAGTGTTCTTTATTGTTTTCCTATAGGTGACTGAAGAAGTCTAGCCAGAAAGGAACTACAGGTGCTGGGATTTATGGGAACTTTAAATGGCTAAAAATAATGGCTTATGCTGAAATGACTTGAGATTCATCCTGGTCTTAAATATTTTTGAGACATGGCAAGTTGTGGGACACGGAGAGTACTATGCTATAGGTGAGGTAGCAAGATTCGCCCTCCCTTCGGCTGCAGGACTCTCCCTAATAATGCTGGAAGTTAAAATGAATCATTTATGAGCATCAGTAGACACATGGGTGGGGCTTCTTTGTAAACTGGTATTTTGTTGACGCAATATGTGTGACAGCCTTTTAGTTCTGAATATAAATGTTACTGAGAGGAAATTAGGTTGGTTCACAGAGGAGATCAGCCAGACCTTGCAGTGCATCTTGCTGAGGAGCAGGTACCTCCACCAGTACTGTGCTTCAGACACTAGTACATGTAGAAGAAAAATGGAAGGTGAGTGTCTTGAAACTTTACTATCACTTGACTCAGTACTGAAAGCGGAAATAATTAAATGGTCAGGTGTAGGGACAAAAAAACCCTGTACATATTGCTGTGTGGAATAAAGTCGAGGGATTAGTTCTATGATTTAGATTTTATTTGTGGACTTAGGGAGAAAGGAGGAAAAAAAAAAACCCTTGAAAAAACCCTTTCATTTTATAAAGGAAAAAGAGAGCTACAGAGAATAATTGGTGAAAAACCAGCCAATTCTGAGAATCAGAAAGAACATGGAAAAGAATACATTGTATTTTCAGCGTAAAAAAATTCTAGTTTTCAGTATTCTCATGCTAGAAGCCATTATTTCACAATGGATACCTGAAGTATTCTCTCTGGAATGAATGCAAAATGTGTATTGATAGAGAAAACCCATTGACTAGTATTGAATGTCAGGTTTCTACCAGAGAGAGAAAACCAGTAAGAGATGTGAAATTGATTGGCCTTTAGTATTTGCTCTGAGCTGCCTTTGCTTAAGAAGGCAATTGTTAGCTCCTTTGTGATCCAGTTGTGCTAATTAACTCTGATAAGCAAACTGTGGGCTGACATTAGAGAACTTCCCTGAGAAACATGTAATATCTCAACACCCTGATGTTCCGGTTCAGCTGGATTAATGAGTGGATGAAGTGTAGTTGTCTTGGTTTATAAACGCCTCCAGAGGATGGGTGAGGATCTATCAGGTTCTTTCAGTGTTCTTGACCACAGGAATTTGTCATGTGTGCTATAAACACTTCTAATCCTTTCTGTTCAACCAGAACACTTTGTGTTCTGGTTGACAGCTCTCATTAAGATATGAGATTTTCAGTTCAATTCTGTTACTCTTTCTTGTCAGCAGGTATGATGCATTCATGAGCAATAATGATGTAATGCACTGCTGTATTTTTTGGTTGTTGTTGATAGTGTGCATGTTTTTAACATGGGTAACGCCCAGGTCTGCATTTATCTGCTGATCTTTGCTGAAGAACTGAATGACCAAATTTAAATGGTTAGATGAAAAAAGAAATTATTTTGGTTCAAGGAAAGAAATCAGAAAAAGCTGTTTGTTTTGTTTTGGGTGTCTGCCCCTCCCCCAGCCCCGGTCCCCTTCTCTCCCCTCCCAATTTATTTCAACTATGATTTACTTCAGGATGTGATCCTGGGAAACGCCACTGGTTTGTGTTAAAAGTGTCCCGGTCCCATGGGCTTAGCTATGAGTCTCCTTTCTTGTGGATGCACCCTTGCTTCTGGATGGGAAAAATTAGTTTCCCCTAAATACCAACTCTGTATTCAACTTAGTACCAATATAGTTAGAAAAGTTGCATTGTTTGGTTGTTCTGTAGGCTTAGCAGGACTAAATTTAACCCTTTAGAATTAAAATAATATACAAGACTTTGTAGTTCAGCAAGTCCAATTTTCAAAACTGCTGAGAATCTGTGGCTCCCATTGTCTTCAATTAGAGTCAAGCACTTATGAAAATAAAAAGTTGTATGCAAATAAGTAAAAATGAGTCTTGCCACCCATCCTTCTGGCACCAGGATCATAATTACCCCCATGAAATGACTGATATTCAGGCAGGATGCCTAAGGGGGGATCAGCTAAGATTTTTGTCAAGCTAGTCATAGCACTTGGGATAGATTGTCAGCATTTCTTTAAATATCACAATTTGTGAATATTTCCTTCTTCATTAAGTTCCTCAAAGATGTCTGCAAACCTTTTATGACTTTGGGAAATGCAGACCAAGACATTTGCATGCATATTTAACAGTATTTACGATTTTGGGGGGGATATTTATTCATATCTGTTTTTTTTCATAACTCATTTGGAGTGCCACTTAAGCTTTCCAACACCTACATTTGTTATTAAATCTTTTATTTATTCAATTTACTTTATTATTTTATTACTTGTATAAAAACCTCTCAACTGATAGCATGTGCAAAACGTTTGCTGTCTAGCTGCGTTTGAAAAGTAACTGTAGACAGCATGCTGTAATGTGGAGAGAATATTACAACACAAAATCAATTTTTCAAGTAGAGATACTAATATTGTGCCTCGGCATCAGATATTTATAAAGCAAGAAGGCACTATATAAAAGACGTGAAACTTGTAGCACAGCTTTATAAATCAAAGAGTTATACAAGTTTCCACCTGCAAGCTGGGGAAGTAGTGAACTTGGGAGGATACTTTTATGGATGTATGTCTCAATCTCAGTGTTGCTGGATTTTGAACAAACTCTTGAATGAATTTTTTTGAAACATTTATCTCTGCCTTTCATCATTATCTACACTTTCATGTAATCTTGACTTCAGGCAATAATGGGAACTCAATTATCTGTTTTTAACTTTGTGTGCCTTTCTCCATCCTGCAGTCATTGAGCTGGGAGAAGTCGACTTGAACTGTCCTTCCAACTGCCAAATTCATAACACCCATTTCTTCGGAACTGACAGACAGATAATAAGGAGAGGGCAAGCCTTCAGCTTTTATGCTCGCTTCCAAAATCGGGAATGGGATGACTCCGTGGATCAGGCTATTTTCACCGTGGAGACAGGTAGTAACTCCCAAACTTTGTGTAGTCTTTCCTAGTCCTTTGCTGGTAAGTAATATTACCCATAGTCTCAGTGACAAATAGTATCTACTAATTAATCTTCTGTGTGAAGAGACTACCTTCCCCTCACTCAGGCAGTTCTGCTAACATGTAAAATTTTCTCACTCTGCTACAGAAGTGACAAGTGAAAAAGAAATCCACCCTTGGGAGCTTTGCATTGTAAATGATGGCTAAGCAAATTACTTGCCCTTTACATGTGCTTTGTTTAGTCTGATTAAAGTTGTATTTATTTTCCCGAAAAGGCCTCAGACCCTGCGAATCAAATGAGACAAAATGTACCTTCCCAATGGGCAGATGTCTAGATCAAACCTGCTGGAGTGCTTCCTACAAAATTCATCAGCCAAAATGCATCAATATCAGCGTGTTTCCTCCCTCCAGTGCCTGCATTGGCCGTTATATTCTCAATATGCAAATCACATCTTGTGGTCACACATATCAGCGATGTCTTGGAGATTTTTATGTCCTTTTTAACCCTTGGTGTGCAGGTAAGAACTCAAGTGATGATCAGGTAGTTTTAAGAAAATGCTAGTGATGAGTAAAACAGCATATTTATTACTTAGGTGGGAAAGGATGGAGTCACAGAAATAATGAGAAACAGGAGTGGATTTTGTTTTGTTATTTTTACATTTTTTTCCTCTGACTTCAAGACTGTCTTAAGCCAGTGTTTTGATTTGGTTTCTTAATGGTAGTAGGGATGTAGTGCAGTGTAGTTTTTTACCCCCACTTTTACAATGGCTTGACAGCACAAGAAGCAATGGGCACAAACTGAAATACAGGAGGTTCCTTCTGAACACCAGGAAACACTGCTTTAGTGTGAGGGTGACTGAGCACTGGCACAGGTTGCCCAGAGAGGTCGTGGCATCTCCATCCTTGGAGATACTCAAAAGCTGCTGGGACGTGGTCCTGAGCAACCAGCTCCAGGTGTCCCTGCATGAGCAGGGTGGTTGGACGAGATGACCTCCAGAGGTGCCTTCCAACCTCAATGATTATGTGATTCTGTGAATTCTGTGGTATCACCATGAAATAATATAGTACAAATACAAATGGAATTCTGTAGACCCGGTTCTGGTAGCACGCAATTCTGGAGTCTGTAGGACCTTGCCAAATTCATTGCAAGGCAGATATTCACATTGGCTGTGCTTTTGATTTGATCAAAATCAGATATCCAACTCCAAGTGTGCAGTGTTTGACTCCTAGAACAGCTTAGTGTGAAGATAAACTGCAAGCTCTGTAATTCAGGCGTACTACAGCAGGGAGAGGCTTAATAAAGATAATATCTAGCTCCAAGAAGAAAAGAATTGTCTGTGAACATTGAAAGAGCCCACACCCTTGAACATGTTTAGAACTATAAACCAAAAATAGATAGGAAAAGAAAGAGGGATCCAGTGAAGTAGAAGATAAAGAAGTGCTAGAAATGTACATATTGTCTGACTGATAGCTCTGCATCTTTTCCAGATGACCCTGTATATATGGACAATCAGGCCCATAGAGAAGAATATGTTCTGAATGAACATGGGATACTGTACGAAGGAGTTCACAAGCATATTACCTCTCGACCATGGCACTTTGGACAGGTACTTTTGGAAGTCTTGTTCAGAAGCATATGCCACCCATATACAGATAAACGAAGTGTTATCCATATTTTTTCAGAACTGCATGCTATGTTATGGAGTACAAAAGGTTTTTAGGACCAGTCCAGATTATGCATGCACAGAACAAAATGTTTGAGCACCTCACTGTAGCCCAAGCAACTGGAAGAAAGATCTGTAGTAAAATTAAGGAAACTACAGAATGTTCTTGGAAAAAGTGAAACAGGGTATTGCTTCTGAAGGAAAGTTATTCCATTGGTCAAACATAAGCGAAAATGTCTTTGGTTTTCCTTCAGGCAGATAGACAAAACCATGCAGACCACTAGGAGCTGTGCTTGATTAAGGAGGAAAGGAGAAAAAAAAAAAAAAAGTTCAGGGAAGGAGAGAGGCCAGCTCATACAAATGAAAAAGACTGGATTATTGACAAGAAAGGAACTTTATCAACGTCAGAGTACCACAATGCCTGTGTTAACTTCTCTTTCCACAGTTTGAAGATGGGATTCTGGATATCTGCCTGAAGATCCTAGACATGGGTGCGAGTTACCATCACGGCTCTGATCGTGACCATTGTTGGCGCAATGACCCCGTGCATGTCAGCATGGTGGTAAATCACATGGTAAGACCGCTAGTGGTGTGTGACCTCTGAATAAATCAGGTCACTTCATTGTATTATGGAAGGACAAATTGCACTGTAATCTAGCACAGTATGAGTAGCAGGGAAAATCCTTTCTGTGCTCAGATACACAGGAAAAACTTGTAACACTAAGCTCTGATGATTTTGTGATATGCTTAGGATGTGAAGACATAGTCAGCTATTTGGAAAGGTGTTTTTTTCTTTTCTCTTTCTAGATAAGCAGCCATACCACTAACAGCATCATGAAGATTCCAGAAAACAATGATTACCTGAAAGGAACAAAGCCATTTTCCTGGAATGGAAGTGTTCCTATTCTTCAGCAGTGGTACAATGGCAGATGCAGGCCAGTCAGATATGGGTACTGTGGGTCTCTTGCTTCAGTAATGTGCACAGGTATGACATTTCAGTCTGCCCTTGCCTAGTTATCCAAAAAGGAAGATAGAAAACCAGGATCAAAAACTTCTGACCCTAAAACCTACTGGAATAATATTACTCATAAACATTTTAATAGAAAAGAAATGGAATATTTTCATCTTGTTATGATATGGCATGGTTCCTAACGTAGTGTCTATCATCAACCTATTGCTTTCCTATACGGCATGAAGAGCAAGAAGAAAAGCAGTACTGTCTTTTCTGTGACCTTTATACCATTCAGCTATTGATACTGCAGTTTTTATTAAAACACAGAGCAAGTGCAGCTTTGTGGAGCCAAAACTTATCCTTTGGGTGAGGTTTGAAGGATGAGAAAAAAAGCTAAGGTATGAACAGGAAGAAGACCTCTAGCAATGCCTCCTCCAAAACATAAAAGCAGCAGGCTACTATCTTCTTTTACTGCAAAGGATGAGATAATAGTGAACTAAACAGAAGAAAAAACCTGAGTTCCAACTTTATACCATTTACTTACTGAACCTGCTACTACATTGAAGAAAATTAAATTGATATTCTATAGATGAATTTATATGTACTACACTCTGTTTACAAAAAACATTATGGTGTTTTATTAATGCAGGATTAGGTTCGTTATTTCTGAACTTAAAACAGATCTGGTTTTGTGTGGGTTTTTTTAAAGTTGGAAGAGTAATAAGCCATTCCTTCATGCTAGGCATTTTTCAGACTACTTTTCAACAACTAAAAATAAGTTTTGAAGACAAAATCACTGCATCCCAAATATTGCCTCCCATCCGCTGTGTTTATATAATTGCAAAGTAGAATATGGGAGAATTATTTATAAAATAAATGAAGGATTTTCTTGTTTAATTACTATTTAATGACTCATTATACTTTTTCCTTACAGTGATGAGGTGTTTGGGAATTCCAAGCCGTGTTGTCACGAACTTCTGTTTTCCATGCTCAATTGAGAATCCCCTTGGTATCAATGAGATTTTTGACTGTACTGGAAAAAACCTGTGTGGTAAAGACAAGCTATGGTAAATAAGAAATAAACAACCTCTTTTGGTTTTGTCAAAAACTAAATGATAGAAAGACTAGTATAAATCTAGCAGATCAGAGTATCTCTTTCTTTGGTATGGCAAGACTGTTCAGTTTCCTAATAATGCATTTCAAAAACATGCAGTTACTGAAGACACAGTCTGCTCAATCTACATTTTCAAAAAAAAGAAAAAAAAACCCCACTTGTGAGAATTGACACTACCTGCTTATCCTTCTCAGTGGAAAGAATAAGGCCATCAATCTTAGTAGCTGTAAAAATATGAAGTAGGTCATGAAATGCAAGGGAAAATTTATCACAGACTATTATCTTCAGTCATAATCACTTGGTTGATAATTATGTTGTCTTCCTGAGGTTCCTTATCATGGATTGCTTCATTCTTGTAAACCCTTCAATTCATGTTCATATATCTATGACATTATCACTCATCATAGCAGAATTTCGTGGTTTGACCCTTGACCTGTATGTTCGTAGTTTTGCTGCACCAGAATTTTGTTTGCATCCAGGTCTCATCTGCGAAAGCTTTTAATGAATTTTCTGCCCTTTCACGTATCAAAAAGATGAGGTCAAACTGAAATACTAAGGGAATGAGGATCTTATTTTAGCACAAAGCACTTAAGAATTTATTCTTTATTAAGCCATTAAAAAGACTAAGACAGTATGTGATTTTCTTTTAAAGAACCAGGAGGAAAATGTTAGGAAAATAAACTATTCAATGTGCCAACACAATTATTTTGTTTATCAAATAAAATAAAAAAGGGGCTATAAGAAGAATGTTTTGCAATCAGGTCTGCAGGGTTCTGGAACAAATTTCCAGTCTGAGTGATATAAAGCAAAACAAACAACTCCTGTCCCCAAACATCATTAACTGTGTTAAAAAATGGAAAGTCTTCAGTTGATTAAAAGGTTATCTCTGACATGTTTTTCCTTCATCATAAGGCATTGAACTTGATGATCCAAGAGATGTCTTTAATCCTATATTCCTGCATCCTACAGGCGATATCACTGCTGGAATGAATCTTGGATGGCTCGCAGAGACCTAAATCAATGCTGCGGTGATTGGCAGTGTCTGGATCCAACACCTTTGGAAACGGGCAGAGGTAACTGTTTACTATAACTGTAGCTGTTTTCCTCAGCTTATGTTGTTGAGTTTCTCTACTACTTAGGTTACAGCATATTATAATATTTTTGTTGCCTGGCTTAGGTTCAACTTGCAGCGGTCCTACCTGGGTTCGAAGCATCAGAGAAGGGGAACTGGACTTGGACTATGACGGTCACCATATGTTTTCTCGAGTAAATTCGAACTATGTTGGCTGGCTCTCCCAAAACAATGCCAAAAAAATAAAATTTTTCTGTGACGCTTGGCCATGTGGACAACATTTAATCACCAAGAGTGTTGGCAGTGAGCAATTCGAAGATATCACTGGGGCTTACAAGTATGAACTAGGTATGATGAAAAATCATTAAATGGGTTAGAGGAAATTTTAAATGCTAATCATATAAAATTATCAATGTAATCTGTCCTGTGTTAAATTGAGTAGAACAATCTGAAGTTGTCTCTTTTTGAGAAAGAGGAAGATGCCTTTCTGTTCAAAGATCTTGATTCTTAAACTTCTTAATATATTTAGATGATTTAAACAAAACACACAGTAATTACATCCATATAGGATAGGATAGGATATTTCAGTTGGAAGGGACCTACAATGATCGTCCAGTCCAACTGCCTGACCGCTTCAGGGCTGACTAAAAGTTAAAGCATGTTGTTAAGGACATTGTCCAAATGCCTCTTTTTAAGGCACTTGACAGGCTTGGGGCATCAACCACCTCTCTAGGAAGCCTCTTCCAGTGTTTGACCACCCTTTTGGTAAAGAAATGCTTCCTCATGTCCAGTCTAAACCTCCCCTGGCACAGCTTTGAACTATTCCCATACATCCTAGCAGTGGATCCCAGGGAGAAGAGCTCAGCACCTCCCTCTCCACGTGCCCTTCTCAGGAAGCTGTCGAGAGCAATGAGGTTGCCCTTCAGCCTCCTTCTCTCCAAACTAGGCAAAGCCAGTGTCCTTGGCCTGCCTGGACATGCTTTCCAGCCCTTTTAATACCACTATTTGTATGTACATGTTTCGGTCTCACCTGTTACAGTAGTTTAAAATATTAGCAGACTTTAGGCAATCTAAAACACCCTAAATTTTTTTAAACACAGGATTAACTTCTTGCTTGTTGCTTCTTGTACCAGGTCTGTCAGAAAATATGCTTACTTACTGAATTCATGTATTATTAGGATATTCTGCCATTCTTACTTTGGGCTACTGATTACTGATTTTCATCTTCCAGTAGTAGGGAGGAGTTCAACCAGCAAAATTGCCTAAAGGAATGAAGAGCGGATCACAGTTGATTGTAAAATTGCAAGCTCTGGGTTTTTTTTGGAATGGGAACAAAAAAAGAAAATGATTGATAGTTTCTTTCTTTGAATGGTGTATCTTGCCCTTTGAGACACATGGTAGCATTTCGTATTCACCCGAACCCTTATAAAGAGTTATATTTTGAGTTTTGGACTAACTACACATTTTGAGATCTACATGACCATTTTTAAATTTAACTAATCAAAGTAAAATAGTATTTTTTTAGTGTTTTTCCAAGATATTTATTTTCTTCTATGCATTCAGACTACCGTATCTTGTGTTTGATTATCTGGTGGATTTGTTCTATTAACGACAAGCCACTACATTAGGTTTCAGGGAGGACGAGGAAGAAATTTACTCATCTTTATTACTGGGGTAGATATGGCTCCTCGTGCCTCCAGCAGGATCATTATCATGTATCTTCTTCAACAGGTTCTGTGAAAAACAAAGAAGCTTATTACCGGGCTTACAGAAGAATTCACCCAGGGTACTGCAATGCTTCCAACTGTCATATTGAGAGAGAGTTATCATCTCTGAAAAACCCGTTTTTGAGTGACTCTGGTATTAACATGAGGTTAAAGATGGCTAACTGCCCAATGTACGGTGAAGATGTCCAACTGCACTGGCTGCTTGAAAATTTGCGTAGTGAAAACAAAAACCTGAAGTTTAATTTGTGTGCACAAATAATAACCTACAGTGGTTGCCCAATGGATCAATTTTGGAAAGACAGTGTGAATGTCACATTGGGTCCAAGGGAAGGTAAGAAGGTGAATTTGTCTAATACCCTTTTGTCCACTGTTCTTTTCAGGAGATTGTTTTTTTTAGGATTAGTGGAGACTTCCTACTAGTGGTGGGAAGTGAAATAAATACAATGTTAAATGTTGACAGCTGAATTCACTGTAGGGTGATTGCTCAAAAATCAACAGTGTCACTACTGTATGTATAGTGACAGGTAAATTGTAGCCTTTCCTTAATTTCTCAAGGCTTAGAGATTCTTATGATCATTTAAAAACTTGTTTCTCCTAAAAGTTCAATTCTGGATTCTGTATTCAATACAAAGATAAAGTTGCAGCTGTCTATCAGAAGAGCAATTTGTTTCCTTTGGCCAGAAGATATTAGACAGTGTAAAAAGCTTGTTTTGAGCACTAAAGTAATTATTTCTAGATATATCACATGCTGGGAAGTGCAAAGGTGTATCAGAACATAAACACTTGTTTTCATGGTTAATATCTTTTTCTGAAAGAAAAGTGATCCCTTTAATTAAAACACATCACTATAAAATGAAACTTCATACCTGATATTAGCATTCTGGTTTACCAAGCTTTAATTTGCCTACATTTGAATTATTGCTTTAAGAGTTACACCGGAATGAAAGTTTCCAAATTTTGAATAATAATAATAATAACAATAATAATAAAACAACCTCCTTGTAAATGCACTGATATAGTTACATTAACTGAAAACTGTGAAGCTGGTTGTTGAAGGTAGCAATATATCACCCTAAGCCAGGAAAAGTCATGTCTGTTGTCAAAGATGCTGTGATAACTTAATATTTAATTAAGCCATTTTAATTACCAGTTAAACCTTAGGAGGAAGGGAAGTGGAAATATTAGCCAAAATATCAGAAAAAATAATTGAAATTAATTTGTTTTACAGTGAAAAAAATTCCACTGTGTATATCATATAGTCAATATGGACCTTATCTCTGTGATCACAACATTATGAAAGTAGTTGCTGTCTCAGACCCAGAGTGTGGAGAAGTTCTGATGGTGAGCAGGGATATCGTGATCAACAGGCCACCCGTTATTGTAAAGGTAAAGAACTTTAATTATGGGATTTGTGACCTAAGGAACAGACTTAGGGACTCCTATTGGCCAATTCCTAGGTACAATGGTGAAAAAATTTAAATTCTTTCTTTTTTTCTTTTCTTTCATTGTATCTTTTATTTTAGCAAGAACAGTGTGATTTTAGATGTATAACAGTTGACTTAGAATGTTGTATAGAGATCATAGAAGTAAATCAGAAAGAAACACGTGTATGAATAATCCCTTTTTTTTTTTTTTTCCTTTCTTACATGTATTTACTTCATTGTTAATTTAGTAAGGGTTACAAAACATAAAATATGTTTGTTTATTTTCTGACTAGCTACTAAGCCAGCCCAGGCTGAAAGTACCATGTACTGCAGAGATCTCCTTCTGCAATCCTCTCCAGGAAGATATGAAAAACTGTGTAATGACATTGGAAGGCTGTGGTTTATTCAAAGAGCCGATGACCATTGAGTAAGATCATCAATTATTTAAATGGGGATAATATTGGGGGTTCACTAAGGTGTGCTAGATCAGAGCAGGTTTTGAGGAAGACAATAGTTCTGATATTTTTGGTGGTTAGGACCTGAACAGGACTTTTTACCCCTTATTACTTTGAGACTCCATTAAAAGCCTCACTCCTCTTGAAACTGATGGACCATTTGCAGCTGCCAAGATATGTTGCTGCTTCATTTTTCTCAAGATTTAATTGCAGTGTGTGTTTCAAATTTCTGTCTGAAAGGGAATGCACTGTTTCTTTACGAGAAATTCTAGCTGGGTCCCCCATCCCTTTATAATCCCATTGAGTTTATAATAGAATACCTCTAAATATTCATGAACTGGCACCACGTACGTGAACCATTAGAAAATGACAGTGAGAAAAAGCAATATGCATTCTAAGATCATAACATGTTAATCATGTTTCCAGGAATCTGGAAACTTCCAGGATGCTATAACTTCCTAGGAAAAGTAGCTGTTCATTAATATGCATTGCTGTTCTTCATGACAAGGAGAACCAACAGAAGTATGACTAATTTTGAGGGGAAGCAATTAAGAATTGTTCTTGCTGAATAATAATGAACTTGATTCCACAAAGCTGCCCGATCCAACTTAGACTACTGGAAATGGGAAGCAGTAAATACATCTTTGAGGCAGAAGGGTGCTACATTTTTGAAGAATTCAAGAGAGTATCTTGAATGAATTTCCAGTTCCAATTACAGAACCAGCTATGGGAGACTTCCAAATCTTCTTTTGGGACAAAAGTTTTTACCATGCTTTTCACAATACAGAATGTGGGTTTTTTTTGAAGGAAGGCAAGAATAACAGCGTTGTCATAACGGTTTGTCTCTGAAAACGTGCCATAGCAAATCAAACCTAATCGTGTGCACTCACCTTGTAGCGCTTCAGGTCTCTGAGCTACCCAGGGCCCTAATTCTTTTCCTTCTCTTGGTCCAGTTTGGGAACGCTGGCATCCAATCAACAGGCACGGACCATTGTGGAGTTTACACCTTACAGGCTTGGCAGCCACCGGCTCCTGGCCAACTTCGGATGCCACAAGTTTGCCTACTGCAAGGGATGCGCCAAGGCCGAAGTGTGTTGCCCCACAAGCCAGAATGGTGGCCTGCCTGTCAGCCAGAATGGGTCGCTCCCGGTGTGCGAGAACGGCTCCCTCCCCATGAATGGCTCTGGGCCCGTCCCCGTGGCGGACCCTGCATTCAACTCCATGTGTGAATATATATGTATCCCAATGTGCAACCCAAACTGCAGCGCAGGGGGCCAGCCTGTGTACGACTTCGTGTACCTCCCTGCAGGCCATCCCTTATGCAACTCCATCTGCAACCAAGGCTTCAATCCAAGCGTCAATCCTGGTTTCAACCTGGGATGCGATCCTGGCTTCCGTGTCGTATGCGAGACGGTGCCTCCCGCTACATGCGCACCGATGCCTCCGACCGTGTACGGCTCCATGCCTGCCCCAACGTCCAACCCGGTGTGCCCCCCTATGCCTCACGTGATGTTCGAGACCGGTCCTGCTCCCGCGCACCAGCCCGGAGGCGGAGGGGGGCCGATGTCCTACTCTGTCTCTGTCCCCGCGAATAACGCGGTGAGTGCCCTGCTGACCCACTTCATGGCTGGCTCCGGTCCCACTGCGGCAACCCAGGTGGTCCCTACCCATATGTCTGCTCCGCCATCCCATCCGGTGTGCTCTCCGGTAGCTCACGCCGTCGGCGGTCCCGTGCCGCCGCCGGCTCCCCTTTCGGTGCCTGCCGCCTCCGTCTCGCACGTCGTCTGCGGCTCCGCGCCCTCTCCCACCGCCCAGCCTCCATGCGGCCCGACGGCCACCCTGCCCTGCCAACCCCCGAGTGCCCCAGTAGCCCGCGGCGTCTGTTCCCCAGGCCCCTGCCCAGCGGCTTCCCCGGTGCCGCGCTCCGCCACCCGTAGCGCCACCCCGGCGGGGCTGCAGGCGGGGAGCGCCCCGCCGGCCCACTCGCTGTGCTCCCCGGGCCCCCGCCCCGTGGGACCCCCGGCAGCCCACTCGCTGTGCTCTCCGGCCCCCCGGCCGGTGGGACCCCCCGCGGCCCACTCGTTGTGCTCCCCCGCCTCCATCTCTCTGGGGGCTGCAGGGGCCCGCACCGCCAGCTCGCCCGCCCCTCGCCCCGAGGACTCGTCGGCAGCCTGCCTCCCCTGCCCCCCGGCCCCCCGCCCCCTGGCAGCCGCCACGGCCCGCTCCCTCTGCGCCCCCACCTCTCGCCCGGTGTCCCGGCTCGTGGGCACCCCGGGGTCTCGCTCGGTGTGCGGCCCTCAGTGGGGCCCCTCCTGCGACACCACCGCTCGCTCGGGCACCCACTCCATGTGGGCTCCCGCTTCCCGCTCAGCGTGGAGCGCCACGGGGCGCTCGGGCTACTCCCCCTTGTCCCGCACCGCCTATGGCACGCTCACGCGCCCTCCGTACAGCTCCTTGTCCCGCTCCTCCTACAACTTGTCCCGCTCTGCCTACACCACCCTACCCCGCTCCACCTCTCCCTCTGCCTACGCCACCTTGCCCCGCTCCGGGTCGCGCCCCGCCGGCAGCGGCCTGCCCCACGCAGGGTCCCGCACGCCCTGGAGCCCCAGCAGGAGCACTCTCACCTACTTCAAACGCAAATACCTGTAGCGGAGAGTAACCCGGGGAAAAGCCAAAGCCAGTGAATTAAAGCCCGTGCGCAGACGCTTTGAAAGAAGTTAGAAATGGGGTGATGGAGAGCAGCGTACGTAGTCCTGAGTATTTATCCACGTGCTTGAGATGTGCCAGAAAGCAGGCTGCTAGCCGACTGCTGAGGGGTGCCTTTGATGTAATACTTGTATGTCCTGAGATACGGTACGGTGGAAGTGACAAATGAACGTGGAGCCGTCGTGACGATAGTTGCACAGTGCGGGTAATCGGACTTACTTGCTTGGTCAAGCTGTTTTATAAATGATGTGCTTTCACTCTCTCTTGATTTCTTGCAATGCGTATTTCTCAGATCTCCCTGGGCTACAGCACTCGTAGCAAATCTCTCTCCCTGCGTGAAATGTGCGGTCCTTGGGACACTGCAGAGAGGTGGCAGCAGACCTGCCTTACACCTCGCCTAACAGACATTGGGCCCCTGAGTCCCGGTACTGTTGTGGCTCAGGTCAGTTCTGCATGCGCTCCTTAGTTATGAGGCAATGAAAAGTGTGGAGGTCATGGAGTAATTAGCTTGTTACAAATCAACTGAAGAGTGTTTAAAAAAAAAAAAAAAAAAAAAAAAAGAAGGAGAAGAAGAAAAAAAGGCAATTATAATAAATTTAGTGTTACTACTCTGGATGTATTACAGGTCCAGTATCAGGAATCCAAAGGTCAGATTAGAAAGGCTGTAAAACTCGAACAATTAAAACCAATTCATTGGCTTTCACAACTGAATGTTTTTCATGTAGCATATTCAAAAAATTTACTCATATATATTGCATGCATTTAGGTTCATGGGAAAAGCTCTAATTCCAAGGCTGTGCCTTTTTGATTCAATATAGCTAGAAAACCTCTGTCACCAGACCTGAACTAGAGAAGGAAGCGTGACGTTATCCTTTCTTTCCAACACCCAGCCCTCCCAACTGAAAGGTTAAGAAGGTGAATGAAAATGTATTACACCTTCTTTAGATAATTGGTACCTTTTCAATGCTAACCTTCTCCCAGTGTTTTAGGAATTGAAATAATACATTGTCATAATGGAACTGTCCCCAAATTTTGGATTTGCTCATAAGAATTCTGTATTTACTGACAACACCTTCCATTCCTCCATTATTTTCCCGTAGTGCTCTATTATTTTTAGTAGCAAGTGTTAGTGGGGTTTTGTGGTAAGGTAATTTTGCTGGTGCTGCAGAATCTTCAGTCACGTAGCAATAGTATTTCAGTAGTATCACTGTAGTTCACACCCCTATGCTCTGTGATGAGATTGAGTAAATTTCCAGGGATTTTGAAAAGGTGTGGTGTCAGATGGTAGCTATGAACATGCCAACACTATCACCTACAAAGCAACTATGAGTATGGTAGAAGAAATATTTGCCTGCATATTGTAGTAGAGTGGTCATAACGCTGTGACTTGTTTTTTACGCAGTTTCAATGGTCTCTGTTAGGTGTTTGCTGAAAATTTCTTTGCCTGATTCACAATAAAAATAGAAAATTAAAAAAAAAACACCTGTAATTCTGTTTTGGTTTCTTTTTTTTTGGTAATACCTCTTCAAAAGTAGGGAATAAATCTCTCCAGATGCACTGGAATGTAAAATATTCCTCCACTCCATTTCTGTTATATTTCCACTTCCTTTCCCTAAAGTCTGAAACCAAGGCTTCAAAATAAGATCTGAAGTTAGGGGAAATCTATAGATTTCCTGCTATACCTGAAATACTCCCTTTGGTATTAGAGGAAAAATTCAGCCATCCTCTTTGCTCACAAGAAAGCTTTCCACTTGCAGATGCTGCATGAGTTTTTCCTTTGCTTTCATGGGCTGCAAAACTCACAATCCACAGAAAAGCCAAACCAAACAAATCTTAGGGTGGCAGAGGAAGAGGCACAAAAGATACCAACACTATCTACTTAAGAAAAAATATGATTTTTTTGAGAAAGTGTTAACAGTATATGGCACCTACATCATTACCAAATAACATTTCAGATTTGTTTTCCTAGTAGTGGTTTGACTTTTCTGATTTTCCCCATTTCTGAGAATGAGCCTGATTCCATATTTCAGAAACTCCAAAGGTTTGGTCCCAGCTTATTAATGTCACTGGAGCTGCCAAGAGTGTGTGCAAACTTTACTCCCCACTCTTCTTGCCGTATATGCTGAATACAGATTAGTTTTGAAAACTGTAGCAAGTTCGTTATAATTAGAGCCATAGAGGATAATGGAAACCCTTTAAAATTCAAAATGCTTCTAATAGTAAAGAAATTATCTTGAGTGTGTTGTTGTCACATACGTCCCAGTAAAAACAAAAGCTAGGTTGTAGTCTCCTAGCAAAGTTCACTTTACAGCCTCATGTTCGTTCAAGGGGTAGGGGGGGCAGGGAGTGGGGGGAACTAAACAACAGCAACAACAACAAAAAAACAGTAACAACAAAAAAACCCCACCAAACAACAGGATTTAAATTAGCTCCTTAAATGTTTCTGAGTGAAAGGTTCCAACCTATGTTTTATAAGGTATCTCCTATCCAGAGGAGGCATTGTTTAAATTTCCACAAAATTTCTGTTCTGTTTCGTTTTGTTGCGGGTTGGTTGGTTTGTGGGTTGTTTGTTTGTTTTTTTGTTTTTGTTTTTGTTTTCCAAAAGTGACATGTTTGGCTGTCTTAAATGCACTTTCTTGCAGCAGAACCCACAAGAATTAAATATTTTGGGGTTGGGTTTTTTTGCCTAGTGTATTTAACATACTGAAGATTAACAGTATTCTGTAATGTGGTGTCATACATAGAGAAGTCTATTTTAGAGAATGGGAGGCCAGCTCGAGCATGAAGGTTATAGTCATCAGATATTGAATACAGTACTATCATATTTATGTGTTCGGGAATACATTTCTAATTTTAATCTCCATTCAGACATGTATTTTATTGAAGTAAGGGAAATATATTCACTTGTTTCTAGGCCAGTGAAGGTGAAAAAATGCAGTTTCTCATGCATTATTATAGTTACCTTTTCTAGGATTTAATATAATAAATGGGAGTACCGGAATTTATTTTCGTGTGCAACTAAAATAAGGTTGTATTTCTTTTAAAGATGAGGAAGAATCTAGTATGTGATAATTTTCAGTTCTCATGCCTAACAGTTCATTAGACCTTTACAAATCCTTTTTTAGATGAGAAGTTATGGAGATTTAGCTGCAAGTTAACTGTTTCAAACTTGAAATACTTAAGGTTTGTGGGTTTTTGGACATTTGCTGGTGACTTACCATAAAATGCCTGAGTGAAATGTGATTTATTTTTTACATATTCCAGTACTTGCAAAAAAAATACTGAAATGTATAACTCAATGAACTGATTTCCTACCAAGCATTAGTTATAGAGGTAAATTAAATTTGATATATTGTATCAGACAATAAGATTAAATTAGGGAAACACTATATTCATTTTACTTAGTGTTAAAACCAAACAAAATCTTTTGGAACATGTACTATGAAGTGTATAAAAATAAAGAAATGAAATATGCTGACCAGGAAAACATGTGAAAATACTCAAAATGCAAAAGATGACAAGGATTTCTTTCTTTGTTATGCATCAGCTTTATGTCATCTGTTGTACATTTCCATTATATCTGAACTTTCAAAACTCGATTTCTTCATACTGCATTTGTGGAAGTGTTTTTCTAAGGGAAGGCCCTTATTTGTAGAGGGAAATCCTATTCAAATATTTTACAGGCATCCCAGCTCTTTCTTTCTTTTGATGTCTTAGATGGGAGGAATTGCTTCCACGCCTTTGTTCTTCCTGGATGATCTTGTTCAAGCTTTTAAATTCTTTGTCTTTGAACTGCAAGGTATGTTATATAATGTGCACGTATGCTCATTTGTATTGGGTAATTGTGCGACTCTCTGACTAACACTGGAATAAAAGTTCTGTGCAGGAGACCAATGCAGGACTGAAACCAGAAAGTGTTCCCAGCCCAAGGATCAAATACAGTGTACGTGCACAGCTGAGCCCTTGTTACTATTCTGTTGCTTATTTACAGTAATAATTTACTCTGCTACCACATTAATTTCGTTTTTAAATCTATTTGTTTCAGATATACTAACTGGCCACACCTGTCTAACTTTTCAACTAACCATAATTTTTTTCCTGTTCCTCTCTCCTGAGAAAAGTTGCCATTGATGGTGCTCAGTAGACTGCATTAGCTATTTGAGCAACCATTATTTTTTCGTATGTTCATATTCAGCCATCCTACATCTGAGCTGCATGTGTGTTCGCTCCTTAAGGCATGTTTAGTGCAGGCTATCTCAGTGCTACAGGGTTTGAATAAAGAGCATTCATCGATACATATGAACTGGTTGCAAAAATTAATAAAATTAAATAATGTCTAGAAAACCAGGAGTTACGTGTAAAGAAGGGAAAATCTTTATGGTGTAAAGAAATGTCACCACTACACACCATTTCCTTTTAGAAAAACTCTTCTGTGATTCTGATGTTCTCCAATTCCTCTTTTTGAATATCAAACCTCAAATTTTATTAAAGCTATGACAGTATGTCAAGTTAGCTGTAGATTAACTAGAAATAGAGAAATGCTGATGTTTGGGATAAATATTACCAGGAATCCATGCTGTTCCAATATATTAAAATATACCAGTAAACCTAATCCATCATCTGCAGCAGTTTCTGGGTATAGAGCTCAGACACTGGATATTAACCCTGACCTAAAAATAATCTGTAATTCTGGCTGAGCTAAATGTAGCATCTTCATCTTCTAATTTTTGCTTATCTTTTAATTTCTTTTCAACCTTTTTTTGGCCTTCATCTCTTTTCCAAACAGGGGGAACAACTAGAATAGCTTGAGGCTGCTCAAATGCAAATATCATCAAAATTGCTTCAACAGCCTTCAGTAGACATTTCAGTCTCTAATAGGGAATTCTGTCTTCGGAGCACAAACATTGTAAGACAGAAAGAATACTGAGGGTTTTGTAATGATCTTGTTTCTTTCCTTTAGGTGATCTCAGTCAATTATATAATAGCATGAGTCATTAGGGGTCCCAACTGCACATTAGCCGAATACTAACATGTGCGCTTTCCTGCATCACTGACTCAGGCTATTTGCCAAGGACAATATCAATGCAGAAGGAATGATAAACAGGATTCATTGAGATCTGGTCTATAACAACTTCACAGTGAAATTTCATAGGCTTCTACAAAACTAGGTATGAAGTTTATTCAAAGACTACAGATCAAACAGAAATAAGGTGTAGAAGGGTTATCTGACATATAAGGCAAAAATTAGGCACTAAATGCCCAAAATAAAAATTCTGAAAATTTTGCGATGGATACTACTTAATCCTCATAACATCCAAACCTTGCAGGAGCTTTGCCATTTCTTTTTAAAATCTTGAGGTGCCTAGGTTTGTGTCCCAATATGTATCGATTTTTGCCCCTGTCAGAACTGGATTGATCCTGGTGTGCTCCTCATTACTCTTAAGCCAAATCAAGGTCCAGAAGCTAGGTATTTCCAGCCTAAATTCCCTTAGTGGTCTAAACCTTGAGGTGGTCAGAATGCATATAACATAAGCATATCCGCAAAGTTTAGAAATAGCCTTCGTCATTTGTATTTTATACTACTCTGCATCTATAGTTTAATGCAAAATGCAAGCACAGTTCTAAGCCAGACCCAAAATCTAGGAATTATATACACAGCTAAGTACCTTATCAACATGCCAAAGGACTTTCCTTCTGCTTTTTCCCCAATATATGTCTTTTTTTTTTTCTTTTTTTTTTTTTTTTTCTCAGCTGTAGCAGAAAGGTGCTGTCTTTTTCTTCCCCATTACAAAAGAGACAGTAAATTTCTCTGTCTGTCATGGGAGGGCGTTTCTGGAGACAAAGGACACATTCAGTTCCAGTAAGCAAAGAATCAAATAGGAAACTACTTCTTGATATAAATGATGCAGGCACTTGATGCTGATTGTACTTTAAAGGAAAGGTTTAGCCTTGTTCTGCTGATTCCAAGAGGGACGGATGGCTATTGCTCTGAATGATGTGCATAATCCCCACAGCATAAAGTTTTTTCCCACATGCTTGTTTACTAAATGTTTTCTTCTTGGCTGTCTCTAGAGAGGTGAAGGCAAACTGTTCTGGCTACCTGCCAGCATTCACTGGCTCCTTGTCTGGGCCACTAACACTCTCACCATCCACGCGGCATCATATTCTTGATTTATTTCAGAGGGAAATGAGTGAATGATGGGGAAAACTCCTAAACATTAGTCACCACGGTGATCATGTACAAAAGGCATCGCCTGCTCAGTAGAAGCTTCCTGTTCAATTCATCCCATAGTTACTGAATTGAAACCTGTTTCCTTAATCCCAAGAAAATGCATTCTTCAGAAGGGCAAAAAGTAAGTTCGTATGATTTTTTTTGTGGCGGGAAAAAGAAAGAGGACAGTTTTTATTGATCCAAGCCTTGTAGTATGAGAGAACACAGCTATTCACACTCTACCAAATGAAGTTCACAGAGGAAGGTTGTCCAAATCTCTCATTGTGGATTGGCTTAACTACTGAACTTTTTCCTTATAAGCTACAGCGACCCTGAAATAATGAAGCTTTCAGCTATCCTTTTATGAGTATGGAAACCACTTTGATGTCTGAAAGGGATTTTATGTCAATGAAGAATGAAAGGAGCAAAGACTTTCAAGCAAATGGAAGTGTTCATGCAAATAAAAATAATAATTATAAATAAGTGTAAATGCTCTTCTGTCCTGAATACATTCATCTCTCAGTTGCTTTCTTTCAAAGCTTGGCCTGTATGCTGCTTTTTAGCAAGAGGCTGTCTACTAGAAGATTTAGTTTGTAAAGATGAACATTCTTTGAGTTGCTTTTAGATGTAATATTTAGTTTCTCTATCTTGCCTGATAGAGCCCTAGAAAGCTGACAGAGGGAAACCATTGTGAAAAACTTCTGCCAGGTACTGCCTTTCAGGATGAAGTAACTTTTATAGTAAAATATATATATATACTTGCATCTACATAAGACGTAAAATTCAGTAGAAAATATTAATTGTGTATAAAATTTCCTCAGAGCAGCAGTATGCAGTCATTCAGTCAGTGTAGCAGAGTCTCTCAATCGTGTACAGAAGGTTAACAGATGCCGTCAGGTCCATGGGTCCTGCCACTGCCATGGCTGAAGGATGAACCTACACAGGTATTCTGGGCAGAGAGGTGCCATATCTGGAGAAGAGGCAAATTTGGGGGATAATTACTTGAAATTATTTGGGAATCTGTATTCAAGGTCAAGTGGTGAAAGTATTAAATAGTTTACATTCATGTTATTTTGGTTATATAGAAAAACAAAGTAGCTTTATAATATTTCTCCTCTTTTTGTTTCAGTAGAACTACTAGTAGTGCTAAGAGTACTAGCAAATAATACTAATAGTACTAATAAAAGTAAGCTAAACCAACTGCTGAATGTGTGGATGATAATTTTCTGTTCATTTCAGAGCTTGTGATTTATTGACCAAGTTTTCATTAAAAAGTTTAGTTCTAGTCAATTTGGTCTTCAGTTTGAAAATAAACTATAATAGGGCTAAGGCACTGATAATCTTCCTTTCACAAGGATAAACACACACATATATTGGTATGTTGGAGCTAAAATCTCTTGCATATAAATTTTTAAATGTTAAAAGATTGTAATCTCTGTTGTAGTGTAAGGAATTATTTGACGTCTCTGAAGTGGAGTATTGCCTCAACAGTTAATCTCTTCTGAAAATTGTAACGAGTATTTTAAATTGCCAAATTATCTGATTTTTTTTGTGAATCAGCAAACATCTGAAAATAAGAATGAAAAAAAAAAGTTTATTATAATACAAAAGCAGGTAATGGAAAGGACAGTGTACTCATTTTTTTTTTTTTTTTTTTTTTTAATTATCAGTTCATTTTAAAGCACTTCAGAGGTAAGAACATGGAAATTTCCAGCAATATGGATTGGATATAGTGCAAATGGCTTGTCATCTTAGGACTCAGGTAGGAATTAAGACAAAATTTAACAACCTGTACTTAACACAGCTAGACTTTTCTGCATTAATAAAAAAATTGAAGAGGGAAACTTAATTTGGATTGCAAATTTTAAGATACTTCTGCTAAGCTTTTATGTGAGCACAATGGATTTGTCAGAAACCATTAAAGTGTAAATTGTAGCTGAAAAAACCCTAATATTATTATTCCGGAAAAAAAAGGAACTCTGCCTTAATGAGAGGTCTGAGCACTACCTCGTTATTTGGCACAATGTTATGTATGATTGAAAGATAATGACATTAGGCAAATAACTATTTAGATTTGAGTTGCTGTTACAAATCAGGATACCTGTCATATATCTCTGTTAAGTGCACTTAAGTAAGAAAATGTATAAGTAAGATAATAAGTATTATCTTCATCTGTTTCACTGCGACTGAAAAGTGCATTTAAAATGCAGCAGCTGCTTTGACTGAGTCCTATGTGATATAATGCTACTATTCACCACATGGCTTAATAAATCCCTAGTAAATAAAGTGGAAATGCTACATCTGAAAAAAACCCAGAGGGAGTGAAGTAAGAGCATTTTAATTCAAAACCATATGTCTCAGATATTAAAAGAAAGAAAATTAGTAAGTGGTTCATGATATTGGATTGGAAGAAAATAATTATTTGGTTTTGTGTAAAAACAATATAGCATGTTACAAAAATGCCCTGTATTGAGAATTTTTATGGCACAAAGTTTGACTGAAATAATTACTAAAGAGAAAAAAGGTAACATAAGCACTTGTGTATTTTTATTGTGCTCTAACTGGAAAATATCCTTTGTGTTGATTCAGAAGTTCAAGGGACTTGGGAGGCAGGACCAAGATGGGTATTTTTGTCTAAAAAAACATTTTGAGGGATAACATTACAATATCAAAGTATTTACAGCTTGCTTGCGAGAGACCTGAAAACTAAGCCTCATCAAAACATAGAATTAAGCTATTAGGGAGGAAACAATTGACATCCTGTCATGGGCATTCCTAGTTTCCATGATCGGAATATAATGATGCTCAAATAGCCTCTTTTAATGAAGAAATTTTGACATCTACTTTTCAATGGCTGGTAGATCATACATACTCTCAAAAGAGTAAAGATTTGGGTTGCTAATACTTGATTTACCATTAAGAATCTCTGTTTGAGCTTTTTTGTGAATGCAGAACTCGTCGTCCAATTTTTGACCTTGGCTAACATTTGTTGATGCTAAAATCCATGGGTTTAAGTTTGCTGGATAAAGGATTTTGCATTAAAAGTGAGTCTTACTTCATTTTATGTAATTTATTTCCAAGATTATTGAACTGAGCATCAAACTCTTCCTTTGACAGATGTCCACTGGGAATACTTCTCCTTTTTAAGATTCTAAGAAATTTTAATTTATGTAATATGTAAGTGATGATGCTAGTTGTCTGGCCTTTGGCTGACAATACCTTTGGCTTTGGCATCTGGTTTTTCGCTCTGGAAATGTTATCTCACAGTTTACGACCGTAGGACCAAAAGCCCAAGAGATAATAGCGTAACATTTCAAAGCCTTCCTGCGTGCAAATCTCTCCTCGCCCACCCACTCGTAGGGGCTTGGCCTGCGTTGGGGTCCAGCCCGGTACAGCTGCGTAGCCATGAAGCAGAGATGTGTGCAAGCTGCTGAGAGAGGTGAGGTCCTTCGCTCAGGACCTGCTTTGAAGCTGCAGCTCTCACCCTTGGTCTTGCCTGAGCTAGGTGGCAGGTACTCCTGAGCCTCCCAGCTCCCCATTCCTGACCCTGACCACCCGCCGTGGGCTGATATCCCAGCCCGGCTTCAGCCCATCCGCACGTCCCTGCCCAGCCATCCTGGGGCTGAGACCCCTGCTCTGGCCCCGCTCTGCCCCCCCTTGCTCGGGAGCTGTGGGACCAGCTCCCATGCTGGTGAGGGCCCTGACCTACTGGCATTGCTGTCGCAGTCAGCTCTTGGCTCGCCTCCCTTGTGTGTTGTCCCTGATAAGCATGCTGACCTCCCTACAGAATTTTAATTCTTCCCGTTTTCTCCTAGAACTGATTTTACCAAATGTTCCTTGGACAATCTTCTTGTACTTCAGACTAGGCATCATGCAGAACAACCTGCCGACACGTAAAATCATGGTAGATGTTCTTCTTACTCCACTAATTCACAGCTTGATGGGGCTCCTACAGACGTCAGCGTCCAAAGTCCCATCAGATTCAGCGGAGCAGGAAGAAATGTGTGGAATTGTATGGGAAGAGCTTGGTGTGTATGAAGGGGATATGAAATCTAATAATAATGTTTGAGCACCTGAAAAATTGTATTCTAAGTGTAATATTCATTGCCTATATTTCAGCAAGGCTTTCACAATACATCTTTTTTTTTTTTTTTTCCATTAGCAATATATCATCTTCTTCATTAACAATATATCATGCACATAATAAGTATTTCCTACAGTCTCTCTCTTGGCTGAAATTATCTTTCAGAATGAAAATACAAATGATTTATTGACACAGAAATATACTAATTACTGACAAAATCCCTGGAAAACTGGGATAACATAGAGCTTTGGCAATGAAATGTTAACATCCCTACCTCCAATAAATTTTCAGCCTTAGTGCTTGCCTGTGAGAAATAAATATCAGTCACAGGCCTACTCATAATAAAAATTCAGACAACAAATGTGCCTCAACTAAAAATGTATGTAGAAGAACTTTTGAAAGAATGAACCTGAGATAAAATAATAAGCTGATTTTATGCTTGAAATGATCTATACGTGTATAATAAATATTTTCTGCTGAAAAATATAGTTATCTCCTTGAAAGGCAGCAGTTCTTGAAGAAATCTTTTTTCCTCTCCCTCTATAACTTTATTCTGTAATAATGATTAGGCTTTTAAATTGTGAATCAGTTACTATTTTCATTAATAATAGTAGTTGTTATTATTATTATTATTATTTAGTAACTATTATTATTAATTAGTATGATGTGGCAGTTTAGGCCCCCCGATGTATAATACGGATAATTTACAGAAACCAGCAAGAATAAGGACAGACCCTTCCCAGATAGACAGACTGCCTCAGTGCTGACTGTTTAATGATCTAATTCCCCAAATGGAACCAAACACCCAAACCAATAACATAAGTTCCCACACAATAAACAATGGAAATCACTTGTCTCAAAATTATCCCATCAAACTCAGTGTACCTGGACTCTGGAACAGTCTAGTAGGAAATACTAAGCAACAGAACAAATTATGGGGGACTGTAGGGAACTCAGGCTGAGACACACTATGATTTTACAGTGTAGAGGTTAAGGTGGAGGGGACATTTGGTCCTCAGCACCGCCTCTATATTTTATCCAGTAGCCCTGAAAGTATATAAGAAAAGGAAAACCAGAAAACTATTTTGGAGTGGGGACAGGAAAACAAGGCTTCTCTGTTCCCAGGTTAATAGCCTAAACATTTGGTTACTGAGTCATGTTCATTGCCACTTTATAGCTCAGAAATTTCATAGCTCTTGCATTTCTTTCAGGTCAGTAGCTGAGTTTCAAATTGAGAAGTGAAAGGTATGTTGCACTGTGATGAAGTGTTATATCATTCTGCTGGTTAAGGATATTTCCATCTCCCATGAGGATGAGCTAACCAATAGTCTATGGACTAAAAGAACTAACGTCATCTCCTCCCCCTTAAAGGAAAGCAGTAGCTGCACTTAGAGGAAGATCAACCCTACCAGTGCCAAGCGTGCTAAAGAATGTTTAGCTTGCGGATCTTGACCTGGTTTGGCACAAGCGAGCTGCTTATGCTGCTCAGCTAGCAAGAGTGGGATGTGCAAACTGCAAGGTTTGGCAAAAGTAAAGCAACAAACTAGGCACATACAGAATTACAGTGCCTCCAAGATAAAGTTCTCGGAACTCTGCATGTAGGTGCCTGCATTTGTCAATAACTCACTTTAAGAGCTTAAACCCATTGTGAAATTCACATTTATTTCTGGAAAAAATAACCAATGCTAAGGATAATTCTTATGATGGATGATACCTGACTCTATTTTGGTACTTATGCAGGAAACAGAAGCTGGATTGCGAAATCACACAGCTAATTTTCTTTTTCATATATTAAATTTTTTCAGATTTCCTGCTGCATTTTTGAACCATAGGTATATATGCTGACATTGCATTTTTACCATTTTATATGGCAAACAGTCTATGTGATACTTTTTTTTTTTTTTACTTCAGATTTTATTGGTTTACTCTAAGCCAGGTTGATTTCTCTTTGTTTTGAAGTAGCATTGTATTCATTTTATTTAGCTAATAGCTCTTTGGAGTGCACAGAATCGACTGGATGGTGATGTCATCGTTCTAGGTTAGTTTAAATCTGCATAAAGTGGCACTACTACTACTGGAAATTCTTGGCAGTTTTTTCTTGCCCAAAACATTTTCCCTTGTGCTGTCAAAAATAGAAAAGAAAAAAACCCCAAAACCCAGACAGCCGAAGAGGGTTCTTTGAAAAAACACTCATTTGGTTTCGGGTTGGTTTTTTTCCCCAGGTTAATTATCTCAGATTACTTCCCTGAGGTAGTTCATTGCACGGCTGTATGACTGCATGTGTCTGCAGTTATGGGTGGAGAAATAAGCACCCAGGAATGAGGGGGTGGTGGGATGACTCTCTGATGTTTGAGCTGGCTTTTGTCATATTAAACTGGTTATGATGCTGCAGCGTAAAGCTGATCCATTTAAATGTGATAGTCAGGGTCTGTTTCTGTAATTTATAGAATTCTATAAATTCTATAATTTACACAACAGCAATAAGCAAAATCAGGAATAGTAGAGGAATGCAGTTAGATTAACATAGTTGCCACTAAAATGATCCCAGTATTATTTATTTCTGAATGGATTTTAGTAAATAGATATATATACATGAGAAGAAGCATGACATGAAGCTGAGCAGGCACATAATTGTACTCTTCCCATTTTCTCAGAATATCTGTAACTTTAACAGATCTCATTCAAACTTAGAACTTTAATTTTTTTCCAGCATGATACCTATGGAGTTAGTAACTGTCCCTCTTCATGAAGATCATTTTGGTGGTAGTGCCTGCTCTGTGCTTTGGGGAGTTTGATGGGTGTGTTTACCACCATAACATCTATTTGAACATTCCTCTGAGTCTGGCTCATTTTCTTGGCTTTTACCTGAATAGTATAGGAGATTTCTTTACAAAAAATAAGGACAAAGTCATACTCTTCCTCAAGGAGTAAGAGTTTTCATTGCAAATATGAGTATGTAATTATAAACTTATATGTCTGTTTTACTGTGTAGAATATATAAAACCACCAAAGAATGTTCCTCAGAAATGATTAGTTTTTCTGTGTGCAGGCAAGTAGTCTGAATAATCTGAATGCTTTCTCTAATAAAATGTCTAGGGCAAGTGAGAGCAGGAAGTATTTGCAAATGTTGATTTGAATAAGTGAGTCTGAGTCACTTGGATAACATTTGCAACCATTTTTCTTAAACAAATACAGAAAAAACCCCAACAGTACAAGCAATTTTTAATCCTTAGAATATTTAAGAAGGGATTGGATTGTGAACGTCCATGCTGTTAAGAATTTAGTCCAGAAGTCTGTGTGTCCATCTCTGAACCTTTCCAGGGTCCTTCCTCTGCTTATAAAAATTGCAGTCATCCAGTACAGGAAAAATGCTATTTAGTTAGGACAAATGAAGAGAACACATAACAGTAAGTTAAAAATGACTCAAAATGAATTATTCTACTGAAACATGTCCATGCAATTCTGAATTAAGAAAAGTAGTATAAAGCAACTGATGCTTTGCATTCTTTCTATTCCAGGTAGAGCTGTACTGGGGTATCAAGAAATAGGAGATGCCTTCTAAGAAGTACACTAACCTCCCTGGGTACTGAAGAAGCTTCACTGAGTACAGTCTATGTAGATCTTTGTTTGCGCTCACTAACTTTCCCTGGGCTCTAAAAGGTATGTCGACATAACAATGCAAGTGAATAGAAGTGAATTTGTAAAGCAGAATAGTTGATGTTGAGGAGCCAATATCCCAAGAATATGTACTTCAGGAGTGCACGTAAGTGGGTGGAGCTGATCTACCAGGTCAGCTCACCCAAGAGAAATGTTGTTCATGTGTTCTAAGATGACTTTGAAATATAAACCAAAGCTCATAATTGAGATTTGAGGGATTAGCTTTAAAAGCACATCTCTGCCCCATAATTCTAGCATAGATGCACCCAAAATACTGTAAACGTGTACATATCACATAGTGATCTTGCACTACTGGGCATTGTATTCACGACCGAGCAATGCAGTCCCTAAGGCCTCTGCCTGTAGTCGGTCGGGCAGTTCTTTGTCTGTACTTGGTTTCACTGTCACCTTTACGTCATGTGAAAATATTAGGTGAATGAAATATAACTTTCCATGAATGCTTTCTAGGTTTTTCCTCTGACTGCAATTGCAGAAGCAATTGTTTGTGGCTGCTTGAATAGGCATGATTTTTCCTTATCAATCCTTCACATAGCAGACTATGTCATGCTGCGTCCTGTCAGCATACCATTGAGAAATGCTACAAACATATTCATTCACCAGCTGGAAACACTGCATATGCCTTACATTGAACTCATACTCCAGTAAGAGAAGATGATTTCAGTCAAGTTAAGGGCCTATCAGTCACAATAATTCCCGAGTCACACGAGCCTGTATGTTTTTTGTCAGGATGAATTCCTTACTCTAACTGCTTTTTAAGAGGAAGAACTTGGTGTATATATGAAATACCTAGGTTATTTCAAGTTCTTTCATAGATACACCATTTTGCTGCAAATCTGAAAAAAACCCATATGGCTTATATTTTTGAACCATTTAAACCTATACAATTAGGTCAAGAAACTATTCAGTGTCAAGACTGGATATCTAAGCCACTGGGAACTCCCTGCCAACACATAAAAAAGCCATGCCAAAATTCCCTCCCTGCTCCAGCAGCAAGGCACAGCTGAAGTTAACAGTACTTTCCCAGGCAAGTTTATAAGCATCAGGAAGTACGGGGTGTAGCATCACCCTAAATATTTTCATTTTATGGACATGACATACATTAAGAGTCTTCTATTTTGGAATGTAAATGCCACTGAGAAGAGACTGGTAGCTGAGTTGAGTCATCAAACAGGAGATCAGCAACAGCTGCAGAGAAACCGAACCTGCTGCATGTCCTGTCTTGAGTGCGAGGGACTGCCAAGAGAAGGTGAAGGTGGAAGCACGGTGGAAAGAAAAAAGTGGTAAACAAGTTATTGCCTCATTTTTTGCCTCTCCATGTATATAGGCAAAATTTACATCCTATCCTTTCAAAATCGTCTCCACATTTATCTTGTTCATCCCTGATTTTCCACATATTTCAACCTAAGATCAATGCAGACTTAACGGCACATTTACACAGAGTATTTTGCACAGATGTGAAATTATATGAAAATATGTTTTGCAGTTAATGGAGTAAAATGCATTTGATGTACCTAAAAAATTATGTAATTTACTGTAGTTTTTATCTTCCAGGAGCAAATATTTTTTTCTCCATGAAATCAGTGCTAGAGTAAAAAGGTGTGGAGACAACAAATGTTTATTAATCCCAGTGCAGCGAGTGTAACTGAACAGGGATTGGCATAATGGTTATTAAGCTAGAAAAGAGGGGAGAGCATCTCCTTAAGCTACTTGCAGCCAAGGTGCTTAGCAGAGCATGGAGAGAGGGTGAAAGGAGAGCAACGAAACATAAAGCACCAGGGAAGAGTTGGAGACAAGATGACATGACAGCAGGTAATGGCTGGGAAGGAGAAGGAAAACAACGAAACAAACGATGTGTTTAAAGCATAAAAATGAAGACAAGCAATGTTTCACATTCCCCGCTGACGGTCAATCAGTGTTTTGTTGGGATACCTGGTATTTATCAGAGAGAGAGGGACTGGGGAGCACAGGGTGAGGGACGGAGTCAGCAGGGAGGCTGCTAACAAGGTCGCCCGAGGGACCAGGGACCCAGCTGGGAGCTCTGGAATTGGCTTCTCTCTTGCGGTGCCTGAGAAATGGGGTTTACATATCGCACAGCACGCGAGCCACATGCAATCTGTATGTGTCCATTTTGTGGTGCTATAAATTGGATTCATTTTAAGCATATACGCTAATATTGAAAAGCAACTCCACCTAGTAAACACACAGAACTTAATCTTTCAGTGTACCCAATAATGCAAAAGTGTAAATCTGATTTTAACATAAGGTTAGCCAAGTCTGTTAGCTGAGATCAGAAAGACTTACTGAGTTCTGTAACTGACAGATCCCTCCAAATGTCAGTGTATAAACATACAGCTTCTCGCTGTGGAAGCTTGCAGTCGTCCCTCTTGTAATTTTGCTTCTTAAGATTTCCTTTTTCTCTGAGGTAAGACCGGACCAAATTTACTTCTGCAGCCCTTTCCTTCTGTACACTTTATCTTGGCGTGCTGACAAATGCTGCTATGTGCACAGAAAGGAAAAGAGTGGTTCAGCTGGGACAAGCAGTAGGGAAGGCATCAGGACAGATGTTTGCCTACCATCTGTACCATCTTTCCATGTCTAACGGTTCAACAGGGTGGGAGGACGCACTCCTCTTGACACTAGGCAGGAACTTTTTTGCTGCATATTGGCTTTTATTAGCTTAGACACCTAACTTGGGTTAGGTGATACAACCTCACCCTTTCCTCTATAACGTCTGTATGCTTTCTGTTCTGCAGGGTTAGTATAGGGGAGGTTTTTTCATTTTTTTTTAGCTACAACTGCCATGCCATTCTCGGCCAAAAATTGCACAATTGGCCACATGTAGGACAAATGTACAAACAAATTGTTGCAGATGGGGAAAATAAAAAGGATTCTGAGAAATACTGGAAGTTTTGGGCTTGTATCCTGGAAACATTTAATTAGGACCAAAAACCAAAATCCAGAAGAAGGTCTTCAGGGAGTCCATTGTGGTTCCCCAGTTCTGACAACAGATCTGCAGTGTTGTTTAGGACAGTTCAGGCTCCGATTCCTATAGCTCATGCCAGCTGGCAGCTTCTGCAAGGGGTTGTTCGGCAGCTAGAGACAGCCTGAACTTGGTGCTTGCATTCTCTGATACACTTGCAGTATCACCCATGCATCCCTTGTAATGAGAAGGTCAGATGGGTTATTCTGCATCTGCTAAGATTCCCCCTCTTGCTGGGGGCACTCACAGCTGCTTTAATCAACTGATTTCTAGCCCTGTGCAGCTTTAGACCGGTAAAATACTGTGGAATAAACAAGAACATCTGCTCAGTTGTTTATTCAAAGTTTAGTTAAGTTTTCCAAAGAAAGATGGCCCCAGTGTTCACTGTATGGGGATTTCTGCACATTTTATGTTAGTGGGATGTTTTGGTGGAACATTATAACTACAAATGAAGTTGAAATGTCTGATTTAACATATATGACACATGGTGGTTTTATGATACCGTGGTTTGTGGAAGTCTTAACGGATCTTGCGAGTTAGAATTTCTGACCCTGTTGACTGTATAATGTAGTATACTAAGCAAGAGTTTTTGTTTTGTACTGAATAATACTATTGTTTAAGCTACTGTTGTATTTGATATAGAATCCTGAAGTTGGAATATTTGATCCTTTGTTATTCTGTCTTTTCTGTGTACTTTAGTAATCAGCTTAAGTGGGGTGGGGAAGCCAAGTCACAGCTAAGAGAATAACTGAAAGTCAAAGCTAACTGGATTTTCAAACCTTGTAAGATGCTCAGATCATTTTTTTTTAGAGACGCAACGTTCAAGCGTATGTTCCTTTAATAGTGGTATATTAAATGTGGAGATGGACATCACCCTAAACACATTTTAAGCTGGTCTAAAAATCTTACTTTCTGTTCATATAACATTTAGTTTCTGAATTTTTTAAAAAAGATGTACATTGTTGTCCTGGTTTCAGCTGGGATAGAGCTAACTGTCTTCCTAGTAGCTGGTACAGTGCTGTGTTTTGAGTTCAGTATGCGAAGAACGTTGATAACACACTGATGTTTTCAGTTGGTGCTCAGTAGTGTTTAGACTATAGTCAAGGATTTTTCAGCTTCTCATGCCCAGCCAGGGCACAAGAAGTTGGCACAGGACACAACCAAGGCACCTGACCCAAACTGGCCAATGGTGTATTCCATACCATGGGACGTCCCATCTAGTTTAGGAACTGGGAAGTGGGGGGCGGGGGGGCAGGGAATCGCCGCTCAGGGACTGGCGGGGTTTCAGTCGGCGGGTGGTGAGCTATTGCCCTGCGCATCATTTGTACATTCCAATCCTTTTGTTACTACTGTTGCCATTTTGTTAGTGTTAACATTATCATTGCTAGTTTCTTCTTTTCTGTTCTATTAAACCGTTCTTATCTCAACCCAGGAGTTTTACTTTTTTTCCCGATTTCCTCCCCCGTCCCACTGGATGGGGGAAGTGAGTGAGCGGCTGCGTGGTGCTTAGTTGCTGGCTGGGGTTAAACCACAACAATTGTACTGCATATAACTTGCGGGAGGGATACTGTTATTTGGACTACTTGACTTTTTCCCTTAGAGAAGAATTGTAATGTTCACTTAAAACAGATGGCCATGTTTGTAGCATCCCTGCTGGTGCCAGTGTGTCCCCATAAGGTAAAGGAGTGAGAACAGAGGTAAACCTTTTCCTCAGTCAGTCTTGGATGCTGCTCTTCGAGGCTGAGATTGCCACACAGTGTAGCCCATAAATGGGGAACCACAAATATGGTGTCTGACTTTTGCAGTCAACAACATTTGGCCACCCAGGATTGCAGAAAGTAAACTTGTTTTTAATTTATTTCAGTGACAGCTTTTGAACACCAGTTTGCTGAAAACCTACAGAAATACCCTTGAGGAATAGACATAATCCAAATAAACTTTTATGAATTCATATGCTGTATTTCAAATTTCAAATGAGAGCTTTTAAACGACAGGGAGACATAGCTCTGTGTGGTGTTTTATGTTTTTTTTCCCAGGAAGAAGAGAATAAGATAACTAGTTTACCTTTTACTCCTGTGTAATTAACTGCTCTGATTTGCCTGTTATGCCACTGTGTGTTTCCCAAATGGTTCTGTCAGTGGCAGCTCATTCCGGAAAATGCTTTTGTGTCCAAACTGCAACATACTAAATATCCTAACAGTGTCCACCCTAGAAAGGGTGTCACCTCATGCCTAACTGTACAGAGACCTACTTGTGTCACCAAAGCTCTCACAGCAATTGGTTCACCCCCACCTTGTCTGTGGTACACCCATCTTGTGACTTCCACCTACCTCCCCGCACTTTCTTGTAAATATATAAGGCACTACCCAAACTTTCAGGGTTCTGGAGGCAACGACAGGCTCTAATTGCCCTGCTTGGTCTGTAATGTCCTTTTGTTTGTAGTACCCCCTCTGCAATTTCCTCCCCAGCCTGTGCACAAGCTCTCCTCAGAGGTGCTGCAGCTGTGACCTCGGAGCATCAGATTGCTGTGAAAACACCCAATTTGGGAGAAAGAGCTGTGGGAAGCCTCATCTGGTGCCTCTGCAAGTGAGGTCCCTGCCCTGCCAGCCCTGCTGTCCCCCTTGGCTCCCTCTTCACCTTCCCTTGCAGAGCCGCCCACCCTTGCTCCTCCCTGGCACCCTACCGTTCAGCAAAGTGACCTTTCTTCTCCAGATTCACAGTTGTCAGGCTGGGGAGCTGGAAACCTACAGTACCTATAGGAAGGACAAATGGTATTCAGGCCTCAGGAACATTCCCATGCCCTATTTGGTTTTGTGAAGTCAATGTCGCAGACAGTTGTCCTGGAGCCCAGCCTGCAATACATCAGCCAAACCCTGTCTACACTGAGGTGAGGCAGTTGCTCTCATGCACTTGTGCTGTTTTCCCACTCCTCACATACTTTCCCTGGCGATGGGTCAGCTCTGGCCTTGTTCTGGGAGCATGTCTCCTGGAAAGGGAGCACTTATTTCTCTTCATCCAGGTCGGCTGAGATGCCGACTGCCTACAGCCCCTAGGGATAATGTCTGGCAGCCACTCAGCTCCACACAGGGACCAGCCACCCTCTTTCTGACAGTGGTTTTCTTCTGTGTGGATTTTCAGGGCTCCGTTTCAGGTCCATGTTGGCTGGTTTGCCCTCTTACAGTGTCTGGCTGGTGGTCCTTGCCAAGCAGTGGTGTCCTCCCGGCTAATGGAGGTCGTTTGTGTCTTGGTCATTAATCTGTGGCAATAAAAGCCCACAGCTCTGACTGTGCCAGTGGTATTCCCTGTCAACATGTTCCAGGTGTGAAAACAAGAGGCTTTCGTCCCCTTCCTCATCAGGGTCTTCTCAGACAAGATTTGGACAGTAACTTTAGCTCACACATACAAATACTCTGTGTGAAAACATGGTATTATGTGAAAATCTGTCAAACAGCAGTTGCTAGGAGTCCAGCCTTTCACACCAGCATTACAAGTGCATGGGGAAGTAAATTACAGCCAACATTATAATAATATGTTAAGTAATATAGAAATATTATTTTAAATGTAACACCTATCTAATGACATAAAGACTGTGTAGGGTCTCATAGATGCATAGAAATGTCTGCAGCCAGTCACAATGTTCTCAGGACCTATTATGGTTTCTCTTTTATGTTTTCTTTATTCTTTAGTACAGTCATTTAATTCATTCCCCACTGAAATGGGAAAACCCTGAAAAAAAAAGCTTTGTGCAGAAAGAACCTTTTATTTACTGCAGTTGGTGTTCTTGCTGTGTTTTGAAATTACACGTTTTCTGTCAGCTATTTACAAGAAAGGTATTACCAGAAGCCTCAGTATAGTAGTCATCATCTTTGTACAGTGATGGCAAAACTCTCAAAGATACTCAACTTTTCAGGACCCAGAGCTCATCTATGTACAGAAAAGCTAAAATTCTGAAGGCAATCAAATGTCTATGCTGTAAACATATTGAACAAACATAATGTCCTGGCACTGGCCTTGACAAATGACCACATTGTATTTGTCTGTCTGACCACGTAATTCAGACTGCGCTTCTCAAGTGCTTAGCCTCATGCCAGTGATTTCATGAGTCAAAGTGAGTTGGTGTATATTTGACAACTCTTGTGTGAATCTAAGTGATATCATTATCATGGCAAAAACTCCTCTCAAGTCTGGAGCACTTCCTCACTTGTTTTCCCCACTTGTGTGCCAAATTGTCTCCTGAATGTTACTTTATCTTCTCACATTGCTTCCTTCTCAGTGTTGCCCTTGCTACAATAGTTCACTATGTTCTTTCGGGCTTTCTGTTTTTAAGAAAGGATAAGAATTGTCTACTCCTTTCACCTGATTCATCATTCATTGCAGAGCTTTTTTTAAATTATTTTTTATTTTACATTCCTATTTGAGATCACCTTTTACTCATATGTATGTATTAGTACATGTACAAATAACTCACCTTTTCTATGTATACAGACATGGATTTTGCTGAAAGAGTGAGAAGTAGATGAGATGTACCATTGAAGGCTTATGGGAAGCCAGGGCAGATAATTTTACCTTTGTGCAACAATGCAATTAGATGCAGGTCCTTTCTGCCTGGCAGAAAGTAAAAAAAAAACGCCTTTTTGTACAGTTTTTTAAGATCTCTGACATTTCTTTTATTTCTGCCTCCGTTGGTTCTATAGGTTTTGTTAAGATTTATTGTTTTTAATAGAGAATAGAGATGAAACTTAGATAGAAAGTTTAGAAAAGCCATCTGTAATTCATGATACTCTCTTTACAGCTTTTCAAAGGTGGAAAGAAAACTTTCCTAGTGCTAGCACAAGTAGGTGGCAGTAGAGACACATACATATAATGATATAGATGGTAGATCACATAACAGTACTATTTAAGTAGTAAGGTTGCCTGTTCAGGTATCATGAAATGACATTTGATGAATCAATGTAGATCAGCAAATGCCACGCCACTTCGCAGATGCAAAGCACTGTTAGTTTTTGGTTACTATTAAAGGTGCTCGCAAACCTCAGTGTTCAGCTATTTAGTTTGGATATTGAGGTAGACCTGGAATCCTTTAAACTGTATATAGACTTGTTCCATCACTGGGGTCTGTCATAGGCGTTCCTTCCTTGGAAGAGGTAGAACTTGATTATGAAGCTTTGGATTTGAAATCCAGACCCACTATTTTCCTGTTTTCATAGTGAGTGGCAAGGCCTGAGCTTTTTGCTCAGGAACATCAGTAACAGAAGTATCAGCTATGTAGTGCTTTCACTCTAAAATGCTGGGCAAAAGCAAACTCATTGGTTTAGAGTTGTTCATCATAGCTATAAAGGAGCTTATTCTTAAAAATGAAGGTAGGAGTGGTTTTTTTAATTAGAAGTATATGAAAACTTAGAGCGTTATAAACTTTCCTCATTTTCGAACTTGCCTTGTGCTTCTCAGATACAAACTCACTATGAGGTGGAGTGTGAACTGTGTGTAAGACACACATATAACTTATGCTTAAAAAAACCAGCAGGATGTCTGAATTCAGAATTCAATGTCTACACATAAGTAAACGCAATACAGTTGTAGAAACACAAGAATTTATTTTAGTCTATTCTTTTATTTTTAATATTTATTTAAAAGTAATGAAATATTTGTATAAAACAGAACAGTTACACGAACAGTGGCTAGTTTTCTAGAATGAAGTTGTATCAAGAAAAAAACCTGAGAATATGGCAGTAAAAGGAAGAGCAGGAGAAGCAAATGTAAAGCCATCTGCCAGCTGAGTTTGCCAAAGTGCCAGATGCTGCCTCTAGTAGACTATGTTCCATTGCTTTGGCATCTGGATGGTCCTTTGTAATGAGGCAAAACTTTGACAGTTACTGAATTTTGTGAATGCATATGTGCTTGGTTTAACTCTGATGTTTTCTGCAGAAACCAAGCTTCAGCAGAAGACACCACATGCAAAGTAGGTAGGTATAAGCCTTTGAAAAAATAAAACACCAACAGATAACAAAAGTATTTTACATACATTATTTGTAATTCACTTGAGAAGGAGTTTTATGTAATTTTTGTCTCTTTATAGTAAGTCACTATGGAAGTTATATGCAAACTGCTGTTCTTTAAAGAACTGTGTTAAGATAAATAAAATACAGCATACCTTTAAGCAGGCATGCAGAGAACAAAATTAAAGAAAATTTCCTATTCTATTCTATTTCTCTGTTTTATAGATCAAACCAGAAGAACCGAGTTTGGGAAGCAAAATATTCTGCCTGGGCTGAATAAGAAAAGCCTTAGAAAAACAAGCCATATAAAAATACCTACATAGTTTCATCCTTAGAGTTTTTTTTTTTTTTAAAGCTAATCAACAAACAGTATACTAAGCAGAATATTTTTTTATTTTTAAAAATGGAGAAAAGTCTACGTTCCATGAGTTCCTCTCAGAACTCCATTATTTCTGTCAATACATGGGCTTAGAGGATATTCCTACCATGATAACAGATAGCATTTCACCATTTTGAAATATAAAGGTATATTATAGCAGAAAAAAATGGTGCTGAAGTGTAATATTGTGTATTATATCATACAAAATTTTGGAGCTTAAATTTTCACAAGCCCATCTGGAGCTCCAAATAGTTGACTACCTATCTTTAAACAACTTTAAGAAAATGTTTTAAAGTCAGAAATGTAAAAGTACATTTCCTGATCCTCAAGTTGATAATCTTAAATCACAGGCATTAGCTGTTTGAAAATCTAGGTTTCAGTGTTTATCACAAGTGTGAATGCACCAAGTCTTTCTACCATTAAGAAAAGCTGAGCTGAAAAAATAATATATCTAAAAAGTTCTCCATTACTCTTTGAAAGTAATGCAATAACTTTAAACTTTGTCAGAATAGGACATAGTGGACTGAAGGCACCTCAGTGGGCAGACCTAGAACACAATATAGCTTTATGTGGTGTTACCTGTTTTTTAACTGTTGAAGTTTCAAAAATATATCATGTTTTGTGAAAGCCAGGCATGCAGGTGCTCAGGAAGCCTGTGAACAGAGTTATGAATTTCCCTGGGGGAAGGACAAGGAATCAGAGCCTAGATTGTTGTTGTCTCTGAAAACACTAACAAAGGCTCTCTGAAAATAGCACTGCAGACTCTGAAAGCCTTCCAAATGTTCTTTCCACTTTCATTTTGCAAGACCTTCTGCGCCAAATAAAAAGAAGCTCTATTATTTCTTCCTCTGAATGACTTAAGATGGACAGTCAATGTTGTGCATTAAAAAAAGCCAGGGGCAGTGGGTGGGGACAGGAGGCAGATGTTATTAAAACTGGGTGTGATTCTGTGTGTGTGTGTTTGTGTGATGTTTTGCATCAGCTTTCAGTTTTGTTGTTCATCAGGTTTTGGGTAATAAACAGCTGGCACAGTGTATCTCCCCCCACCAAAAAAAAAAAAGAAGTTCTTCTGATTTGTCTCCTTCTTGTCCTGCTTATAAATACTGAAGAGTATGTGTTTAGCTTTGTTAATCATGCTCTAAGAGGAAAGGGAAGGCTTTAACTCATGCAAAAAGGGACATGTTATTATAAATAAGTTGTTCTGTATGAATATGCAGAACTTGGACTCATTTTAAGGTAGTCAAAGAGACTGTTAATGGAGAACTGGAGGACTGGAGCAAACTGTAAGAATGAGGAAATCAATGGGTGCTGTGAGGAATTTCACTACTGGGTGACTGCAGATGTTCAGGCAAAGTAATGTTAACTTGCATATCTCTCAGGAGATGCAATATACATTTGTGGAATGAATCTGTAGTGTAGGGCAGCCACGGGGAAGGACAGCTGTTAAGAAATTTGTAATTAAAAGATCTGCAATTTGTGTCAAGACAATTAAAGGGCAATGGTTGCATGTCAGGTTTTAAAGCAAAATTATAACTAATTCCATCACCTGGTCATTCAGCAAATAACCTAGTCATTTAGCAAGTAACGATGACTTGTACTGTTTGTCAGCAGGATGTCATGAACCTTTTAAAGCAATTTTTTTTTTAAACTCTTGTCTGTGGATAAATGTGCCTTTTCAAAACAGTGAATCAAGGAGTAACTCTGGTACTGAAAAGACTACTATTATTAGAAGCTATGTACCAAAAGACAATACTAATATGGTTCTATAACCAAGGTTATGTTTTCTGTTGGTTCCATCTGGAGAATGTCTGGCAGCGCTCTTGACAGCGTACATATTTCAGTCGTTCTTTCACTTTCAGTGTGTGATGTTGTGAACAAACTGGTTAAACAGCAGTAGTTTGACAAACAGGAGTTTAAGTGCATCTATACCATGTTTTAACTTAAAAGCGCACCTTGTCCCTTTAAGGCTCAGATGTTCGTACAATAATGTTTCTCTCCTAAGTAGCTCAAAGTAAATTCAGTAAGGGGTAACTTGCTTCAGACAACCAAAGGATAAGACACACCCCTGAAGTTACTCTCAGTTCTGATATTCCTTCTCCTTCAGCTCCTTTGCTCTGGTTTCTGTATAATTCTTTCCCTGTCAGATCAGATGTGTTTCCAAGGAAGCTCATCACCTTTTTTTGCAAAGAAATCTATTTCTTCCAAACCTTAGCAATGCCCCATGGCAGCAGGGTGTAGGTTTGTTTCTTGTTTGTCTGTTTTCCTTTGATTTTCTACTTTTGTGTTACTACTCAGATGCCTTTTATCTTCCTGGGTAAGAAAACAAGCATGTAAATTACACCAAACTGCACTGCACAGCATAAACAATTAGATTTTAAAATCTTCCTTCAGAATTGACTTTTGCAGAGTGCGCTCTTCCCTTTCACCCCTGCCCCGTCATGTTGCACGCAAACACCTAGGGAAATAAATTCAGAAAGTAGAAAGAAGTTAAACTAATTCAATGAAATGCAACATTTCATCTGAAATTTGGAGAGCACAGCATCTCGACCCCTGCTTACATTAGCTGTCCTGTGGTCAAGGCTGGTTTGAAGGCAGTGTGTCACCTGTTTTGGTGACATTTTGTTCTTTTAAAGACTTTCATGCTCCTGTAATACTACCAAAATCATCACTTTATTTCTTCTCAGGGGAAATGCTCTTGTGGGAATTGTATTAGCTTCTTTTTCCTCTTCAACTATTTAGTAAGTGTACAAATTAAAGTCAGTAGTTTGGCCATTTGTTTCTTAAGTATATCTTAGATAAACCTCTAGTTTCTCATTGCTTCAGTAACTGGTCCTAAAATGCTGAGAATTAAATTCTGAGGTGAGAGATCTAAGCTATCTTCGAGGCTGTTTGTTCCCAGTGGAGTTTAATGACAGTGTCTTAATCTTCCAGAGCAACACCTGTGATGTTGACCTATATGGGCAAATGTATAGCGTTAACATTGAAAAAAATGGTACAGGAAATCTCCTACTTCACTGTCAAGACAGATACATGTAAGCAAACAGGGAAATCTTTTCAAGCACACTGGTTATTCACTAAGAAACATAGAGTGGAAGGATTAATTCTAGTTGTAGAGGAAAGGTAGGTGCTGAAATAAATCATAATTACTGTAGTTAGCTGGCAGGTTAAACATAGGACAGAGGTAGGTTGAGACTGCAACAATATGTATTTACTGTTTATGCAGCAAAACCTGCAATTTAGTCTTTATTTATTGTTGAAATGAATGAGTCCTCTCATTGATAACAATTTTAGGCCTGTAATTAACAGGAGACTGTGTATAGGAATATAAAAGACTTCTGGATTTCAAACTTGACTGTGAAGTGTAGGTATTTTTTGTAATGACTCCTGGCTTTGGGAGGCTCACTTAATCATTCTTCCTTGGTTTTATTCCTCATGAATATGAGCTCTTGTTTATAAATGTCTTTGGAGATCAGTTGAGTTACCTGTGAATGCCTCTTAATGGTAGGAAAGGTCTGTCCTTGAGTGAATATCCTTGTTATTCTGTGTGCTGCTCTAGGCCAGTCCCGCACTGGGCATCACCTGGCAGAGTTGGGGCAGGGGCCTGCAGGTGTCCTGCGTGGGAGGCCACGGTCCGCATGTGCCAGTCGTGAACGGCCCCAAACGGCTCCGACGCCAATGGGAACAGGCCATCCGGGATCCCCAGGGCCCTGACCCTGACATGTTTCAGGAAGAGCTGCAGCTGCTGTGGGGAGGGGACATAGGAGGAAAGAGATGAGGAGAAGTGGCTGGGCCCATGGCTGGACACACACTCTCTGAAGGATGTTCTCCCTGCCAGAGGAGGGACTGTTGAGGGACCACGGCTGTGGGTGACCCACACTGGGGAGGGCACACTCCCAAGGGACTGCAGCCATAGTCAACCCACACTCGGGGCAAGGGAAACAAGGAAGAAGCCGTGAGTGGTGAAGGAAAATGAAGCAAAAAGTGGCAAAAAGAAACAACGTTGAGCACAGCCCCTACCTCCTGCTCTGGCCCTTGCCTCACCAAAGGGGTTGGGAGGGACGGAGTGTAACAAGAGGCAAAACCAAGGGGAGGTGAGGCCAGGGAGGGGGAAGGAGAGGTGTTGGATTAATGCGGAAGATGAACAGTAGGTGGTTCCCTAAGTGTTTGTTTAATTGCTTATGTTTTGGTGGTTGTTTTTTTCTCAATACCCAAATCAGTCATCAAAAGATTGTTTTAACCATCAGCAAATTAAATTAACTACAATTCCCTAAGTTGGTGCTGTTTTGGCCACAACGCCAACCTCCTAAAAAAAAAAAAAAAAAAAAGAGAAGATAGGCCCAAAGAAAAGAGGCCACAAAAGATGCCAATAATCTCTCCATAAAACCAGCATAATTACTCAGTTTTCTCTGTCCCCATGCAGTGAAGCGGAATCTAGTGTTCTTTCTTGAAGTACTGCACTTTGACCCTCACCAGCCTCTTTTGTGTCACCACAGACCCCATGGACCCAGCCCAGCACCTTCGACAGAACAAGGTATCTGCAGGCCAATGACTGCACCGATTAACACAACAGATGTTTCCCTCTCCAGCAAATGAATGTTGTGCCATAATCCTCCCGTTTTGCTACTTCTTTCTCATCCGTCACCGCTTCACTGATTTCCTCTGGCACTTCTTACTTTCCATGGTTTTTTATCCTCAATTCTGCAGATTTCTTCCTCTTGATCTATACCAGCTATGACCCTTTCATTCCCTCCTTTCAAAGCTCTACCACCAGTTCCTCTCTCTCTTATCTGCAGAAATGACGCTACTATTTTTCTGTTGTTAAATTACTTTCATTCTCAATCCTTTCATCTTCTCCAACACATCAAATATGCCTTAGCTGAAAACAGAACAGGTACACCTCATCACGAGCCGTTCAAAAGGGATGCAGTGATTGCTGAACCTGCTCTTAATAATTTGTCTCGCTTCTTACTCCTGCTTCTTTCTCCTTCTTTTTCATTGTCTAGAGGATCTCTGGGATTTCTAAAGAAATAAAGGCAGAAATCACCCTCTCTCACCTTTATAACTTGTCTGGAGGTTGAGTAGAAGAGTCTTAATATGTAAAATACCAGTTAACCAGTGACATCAGATGGGAAAAGGACATGCAGTACAGATCTAGAGAAGGTTCCACTGTCTGCCTGGAGAAAATAAACGTTTTTCCCATTATTAGTTGCTAGGCATAAATACGTGTCTTCTTGGCTGACCTTTTGTTGCTGTGGCCAGTTCCTAGGACTCACTAAGTTGCCCTGGGCAGGGGCAGTGCAAGAAGCCTAACACACTCCAACCAGCAGAACCTGGTTCCTGTCTGCCCGCTAATTACCTAGCTGCATCTACAGTGTTTCATTTTATATTTCCTCAATGGTCAGATTTGAACTTCCTTGTCTTCCCTTCTACTGAGATGGAGTAATAGCCCTGTAAGTACTTTTGTAATGGAATGACATGATTTTTGTCTGTCCTTATTGGTTTTTTTTTTTTTCTGATTGGACATACTGCATAATAAGTTCTTGAATTTTCCCAACCTGAATTATCCATACATTCTACAGGGAAATAAACCCCACAGAAATATGGCACTGCTGCCATTGCAAGTAATTGTTTCACAAGTCAGCAACAACTGTAAAAGTTCCAATGCACTGTGTGCTAGTAAAGAAAATTAAACTAGGGGAACATGCTTCCATCCAGAAAACAATGGTGTCAGGGCAAGGAAAACAGGTGAAAACAGGAGACTTCTGTGAGGCTGCTCTCATAAAGCAGCTGCTAAAAAACCTGATGAAGCACTGGGATATAAGTCTAACTTTCCACCAGATCAGTAAGAGGTTTTTGGTGTGAAGGTCCTGAGCTGTCACCTGATGCTGATTTAAGAAACAGGTGATTACCCACAAAGTGAAAAATAATGTGGTATTATTCCCTGAGGTATGAACTCCGATAGTAATCAGAAAAGAGAGAGAGAATAGGATACTACTGTATAATGGAGGGAGCACAGTGCTGACAGTGGTGGAGGTGAAGTGAAGTTGACAGGAGTTTCATTTTGGAGTTGGCTGCACTGACATGGTTTGGGTAGTTCCCAGTCCCCATCTGAGCTGTCAGTAGCACCAGTCGGTCCTGAGCCTCTCTCTCCTCTCCATCCTCTCCTCTGCTTCAAGCCCCAATTTACAATCAATACTTTAAATTAGCCAGCTAATGCTTACTATGTCTTATTTCAAAATGTCAACAAGTGGGCTACAAGAACCATCATCATTTCATGGCCATGTTTTTTGCATTAGCTTAAGAAGAATGGCTGTTTTATTGCAAGCTACCATTCACTTTTCTGTGTTTCTCTTTTCTCTGCCTCTTCTCTTCCTCTTCTCTTTCCTCCCATATCTTTCAGTGTCAATACTTTATAAATTATGAACAACATTCCTGTTGCAAGAAAGCTATTTACTGCTTATCTTCTGGGCTGGCATTGAGAAAACTTATATAAGGAAATAGATGTGAAGGAAAGAAAAGCTGAGGATGAAATACTGTTAGAAAAAGAGGAAGATGTAAAAAATAGGCACCTTAAAAATATTTCTGTCTCTGCTCTCCTCCTTACCTCCACCCTGTTACAAATATACTCTCAGGTACTTCATTAATGAGTAAATTTCTCTGTGACATATTCTGGACACAACAGGATTTTTTTGAATGGGTACTTATTATTGTTATATTTAACTAAAGACCTTTGTGTCCATATTTTAATTAAAAAATTACTCAAGAATTCCATGAGTTTCTATCAACTGTAGTAACCTCATATCTTGTCATTACCACAGTCAACAACACACATACCTATCAGTCCTTCCTTTTGCCAGCCAAAAAATGGCTGTTATTTTACACACCAAAGGAAATTTAAGGAGAGGAAGATTATTATTCTTACCTTTAATTCAGGATTTTTGTGTATCACCATGATTGCAGCTTTCTGCACAGATCCATTCCTATAGACTTGAACTGCAGTGCTATAAAGAAGGAGTTTTCTTATCATCCTACTGGCAAACACACATTTTATTGTAATTGTATTACATGAGATGCATATTATTATTTGACCAGGTCAAGAGAAGTATAAAGTAAACTCTGACTTAAAAAAGGGGGCCATAAGCACATGGGATTCTAATGAGGCTGGAGCTACTACCTGCCTCAAAATCTCATGTAGACAATTTATACATTTGCTTTTTTTATTTTGGAGTTGTTTAGCCTGCAAGTTTCATCCAATTATACAGCTGAGTTAATGGTCTTGCATATTCTCTGCTGTCAGTCATAAAGAAGCATTACACAAAAGCTAATAAGAATAATAACTTTGGCTTTCTGTAGTTCTTCTACACCCTTGAAAGAGTTCAGATTTTCCCATGGCATTCTTAGTGCTTTAGTTATGTTGAGACAGTGTGCAATGAAGGTTTATTGTTATTGGCAGCTATAACTTTTGTTGCCTTGGTCTTGTGTATTTGCTAGAAAAACTTTTTTAACCAGTGTTGCCAAGGAGTGAATTTGACCTGTTTCATAGTCTTTTCACCCATTAGGACAGAATTCTCATTAAGTGCCTGTTATTTTTATTCGTGAAGCATCTTGGTGTTGCTGGAAGCATATCAATTGATAACAGAACACCTTTAAAATAAGTTCAGTATTAAATAAACACCTGTTCATTAAATCTGTAGCTCACTCTATGCAGTTCAGTAGCAGATGCTGCTTATGATAATGATACAGACTGACAAGCAAGTTAGATACTAATGGACTGTACTACCGATGAATCTGGATGCTCTAGAAGATTACATGTCAGAATAAACTCTGTATTTTTCTCTGAAATAAAACAAGCCCTATCTGCATGGAGGACTGAAAAATAATTTTTGGTTTAAAACAATGTGAAGATCCAAACCATTATCTGATATTTGAACCAGACTGAATTGTCCAAGGATTCTGGCTTTTCTTGAGCCTTTTATTTTTAGATGTGTACTCTTGCATAAAAGGATTTCTGGTCAAGTGAAATGAAATTGCAGAAGCACAGGTAGGAAATGGAGTTTGTTGTGATAATACTGAGCTGTCTAGATAAACTGAGAGATGCTGTTAGTCTCTTGCAAAAGGCTGACATGAGTTGACTAGACAGACAAGTTTATACAAATGCCTAAAATGAACCTGGAGTCAATCATTCTTTTTTTTTCTATGGGCACACGAGTAGCTTGAAAGTCATAGGAAGTAAAATTAAATTTTTCTACCTAAGAATTAGGCCTCAGTGCTTTGCCACCTTGCCAAAAAAATGCTTGATGTGACCACTAAGGGTGAATAGAATAGAATAGAATAGAATAGAATAGAATAGAATAGAATAGAATATTTCAGTTGGAAGGGGCCTACAATGATCATCTAGTCCAACTGTTAGAGTGACCTCTAAGAGAAGACTGTGAATCAGGAGAAAGCTCAGAGCAGAGTGAGGCTTTCCTTTGTATCTCTGACATAAAGGAGACTGCCACTGAGAGACAACTCCACTTGCTCCTACCCTGATACAGCTTCTGCTCTGCATCTCTCACTCCCTCAGTAGCCTGTAATGGCAGCAGCCACCCGCTTGGCTTCCAAGTTTTTGCCGTTAGTAAGAATGAGTTGAGTTTGTTGACAAATACAGTTTCTTACTTCAACTACGTCTACATCCAGCCCTGAAAGTATTTTCAATGCCCCAAATTCTGCTTCTGTGCATAAAGCTTGACTGGATTAATCTTAACAAAGAAGATAAAGCAATTAAATGTTGTCTTACAGGGAGCCACTAACAGCTAAGAAGCTAAGCTTCTTGGAATAAAAAGGAAGGTCCTTAGGTGGATAAGTAGTAGCATAAAAACCTGTAAAATAAGCATAGGAAGAAATGTTCATGTTTTCCAACAGAGATTTGCACTGAGCCTGTGCTTTTCAGAATATTCAGTTATGCTTTGGGAAATTATATGGGAAATAAGGTGAAAAGGCGTCCTAACTCTGTAAAATGTAGAAAGTAAGAAAAAGCCTGTGAGAAGCTGTGAAGGGGCTGCCTGAGTCAGCTGGGGACAAAATGGCAGAAGAAAGTCAATGTAGATGAATGTGAAATGATATACAGAGAATCACTGAATCAGTTAGGTAGGAAAAGACCTTCAAGATCATCGAGTCCAACCATTAACCATGCCCACTAAACCATGTTCTGAAGTGCCTTGTCTACATGCTTTTTGAAAACCACCAGGGATGGTGGCTCAACCACTTCCCTGGGCAGCCTGTTCCAATATCTGACGACCCTTTCAGTAAAGAAATTTTTCCTAATATCCAACCTAAACTTCCCTTGCCAAAACTTGAGGCCATTTCCTCTTGTCCTATCTCCAACCACCTGACAGAAGAGATCAGCACCCACCTCACTACAACCTCCTTTCAGGTAGTTGTAGAGAGCGATAAGGTCTCCCCTCAGCCTCCTCTTCTCCAGACTAAACAACCCCAGTTCCCTCAGCTGCTCCTCATAAGACTTGTGCTCCAGGCCCTTCACCAACTTGGTTGCCCTTCTCTGGAGACATTCCAGCACCTCAATGTCTTTCTTGTAGTGAGGGGCCCAAAACTGAACACAGGACTCGAGGTGTGGCCTCACCAGTGCCCAGTACAGGGGGACAATCACCTCCCTGTTCCTGCTGGCCACACTATTTCTGAGGCAGGCCAGGATGCCGTTGGCCTTCCTGGCCACCTGGGCACACTGCTGGCTCATATTCAGCTGCTGTCAACCAGCACCCCCAGGTCTTTCTCTGCCAGGCAGCTTTCCAGCCCCTCTTCCCCAAGCCTGTAGCACTGCATGGGGTTGTTGTGACCCAAGTGCAGGACCTGGCACTTGGCCTTGTTGAACCTCATACAATTGGCCTCAGCCCATCAATCCAGCCTGTCCAGATCCCTCTGTAGAGCCTTCCTACCTTCGAGCAGATCAACCCTCCCTCCCAACTTGGTGTCATCCTCAAACTTGCTGAGGGTGCACTCGATCCCTTCATCCAGATCATTGATAAACATAATAAACAGAACTGGCCCCAATACTGAGTCCTGGGGAACACCACTTTTGACCTGCCGCCAACTGGATTTAACTCCATTCACCACAACCCTTTGGGCTTGTCCATCCAGCCAGTATTTCACCCAGAAAAAAATACACTTCCCTAAGCCATTGAGATGCCAGCTTCTCAAGGAGTATGGAGTATGCTGTGAGAGACAGTGAAAAGGCCTTGCTGAAGTTGAGGTAGATAACAACCACAGCCTTTCCCTCATCCACTAGGCAGGTCACCTGGTCATAGAAGGAGATCAGGTTAGTCCAGCAGGACCTGTCTTTCATGAACCCATGCTGACTGGGCCTGATCCCCTGTTTGTCCTGCACATGCCATGTGAGCGCACTCAAGATGAACTGTTCCATAATCTTCCCTGGTACCAAGGTCAAGCTGACAGGTCTGTAGTTCCCCAGATCCTCCCTCCAACCCTTCTTGTAAATGGGCGTCACGTTGGCAAGCCTCCAGTCCTCTAGGACCTCTCCCGTTAACCAGGATTGCTGATAAATGATGGAGAGTGGCTTGGCAAGCACCTCCGCCAGTTCCCTCAGTACTTTTGGATGGATCCCATCTGGTCCCATAGATTTGTGAGTGTCCAGATAGCGTAGTAGGTCACTAACTATTTCCACCTGGATTAAGGGGGATATGTTCTGCTCTTCATCCTTGCCTTCCAGCTTAGGGGGCAGAGTACCCTGAGGATAACTGGTGTCCCTATTAAAGACTGAGGCAAAGAAGGCATTAAGTACCTCAGCCTTTTCCTCATCTCTGGTGGCAACCTTCCATTCTGTATCCATTAAAGGATAGATACTCTCCTTGGCTCTCTTTTTGTTGTTAATATATTTGTAAAAACATTTTTTGTTGTCCCTTACAATAGTGGCCAGATTGAATTCTAGCTGAACTTTTGCCTTTCTAATTTCCTCTCTGCATGACCTAACAAGATCCCTGTACTTCGCCTGAGTTGGCTGCCCTTTCTTCCAGAGATGTTGAACTCTCCTTTTTTTCTTGAGTCCTAGCAAAAGATCCCTGTTCAGCCAGGCCATTTGTCTTCCTCAGTGGTTCATCTTGCGGTGCATGGGAATAGCCTGGTCCTGAGCCATTAAGATTTCCTTCTTAAAGAATGTCCATCCCTCCTGGACCCGTTTGCCCTTCAGGACTGTCTCCCAGGGGACTCTCTCAACTAGTGCCCTGAAGAGGCCAAAATTTGCTCTCCGGAAGATCATAGTGGTGGTTTTGCTGACCACCTTCCTTGCCTCACCAAAAATTGAGAATAATTGAGAGCTCCCACCCCACAACCTAACTTTACCTATCCGGTGATGTAGCTTAACCAGCGATTCAGGAATAAGATCCTGGAGTTGCAGCAAACAGCGTGTGAAAAAACTATATGAACTCCATGCACAGTAGCAGTCAGAAGCAGACAGGAAATTAGAAAATATTAGGAAGGGAAACATGATAGAAATACCCCTATGACTTTATTTAAAATGATGGTGTACTAATATCTGTTATACTCTGCACCATTCCTTTTTTTTCTCCTCAAAAATATTACACCTTCAAAGTTTCCAGGGAAGGGCAGTAAGAATGACCAAAGGTATGAAACAGCTTCAAGTGAATGAGGAACTAGTATTCTTCTGTCCTGTAATTATACCCTTCTCAAGGCATTTCCTATGGGCTTCTGTTGGGGACAGAATGTTGGTCTATGTGGACCTTTGATGTGGCCTAGTGTGGCAGTACTTTGGCTCTGCTGTGTCTGTCGTGGAGGGAGGAGTATGGCATCAGGGCAAGCAGACAGAATTAAATTCCACTGAAACACAGTATCCACTACTGCTTGCCTTTGAAGAAGTGCTGCTCTCCTTTTATAAGGAAGGTGTGAGAGTGCATAAGGCTGTAAAGAAATTCAGATTAAGCACTGCCTCATCCTGAGGAGTTCAAACACACACCTTCCATCTCTAGGGGAATTTCCTCCTTAACAGGCTAGAATTAAACCTATTCTCCAAATAAATATTTAATCTGACTTTTGAGTTGCATTTGGCTATGTCTTCATTAGCAAGCAGTGCAGCAGAACAGGAGCAGATCTGTAGAGTGAGGCAAAAGGAGCCCAGTTCGTGTGCCAGTGATGGCTCCAGGACATGAACCACAGCACGGTAAGGGCGACAGCGGGGCATTTCACTTCACAGCCGTAACCCTGATACAACACTACATGCTCATATGGACGTACGCTGCTGGAATCTAGTTCTCAGCCCGATGAGCGAGCAGACTAGACGTTAAGAGGAGATTGACAACCCTTATGCTCCTTTTCTCTGATACAGTAACTCTTCAGGGTTTTATTTTGCAGGACAGCAAAATTTGAACGGAAGGAGGGGTGCAGCATCATCTGTAACCAAGTGTCTAGGACAGTCACCAGAGGATGACAACATGGGTTTGAATGCCTTCGGATTGAGAATAGCACTTATCAGCGGAGTACTTGTGAGGTATTGCACTATTACCATAAACTTCTCCTCTCAACCACTTTTAGAATAAAGGTATAATCCCATTTCTACTGCCAAAAAAGACATTTTAGGCAACAATGACTAGGTGTTTATGAATCTTAGAGAGGTGCATGAAGCCCTCTCACCTTCTTCAGAAAAGAGGGTAGAATTGCAAGATGCTTCAGATTCTTCAAGGTTTTTTTTAATATCTAGTTCTAATGCCTGTTAAATCCTTCTCTGAGGTGCATAACTTTTCCTGAAATTACTTATAGAGTTAATACTTACACTCAGCATAAGAAACTAAATTGTGAATTTCACCTTACAGTTATAGAATGGAGCCTTTTTTGTCTTTGACTTTATCCCAGCTGAAACCAGGACAGACAAACAGGAAATAACAATCAAAAAATGAAAATAAAGTTCTGTTGAGGTCTTTTTGTCATATTTGACATCTTAAGGTCTTCCAAACCCTTGCATTACACTTTATATTTCTTTTTCAGTTTTATTAAATACTGAAATGAATTGCTAGAAAGTTTTTCCTAAACTACGTGTAAGCAGCAACTCACTGTCTTCACCTGTACCTGGCCTAGCTCATCTTGGAGCTTAACACTGACAGAAGCCACATCCATGGGACCAAAAGCTATTTCAGCTTGCAGCAGCTGGGACGTTATCGTTTTATACTTTCTTCACTGACTTGAATTTTGTAGCAAGATGTTAACCCTAAACCCCATTTTCATCCCAGTGAAAACATAATTCCTTCTTCTGTTACTGTTTATGTAATGCTTATACTGTAGTTTAAAGACTCTTTTGGAGTTAAGACCCTATAGACCCTATGGCCTTTAGCTACTGGACAAATATCTCTGAACAGTGACCCCTGCCACATTTACAGACATTTATAGACATAGATGTTATCTAAATTGGTAGTCATTTCCTGACGAGGATGGTGAAAATAAGAGCTTTAGCCCAGAACACAAGGAATTTCTCAGTTCTTTATGGTTTTTGTGGTGTTTTTTTTGTCGTTGTCGTTTTTTTCATTGGTTCAGTTTGTTTGGGTTTTTTACACTCACAGCAATTTTCAGACTATTTTTCATGACACAGTTCATTAGCTAGCTCCTTTAAAAATATCACCTGAGAGTAGTATAAAATATCTTTTGGCCTAGTTGCTTTGCTGAGAGGAAGCCGGACGGTTAAGTGCAGCCAGAGCATGCCCCAAGTCCCTAACCTATCCACAGGAATAATGAGGACCTGGTGCACAACACAGTCCTCACTGCATTACCTGAGGAATGCCTCTAAAATTTCTGAAGGCTTCTCATGGTAAGCAGCCGTCTATCCTGTGTTATTACCTACTTTTTACCTGCTGCTGATTTTTCCTTTGGGAGAGGAAACTGGCTGGCTGACAAAATAATGCAGTCCTCTCAGTTTTGATTTCAGTGGAGAAATGAGCTGCCTAAAATATTTTCCCGTTAATATATGCTTGAAATAACTCCAAGAATTTGCTTTTAATTGCTCCCTAATAATAGTTTTATATGACCCGTAGTTGAAAACACTTTTCTCTCATGTTTCTCCTTAACTGCAGCATTAGCTTTTTCCTCACAGTATAACCGCATGAAACAAGGACAAGTGCTGGATTCTGCACCTGGGACAGTGTAATCCGGGATGTATGTATAGATTGGGGGACAAGAGGCTGGAGTGCAGCCCTGCAGAAAGGGATCCATGGGTTTTGGTTGGTTGTAAGTTCAATATGAGTCAACAATGGCCAAAAGGGCCAACCCTATCCAGGGGTGCATGAAGCACGGTATAACTAACTGGGCGAAAGAAGGATTGTCCCACTCTACCCCAGCATTGCTGTGGCCACAACTGGAGTACTTTGTGCAGTTTTGGGCTCCACAATATAAACAGGATATAAAAATGGAAAGTGTCCAAAGGTGGGCAACAGAGATGGTGAAAGGAGTAGAGAGCATGACTAACAAGGAGTGGGTGAGGATACTGGGTTTGTTCAGCTTAGAGGAGACCGAAGGATGACCTCACTGCTGTCTACAACTTCCTCATGACGGGGAGCAGAGATGGAGGTGCTGATCTCTTCGCTCTGGTGTCTGGTGATAGGACACGAGGGAATGGCTTAAAGCTGCATTGAGGAAGTTCAGATTGGATATTAGAAAAAAGTTTTTTACTGAGAGGATGGCCAAGCACTGGAACCAGCTCCCCAAGGAAGTGGTGACGGCCCCATGCCTGCCAGTGCCCAAGAAGTGTTTGGACAATGCTCTTAGACATATGGTTTAGTTTCTAGGTTCCTCTGCATGGCGTCAGGAGGTAGACTTGATGATCCTCATGGGTCCTTTCCAGCTCAGGACATTCTGTGGTTCTGTGATTCTAATACAATGGTAAGCCTATCCTTTAAACCCTTCTGAGTATTTTTCTTACACTTTTGCTTCATTATATAATTAAAATTGTAGTTTAATTAAACCTGAATTAGCTACAATTTTTTAGTTTTTTTTTTTTTAAAAATGACAACAGTGCTTAGGAAATGTCCTGGTTTCATCTGGGATTGAGTTCACTGTCTTCCTAGTAGCTGGTACAGTGCTATGTTTTGGGTTCAGTATGAGAAGAACGTTGATAACACCGATGTTTTCAGTTGGTGCTCAGTAGGGTTTAGACAACAGTCAAGGATTTTTCAGCTTCTCATGCCCAGCCAGCGAGAAAGCTGGAGGGGCACAAGAAGTTGGCACAGCACACAGCCAGGGCAGCTGACCCAAACTGGCCAACAGGGAATTCCACACCATGGGACGTCCCATCCAGTATAGGAACTGGGAAGTGGGGGCAGGGAATTGCCGCTGGGGGACTAACTGGGTGTCGGTCGTCGGGTGGTGAGCAATTGCATTGTGCATCATTTGTACATTCCAATCCTTTTATTATTACTGTTGTCATTTTATTAGTGTTATCATTATAATTATTAGTTTCTTCTTTTCTGTTCTATTAAACCGTTCTTATCTCAACCCACAAGTTTTACTTCTTTTTCCCAATTTTCTCCCCCATCCCACTGGATTGGGGGGGGAGTGAGTGAGCGGCTGCGTGGTGCTTAGTTGCTGGCTGGGGTTAAACCACGACAGGAAAAAAAATTAATCCTAGATATATTTTAGTTGCTCTTAAATCCAAGATGTATTTCACCTTTCAAAAGACTTAAATTCACAGTGAAATACAACAATAGTCTGAAGATAGCTTAACTAATATGTACAGCCTTTTGTGTATACATGTATTTGTTTTTCTCTAAATAGTACAGATACTGTTGTCTGCAAACTATTTTGTACAGTCTCAGGAAATAGAAGAGTCTTTTGTCAAGAGTATGATATCTTCTGAAAAGTTATAGCAACCTCATGGACAAGTAGAAACAAGTCATTTATACTGATTACTGAGTTACGCCCTGATTTACAGAATTTCAGAAACTGTTAAGTAAATGCATACAGCAAAACCTATGAAAATGAAAATGAGAATAAAGCCATAGAAAATGTAATTTTTCAACTTTAATTTATGTTTACTTATAAGAAATACTTTTGTGTTTATTACCGCTTATAGCATTTCCAGATAAGCTTTATTTGCAGTGAAGTTTGTTCTAGTAATTAACATAAAACTTAAACACAATGAAGAATGAATTAATCTAATTCAAGTTTGGAATATAAAAACCTATATAAATGTTAAGATAAATATTTTCTGATTTATAACATATTTTGCAAATTAAATCTTCTCTACACATTTTATTAAGAACTTTTAACTCAATCCTATTTTTTAAAAATGTCTAACTTTATTTTAGAAACAGACTTTTGTGAAATATAAATTTTATTAGACATATTGCTAGAGCCACAGATCTTTAAAATTTGCATAGTTCCATTGAAATCTCTGCAACATTAAGCAGATGAGAAACTGGGCCCTTGAAGTCCCTTAAAATTAGTCTGTAATTAATGAAAATGTCACCAATTATATTAATCTACAGCAGCTCCTGTTGCATTTCAAAAACAGCTGTTTGTATAAGAAAAGATAAGGAAGTGTAAATACTAAAAGTTCAGTGGAAGGCAAATGCTGAGATATATTAATGGGTCATGGATAAAACTAGCATTTACATTACAAGTCAGCATGTGAATCCTTTGAAGTCAACAAATTATATCCTTGTAGTGTCAAAGTCAAACTACGTTCACAAGGAAAAGATACTTATGTGAAAGATTTTTAATTAGATATGAGAGGACAGAGAAAGAGAGGGAGGAGTGATAAATCAATTCTTTCTCAAACTTGCTTTAATTTAGGCAGTTGGTCTAGCTATGTCCAGATTCTCTTTCAAGTGAGTCTCCAAAGGCAAGAGGAAAAATGGTTTTATTGTATGTAATGCATGCTTTCTTGGATAAAGCTGGATAGCATTTGTCTACTATAGATTTTTATTTTTATTTTTTAATTCTAGAAAGCCTGTTTTCTTTGTTGTCAGTTTTTCCCTCCACACTTGCATGATTGGACCTGGACTGGGGAAGACAGAAATCCTGATACCTTTGTGTGTCATCTCTTGTCTTTCTTACTGTTGTCAATACTTTGTCTTGCTTCTGAAGATGAGATATCATTGCAGTCATTGTGATTTTACCATTCTAGACAGTTTGTTTACTCCCACTGGGTATTTTTTAACTTATCTCTTTAAAGAAAGGTCTTTCTTTTCACTAACGTCAGGCAGAAGAGACAGTAAAGAACAGTCCATAACACTGAATGCACAAGTCCTTGCTTTTAGCAAAGTGTCTCAGGAAAGGCAGAATTTTATCTGTTAATTTGAACTTGATTTAGATTTATTCTTTATCTAGTTATTTAACTACTATATTCACATTTAACATAATTAATGTTTTTCTTAGGATGGTAATCTTTCGGCACAGCAGCATTTTGGTACTTCAGCACTTCCGCAGTACAAAAGATAGACCATTTATTTTCAAGAGCAGAGTTTGCGTGAATAGTCAGGTAAACTTGCATGCAACAGAGAATTCCGAGCATAACAAAAAGCTAAAATATCTTTATTACCACTCAGCCGCAGTGACATTACTATGAAAGCAAGGTCTGCATTTTATCTCTTATCTTACAATTTTCTTTCCTTATTATTTAGATTTATATTAAGCATACCTTTTATAATAAAACTGTAACCTATAACCTACCATTTTTCTAGCAATGCCTTTTTTGAAAATCACTTCCATATATCTCATTCTAATTCAGAAGAAGATGGTTTCTAGAAAGCCTAAAAATACACTTCACTTTTGTATTATTTGTATAGAGTAGATGAATATGATGATATGAACATACTAAAACTGAGTATAGAATAAACGCTATTGAACTCATGGGAGACTTGTAACTTTACTTCATCAGAATGGCCTTCTCTATTGATATAAAAGTACTATGTTAGGTTCTTGAGAACTGAACTGTGGGAGGAAACTATTCTACTCCTTGTTGTTACAAAGTTATCAAAGTAGTTTAACAGTGGATTTCTCCCCTGTTGCTTGCAGTTGCAGTAATCTTTCAGAATATAAAAGCATTTATTAATTAATGGAATAAACTCTATTTAAAATATTGGATCATTTGAGTTATCACTCTCATGTAAAGATCATGGACTCCTGGAGCTACTGAAACAAAATGAAAGTTTCAATCAAGTTCTGTTGAGAGGAGAAGAGTGAAGATTGTTTTTAATGTGCTGTACATCTGGAGACTATGCCATCTTAAAACTTTTTACTCCTTTTAGATTCTGAACTCCTGAGGAAGTCCAAAAGATTAAAAAAGGAAGGAATTTGAAGCATCTGTTCATAAAGATGTTCAAATTAACTGTGGTTTCAGAGAAAGTGTCCAATAAAATTAAGATTACTTTATATTGTTTCTTAGGAAAGGCTAACTCTGTTTTACAGACTCTGCTACAGAGAGCCAAATGATTTCTCATCATCCATGACACTATTCTCCAGTTCTGCCTTTTCAGAGAGAACACACAGAATCCAAACAGCTGACCCTATTCAGCTTCACATCAGTGGTTACACTCACAGATAATTGCTTTAAGTAGAAAAGCTCCTCAGAGGATGCTATTCAAGTGCTGCCCCTATCTACATTATATTTAAGTGTAGATATTACTGTTACATAGTAAGGAGGGCAATGCAAAGGGTTTTGATATTTCTCTAGAGAGCTTCAGAGTTTTACCGAGTAAAGTATGAATAGAAAACAGTAAAGAAAAATCAGTGTTCTCAGCCAGCTATGAAATCCCTGTTAGTGTCCTAACGATTTAATTTGGAATTCTGTGGGTAAAAAGAATTTCTCAGGGTATCAGTTTTCAAAGACAATTTTAGCTATTGATAGCTAGGTAACTATACATTTAGAAAACTTGAATATATTAAACATTAATTTTATTCTTTTTATATCTCTTTGTGTGGGGAAAAAAAACCCAAAATAAAAAGCTTTCATCTGAATGATGTTCTGTGTTGTAATATTTCAGTGTTTCCCATACACTTCTCGGAATGTTATCATGAAACCTGGACATTCTCTGTGAATATCAACAGTTGGTTTAGAATATTTGTGTCCAATATAATTAAGAAATTACATTTTTTATCTACATATTTGTTTAATATTGCATGTATGACTCAGATGTTTAGAAAGACTAGTAAATAACATTGAATTCTCTCCCTTTCAATGGTTCATCACCCATCAGACTGACTTCAGATTATTTGTTTCTGATTATGAGTCTAACATATATTAATGCTTATTACTTACAGCTTTGGAAGATTCTGTTTTACTCCTAATCCAAAAATCTGTGAGACTGAACAACTGTTATGATCCTGTTAGAAATTAGCTTTCTACTTTTTTCCTTTACTTGTTTTGTTTTTTTTTTTTTTGTTTAGATTGCTGTTAGTATTATTAGCTCCAGCATTAAGTTGTTTACAGAAATGCAGTACAACAGGGTTGATAAGATAGTTTTTTGTCTCTTTTTCTTTGGCTGGACATCTGGTGGCCATTAGCAACCAAGCATTCTGATGTGTTATTCATCCATGCAGATACTGCACAAAGGATTTTGCCACCTGTTTGATTTTTATTCACTGCTTTAAATATATATTTAGAAGGGGAGCTTTTAATACTTTTGATTTAAATGTGAAGGACATCATATCAGAATGTGTAGTTCAGCAGGCAGAGCTTGTAAAACATACTAAATCCCACCATTTTGAATCTCATGAAGTTTCTTCAGTTAAGGTTTGCTTGCAGTTATTTGGAACTGCATATTTGTTTGCAGACATTGAATACCGTGCTGAGCAAGTCTCTGTCTCAGAAAGCATAGCAGAAATTTTCCCCTCTGATACTTGAAGGCTTGCATTTTTAGAATCGGAGGGATCCCCCACTCTGGCCCTAGTACTGATGATCTTCAAGGTAGCACTGATTATTCCTCATTAATCTGAGGTCATGATTACAGACACTCTGAGGATAATGGAAGGTTAAACCCACTACCAAACTTTAAGGAAATGTGGTTAGAGAGCTAATCTCTCTGTCACCTGTACACCAAATGGAACAAGAGGAGGTCTTCTAAAACATAATTCAGGAATTTATAATAGAAATCTAGTCTACATAGTGCAAGTAAAGAAATATCATCATAAATTTCAAGGATCCAGTGAAATTTGGTATTACATCTAAAATAATGCTGAAATTTCTTAAGTAGTTAATAGATGTGAATGTCTTTCAAAGTTTCCAGGAGAACATGCCCAGCCTAGTTTAGGTGTCTAAATTAAGGGGCTAATTGCACAGAAGATAATGCTCCTTTCGGATCCATGTTAATCAAGAAAAGCTAGCAGTGTTTTAAAATGTACAAACTCTAAAAGTTTAAAATCTACAAAGTCTAAAGGAGGTGGACAAAAATAAGGTGTTGTCGGTCTGTCTAAAGTTGTCATTTTGATGTGCTCCGCATCAGAAAGACTAATGGCTTAGGAGAAGGTAAGCTATGTCATCTTCTGGTAGGAGGGAACAATATTTTGCACCTTGTGAATAATGTAGGACATGTGATACAATTAAACAAACATTACCTGCCAGTGATTATCCCACAGCTGTAAATATGCTTGGTTATCTGTGGAATCCTGAGATAGATGAAGGCATTTCCTAGATTTTTAAAAAATAACAAACATTGTTGTCCTCCCCAAACTCTGGAATAACTGTAATTTCAGAAGCCTACAAATTTTACATTAAGCTCTCATTTCAATTAAATATACATCATAATAAATTTACTTCTAGCTTGTCTTTTGCTGTTACATAATGGGTAAGGAAAATAAAAATCTCAGTAAGATGCATATTTTCATTTGGGTTTTGGGGTATGTTTTCTCTGCATGCTTACAGAAATTCCTTACAGTGAAACACTATTTCCTGTAGAGAAATAACTGAAAGCCTTAGAGCCTATGACAGTTAGGATGTCTATTATCCTGTTTAGAAACTCTAAATTGCATGTAAATGTATATATTTATAAAATAATACAACTAAACTTTTTATGCCATCTGAAAAAATAACCTTACTCTATTATGTCACCTATACAATGTGACATCTGAAGATTAGAATGTCTTCAGATGTTGTAAATTTGAGTGTTTTCTTCCCTCTCTGCTTATATTCTCTGCTACTTATATTCATAGGAAAAAATAGGTCAAAAAGGAAAAAGAGGCATTGTAGATCATCTAGTCCAAACTTCAAAGTTTAGTCAGGGTGCTCAAGGCCATAGCTACACAATAACTGATTTCACGGTTACACTTCTTTGATGTTTCTATGTACTAAATAGAAAACTTAAAATTTATTATGAACTTTGTTTTAAAAGTATGAGGAAGGCTTGTTGGCTTCCTAAGATCTTTTCTTTTCCCCCTCTAATAGATTTCACAATCCCACTAAATAAACAAAAGAATTATTGGTTTATGAAGACAGAACGATACTGTTATGCCAAAAAATCAGAGCAATCTCTTGATATCAGCATTCTAAAATAAATGATAGATCACATAACAAAGTCCATAAGAAGTATAGTTCGCCAAGCTAGACCAAATTTGGTTAACTCAGTCTAAAGTACAATAGGAAAGTATCTTATTTCTTTCATCACAGATAAAAATAATCATTTTAAGTTGGTTAAAATTGGAAGACAGCTGTGTTAGTGCAGATCTAAAAATAGTAGAATATTCTTTACTAAAGAATGAGATAGAGAGGAGACTGCAAGGAATATAGGTCCAAAGTCTTCCTTTCCACCAACAGAGGCATTTTATTTTTCTCAAGTGATTTTCACCTAGTTGTTTATGTAAAGAATTGCCTGCAGAATGTTAATTTTCACTTCAAATGCAATCTCTTGATCAGCTGCTACCACAGAAAGACTTTCTATCTTTGTGTCTGGCATCCAAAAAAAAATTTGTTTTCATGCTGTCACACTATCCTTCAAACAGTTCTGCTAGTATACTAATAGGGCTCCTGTTGTGATTTAACCTCAGCAGAAACCAGGACAGCTCGTTAGGTGTTTTCTCCCACTTCCTGGAACCTATGCTAAATCAGATATGGTATCCATTTCTGGGGGTAAAAAAAAAAAAAAAAAAAAGTTTCTCTGATCTTGTTTAACCTTTGAAATTTTAAATGCTACTTCAAAATAATGTGATTACTGCTTGGTAAAATGGTCAGTAGAATTTAAAGAGTTGCCTTGCAAACATAGCAGAATTCATCTGGATGGCTGTACCACTCCCTGTTTTCATTTTCTTCCACATAATTAACAGAAAACAGGGGGCAGCTCCATTCACTCCACAGAACTGCATGAGACAAAATATTTTAAACTGGTAGCCAGTTATTTACATTTCAAAGTATTTTGAAACCTAAATCTGGTTTTATATTTAATTTTCTCTTCTCAGTAACCTACAGAGAGAACTATCTATTTATTTAGGCTGAGAACGCAGGGATCTTACAAGGTATTCAAAGCTGGATCATTGCATAAACAATACCCAGTTTTGCTCTTTCTGGAACAAAAAAAAAAATTTTTTTTTACTTGACATAATGCTTAATTAACTTGCAAGTGAATTGGAACATGAAGGAACAAAATAAGACATCAAACATTTTTCTTTGAGGTGACTTAATACTAGGGTACAAGACTTTTTGATATCTGAAAAAGGATGGTATTCTTAAGGAAAGATGGCACAAGCTCTTTCTTTTGAAAAATCATCTTATGACTATGGGAAAAATAGATGTGACTTTTAATATTACGACTTAACTGGAAGAGATAATTCAGTAGCACCTGAACTTGTTTTCCCAGAAGTTGGATTTATATCACTGTATGCACAGCAATGTGAATGTGGTTGTTCTGGAGATACAGTGTCGAGAATCTGCCCTCAGTAACAGCTACTTTAATGGATAACACTGGCACTGGCGTGTTCTTATCTGAGGTTACAGATTGGCCCATGATTTTCAAATCCATGCTACTGATTTTGTGATTTGTATTTCAGTATCTTAATTCTCCTTAGCTGTCATACTGAATTAATTGTGCCCTCTGAACAAAATCACTACATGTAATTTTTTTTTTTTATTATTATGTTCTGAATTGGCTTATATCTTTATTGTTGTCAATTTATAGTTATTATTAAACTTTCTAATCTGTCCTGGACTTAGAAGGCTGAGTATGATGGCTTAGCTCATATATTCCTTGCAAGGATTCAAACTCTGAACAAGGAAAAGAATTAGTGTGGACTTCACTTGGAAAAATATGAACTTCAGGAATTAAACCCCGCAGATTTCATTAGCCTTAACCTGGATTCCATCCAAGACCTTGCGAGTTCCCATGTGGTGAGTTCAGATGATAAAAGGACAGGCCCTATGAGATTGTGCTTCTTATTATAATGCAACACTGATTCAGTGTCCCCAACAGTTTAGAAATAGCTGAATTCTACTTAGGTGGCAGAGTAACTTAGTGAAAAGTTATTTCAATATATTTTGTAATTGTAAATGTATTTTTGTGGTAGGCAAATTTCAGTTCTTCTGCATGCTCAGAACCCAGTTTATTTATCACATATAAATGCACATCATCCAGGCCATGGAGGACATTAATACCTCATTTTAAAGAGGACCTGGCATGTTATGATGAACTTAATCTTATCTAAAACCTTATTATCTAAAGTCCACCATATCCCTGTCTGATAATAGTCTAGCAATTTTTCTTTGATTTTGCTTTGGGTTTTTTTGGCACTTTCTAATATCTTGTTAAAACAACACTATCAGAAAAAGTACAAAATACTTTGGATGTGATAGGCATAATAGATGATTTTAAGCTTGTGTAGAACTTTTAAATTATCAAGTAAATACAAAATAGGTCAAGCATTATTCTGTGTTTCAGAGACACTAGGAAAGATGCAGGAACATTCATTCCGTCCCAGTAGGAGATAGGCACATTCATTGTCCATTTGAAAATAAAGCCTGTGTAACTGAAGTAACTATTAACCATAGCTTTAGGGGCACACATTTTGGTAAAATTGCTTTGACCTTTCCTCAAAAATTCACTTTTAGCATCTGCTTAAAAATGTGCTTAGCTAAAGCATGAAATTAGTTCTTATTCTGACATCAAAATTAAGTTTACTCTGAAGTACATATCAGCAGTAATGAAAATACTAGAAGAGTTGACTCACTTGAATATTCCTTAAGACAGTAGAGGAATGTCAGGAGTAAGGTTACTTACTAGTGCATGAAGTATTGGACTTTGTTGTTTGTATCTGTTACACTCCCAAATAAGAGAGAAAATACTTAGAAAAGTAAAGAAATATGATGCTAAAATTATTTTTAAAAGTATGTTGGGACACTCAAGAGCACTTATTTTCTCAGACATTATTTCACTTCCTTAAAGTACCCCTCAAAAAAATAGGTATTATCTTGCCAGTGCCCTTTATGTTTTAATATAGTTCCTTGTACAGTAACACTCTGACCATCAAAAAAAGATAATTTTTAATAAATGTTGTTAGTTGACACAAGGTTAATTCTCACATAAATCTAAATGCAACCAATAACGTTTCCAAGTGGAGTAATTGATTGAATTCTGTTTTCACTGTAGGTACTCAAGTACTTAAAATATACTATGCAGCCTGAATAACTTCATCAGGAAGCTGGTTTGTTTTGGTTTGGTTTTCAGATTCCTCAGAGAAAGACAACATTTTTGTAAGACATACAGCTTTATTTGCATTTTTGTAATTGCATTGGTATTTATTTTCCCAAAGGACTACAGCAGAATCTTTCTTGGTGTATATAGTACTATCTGTAGCGCTTACCTGGTACCCATAGTACTGATAGGTGTATAAAATGTATGGTGGATAGAAGAAGGATTATATTTAAGTAGTAGAGTGACTAAATTATATTTTCCAGAAATCCTGGATGAAAATTGTCAAATGTTGGTCTCAGATTCACCTCATTTGCTGAGTTCTCGACATTTAAAAAGGCACTTTATTTAGGAACCTTCTACTGTTTTTAAAGCTGATGGGAAATCTCAAATTCTTTCACAGCAGAAATCAAACACCTAGGCTGATGTTTAATATTAACTACAATGCTATGTTTCACAGTGTTCAGCACCCAGTAATTGCCGTGTAATTGATACTCAGCAACTCAAAATGACAAATGAAAGAAGGGTCTGTTCTTCATCACCGATCTTTTTGAAAAATAGTTCCTCTACAGGTGGGGAGTGTTTATTAAAACCTTCTTTGGCTACATGTACCCCTCTTCCCCTTCAGTTTCTGGGATGAGAGAGTCTAAAACACAAATTCATGCTCTACCTCTTCAGAAATCAGCATGCATCTTCCTTTAAAGGTTGTTGAGACTTGCTGAGATTGTTGATGACAGATACAAATAAACATTGGATAACAGCACAGGTCAGAGCAATTTTCAGTTCAGAAGTCCTCTTTTATAGTTTTATCCATAGAGAGATTCACCCCATCTAGATGAAGTTTCTGATCCAAACTATCATCCCCATGGGCCGCTTTCTCCATTGACTATCTGAAAGCTGTCTTTGCTTTGTATTAGCTTGTCAATATAGGTCCTCACTCCAGGACTGCTAAATCTGGTAAACACCACCTAAAAGGGTGGACAACTTTAAGTGGGGAGTTGACCTGCTGCAGAGGTTCAGGAGGAGACTATAATTCTTCCCTCACAGGAAGACCAACTACCACTCTCTCATGGAATAACTTTGAAGCAAATCTGCTTCAGATTCCTGAAGAGCTTTTCCTCTTCCTGTGCTCCCTTTCGCAGGTAAAGTGAAGGGTTTAGAAAGTCAGAAAGAGAACAGAGAATTCTGATTAATAATACTCTATTTTCCCTGTGATTGCAGCTTTTTTTTTTTTTTAGTTTAATGGCTTTAAGCACCAGAAGGGCCAGTTTTTACAGGACCTATCTTTCCTTAAACTTTTCATGACTTAAACTAGCATTTTTTTGTGGTTCTTATTTGCAAAAGTTTCTTATCACTGCAAGCTTTTCATCTACTAAACAAAATTTGTTCTGTTTTCATAACAGTACATTATTAATACCACACAGTGTCTCTGGCATTTGCTATTTTGAAGATTAGTTTAGAAATACCTGTGGTGTTTCTTCGTGAAACTGTTGTCAATAAAAGAGTTAGCAGTGATGACATTTAGATATTTATAAAACCCACTGCCTTGCAATAAGATGAGATTATAGTCAAAAGAAACCCCTGTGTATTAAACCCAATATGCAGCTGATCAGTTATGTGCTAAAATGTCCCATTATTTCATCATATATCTTCTATTAGTAGGTTTTGCGTTACAAATCTATGACTAGCTGCCAAAACATTTCATTAGCTAAATGAACCATGATAGAAACTAGATGACCTGCGTGTATTGGTAATCATTTATGTTGTTTGAAGTGAGACATGTTCCTGAATCGCCGCGTTGTTACGTGACTTTTCCTTATCATTTCTGATCATTCTAAAAGCTGTTGAAAAATGCAGCGCTCTTGGTAATAGCCTGGTTACTTTCAGCATGTAGGACATCCATTAGGGCTGCACTTCTATTGCGAAGGGGTGGGATGATCACGGGTAACTCTGCTTACAGCATTTTATTTCCTGCTCTGGAGCCTGCACTCAGATCAACTTTGAATCTGTGAGGTGTAAAGATGAAGCTCTCTGGCCGTCAGTAAATGCAGTGGATAATCTGCCCTATCAAATCATTTAAGCAGAGCGTTTTTTATTCTTCCCGAATGTATGAAAGCCTAGGGCTGAGCAGGAGCAGGGGACAGGAACCTGATAAAGTCACAGTCAGAGCTGCAGTAGTAACCCCAGAGAAAGAATCAATAGCAAAATGATCAATACTGAATAGTGAAGATGACAGGGCATCTACATAACTGTATACACTGCAGCTTAGCTAATACTTTACCATCTTAACCTGTGGCAGTGCAAACATTTGCTAGTCTTCTGTTGTCAGTCTAAAAGGGTGTAGCTCATTGACATGCTTTGTTCAGATTTGAAAGATACCACCGCAGTCTACTTTCTTCGTTCTTACTAAATTCTCAGCTGTTGCATTACCTTCATAAAAAGTATATATAGACAACATTAAAATACCACAGACGCATTTACTTTCCCCTCTTGCCTGATGGAAAACTCACAGATTTAATAGATGCTTAACATGCAAAAAATTTTGTTAAAGGTTATGATTTGCTGTTGATTGTATTTCTAACTAATAACAGGAGTAATTCCCAGGTTGATGTTTGTTTCTTATATGACTGTTTCTACTATATCTAAGTGTATGCGAGTGGCTTAAAGTCTGTATTTTAATTTTTCAGATTCTTTTCTATAGATATCTGTTTTCAGTTCCTTACAACCTTGTTAAAATTTGATAATTTAAGCAGACATTTTCAAGAAGAGATTTCTGGCATATGCAGAAAGTTTCAAGGAATAGTTCAGCTGAAAATAAATTGACATTTCTGAGAAGCGGGTTAGGGAAAAAGTATTCTTATACGCATGTTGGAAAAATTAGTTCAATTTTACATTGAAAAGTTGTGGGGTTTTTTTAAACTTGAAATTAAATAGTGTTTTAACAGCAGTAATGTGACATACCCAGCTTTAGTCACATTATAAAAGGTACAAAAATTATTTGTTGCCCACACAGAGATGTTTTTATATCTTACCTAAATGACAAGAAAATATAATTTTGTAAGTGTTGATACGACTGTAGAAGACATGCATGCTATTTCCAGGCCTTTCTCTTCCTGCCTTTTTCTTCCAGTTGTTCCTCTAAGCTGTTAACCGTCCAAGTTTGGGTGTAAAAGAGCTGAAAAGAGTTGGGAAGAGTCGCTGTCTTCATTTATCATTACATCTGCTGTTGGTATCTAGCAAGCATAAAGAATAACAGAAAGGGTGTGATGGGAAAGGTGAGAAAGGAGTAATGGACAGATTTGGAGGGAACAGGGGGAAAAAGTTGCAAGGACAAGAGTTGGGAAGTAAGTGAGGGTAAATGGTGGATCATGATATAAATCAGGACAAGGCTCAGAACTGACAAGACCAAAGGGCGAGAAGATGAAGAGCGTCGAGTGGGATTGCGGAAGGAGGTAAGTAAGCGTGCTGTGTAAGGGCAAAAGCTAGAGACAGAACAGGGAGAAAGGGCAATGCAGAAGGCTGTGGGATAGGCTGAATGATTGTTGATCACTGCAGAAAACTCACCTGCAAAACCCAAAACTGAATGCAAGACTGCTTATATCTACACTTTGCTGCTGCTGGCACATCTTTGTGAAAGCTGATGATGAAATTTATGTTCCACTCCATTTTACGGGAGACTTCATGCAAAGGCAAAGGCTTTTAAAATTGCTTTTAAAAGATGGCCTGTGAATTTAATTTGATCTGCTCAAGTTTCTCTGTAAGATACTTTTCTTGATAAATGCGATCCAACTTTTTTTTGAACAAATATCTTTGTGTAGTTCAGTACTCAAAATGAAATATTTAGTCCCAAAATTCAGGCATGTTGGGAAGGAGGCTGTTTTATGACCTGTGCTTGGTTGTCGTAGAAGTATACGTTATGTAATATATTATGTATTATTAAGTGTATTTTATACAACTGAAGAAACAGAAAGTCTGGTCTCATGGTTAAACTTTGATATTGTTTCCTCTTTTGGTGCAGGTTTCTTGTAGGTGGCTGCTCAGTTCACGTGCAACAAAGTTTTTGGAATTGGCCAGTGCCCATTTTCTGGGTTTTCAACAGGAGATGCCTATGCACATTTTGTGAAACTGTTATATTAATCCAGCTGCATAGCAAATAACGTACAAGTGCCAAGTTCTCTAAAATATCAAGTCCTAGGTGTTTCCAACTGAGTACCGTGAATTCTTGGATATTTTAAATTATTTTGTTCTTAATTTCTTTTTGACTCAGTTTCTTAGTTATAAAGTCAGGTTTAATCTTACATATACTGTAAAGAGAAATATATTAATGCTTGTAAAATGGTTAGTTCCTATGGTGAGAATGCAGGAGAAATATGTGTGAAGAAAATAGTAGTTTAGTGTTCCGCTCAGGGTTTAAATACTACATTTAATTAGTCTGGAGCTACATATTAAACTAGGGCAAAAATAATACTGAGTGGTGGAAGAAAAATAACAAGTGTGAAAAATAGCATCTCAGGCTACAGATGCAAATGATATCAAAACATATGAATGTAAGAACACTAGACATGTCAGTTCTGACAAGTCTTAACTAAGGTCTGAATTTTGGACCTTACAGTATTTTTTACCTTTTTTAGCTATTGGTCTTAGTATTACTGTAAAATCCAGATTCCTATTTTGGCCATTCAGAAACATGGAGTGTGAGATTTCTGTTTCTTGCAGTTCCTATGACAACACATCCAGCTCACTGTTTCTGTCATTTTCTAATCTAGTCAGCAGGTCCTTTCTCTTCCTTTTCTGGTCTACCTGTTTCACAGTAAAATCAGTCGACATGTACAGATAACCAGCAGAGACTGCTCACTTCTTAAACCTAGAAATCACAGCATCAACTAGAAATATTAAATGATGTAGCTGCAACTGTTCATTTCAGTGTCGTGGATGTACGAGGATATCGGTACCGAACCGTTGCTGTATAGCAAGTACGCTGCCTGGGTCACTTTTGACCAGTGGAGCAGTAGATGCATTGAGTCAGTGGGTATTAGGTTATTTGTTGCTGCTCTAAAAAAATGAAGTAGCGTTACTCAGTTGTGGACAGCTGATATTTCAGAGTTGAAATCTGGGCTGAATTTATTATTTTCAATTTGAGACCTTAGGAATGATAACACCTGTCGTAAGAAAACAATCATTAATTAAATAACATCAGAATGACATAGTCTCTTAGCAACAAAGAAATATGTTATAAAAAAAATCTCACATATCAATAGAGCCTCTGTAATTGATTTTTTCTGGGGATGGGATAGAGATAGTTCACCTATAATCTTTTTACAGCAAAACAATGTTTTCTTTGCAATAAAAATAGCTTTACTGCAAAAACTGACATTATAGCATCCTGGCATGCAGTTTTGAAATTTCTCTCTCTCTTACTTCCTGGGTTCGAGGTCTATTTCTATGGTGGAATAAGCTGCGTAAAATAATTAACAGATGCTGGCATTTGATTTTGCAATAGAAAATATAATGAAAAATGTAAGTGGTGCTACTTTGACTGTGCTGAATTTTTGGGAATACAGGCCAGAAGAAAGGGATAGCTCTCCGATCACAACACTTCATATTTAGCCATAAGGATCTTTTCTGTACAAGATTTACATGAAGCAATCATATCTCACTCCAACCTTGTAGACATTTACATCTCCTAGACATGCCATTGATTTGCAGGTGAATACCATTTAGTGGATGCACAAAACTTTGCACAGTCAGGACCTCAGTTTTAAGAGCTTCACCTTCTCTTTCCTTTTTCAGGAACTACGTGGGTTTTCCTCAAAAGCTAAGGTGACCAAAGGCCCCTTTATAGCTTGGCCTCTTAAAGTAAAAACTTTGCTAAGATGCTGTATAAAGAACACTTTCTGATGAGCACTGAATGGATCTAATCCTGTAGGTCATGATCCTGAATGCTCTATTCAGTGACAGATCATTTTTTGAATGCAGTAAGTTGCTTCAGGTCCATGAAGCTTCTCTTTGCTTCCTACCCCATCTGTGTCAGTACCTTGCCACACTCAGACGTTTTCCCATCCTCTTGCTGCTGCCAATCCTTTAGTCTTTTTCCTTCTTTGTATTTTTTGTCATTTTTTTCTTTCACCAGAAACTAGACAAAATCTCTAAAAAAACCCCCTGACATAAAAAAAACTCAGGACTTAAGAGATATGTTACCATTACCCTTTCCCTTCCTTTTCTTTTGTTTTCCTGTAGTGAACATATTACAAATTTGTCTTCTTAACTAGCTCACAACATAATTCTGGTGTCTCATAACTAGTTTTTACTTGATGCATCAAGCTTTTGTTTTCATTTTTGCTACTGAATTCTGAGTTACCTGGTTTGGGGAGAAAATTAAAACTGAGTAGGTATTTGCCATCTCCCAAATGGCATCACTATAATAAGTATTGCTCTCTGACTGACAAAAGATTAAGTACCAGTGTGCAGAGAAATGGCAGTTGCCTTCTAATCTGAGCTGTCTTTTCTGATGTTGTATTAATGACGTAGTACAGTGTGCTTCCTCCCACCTAAAACATATTATGGGAGTATTCCTATTTCTCACTTTTAAAAATACTACAACAGTTATCATGTTATATCTTATCTAGGCCAGAGACTACCTGTATTACTTTTTCATTTGTAGGAATTTCCTTTCTCTGTTACATATTACTTCTATGACTCTGTTGGTTACCTGTAAGGTGCTGCTACAGTATCTCTAAAAAATCTGTGAGTGCTGGTTTGGCAAAATATCTTAATTCTGTCATAGAATCACAGAATCACAGAATAGTTTGGTTTGGAAGGGACCATAAAGATCATCTAGTTCCAACCCCCTGCCATGGGCAGGGACACCTTCCACCAGACCAGGTTGCTCCAAGCCCCATCCAACCTGGCCTTGAACACTGCCAGGGATGGGGCATCCACAAACTCTCTGGGCAACCTCTCCCAGCGCCTCACCACCCTCACAGTAAAGAACTTCTTCCTTACATCCAATCTAAATCTACCCTCTTTCAGTTTAAAGCCATCACCCCTTGTCCTATCGCTACATGCCCTTGTAAAAAGTCCCTCCCCAGCTTTCCTGTAGGCCCCCTTTAGGTACTGGCAGGCTGCTATAAGGTGTCCCCGGAGCCTTCTCTTCTCCAGGCTGAACAGCCCCAACTCTCACAACCTGTCTTCACAGGAGAGGTGCTCCATCCTTATAATTTACATATCACACATCCCCTTGTTATCTGTTACTGTCTCATCTTGGGTAATTGTTAGGTTCTACCACTTTTGCCTTAGTCGTAGAATGATAGGCTGCAAATGTATGTTGACATTATGTAAGCTTTTGAGAAAGAAAAACATCATTTGAAACTGTTTGGTTTTACTAAATGAAAAAGAGCCACAACTAAGTTTTGACTAACTTTCTTTCCATATCTGTTTTAATTTCAAAGCTATTACTAACAGAATAATGACTGTAGTTGGATATATCAGGGTAATTTTCCCCTGCTTTGGCATATTCAGTTTTCCATTGTTTTAATTGAACATTATATAGAGGTATTTAATGTGTGCTAGAGAATGCATCATAAAAGAGCCATTACATGTTCTAACATCTGTTGATATCTAAAAAACTCATTATTTTACAGCCTTCAGGGTGATTCCATTTCACTCTTTCTAATTCTAATATCGCCTAGAAATATTATTTGGCTGAGCTCTTTAGCTTGTTGTTTTATTCTCTTAAATCTTCTTTAGGCACTTGAGGTTGTTACCTTTAGACATACTGCGAACAAAGCAAACTCAGCCCACTTTAGGCACAGTTGCAACCGATTTTATAGCCTGCGTTGGGTTCATCTCATGATATCTATGCTTTAGAGGTACCAGTCCTAGTCTTTGATACACTCTTTGCATCCATGTTGCTCTAGGGAAGCACCGACCAACGTGCGTTCCACAGGGAACACACCAAACGATACCTTTTTCATTACTGTTTCAGGTTTAACACATAATATTGTAATGAAGTGGTTAATATATGAGCTATATGGAATGGAATCGCCATCTGCAATGTTTATGAACCAGTTACAGGCCTTTCCAGCCTCTTCCTTGTGTGATTGCAAAACAGCAGGCTCCATGTGAGACCACATCTGATATAATGCTGGCAACTCTAGTGCTCCTGACTTGTTTTGTCCGTTGTGCTCAGGCAGCCGTAATACAATTTTAGTTGTGTCTCATTCTTTAAGACTGAATTAGATGAGCCACTGCTACATGACCAGATCCTTCATTCTGATCGAAATAGGAACGTAGAACTTTCAGAATACAGAAATTAATTCCACAGATACAAACCAGTAGGTCTGCAGGTCACAATGGATTGCATTTGCAACCATGTCTATAGGGAAAACATTTTGGATCTTGAAAAAGTAGTGATTTAAAATATGATCACGTTGGTTCATATACTTGCTATGGCCATCAGGAGATCTGGATATCTAGATGAAGAGAGAAACATTTAAGATCTTTCTGCATGCATTATTCAACACAGGTGTACCCTGTCACTGAAAAGTCCTGCAGGTCATGTGTCCTAGTAGCTGGAGTGTAGCTTGGGACAAGCAAGTCCACTATAGGTATGATTGTGGTTTCCCCACGTATAGTTTATGGCTCCTGGATTGAGGATATCAGATATAAGTAGCTGGGCCCCCAAAATGGAAATTTGTGATACTATTACAGTGAAAAAATAACTATAAAAAAAAAAAGGGGGGGGGGGGGGGGCAAAAAAAAAGCTGCAAGACATGGCATCAGCTCTGGCTTGTAGATATTTATGCCATTATACTTTCTTATGAGAACTTGCACTTTTTTTCCTTCAACAGCACAACAGACAATTATGATATTTCTCAAAGTGAAATAGGGGATTCAGATCTCAGAGGACATTTACTCTATTTTAAAGTAAAACTGTCGTTTAATAGTTCCAGACGCTTTACTGTTCTGTACACTTGGTTTCCCAAACACATAGTTACCCATGATCTTTCTATCTTCTGTTTTCGTGGCACCAGGTTTGGTCAACAAATACCTACTCTTTCCTTGGATTTTCTATTAAGTGCATCCAACAGTAAGACGATAAAGAATGACTGAGTATCATCACTGATGTGAGATTATATGAAATTTAGATGGAATCCAACATTAGTCTAGTAATTTGTATTTTCATTAAAATACTTGCTAACACAAATGTATATTCAATAGAATATATTAAAGAGAAAAAGATTCATACCTTCATAAATAATATTGCAAATAATATCGCCAGGTGAAAAGTAAATATGCATACAAAAATTAAGTATGCAGAAACTAGATGGTTTCCAAGGCAAAAACTGAAGGATGCTCATATGATCAGAATTTGGATATTGAAACAAAGCACAAGGAAGAAAGGCTCATATTCTATTTAAGTAGAAAACTCACAGCACAGCTGCAAACAATCATTGTAAGTGACAATCAAATTGCTGTATATCAGAAGGCTGAGAGGGGTATATCAAGAAACTGTTGAACATACAGAATGCTTTTCATGAGGTTTCCTTAACAGTAACCATTTCTTTTGCAGACATGTCTTGAAAAATGAAGTTTCTGAAAACAAATGGATTCAGTTTTTATTTGTGATCATATTTTTTTAGTAATCTGTGATTTTCACATTTATATTTTTCTTGATTAACAAGCAGACCTAGTACGTAGAAATACAGGCTTTCAAAATACATACAATGTAGTTCAGAGGAAATTTTTCCAAGCTTTAGTCTGTTTATGAACTGCTTACTCCAGTATTGTGTAGTTGCTACTCAGGCTGTATGTTTGGTCACCTCAGGCATTCTTTGCCTGGATGAGTCAGTATCGTCAAATATGACCATAACAAATAGTCTTTATGTGATTTGTAATTTCTGAAACCTGAAACTTTGCTGACCTGCTAACTTTTTCTAAAATGCCAAGAAATCACCCTGAGAAGAATTGTTGCCACTATATGGAAGAGTAATTTCCTTAATTATAAGAACGTTCTGAGGTGAGAGAAATGACAAAGTAATTGTACGAGAACAAGCAAATCCAGGAGACAAATGGTAGATCTAGAAAAAGCAAAATATAAGCTATTGCCATTTTATAACATTTTTTTTCCGAGACTGAAAAACTTTTTATACTTTTGGTTTGGGCACTAGATTAAAAAGAATAATTAATAACACTTTTTCAGGATAAGTGAACCTTAATTATGTTTCACAACTTGTAACTTGATGGATCAACTCTTCACAAAATGACAGCAATCTGAGACTTCTGAAGGAATATACGGTAAGAAGCCAGAAAATACGATCATTGTAATAACTTGTTGTGTTATTTGACTTTTGCTGTTGCACTGATTTGCTATTGTTCTCTGATTATACCAGTGTAGATATTTTTTCCTTCTTAAATATCAGTCTACTGCAGGGAATTCTGGAGTTCAATGTATGTGATAACAGATGAAGTTAAACCCAACTGCAGCAGACAGTATATTGTCAAATGTATTCTTGTGATAAGACAAACTTTTAACAGCAGCGTTCCCTTTCCATAGATCTGAATTTAGCGCTATCAAAAAGAAAACATATGCTTAAATTTAGATGAAACTATAGAATAGAAAATAAGCTATATTATGACATATAATACACAGTAGTGAATAATTTGTATTTTATTTAACTAAAAAATATTAAGCATTCGGATTCTGCTGGTTTTCTCTCTTAAATCAATTTAATATCAGTTGTAATCCAGCTTAACCACTTCTTGTGTATAGACACCACTGAGGGGAACCCTTCTTCTCCTTGAAAGTATTTTTGCCTTTTTTTTTTTTTTTTTTTTTTTGTCTGTGCGTATACACTTTTCTATATTTGTCTGTGATGAATTCTATAGATTTTCAATTATGGGCATTAACTGTTGAATACTTAGTAAGAGAATTAAATCTAGACTACATACCAGAACCATCCTTTCCCTTTTCCCTGGTCAAAAGGCAGTCTTTCACTTTAATGATGAGGAAAACAAATGTTTCTGACCATGGATAAGAACACAGCATGAATAGGGTATGGAAACACACATTATAATCTGACCACAAGTGTACACTACTGAACTACGACCAGCAAGCCCTTGGACAGGTTGTTCTCAACCATTAACACACAGCCACACTGTCTTACCTAAGGTAAAATACAGCACACTTGTTGAAGATCATCTCTTTAATCACTGTATTGTGTATCAAGACCACTTTGAATTCTGATGCTGTCCTTCTAGTTTGGTCCACAGACACTTTATTCCATGGTTAGTAAGTAATTCCATTTTATTCCATTATTCTTAAGTTGTTAATAAGGCACTAAATAGAACTGGTCCAAGGCAGATTGTATATGAAAGTTCTTAGTCTAAGGCATTAAGGGTCAGTTGGGGTTCTTCCTCCAAGTGAGTAAAATAGTTAATACTTTGAAATAGAAGTTCCAAGTATCTTTGGTTTGGTCTTGTTTGTAATGACAGACGAGAGCCTTATATTGGGGTCAGTACTGGCCTTTTCTGCTTTATGATGAAATTAAAAATAAGACTGAAAAATTTCATCTCAGATGGACGTAATCTTAAAACATACCATCAGTGTAACCGTGAAGTATAAATTCAAAGGCATGTTAGTTGTTCCAAAGTGGTACATTACAATGGACACTGGATTTACCTGTGAACATTATTGGAACAAATATGGAAACAGAAGTTCTATTTTTGCTCAGTGTGTGCAGAAATCAGTATGTCAGGGGCTGAATATGGATGCACTGTCTGATTCCTCCACTGAAATGGTTGACTAAGAAGCATACTTCTATTGCACTGGACCCAGAATATAATTTTCCAACTGAACAGCTTGGGAAAGAGATTGTTTACATCAACATCATATTTATAGTAAAATGCCTGGTGCAGAATTTGTATCTGAAATCGTGGCCTTCTAGGACTTATTTTTCTTTCCACTTTGGTCTTAGTGGTCCACACATTAAACAGATTACTTTGATTTTATTTTGCCTTTAATGAGATTTAATGTCATCCCCTAAAGATGAGCAGTGGTAATAAAACACCAAATCAATTTATTGTTTTCTTAGGCGTTTGGAACATAAAATGCCAAAGGTGTTGATGTGTTTCACCACTGACGAAGTGCAACAATTCCTGTTTCCGTTTTTTATTGCAAATACTCAATCTCTCCTATTAACGTGGTCTTCTTCTCCAATGTCAGACCTTTTTTTTAACTCTTTCAAGTGCTCTGAAGATCCTGGCATGTTGCAATAGATACTTACCTATCCAACAGAAATTAAGTCTTTTTTAGCGTGTAAGCATTTGTACAAAACCTCTTAGTAACAGTGGAATAAGAAATAAAACCACTCAGGTTGCACAAAATCAGTTTATATACTCACGCAGAAAAATTCTGACAGTAAAATCTGACTACTATAGTGAGTAGTAGACTCATCTTGTTACTGAAATTAGAAAATCTGTGCTTTTCTGATCTGTGTTACCTCTTACGAAGTCTTCTATAAAATTTAGACACGTACTTCCACCTTTCTCTGTGCAGTTTTCTTCCCATTCATATCTTGCATTACCAAAGTGTCGAAATGAGTGATTGATAGATACCAGGGTACTTGTAAAGTCTGCCTCTAAACACTTTGCAGTAGCAAAGCCTCTATTATACAGCAACAAGCGCAGATCACCTTAGTCACTACTGTCTTTCAGAATGTTAGCATTGTAAAGTCACAAATCAGAAATCTCGGATGAGAGCGATATAAATATAGTTCTTTTGTGTCAGTAAGCAGGGGCTGAAGATGTAAGTCAAATTTTGGTGGGTGCCCTGATCAGCAGCAGAGTAGGATTACAGCCACCTTCTTAGCAAAAGAAAACAGATGGTTTTGTCAATGACACAAGCAGGCACTTCACACTTAAGTTATTGCTGTCAGGTGATGGTAATGAGGTGTCTAATCTTCTGTCTGAGGAGGTAAAGGCTTCTATTTGATAAACACGAGGGTATCAAGTATGGAGATGATGGGTCTAAGCCTAGGCATGAATTTCCCATGAGAAATAGGGAGATACTGAATTATACTAGCATACTTCATGGACCGGTGACTTTATTTTCACAATTTCCAAGTATTTGGTATTACATCACCATTTTTACAAATGACAAATAAAAAAGAGACTAAAATCAAAAGTCTCCATTAACTTGGGCTAATTTAAATAATCTGAAATCTGTTTTTCAAAATTAAAAATTTAGAGCATTTTTCTTCTCAGTGCATGAACATTTCAGGGGCTCAGGTTCAGAAGCATGCAATTACCAGGCATCTAGGGAAAGTTTAATTTCATGTGATTTTTTTTTCCAATAACACACTGTAGCTCAGTGGCAGATTTAGAGAAAAACATGCAATTTTCCAGGGCAGCACTTAACTTACTAATGTGTAAGACTATGGCTGCTTTTCTTGTAATCCCTGCTTCATTCTATATGCTCTTGCCACCTTTGATGACAAATTATTCCACCCCAAAGCACAGTCCAATCTGTGTGTTGAATGAAGCATTGATCATGGCTTCTGGAAAATTAGTATGCGAGCACATAAAAGCTGGAGGAGTATCAGACAGTACACTTGATTTTGATTGCATAGGAAATGCACTGGGCATACATTTCAAATTCTCAATTCATTTAAATAGATGATTTTTAAAAATTTCCTCTGAAACATTGTGGCTGGAATGAAGGAACACGTCTGTTCTTTGTCTTTGGTTGTTATGTACAGGAGCTCTCAAATTCAAGTTCACACGTTTTCATACTCTCCTCGGCACACATGCAACCAAACACAATTTCTTTGATGAAAGCATTTAAAAAGAAAGTTTCTTGCCATTTCCCCCCCCCCCCCCCCCCCCGCCCCTCATTTCCTTGTAGGGTAATTCTGCTTTAAATACTTTAAATCAGCTTGATTTGCAAAGCAATAGATTTTTACACACCATTCCAAACTAATTGCATAGTCACAAAAGAATGAGTCACACCAAACTAAGAGGACTGCTGAGGAACTCACCATAACCTTACGCTCCCTTCTCTGATTTCCTGGAGCATGTCTAAAATGACAGTAGCAGCACACCAGGTGCTGTTGAGCACCATCAGTGATGCAATTAAACAGAATAAATCACACTAATTGATTAAAAATTAATTTTTAATTGCCTAGTATCTCAAGATAATGTTAGACTACCTCAATCTGAAGCTGTTAACTATATATAAAAGATATAAGCAATTTTTATTTTTCTTCCCATTTGTGGACAAGGCAGTGTTTTGGCATACAATAATCAAATCTGATTTCAAAGAATATTGATTAATCTGCAATTTCTTGGTAGAAACTAAGGAATTTGAATGACCAATTTCATATCTGGTTTTTAGTTCGCATGACTAGTTTGAAGAAAATTTTATCTAAACTTTGTCTCTGTTTTGGAAATCAGAAGTTTAGAAATTTACTAAGTATTTCAGTGTGGAGTGTATTTACATATGTACTGACTGTCTGATCTACAGAAGATTCCCTGTTAAGATTTTGCCTGACTATTTTAACCCAAATGAAAATTCAGTTTCCCTCCAGCTGATGAGTGTCGCAATGTGGCATCAAAGTGACCGTATTGGGTTTATGTGGCAAGGTTTTGGTAGAGGGGGGCTGCAGGGGTGGCTTGTGTGAGAACACACCAGGAGCTGCCCCCATGTCGATCAGAGCCTGTTCTAGTCGGCTCTGGCTCCAAGTCGGACCGACTGCTGGCCAAAGTGGAGCCCATCCATCAGTGAGAGTGGTAGTGCCTCTGGGAGAACACATTTAAGGAGGGGTAAAACCCGCTGTGCAACAGCAGCTGGGAAGGAGGAGCGAGGACATGTGAGAGAACCAGCCCTGCAGACCCCCAGGTCAGTGCAGAAGGAGGGGAGGAGATGCTCCAGGCGCCGGAGCAGAGATTCCCCTGCAGCCCGTGGTGATGAAGCCCCTGGTGAGGCAGGCTGTCCCCCTGCAGCCCAGGGAGCTCCATGGTGGAGCAGATCTCCACCTGCAGCCCGGGGAGGACCCCACGCCGGAGCTGGTGGATATGCTCTTAGCTGCAGCCTGTGGAGAGCCCACACTGGAGCAGGGTCCTTGCAGGAACTGCAGCCCATGGAGAGGAGCCTGGGCAGGAGCAGGTTTGCTGGCAGGACTTGTGACCCTGCGGGGAAGCCACGCTGGAGCAGTCTGTGCCTGAAGGACTGCAGCCCACAGAGAGGATCCACATTGGAGCAGTTTGTGAAGGACTGTCTCCCACGGGTGGGACCCTACGCTGGAGCAGGGGAAGAGTGTGAGGAGAAAGGAGTGGCAGAGAAAGCATTATGAACTGACCACATCTCCCATTTCCCACCCCTCTGAACCGCTCGGGGGCAGGAGGTAGAGGACTTGAGAGTGAAGTTGAGCCTGGGAAGAAGGGAATAGTGGGGAGAAGGAGGTTTTAGATTTATCCTTAGTTCTCATTATCATACTCTGTTTAATTGGCAATAAATTAAATTAATTTTTAGAATCATAGAATAATTTGAGTTGGAAAGCACTTAAAGGTCATCTAGCCCCCCCCCCCGCAATGAGCAGGGACATCTCCAACTAGCTCAGGTTGCTCAGAGCCCCGTCCAGCCTGACCTGGAATGTTTCCAGGGATGGGGCATCTACCGCCTCTCTGGGCAATCTGTGCCAGGGTGTCATCAACTCTTCCCAAGTCCAGTCTGTTTTGCCATGACAGTCACTTGTAAGTGATCTCTCCCTGTCTTTATCTTGACCCACAAGCTTTTCACAGTATTTTCTCCCCCTGTCCTGTAAAGAAGGGGGAGTGATAGAATGGCTTGGCGGGCACCTGGCAGCCAGCAAAGGTCAACGTACCACATAACAAATGTTTCATTAGAATTATTTTTATTTCTGCAATATAAAAAGTAAGAAGTAGAGAAAAGAAATGGGGATCTATGACCTAAAATGCAGAAGACTGGACATTTCTTCTGTCTGGTGAAATCTATCAAATGTACTGATTATTCCGTATTTTCTTTTTTTGCCATTTATTAAATATCTTTTCATCACAATTATTATCATGAGGAAACAAATAATTGCTTTGTAAGTGCACCCATTGCAAAGTATCATTGAAAACATGTTGAAACTAACTGAGACAATTCCACTAAAATTTGCCTTACGAAGAGACAATCACATTCTTCCACTGGACTTCACATTGGATTGTGAACTGGACCGTAAAGAGTAACTCCTGCAGCGTGTATCCCAGAATCTTTACTGAAAATTTCAGTACTGCAGGTACCACTTGCAAAAGAATTTCCAAGCCCTTGATGTTATCCAGTCCATTCAGGACAAGCTTTTCCACTTTCTCTTCATTCATATTTAATAGCTCTAAGCTTAAGAAAGAAGGTCTTCCTTGGTTTCAGTAAATGGATTTTGCCCACTAAGGTAACAGGAGGAGACATTAGCATACTCAGCACATAAAATGCTAATGGCTAAGACTTATTGTTAGGCCTTTTGTCTTACATTTCTTTGCTAAGGCTATGTGGACTATCTGACAAAACTCACAAAAGCAATAGAACTTAGAGGAGATACTTTAATTCTATTTTAATTAAATCATTCTACAAAATGTTTTGCAGTCCATATGGTGACCCCCTGCTCTTTTCCATACGCTATGGGGAGACACTTGTGTCTTCATTTCCCTATCGTGCAGGTTTAAATTAGCCCCACAGTGTTATATTTGTTTTCTCCATTTTCTGTGAGTTTCCTTAAGTATGCAAGAAAGGACCAACCTCCTGCTGTTGTGGATTCATCCAATTCAGGAAGAGCAGAAGGAAATCTGCCCACGGTGAACACTCACTTCATTCTGGTTTGCATCCTGATTTCAACTGGGAAAGATATTACATAGGAAACCAGCTGCTTTTAAAGCAGAAAATAAGTGCATAGCACATTCACTTTACATACTGATTGTGTCATTGGGTCCTTTTGTACAATATCATAGAACTTAGAGCCATATACGCTTTTATTTTCTCTTCTAGTCACTCTAACTCAAACCCAATCCCTCCTTATTTTCATTTTTTTAAAAATTAAAAACAGCGATAAAAGTCACCACATCCCTTCTACTGAGGTTTGTTGAAGTCTGTTTCATGTGTCATTATATTTGTCAGTGTATTTTTGACGAATGTGAAAAATCACTTGACAAAAGCCCTCAGAATCCGATGGGTAAGACCACTATGTCTCAGAATAGGTTTCCTGGAGTAACATATACTGATAGTGATGTACTTTAAATTTTGTGTCTCAACTCATAGCTCTACGTGGTGGGAATTCATGACAGGTGTCATGATACCTAATTGCCTTTCAATAGTATTCTGCGTTACAGACATTAGCTTAGCTTACGTCATTACTTCATAGGTGACAGAATAGCTGCTACATTTCTAATTAACTCCTGGACTCTGAACTGCAGTTATTACCTGAGCAGCAGAATGGAAGCAACTGGTGACAGACAAGACTCCTTCCCTGCCCAGGTTCTGGCTCTCTGTTGCACTCCTGTTGTCATGCTCTGCTGGAGCAAGATGGGAGCAGTGACAATAGTGACGGCCTGTTCAAGTTAATTGCAGCTGCCGCAGAGCAGAGTAAGGATTGAAGAGTTCAGGAAGCACCTTGGGTTTCCGCTGTCCTTCTGTTTAGAACATTTTTGGAACAGTTTCCAAATTCCAATAGTTTTGGAATATTCTCTTAAAAAGAGACACAAATAGAAGTTGAAAATCTCAGTAAGTATGAAAGTTGGAAATGGAAACTGGCTGCCGACTCCTAAATTGTTATGTGGCTGGAATTTTATCCTGCAAACTGTGTGGATTTTTCTGTAAGGTTGGATGAGTGCCTTCTGCTCCGTGACTTTTTGAATAGAACAGATAAGACAAAGCATTTACAGAAGGGCTTAAAAGTTGTTCCCAACATTCTTAGGATTCTGCAAATGGGTAACCTGCTAGGGAGAGCCGGGGAAAGGAAGATCCCTTTAAATTGCCAGTTGAATAAGTTATGTTTCACGCACTTAATACCATGACAATATTTTCTAAAAGAGAGTTAAACCTTAAAAAATAGCTTTATATTTGTGCTCACTTAATCTTTACATTGATCTCAGTGAGAGGTTTTGAATGCTCAGCAGGAATGTAGCTCTGAATCTAGTGGTCTGACTTTGAGTGCAAATGTGACATTTTTGTCCTTTATTTTTATCTCAGATTTTGCTCCACTTGACTCCAATTTTAACACTTTTGTCCTTTTCTTTCATCCATTTATGATCAGTAGCAGCTTTCAAGCCCCCAGCTTTAATGACGAACTTTTAAGACTTGGTATATGATATTCATAAACATTTCTTCATCTTGTTCCATTTTTCACTCACAATACGCAGCATGAGCATACGAAAATCTACAAGGTAGAAAGAGTCAATAATATCTAGCTGCAAAAGTGACTTTTGTTTGACAATTTTCCTGAAGACTGGAGGGATATATAAATATACAGCAGACAAATGGGATCCACAGGGACCCCTTTGAGATCTTTATGAATATTTGAAAGGGCATCTGGATCCATGGCTACACAGGGCAATCAATTGCTATGAATTTTTATTTCCCCAAGCACTCAAAGGGAACGGCATGACAGGTATGTATTATCAGCAAGCTTCATTTAAAGAAATGTGGGGCTTATTTTGGTAGGACCGAGGGGGAGAAAAAACCTCATCCATAAGTAATCTCATTTAAATTGAGGTTGGCAAAGCTGGTTATTTAATTACTGCAATTATTGTAAAACTGAATGCTTCCTATTATTTTTAGATGCTGTATAGTCTTTTTTGAATTCCAGCACTGTTTCTCTGGAAATTTGAAAAGCAGTCTCAGGAGCCTACAGAAATGAATAATGAAAAGAAACCTTTTTATGAGAATTGAAAATCAAATTAGAAATTGGGATTTTGAAGGTGTCCTTCCTTCCTTCCTTCTATAGAGACTACTTTTCAAAAAACACTGAGGGAGAAGAGTTCAGACCTTTAAGCTTATCTTGACAGTCACGAAGCATTTTAAAAGCAGAGATTTTGTCAAAGGCAATTACAAATGTTATTGTGTCACTGGAAATCTCATTGTCACTGTCATTTATGTATATTTTTTGTGGTTTATATTTGTAATAAGATAAAACACATAAACATTAACTCACACTTGTAATAAACCTGTAAAAGAAGGCAATATTATGTCTATTTAAAGTAAACAATAGCACAAGGTACCTTCTATTGGTTTTTTACAAGTCCGGTCAGGTCCAAAATGTTGTTCTTAACAAAGCCCAAGTTCAAATGGTGTAGAATTAGCAACAGTCAGGAGATCAAAAAGGAGTACATATACTGCAGAGATACAATATACTACATACGTAGTATAGAAATGAAGACTGGGGTTTGCCTGTGTGGGTACTCAACCACATATATAACCATAAATCTGGTGTGTATGCAGCTTGCTTTTCTGAGATCTTAAACTCACTCCCACAAATCCAGCTATTTAGTCAGCCATGACATTACTGGCTCCAGAAATTATCTGTAGAAGACACAAGTTGAAGGACGTGATGCAGAAAGTGTCAGTTATTTTAAGCTACCCTAAGACATGTGCTCCTTAGTTTTGCCATTTTTCAGTGAGCTCAAATTCTTAGGAAGACTATAATCCAAAACACATTGCCAGTGTGTAAGTTGAAAATAGTATAAAATGGTTGGTAAATTCTAAGCAGCTAGTAGGCAGGGATTAATATATGGAATAAAATGTTTTCTTGGTGACTATTCAGGGTCCTCAGGGCATAAACTTTTTTACCCCAAAATCCGTTCCCTTGGACCTTAGTCTTAGAGAGAACTGTTTTTTCTTTACAATATTTTTTTATACAGAGGCCACTGGCCATGAAAGGTATTGAATCCATTATAATCTTGCAGAATTTCTCAAAATCATGTCACAGTTTAGTCTTGCCATTTCCACAGATCAATTCCAGAAGCACTATTTCTATACAAAATATCTTGGTGGTTTTTTGTTGGTTTTTTTTTGTTTTGTTTTGTTTTTTTTTTAAATGCCTAAAGCTAAAATATGGAACATACAGATCAGTGTAGCTAATAGCTACACTGATAGCTTGGTAGCAATTGTTTCTGAATATCATGTACTGAGGTTTCACCTCAAGCTATTTTTGATCTACAGGTAGCCATTAAAATGTGACTTATGTATACATGAAAACCTAGGTCAATACTCAAACATATGACTGACTCAGAGGTCCTCCTGGTTAAATAACAAATGAACTAAAAAAAACCCAATACCAACTACAGACATCACCTTTTATTTTCCCAATTTATTTTAATTAATTCATGTATTGGATTTTTAGCTTCACCTTTATTGTTTAAAAAAAAAAAAAAAAAAAAGATTAAAATACAGACTACAAGCTTCCTTGCATTGGCATAGCATAAATGTTGTTCAGTTAAATCCCAGGGGTTTGTTGTTTGCGGATACTGACTTTAAGATTTCAATATTGATACTTGCTCATGTGTGTACTGCATAAGAAACATCTTGCTGTTTATTTCTGTTTGCTGATGGACTGGATACTTTGCCTCAGTTTGTTTGTAGTGTCCCATTGATTTTAAGGTCTCTTGCTTTGAGTAGATGACTGCAAAAATGGCTTGAATACTCAGAATAGCTTGTGTATGCTCATTATTCTCACATCTCGCTTCACCTATCAAGTTTCCCTTTGAGGAAATGACATAAGTAAGATTACGTATGTGTGATATTTGTACTGTTGAGTATTAAGCCATGCCAATCTACTAAAGTCACTGGGATTCTAGCCTGAGAAAACTGGACAGGATCAGACTTACTTCCAAGGTAAGAATAACAAAATTTCTTCCAGAATTTCCTGCATCAATTTTAGAAATCACTTTGCATTCTTCAGACAATCACTAGGTCAAATGAGGTATTTTTCTTTTCTAAACTATGTTGCAACACAATTCTGTCTGAATGGCTCTAATCTTGAACAATTATAGGTCAGATTCTACTTCGCTACCTTTGGAAAAAAATTAAATTATCTGTCTCAGGACAGAGGACACAAGATAGTCTTTCTGCTTGCCTGTTGTCTTAAAATAAGACAAAAATCTGCAAGAAAACTCCAAAAAGCAGGACACCTAGAAGACTTTTATCAATGAAATTTGGGGGTGGAGGTTCAGATGAAAACCTCTGCTAACACCCTATCTAAGACAGTGATACATTTCCATTCATCACCACAGACTTGAGCTCCTCACACAGAATGCTTCCAGCACAACAAAGGAAGTGGCCAAATATCTCCTAAGTCCAGACTAGCATCCCATCTCTTAGTTAACTTTTTTTTTTTTTTTTTTTTTTCAATTCTGGTGTGGGATATAGTTATTCAACTACCTCATTGTATGAGAATGTGCAGAGACAGAGATAGTCCTTTTGTGAGTAGATTTCCGACTCCGTTCAAAAATCCATTTCAACGGTGGAAGTAGGAATCTGCTCACACAGAGACATAAATGTAGGGCTTGATTTTCAGAAGATCTGAGCAGTAAACAGTAGATTCTGAAACTAGGTGGTAACACTAAAAAAAATCAACTCTATCAACACCTGAATTCAGGTACATACATGTGAACATTTATAGCCTCTAAATACATATTTTAAAATTGATAGTTGTCTTTCTTCTGCTTGCACTTGTCAAAAACCAGAAGATGTGAAAACCCATGGAAATATTTCTACTTGTTACTTACCCTCTCTTCTGCCAGTTCATTAAACATTGGTTCAGTTCATATTTGTTATGACTTTTTTTTCACTGCAGTGACTTTTGTTGTCTATAAAAAATATTTTGGTACCAGTTCAGACAAAGCAAGGAAATTACACTGGATTTTTATTCAATTCCCCCCACCTCCCCGCCCCAATATTTCTTTAATTCTGAGAAAGGGTTTGGTTCACCATCAACCATCTTCTCTGCCTGAAAGCACTTTAAGAAGAGTGCTGTGGAAGCTCTGATCTACGTTCCCAAGGGAGTATGACACATTAAATTGGAGCTAGGAATGCTTTAATCACTTTTATTTTCATTGTAGACCAGCACAGTCATTTAAACAGGAACTGGGCTACTAACCTTGTTATATGAATCTCTCCTTACTCTTTACTGTAGTTGGCAACTCTGTGTCTCTTACACACTCTGTCATTTTCAGATCCTTGCTTTCTGCTTCCTATTCTATATTTAGCCTGTTATTAGAAACATGTTTAACCCCTCATTTTCAATGATATTGAAAATCCCTGCCAATAATTTAAATTCCCATATTGCAATTACTCTGCATGGGCAGAATTGGCCTTTGTGGCTTCAGTGAAATCTTATGCTATAGAGCTGAAGAGTGAATAGTGTTCATTTCAGTGTATGTAGGGGAAAACTACAGCTACAACGATTTGTGCATCTTATGCTCTGGAGGCTACATGTGTCTAAGATTCAGGCCTTAGGACACTGTTCTCAGTTAAGGTCACAGAGGGAGAAGGTTGTTAAGATAATTGACGCAAATAGAGCTAGTAAAAAACAGTGCTAAAGTGTCAAACTTTTAGAAAGTTTAAACATTGAAGAAAAAGATGGTCATGGCGGTCCCATCACTCAAGTATCCACTCGGAGGTAAGCTATAGACCCATAGACCATGGGCAGGCATAAGAAGAGTTTTCTCCCACATAGCCAAGATAGCAAGACTAGAGATGCCTTTCCAGTCTCCTGTCTCTCACTGATATTGCTGTAGGCCCTTTGCTCACCCTAGCTTCATGCAAGATGTGACTGATTTGTCCTGCTTTCAGTATTCTCAACATTTAGTCGCTTTATTGATCCCTTCATTGTGCAGTCTTTTCTCATAGAAATTTCCTTAATCCTCTCTTCCAAATGAGAACATTAACAATAAAATACTGCTCTAGTCTGGAGGATTGGGCTTGAAGGCACCCTGTGATAAAATATACTTGAATATAGGAGGGTTTTTTTTATATAAAATGCCAATAGAATACAAAACAATACGGTAAAGGCATTCTGATTAGTGACCTCTTCATTATAGAGAAACAAATGCATTAACACTTTAGAGACCAGCAGTGCTTAAAGGAAACGTATCTGAAGTTTTCCTGGCTCATACTAAAAACTGCAATTTGCAGTTTTCAATAGTTTCTACACAAATCTGTAACAGACTGAGAAACTCAGATGAAAGAAGAGCCACAAGGATAAAAGAAACCATAGTGATAGCCAGCTCAGGTGAGTGATCAGTCCTCTGTATAAGTATGATGTTCTGGCTCCAAGTAAACATGCAGAGAAGTTATGAATTGAATTCTCATACCTAAGTACACGTATACAAATACAAAATTACTACATTGTCTGGTTCTTCTTTAAGAAAATCCTTTTGTAGAATTATGATGTAACTTCATTTGGTGAAGGCAGTTATCTGAAAACCATGATAAAAACCTTGTTGTGGGACTATCATTGTACTGCTTCTCTATTTATGTAAGACAAAGGATCTGTGTTATCCCCTTGTGTAATTAAGGACATTAGTAAATAGGACCCACCTGTCTTAATAACAGGCATTCTAGAAGAAGCTAGTTGAGGAGCTACAAAACAGCCAAGGAGCTCAAAGGAAGGCTGATAAATTTAAATAGATTTGCAATCCAGAAAGGAGGAAGAAGAATAAATTCAGTCTTATTTTCAGGGAGAAGTTCCTCAAAAATGGGTAGGAATGCAGCATACTTACTAGGTATAAAATTGGGTTGTTTCTTAAGCCCATGGGTGGATAATATTGCATGCCTGGCTGCGATACAGAGGGGGTTTTCATTAGTTTTTCCCTTGTTCATCGGGTGGACATGTCCTGTCTTTTCATTAGACTAAGCACAGAGAAATGTTGTACCAACGTGGCTGTGACACTGAGTAGTCTTGGCTGGCAGGAAGACAAAGAGACTCACGTTTCTATGCTTGTTTTCAGTCTGGATTTCTTTGTCGCATTTGAATGTCCCTTAAGAGTTAGGCTGCCCTTTCAAGGCCTTGGAAATCCCACTCCTGCAAATGACCTTTTTTTTTTTTTCATATCATGAAGTTTCATGCTCAGGCTTCAAGACGGTTTTCATTGTCCTCTTTTTCTCTAAAATAGTTAATCAGAACCTATGCTGTAGGTGATCTGACTGTTAGTAATCTCCTTGGAATACACAGCGAAAAAAGAATTGGTTTGCTCTGCTGGGCACCCATCTTTTTCTCTGAGCCTGCGCTGGTAAAGTGGACAAGTGCCAAAGCTGAGCAATCCTCTGCTGTCAGCTCTGTGCTTTCCTTGTCATTCCCTCCTGATTTTTGTATTAAAAGAGGAGCACGATGCAGCAGAGAAGAAACATACAAAGTGCTGCTCTAGTCAGGTGCAAACAGACAGGAAAAATCTGTGCCAAACCTTATGTGTAACCTCTACAGAGACAAATACTGCAGACCCGGAGTGTGTATGTTAGTGTATATATATACACACGCCACGTATATGTATACAAAAAGAGAAGATGGTGGAAATGAAGAGCAAGAGACAGGGAAAATCCCTTAGGATCTACACAGAATAAAGACAATATATCATTAACTACTTTACTTTACATATCCCAGTAATAGCAGCCATGTTACTACAATGATACTATGATACTACCCAAGCTAGTGAAATTTTAGATAATCCTTTCCACCAGCTATGCTTTTATGGTTTTTGTGATCCACAAAAGAATGTTATATTTTGGTGTATTTATTATACTTGTAATTGTATCAGAGTTACTGTTTGTTTATAATTGCTCTATAATAAATGATGTAATCTAAGAGGAAATAACTAGCTCTGTTACAAACCATTAATTTCCACGGACCAAAGTTGACACCCTACAGACATAATTTGCAAGTCTAATGCAAGCTTTTTTTTTTTTCTTTCCCCATCCCCCTGCCCTGGTGCTGTCTTATTTACAAGCATCTTGGTTGAATTAATAAATAAACAATAGCTGAAATCTTTCATTTTAATTAGCATAAAGTGGCATTTGTATAGCAATGTTTAGCAAAGAGATCCGAGGTGCTGTCAGATGGAGGATTAACACTGAAACAAAGATCTGAATAAATACATGGTATTTCAAACCAAATTCACTAACCACACATGGGATCACATTTTTAGATAAGGCTCTTGCATTTAATATGAGATAGTACAACCCTGCTGTTTGGACTGTGATAAATTGCCCAGTGCGTGTCTGCTGGGACGCGAGATGACAACATATTATTCTTAACCCCAGAACCGTCAAGCCCGATTGTTTCCTAAGAAGCTTGACAGCTTTGGGAGTGATAAAAGGAAACCTCTGGAGGAAAGAGGGGAGCAAGGAGAGAACGTTCTGCAGGTGTTTTTCATATTCCTAATGGAAACAATAGGGAGCCTGTGTAATTAGAATGGTTTGGTTTGGTTTGGTTTCTTCCTCATGCAAAAGAAAGCTAGGAAAATGGCACTGGCCATAGAAAGGTGTGGCTTTTACTGTTAACATCCTCCATCTACAGAAGCGAGCCATCAAGAAAGGAGGAGTTAACTTAGCAGAGCTAATACAAGAAACCCGTAGATATAGATCACCTGTGAGCTCAATCAATTTGCCACTGCCTGGACTCTAGGTTGGTGAGGTCCCTGTGGCAGAGCTTGGCTTACCGTGGCCGTGGTCGCTCATGTGCAAGCAGGGTGGGCTGCTTTGCTCTCGGGCTTTGAACGTCGGGCAGGTTTCTCAGGAGCTTTCTGCCTAAGCTGGCAAAGGGGTGCGCGTGGGGTGCTGGAGGAACAGAGAGGGCAGGTGCCGGGCTCCTGGGGGTGGATGGAGGAGGTGGCAGTCCCAGCTCAGATCCAGTGGCTACAGCAAGGTTAGACCTTGCAGGACTTAGACTTTGTTGCTGTGTCACGTGAGGAGAGAAGGTACAAAATGTTACGGGAACAGCGTGCGCAGGCCATGTCTTTGCTAGTAGGCTGGCTCAGCATGTTTTTTACATAATTTTGGAGAGTGTGTGCTTGAAACCTTGATTATTTTCTTTTTTTTTTTTTTCTCCTGAAGCAAACATGAGATTGCTGGTTCCTCAACTATCCAGCTGCCCTGAAAAGAGAATGCCAACATTTTTCCTTGGGTTTTTCTGGTCTGAATTCTTATTTGTGTTTACATTAAGAAAGCTAGCTTCTCCACTGCTCTTTGCTTCTTGTTGACTTTTTTGTGGCCTGTTATAGTTGTCAGGAAAATGAAAGGTCACTGAGGAAATTCTGTGCTGTGCACGAACGTATACCAGAAATTTCAGTTTGCAGCTGAATAGAGAGTTTAGCAGAGGAGCAAGTGGCAAAAGGACCTTCAGAAATGCATAGAACAGCAGGGAAAGGGCTGTTAAGTAGGGTTTTATCAAGAAGGAAAGAAATAAGAGTATGTGAGTATGAATATTAGCAACACTCTTTGAACCTAATTGCAGATCAGCAAAAGGGAAGGGAGGTACATGTAGGATGCCTGTCCCAGCTCTACTGTCACACTGGGAGAGGAAGTATCCAAGTCTACTTTTAATCCTAAGAAGCATTAGGAGTTGGTGAAAATTTTGGCCAAATTTCTTTGCTTTTCAGAAGCAACTCACCTGCACATATTCATTTCTTGATTCTCTCATTGCAGCTACCTGTCATAACATAAAAATGTTCCAGTGAAGATTTGTGTTGTCAAAGAATTAAATTTCAGGCTAATCAAACTTTTTCAAGATATTTAATTGGATTATAGTTGCTAGACATTGGAGAAAAGACTTCTCATCTCTGGTGTAGCTAAGCAAACATTTTTTCTTTTTTTTTTTTTTTTTTTTTTTTTTAATCTGCAAGAATTGCAATAAAATTAAGCTCTATCATCCTCTTTCCTCTAGGGCTTCTGAGAAGAAAGAACAATCCAAATACTGTTGTAAAATAATATTAAGAACAAACAAAATAAAATTAATAAACCCAACATGATTTAGAGGAAAACCTGTGGCAGAAAAGTAAAGATGCAGTGGAAATGTTATGACTCTTGGTTGGTGAAGGAGGTCCCAGGTAACATCTCTTGTACTGCATCACTGGTCTGGTCCAGGAAAGGATGTCTGTACAGGAAAAAAAGTAGAGTCTGAGCAGCGATAGATACCAATAAAGGAGAAAAGGAGCATGAAGAATACAGCCACATCAATACATCAGGAAACATTTTTTTTAATAGTAATATTTCATTTTATGACAAAGATTCATTTAAACTTTGCGAGGGAAATGCATATATTATTTTTATGCATTTGTATGTTAGTGTTTTCCATGAAGAGAGCAATATAACACCTGCTCCTCCCCTGTTCCTTTTGTACTGAGTTGGCCAGGCTAATTATGTGCCTTTAGCTTTGGATAGAGGTATTCAGCCTGAAGAGATCATCCGCCCTTGCCTCCTACAGCATTCATAACTTTTCTAGCTAATTTTAAGCTTTGAATTTTTGCTGCAGCAATAGGATATTTATGAGCAAGATGCACTGTTCTGAATTAATAGTTCAAGCAACAAGGAATCCATTAGATACCTAAATAGGTTTCTTCACTGCAAAAACAAAAGCCAGCAAAAAGTCATGCTCTATTTCCTAGCTTTGATGGAATCAGGTTTAATGAATGTCTAGCTTTAGTTTTTCATCCACTTGTAAAACTATGCTTGTGTGGTGCTCGTACAAGGTGACTTAGGCCCCTTCAAGAGTAGATAATCACTAAATACAGTCCTATTCCTTTCACTTGGTAGGAAGTCTAGCAGTCTGATTACCCTCCCAAGAATATAAGTATTTTTTCAACATTGTTTTACACAGCTCTACAACTGAAAAGCTGGGAAGCAGAAAAATATAACTTGACATTACACTGTCGGCTTTTTTTTCTGGAGGAAAGGCACCTTTTGAATTTTCTTATGAGAACTGATATATGAGATAAGGAATCTCAGTGATTCCTTAACTAATATATATAGTGTATACACACAGTTATTTAAGGAATCTTTGAGAACCACAAGTATTATAGTTAGTCAAGTATTATAGTTAGTATGATGTTTAAAACACTCTTTAGCAATGTTCAGAATAAACATACGTAAATATATATGTGCCTGCAGGCTAATTTAGATGCAGAAAATATTTATGATGACTAAGATAGGAATCTCTGTGAATCTCATCTTTATTTGTGGTGTATTTTACAGTGAATGGAGCAAATAATTCTGTACATCCTTTTTTTGTTGTGCATTTTTTAACATCGCAGTAATTGCTGAAGTATTTATCTTCCAGATTTCAGAGAGCAGAACTGATTGAGATGGCCCTAATGCTTTGCAAAATATTTCTACCTTGTCATATTTCTTTATTTCCAAATGTCATACTTTAACACTACGTTACAGCAACGTAACCAGGAGGATATTTTGATACTTCTTGGGATTTACAGTCCACCAAACCCATAGAACAAATGCAGGGATAAAAGGACAACCGTCATTCCTGTAAAATTTTGCAGTAGTTTGGGTCAGCTGATGTGTGATTGAACAAAAATGAAAAGTATTACCAATACTGAGAAATTGAGTGCTTACCCTGATATTCAATTAGTTTCACTTTTTTTTTCATTTAAAAATTGGAATATTATTTCATTAAAGCTAGCTATCCTGCTCTTAAAAAAAAAAAAAAAAAAAAAAAAAGAGAGAAATCTCTCAAGCACCTTCATTTATGCCATAATGATACACTGGTTCAAGATGGCTGCTCTTATTGCAGCTTTCTATTTTATAGCTTAAATTCCTCATTGCTCTGGAATTGATTGCAATATAAATCCTAAGAAGGTTGGAAGCAAATAGAAATCTGGATTGCCAGATTTAGAGTTGCATGTATGGATCACACACTTCAGATTCATTTTGACTTGAAGAATTAACAATAGTGAGAAAGATATTATAGTCCTTAAAAGTTCAGGACTGGGGAATGCAAGAGAACTGTTAACAAAGTTTCTGGGTTCTTTGGACTCTGGTTTAGAGCCAGATTTTTCTTCTAGATTTTTTGAGGGAAGTCAGAAGCTCAGGCCCAGATCTGAAGAAGCCTTTAACCATTGTCTGAAGGCAATCTCAGTTTCTCTATCTTTCTTTCACTCACTTGCTCTTTTGGTTGTTCTCCCTTTTCCTCACTTGCTCTTTCCTGCTCAGGCTTACACCTTGTAAGCATTTCTGGGTTAAAATGGAATAGTGTGACTAAAACTGCTGGTAATTTGTGTACTATGTCAGAAATTCCTATATCATACTGTCATTTACAGTGGATCTAAAAACATTTAAAACTAAACAAAATAAATTTTTATGTAGGTTGGAGAGGTGTTTGGTTTCTTGGGGGGGGGGGGTATGGGAGGGTGATTTTCATTCTTTGGTAGTTTCGTGGTTGTTTAGTTTTGTTTTGTTTTGCTTTAATTAAAGCTCTACCATATCTATTCCTTAGTGGACCGGGCATATAGAGCAGTGGGATTAGTTTCACTCTTGTTGTGGACTATGTTGAAAGCAAAGATATTCAGTATTATACTATTAAATTTGTTATTAATGGGAAAAATGGACATATCAAAATAATTGTCTTCAAAACCAATATAAGATGTGCTTCAGTAAAGGAATAAAACTGAAAAAGGAAATGCAGGATTTTCAGTTTGCTTAAGAGAACAGTTATTTAAAGTCCATTGGCACCCACATTGAATGTATATCTGACTGAACAGAAAATGGAGAAAGATATAGAAGACATCTGATTCATGCAGTGTAATAAATCTATGACAGTTATGAGTGGTGAAAAACATTGAATTATAATGGAAATGCCCAGCACAAAATCAAGATGTCAGGAACTATTAATCAAGACCATAAGGAATGCAAAGAGGAGAAATTAAATGCAATGGGCAGTTGAGTAATAAACAGGAAGGACTATCTACCAGGTAGGAAAATTCATATCATCTGCATGTTAAAATAATTGTTCATAATCTACTTAGATTGAGTGGGCAAAAAGTTTGGGGGGAGTCAACTGGAGTGAAAAATTATGTTGTGTGCTTCAGAACACTGAGAGCTCAGAAATAAATTATTTTATTTTATTATGGGTCTACATCTTAGAGAATGAAACAGAAGACACTAATCTGATAGACACTACATCTACTGCAGATCATCATATCCTGCTAAAGAAGGTAAATTATACCCCTAGGCACTGACTTATAAAATGTAGTGGTGAGGAAAAACTACATTATTATTGAGACTTCAGTCTGGGTTGCTTGCTTAACACCTCTTACTTACAAGGCCTGTATCACCTGCTGAACTTAGAGATGGCATTTTCCTAACTTTAGAAAGAGCCGCATACATCACAGTAAAATTTGTTTTAGTCTGTATTTTAGAAAAATAAAGGTGAGTTCATCACAGAATTATAAAACTTGGAGTTTCTGTCTCAGGTGACAATGACTTGATTACATATATTATGTGCATAGAGAGCAAAGTCTGAAATAGAAATGTAAATTTTTGGCACTTCAGCAGCTAAATTATTTTGATGCAAATCAACTAGGAGAAAAAGTCCCACAGAGTCACATCCAGGCTTAATGAACTGAAAATTGTTAAAACCAGTTTGTTTGGATATGTTCTGGAAAAGATATACTTCAATTAAACCATGTGCATTGGAATTGCAGAAGGAACTACTTCAGGAATTTCCTAAGGTTTGTGTTATGCAGGTGGTGATCAAGAGTGATGGTGACAGGGCCTCCTGGGTGCATAATTTGTTGACTCTATTAATTTTGACAATGTTTCATATCACCTAAATTTTAGGTTTATAAAGGGCCAGAGGGAGTGAGATTTTTGGCTTCCATTAACTTCTAGTAAGAAGATGGTCCTATACCCCTTCTTCCACTTTGAAAATTATAGCTGTCCTTTATATACGGATGCCACACATTCACTTCCTAATATCGGCTTCTACAGCTAGGAGGTGATTTTGAATACAGCCCAAATGGCAATAACATGCAAGCACCTGAATCACTTAGGTGCTTTGGAAAAAACTGCCTCATGTAATTTGATCTAATTATTTCTGGTATTTCTTCCTTGTATTTACTACATAGGACTTCAGTTAGGGACTTATAACTTCATTAACATAAAATGACAGAATTACTTGTTGTAAAATGTGAAATGTATTGTAAATAATATTGTATGTTCATGTGTGTACAGCATTAGAAATTACACATTTTACAATTATTTAGGAAATGTTTTTAAAATCTGAGAGTTTTGCATTTTGATCAGCTGTCATGCTGTAGAGGTTTGCATTTTAAAAAAATATCTTTTGAAGAGTTGGAGGGTTTTATCTTCAGATAACCTTTTGATGTCTCATCATCATCTCTCTTTCTAAATGAATGTAGTATTTGCTTGATGTCATTGATTCTTATGAAATTGGAATAATCTCTTCCTTTGAGCTTCCCAATGACAATATTTTTAATGATTTTGCTCCTGCTATCTTCCATTGCAAATTTCAAAAGTGGGCTGCCTTCTTTCTCTCTAAAAGTTTCAAAACTTTGAAGGGAAAGGTAATCCTAAGGTTGACTTAATAAAAAGTATGAAAGCACCTGCCAAAGTGTTCAAGATCAAGGAGACAGCTGCAATTTCAAAAGTGAAGCTTTAAAGCTTCAATGGACGTGAAGAGGCAAAAGCTTCCCTTAATCTGTCATAAAACATCTTTTGTAGTAGCAAGTAATAAGAACAACAAGACTGAGAACTAAGCATTACCATAGAGTATACTACTTTTGAGTCACTGAAAATTAGCTGCAATTCAACCAAAAAAACTTGTGTTTGGACAGCCAGACTGTCCAATAGAGAGTTAAAAAAAAAAAAGCAACAAACCAACGAAAACACATACATACATCAAGAAACAAACAAATATTGTCAAATACAAATTGTAATTTGGGCTAGATTTTTCATTCTACTCCATGAAAAATAAAATGTATCAGCTATCCTGCTCATGAAATAAGCTAATATAGTTAAACATTAAGTAAAGGAAACAAAATTTGAGTTTATTCTAACATCCAATCAGACTGAGTATCCAGTATACTTGGTGATAAAAAGACTACTTAAAAATTGACCAGATTTTAGATGAAATGACAAATATTAAGAAGAAAATGGAGAAAGAGAATTTCAAAAGCTAGCACAAAACTGGAGTAACTGGAGTAAGTCTGAACAATGTTATCAAGTTTGAAGTCTTTTCTAAAAGCTATAAAGAAGTAAAACTAATAAATATGTTAGTGAACACTTGATCAACTAGATAACAAATTTGTTAAATTTCAAGTCTGCTTTCAAGTAATTCCTGTATCGGGGTAATTCCACTATTAATTCAAGAAAATTAATTTTTGAAGCAAAGCCCCACCTGTGGTTTGTGTCTAACTGGTTGTTTTGCATTGTCTTTTCTTTGTTGTGAAATAAGGACACAGCACTCACAATGAACACCTCAGCCTACATAGAATATTCTGCTGAATGTTATTGTATGTATTGGTACCATTGTATCTCACTGTATGCTTAATTTTTTAAATAAGAAATTAGAATAATTTTGTGTTTATAAAACGAACCTATTTTCCACTTGTACTAGAGTTTTTCCATTAAACTCATGCTCTCTTAGTGCTTTTTCTGCAACTTTCTAGCAACCTTACTTGCATTTTTTGGCAGAGCCCTTTACGTATATCCTGAGACTTAGTGCATTAATTAATAATTCATGTCATGAAGCCATGACTGAATATCAAAATGTGAAGCCAAACGGTAAATTGAGTTCTTTATACCTGGCCTAAGACACGTGGGTGAATGCTTTATTAGTTAATGCAGGTACAAGTTCTTGCTTTGCAGAGGTACTTATGGATGTTCACGACAGATTTTTTTCTTCTCCTAGCAGATGTACAGATAGCCACAAAGCCACAAAATAGTGCACAGGCAGGACTTTGGTGACTTTGCAAAATTAATTTTTTAAGGAGCCACATGCTCAGAGTCCCCAAGAAAGAGTCCAAAGTGAATAACTGCTTAAACCTGACTGCATACAGCTTAAGTAAGACCTTTTTTTTTTTTTTTTTTTCTTAAATTAACCCACTTATAAACAGGTTAATGTACAATTTAAGTGTAGCCAGGAAAAGACAAATGCACAAGTGATTACAAAATTTAAATAGCATTGTTGTAGTACCAAATGAGGAGATCATTTATTCTGAAGATGTGTTTTCAAGTTTTACTGAGTAATTTTGGTTAATGGCTTGATAATGGAAAAGGGTGTAGCCTCATAAAATTAGTTGATGATTCCATTGTGGGATGGGTTGCACCTTGAAGGGCAGTGTCAGAACAGTGTGGAACAAAACAAGATTCTTAGTTCCATACCTAATTCCCTGATTCCTGTAAGTATCCTACTCCAGATGGTTTACTGCCCTTGGATGACAGAAGATAAAAGTTCCTGTGATTTAATTTATCTAACTGTAAAGGTAAGCAAAATATTCTCCAGCTCTCGTGTGTGGAAATATTTGTAATATAGCACACTTCAGCTAAGGCATGAGCAAGCTTGTAAAGACCTATATTTTCTAAGGAATTATAATAATTTTATTAATGATAAATTTAGATATATGTTTAGGTTTCTCCTCCACCATTAATAATGAATGTTACAGGTACTTGAGTTTAGTAAATCTATGCCTGCGGAGTTCTCTTTCTTCCTTGTCTCCTTAGCTTTGTTACCATAATGAATTCTTTTCTTTTTAATATTGTAAATTTGACTATAGTAAAGCAAATGTTACATTATAGTCACACCTTCAGCAGAAACCTCTCTTAAAAATTAATGGGAGACAATGTTTCTGAGTAGGGAACATAATTTGGTATTTTAGGAAACCTTTTAGTACAAATCATTTGAATGTATATTCATGCACATTGTTGTGGCAAACTGAGGAAACGGTGTAGTCTGAAATAATTTTCTATAGTCCATAAATTTTAATAATGCTGAAACCAAGTGCCATAGAGAAGATCGAGAATCTAGGCAAAAGATGCAAGAAAAGGAGTAGTCAGGATGCACATATTAGGGAGACAAAGATAAATGAGTGGAAATTGATCACAGAGAATTATTATCCACCTAAAAAGTGATTGGAACACTCTGCTCCATTTATCACGTGCTATACCCGCAGGCAGAATTTTGCTAAAAAGCTTGTACTTCTCCTCTGATGAAAGGCTTTAAATTTAAATTCTCAAGTCAATAATTTTGCAGCATTAAATTTACCTTCAGCTAAATTAAACAAGTTTTATTTTACATTTTTTTTAAGAAGGTAAGGATGGAAAGGCTATATAGATACAAATGTCAAGAATATATCTAAAGGCTCTGAGGACCAATTCGAATAGGTTAGCCCAAAAGTGGGCTTTTTATTACATTACTCCCAAGAGACACCGCAGTAAAAGCCACTTCTCTAGTATATGTCAGCAAAGTGAACAGCACTTCCTTTCGGTTTTTTGCCTGTAAGTAACACAAATGTATAATACCATCAGTGTACAAAGAAAGAAGTTATCTGAAAGTGACAAGGGCCAGCAAGAAATGTTTTTGATCTCCTTGCAGAGTATTCATGTTATTAATGTACTTGTTAAGAACAGTTGAATGATCTAGTGAAGCTCTGAGACAGGATCCGAATATAAAGGACCAAACTGAAGAAGAAGGCAGATGAATTTTTAAGCTATGGCTTATGTATAGAGAATCTAGAGAGCAATCTATCATAACACCCTCTCCTTCTTACATGGTGGTGTTCAGAGATGCAGATAAGAGAAAAACCTCTAACTGGGATTTACAGCCAGTGCCAAGTCTTCATCTTTTCCAGGAGCCTTAAGCTTTTCCGAGTGTGTAGACCAAAGCATAGGAGCAGGTATGAGACTTTCTGAAACATCATCTAGCACTTCTCTTATGGACAGTGATGATATCGACTTAGCCTGAAAAAAACCATGATCTGTACATTTCAGCAAAAGTCATCAGAGCTCTAAGCATCTTCTTCACCTCATTCATGTGTATATGACTTAGCATTTAGATAATGGAATCAGCCATTCAAAGCCCTCAAGACGGTTCGCATGTTTTGTCAGGACTAGGTGTTTATGTTACTTTTCCTGCACAAAGACCTATTGCTTATTACTCTGATGCTTGATCATGATGGCAGGGTGAGAATGCCCTAACAAAGAGATTTAGTTAATTGGGCAGTACAACCAATACACAAATGGCATTCAAGTGCTGTTGTGTTAACCAGTTGTACTTAAAATGTGAGTTTTAAGTTTTAGCATTAAAGTAATTTAGGAATGGACAAAAGGAAATAGTTAAGCATTTTCAGGCAAAAAGAGTTTTCTGAATCCAAACAAGCCAATACTATAGAGGGCTTTTTACTGCCCCCCCCCCCTTTTTTTTTTTTTTTACAGTTTTCAGCATTATATAGTGAAAGGCTACTGCCTCTCATGATGCAGTTGGCCTGGGATTAGTGCAGTAAATACTGCTTTTGACTACAGGATAGTGCAGCAAAGGTGTCTAGATGGCTGTTAGAGAAAAGAAAGATTACTGTCTAAGGTGCTAAGAGTCTGAAACGGGTACATAACATTTCAGGTATTTTTTGTTCAGTATACTTACTTTCAGTGGATTTCAGAGCAAGCTGTGGAAATGACAAAATGAACAGGTGGTTCTGAAACCCTATGCTGTCTTGAATAAGACATGCTCTTCAAAGGTTGCTTGTTGCTGCTTAGTTTAGGAGGAGAATGGCAATATTTGTAGGAGTATCAGACACAAATAAAATGTTGTTGTTGAGTGCTTCATAATAACAATTTCCATGAAACAGCCATAACATAACTCCCTGCTGAGTTACAGAAGCTTAATAGTTACCTTAAATTATCTGCAAACACATAAATGATGCTGAAGTTACTACATTTTTAATCTGGAAAAGGAAGTCTCTTGGCAACTGCTTAGTTTTTTTCTAAATATGGCACATCAGGGATTTATTTTTTTTGTTACCCTTTAGGAGTGAGGACCTGCCTGCAGAGCACAGATTATTACCTTGACTTGTAAAATCAATTAAGAACTTTCTCTTCTTGTCAATAGCTATACTGTACACAATAGATTCAGAAAAAGCTCTCAGTTTTCTACTTCCTTATTTCTAAGTATAATTACAAACATTCTAAATAATCAAACAATGTTACTGTCTTCCGAAGTCATGGTTTACATGCATCAGTACTTCTGAAATTAACTCCTTCCTGAAATTTTAGAGTAAACAAGGCAAAAGCATGCTACAGACTTAAGAAACACTAACTGGCAGTATGAGGAATGAGGTGGAAAGTGGTACAAAAATATTCAGTTATACCTACACATACATGCTTTGACCCCTGCCATGATTTGTTTGATGTCTACTAAATTTTGCAGCATACAGAGCACAAGAAAAGTTTTAACTGATTTGTTAAGGACAATTCTCCAAACAGTACAAAACTTTTTTAGTGCTGTATTGCAGCAACAGCTTTATGTTGTATAAACCTTAGCATAACTGTCTAAGTTCTGGGGATGGTATCAGGCATGGGAGGTAGTTTTCACTTGCCACTGGTGTCAGTTCATTTCCTACTACCCTGGCTTGAAATTGCTCCTCAGCAGGAAACAATTTACTGGTATTATCTCTAATTGACACTGGTGGTGGAAAAGTAATGTTGTAAAGCATCATGTGGCCAGACAATGCTGCTTTGGAAGATCTTGCTGAACACGCGCAGCCCTTTCAGAGATCTTTTGTCCTTTTCACATTTATATTGTGTCTGGCATCATGGTTTTGTCACAAAATCTACATTATTTTTTTTCCCTGTAGTCGTCCACACTGTACGGGAAAATAGTTTATTGGTAACAGGAAGAACAAGGATTTTTTTTCAACAGCTTTAATCCTTTTTTACCTCCTTTAGGCCAAATAAAATGTGAAATGAAATAAAAATTGAAATATTGAGGTACAGATGCATGGTGATAGTATCTGGAGAACATTTTCTCCTATGCCCCATTTAAAGTAAGCAGGGTACTGACAATCGCTATTCAGATATCCTGTTATTTTCAAAACTGTATTTCTACAATTGGTGTAAATGGAGCATACAAATATACTGGTGTACTAGACAACAGTTATTTGACAATGTAGCAATATATTTAAATAACATGGAAGGTTATTTAAACTGTAGACCCTACCAGCCATGTGTTATTCAGTTTACATATATTGTAGTAAAAGTTTTGTGTTCTTAATATAGTTTTTGGAGCATGGGTGGGCTTCCTTCTTGAATGAGTAATACTTAGTTGCACCTCAAAAGTAATGTGCAGATTAATGTCAAATGTAGACCATTGGACCTCCAGTCAAAAAAAGGCAGAAGTGGAGGTGGTTTGAAAGTTGGGCAATTTGTAAATTAGCTTAGTTCATTTTATAATTTAGATTAAGTTGAACTGAGTTTGCAAAAATTAATATATATCTTAGAAAGAGTGAACAGTCATAAAAAAGTTTTTTTTGCCATGAACCTTTTTTCAAGCTACAGGGTAAACTGAAGGGACAACACACAGAATGATACAACCTGTCATTGAATTTCTGGTTGGCTGGACACATCAGCATCAGATATGAGGAGTATGGTAGGTTCATAAATAAATTTTATAGGCTAGGTTTATTTTATTAATGGAAAAGCTGGTTTACTTAATTTTGGAGCTTTCATATCTCTTTTTATGTATCCTTTATTTATGTGAATGAAACACATTGCTACAACTTTACCTTCAGAGACAGAAGGGACAAAGAAGTAATGCTTATTTATGTTTAAAATGTCTTCAAACATAAAGTGGATATCTGTGTGTAATAGACATATGTTATGGAACAATAATTTTAGTAAAAAATTCAAAGTACAAATGTATCTTTTACAGATATACATACATATATAAAAACTTATTATTAATTTAGTCCTTGTGATTATTCATTGTATTCAGGAATATTTCAGGAATAAACTCATTACCCTTTTGTTTTTAGGTAACTCTGTCCTGACAGCAACCAACATCACTAGTTCAAATCAATGTGCTGAGGAGCCTTGTTGTGCCAAAAAACCACATAAAAGAAGCTCAGAGAATTTTTTTTTTTTTTTTTTTAATCCTTGCACTTGTAAACAAACAATACAGATATAGAAATCATTATGAATACCAGCTTCTTTTCACCAAGAAAGAATGAGGCAGAGGAATATTAAGTATTTTTTCCAGGGACTCATTATAAGGGTTAAGACTCAAATACATACACATAAATGTACCTTTCTATGCAAAAGAAATGCATGTATGTGCTGTGTGAACATTATATACATGACTAAGCCTTAATTTTAAAAAGTAACTATGGTTTCACTTCTCACTGGAGTAAAGCAGATCCTTATAAAGATGGGATGCTACTGCTGTTCATAAAATTTGGGCAAGAAATTTAATAGAAATGGATGTTCAGTTACAATAATAGTATAGAGAAATAACTCCAATGACTAGATTATCTAATAAAAGATTAATTTAAATAGAAAGAAGTCATCTTACAAAATTGTGTATGTATATTTTGAAAAAAAAAAATCATTTTTTCCATCCAGAAATTTTCATTGTTATTTTCAATAGCCTGATATTAATTCTATTTTTATATTTCTATGGATACTTTAAAAAGTCCTGTGTTTTCTAAGTGTAAACGCTTTCAGAGGTAATAGAGCAAACCAGGAAAAGCACTGTATGAGGATACACTCCGTTAGCAAATCTAGAAAAGATGTTTAGATAGTATTAGGTGATGGAAGGGCAATAAAGTTGGTCCAGAAGGAGGACACTGGCATATTGGAGAGAAGGTTAAAGTACATCAACATATTGTATTACATAAAGCAAGGCAAAGCACAACAGTGAACAAACAAAAAAAGTATTTACTGATTCTGGCATCTTCAGAGTTGTGAATTCTCATTTTTGTTATCCATTTATTTCTTCACTATAAATTCTTCATTCTGTACTTAATTGTGTATTTGTCTACTCCTACATTACCTATAAAAGATAATGATGTATACATCTAGGGATGAAAACTGGATTTATACACGTATTTTAACTATAGTACCTTTAAACTCAAAGAGAGATTTCTTGTATGAGCAAAACGAGAGCAATTAACGTGGCCAAAAATAATTGGAGTGCATTCTGGTTTTGCACTTTAATGCTGTGTTTATAAAGATGAAAGGGCTTATACCTTTAGGGAGAAAATCCTTTTATCTGTAGCAGGGTGCATTCTGTTTAAATTTTTATGCAGTAAATGTTTCCACTGGCTCCTTTATGTTTTCTTATATTTGAAATTAGCACACATTTATATATCTTTATGAAAGAGGGTCCTAATCTGTAAACTGCCACTTCCTATGGTTGATTTGCCCCTTACAGATGTCTCTGCTTCTTATGAGCCTATGAGTAACTCTTAAATTAAATTACAAATAAGTTCTGCATAACAGGCATTTTACATTTTTTAACAGTACACTTGTCTCACATCTTATTAGCAGTCACAAGGATAAGTGAGACATCTCCACTTTTAACTGAAATTTTCTTTTTTGTCCTAAGATTCTTGAGCTGAATAGTGTTTACTGGTGGATGAGAATTTGTATAGATTATTTTGGACTGATTGGTGTGATATCATAAAGTACAATTATGGTATACATGAGTTTTACTTACACAGTTTTTTGCAATTTGTTTGAACCAACGTCGTACATCTAGATTTATGATAACATTGCAGTCTCTTATTGTGTATAGTTTTGATTTGATTTTATTTTACCTGGTTTCATAAACTGGCCAGCTCTTGAAATACTAAGCTTTACTTTCATGTGTAATTTGTGAAGAGATTGGAAGCTTACTAAATAAAATAGTGAGTAGATTTCAATGTTGCTGAAGGAAAAGTTCTTAGAATTGTCTTGCTGGCAAGTCCTTCCATCTGTCAGTACTTCTGTTTCTTAAGTAGTCATGTGTTTGCTAACACAATACCTAAGTTAAGAAAAAAACCAACAAAGAAAGCAGAGAGCTTTTGAATCACAAAGAAAAACTACAGTCTTTTAAAAACGTACATAGAAAACCAGAAAATGGCTTGTCAGTCAGTCAACAGTTGTCAACTCAGTTAATTCAGTCAACAACTTTCTTTTCCTTAGATCAAAGAAGATATTTTGAGGGAGGGAAATCTAAATTAGGAGCCCATAAAAATATTTCTGGTGTATTAAATAATGTGGTAGTTGTGTTATCAGTAGTTCATTTATATAGCGTACTTTGTTTTTGCCAAGGGCCTTTCAGACCTAGTTAACACTTTTCTCATGGGACAGAACATTTACTAGAGAAGGAAAAGTTTATGGGCAGAATATTTGTACCTTGGCCACACTTGAGCCCCCAGAATGCTAGACTAATTATGTGCAAAAACCCATAAATGCCTATAACAGAGTGGAAGGCAGAGACACACTTTTTTGGGTTCCTGAACATCAGTGAACATCTTTAGTGTAACCTCTTGCTTCAGTCCTTGGCACAGCCAACTTGGGAAGAGCTACTGTTGTTGAATGTAGAAACCCTTTTACAATAGACACTTCCTCCTAATATGTCTCATTATGGAGGATCAGTTGTGCATGCATTTCACCTATCACATCTCCCATCATTCCTAAAAATGTTTCACATGATATGCCTCTTAGAAGCCACAGTGACTCTTCTGAGTGATAAATTGCCTCATAACAACCTTAACAAATTAGCAAGTATTTTCAGTACAAAATTATGCAACACATCAAAAGTGAGAGTTTGGGGACAGTCTATAGTAAGCAGAATTTAATAAGAAATTAAATCAAGCACTGCACTGATTATGTTATTCATTTGCATATATGATTCAATAAGCCTCCTTCATTCTCAATGTACTGGAACTCACGAAGAGTTTTCATCCTCCTTCAGTGACATACAGCACAGTAGCTTATGGCTTACTCCAGACACCTACCAGTCAAACTCATAAACTACACCAACATGTATTCCAGTTATGACACATTTTGCAAAGAAAGCAAACAAATAACTTGGAAAATATTTAATAGATGGAAAAAATATTACTGTTTAGGGGAGGAGTTAGATTTTTTTCCTTTTAGTCCATTTATTTGTAAACTTCAGCTTTTGAAACACTGCACAGGTTGACTGGAGAAATACAGTCCTTTTGAGACACTATTCTGATGGCTTTGCCAGCCAAACTAATGTCTCAGGACTCTTGATCTTGTGTTCAACAAGACTTAAACATCAAAAAAAGTATTTATGAGTTTCTGTAAGCTTTGTTGCCAATTATTTACTGGAGTTTGGAGCTGGAAACACAATGTTTGAATTATAAAGATGGATTAAAATGTTAAGACTATATTCACAAAATTGTTGGAATGTATGTTGATACATGTTTATAATCTACTAACTCCAGGAGGTGGTGAGAGTGGTCATCTAGAAAAAAAGGAAATTTAAATATACCATTTTCTGTTAAAGAATAGTTAAATTGTATCTTCAAAATTATTTTACTGAGCTGTAGAACCATTCTAGCTATTTCAATGACTATTTATCTATTTTATATATAAAGGATTTTACCAAACAAAAAGGTCTGTCTGTGAAGCTTGGTTGAGGGCATTTATTATGTTCAGTGAATATACTTTTCTATTGCATATATGATAGGGATAGCCCTGGAGCAAATTACATTTATCATGTATTTATTTTCATTTTCATTCTGCACACTAATCCATCTCCTCTAGTGTTGGTAGTTGAGATGCTCACCTGAGCATCCTTGATTTTAATTCTCTCTTTGGCATAGTCTTGGGTGATTATCTTAACTAATGGTTTTTAAGAATTTTTATTCCTGTACAATTTATCACTAAGAGGAGGACTGGTACATTATTGGATGAGGGAGATATTGCTCCTCCTCCAAAAATCTGTGTTGTTTTTTTTTTTTTTTTCCTCACAGAAGCCCCAAGTATATTCGTATTTGTTTAGATATTTCATAGCATACAAAATGTTTCTTTCAGACAAAATCTAGTAAAGGAAGAAGTGTCTCATCCAGAAAAAGCCACATGCAATTGGATTTAGGTCACTTTTCTGTGTTTGGTTGTATAGTTTGGGGATTTTTTTTTTTTTGTTTTGAGTATGTGTCCTTTGGTTCAGTGTGGTTTCAGAAACTAGACTGAAAATCCATTGAATTCTCTCTATTCACTGTTCTCCTCACATAAGGCTGTGGAGAGCAAGTTTTTGTGCCCAGGAATACCTCTCCAAAGGACTTTTATGAGACTTGTTAGAAAGTTCACATAAACTAGACCTATCTCTAAGGGAGATGGATTAGTGGGCAGAGTGAAGGTTAGGAGACATACATGATGAACACAATTTGTCTCATGGCTATCCTTATCATAGATGCATACAAGAAAATGTATTCACTGAGCATAATAAAATGCAGTCACCTTTGCAACATTACCTATGCAACAGCTGTTTAATTGTGCACAACAACATAGCAGTAATACACAACCACTTTAGTGGCAAAATATTCCCTTCGCTATTAGAAAATTATGCAGAGAGATAATAATAAGGGGCACAATGCAATTAGGAGCATTCTATTTGAGTACATGAAGTACAGAGCATCCAGCTGAAAATATGCTATGGGACATATAACAACCATAATGGCCAGGACATCAATTTGTCTGAAGGAGCAGCCCTGATTGTGGTTTTCTAAAGTAGTGTGAAGAGCTCTTAAAAAGGGTGAAATCCAGAGCACACAAACACCCACACATTAAAAAAGATGGGCAAAATGTTGTATTGTGGAAATGTGGATCTGTCCTGTATTTTTGTAGGTGTGCAACTAGAAAAATAGTTTTCCATCATTTAATTTTATATGACATTTTGGTTATATACAAAGAACTAGAAGCTCCAAGTCCCAGTCTAAAGCAGCTAAAAAAGATCAAAGTATTTGAGGTTATGCAATAGTGAGGTTTGCAAAATTAAGTAGGAGTTTGAACTTTGACAGCTTAAATTTTCAAATCAGCCTAAACTTCAAAGGATTTATTATCTTCTTTCAGAAATACATTTGAAAAAAAAGGCATAGGTTGACATCTACTTATTGTCCCCATACTGGAAATTCCTTTCCTTTGACATGCCTTGTCTCTGAGACTTGGATTTACAAGCAACTAGACGCTGCTACACAGCAATTTTCAAAGCCATAAAACTTCCTTTGAGGAGAAACTAATATGTTAGCCTAAGGTTTGTGCTTTCAAATGGACTTTCATCCTCAGCCGTTTCTTCTCATTATTTGAGGGTTAGCGCTTGACCTTGCTTTTCTGGAATGTGAATCAGGACTATATTGATACAAATTGTTCAGGAGGTAATTGTCCAATTCATCATTAGGAACACAATTATAAAATAAAATTAAATTGCTGTCCTAGAGTGTAAAATAAGTAGATGTTATCAGTGTCAAATGTCAATCAGGATGGAAATGGCTTTGCATTTGTATCAATGTAACAAAGCAGGCGTCAGGAAAAATAGTATTCTCATGTAATTCCAGAGAGCATCCTGTAAGCACAATTGCTTAAGGAGAAAAAGTTACTTTTGGCAAATATTAAATAAGAAAGGCTTTCAAGCATGCCGAAGGCACTTAAAACTGAAATTTGAGCTATTATTTACATTTATTTAGAAAAAGTAAACTGAAATGTTCTACTTATAGTGTCACCAGTTTCTATGGCTCTGCTACCTCTTTACTCAGATGTCACTTCATCATGATCTTTAAATTCTTTAGCTTCCTGAAAGCATTATCTTTTGCTGGGTTTCTTTCCTTTTTTTTTTTTTTTTTTTTTTAAAGCTTAGCTAGAAGTAAGTAGCAAAAAATGTGTTGATTAAACGTTCAAAAGGAAAAGTAATTGAAAGACTGAAGTTTTCCTAGCTGTGGAAAAGCTGGTAATCACTTAAGCTTAATGCCAACAACAAAATTTTGTGTGTATGTGGTGTCAGTGGACATAGATTTTTGTTTGCTACTATGTGTAAGCTGTAAACTTGGGCGTTTTAATTCAATGTTAATTAGAAACTAAAAGCCTCAAGTAAATCTGATAGCAAATGGGAGAGATGAGTCCTTGTTTTTAAAATGAAAGAAAGGGATATTTGTTTCTCTGGCTGCATCCTTATTAATAAATATTGTGGAGTAATAGGAGCAAAGCTGCAGAGTGAAGCAGTTGGTGTTAAGGATCCAAAATCCACACTGCCTGTTGGGGATTTTACTTCAGAATAGATCTAGTCTAATCTAGTCTGGTCTGCTGGATTTACCAGCTGCTGAAGCACATGAAGTTCATTTCTATAATGTATCTTCCAGTTTAGTTTCCTCTGAAAGGAAACCAGTTTATACGCCTCAGGATTGTGCTCTGATGTGAACCACAGAGCCGGAGTGGGAAAAATCAGGATTCAGTTCAAGAGTGCATTCCTGATCTTAACTAAAATGCTCAGGCAGTCATATGCACAGAGTAGCATTTGATTTCTAATCAGCTGTTGCAGCAGCCTACCTTCCTACTGTGGGGACAGGCAGGATTGTGGGATACCCAACAGTAACCCAAGTGAAGTTCCTTTGGGTCTCCACTGGTGGGAGAACTGAACTCCATTTCTACTTATTTGTTAGGAGACTTTAATATGTCCTTTCTAATGGCATCTCATGATCGTTGAGCAAAAGACTACTCTCAGTCCCATGTTTGAAATGCTTCCACTTTATATGAGTAAATATTCAGCAGAACAGGGATCAGAACCCAGTTGTTTCTTGGTTTTTGGATAAAAGTACAAATCCTCAAGGTAGAAAGTCAGGCTCTTTTTACCCCTTTATTCTTCCTCCTTTACAAAGACTCTGAATAATGTTTGATTTACTTGATCTTCCATGAAATGTTAATTTTTTTCATGGAAAAAAGTTCTAATTTGAACTGGACATTGAAATTCTCTTCACTCTTCCTGCATTAGTTAAGTGCTGTTCCTTGAATTTGTAACATACACATTTCAGGGTTTTTTACTTTGGATTAGTCTTAGTCTAAATGCCTTTTGCATTTACACTGCGTTAAGTGAACTCCTGCAGTACATCTTCCAGTTTTATTTTATCCATAAGAAATCCAGTTCACTTCACAAATCAATGGATAGCAAGTCAGAGATGATTGCAAAATATGATTCAAAAGTTCAGTCCGAACTAGAACACTGATGGGGTTGCACCTCTTATGTACAAATCTCTACAAATGAAAACCAAACATAATCCCTGCTTGAAAACAAATGTCATGTCTATATAGAATCAGTACAACTAGCTGCATTAGATGAATAATCGAGTCTTGCACATATGGTTCCTTGGCATTTGTTTCCCACAGATATTGCTGTATTTTTCAAAATATGGTATTGAAAAGATTGGCTAATAGGCCTATGCTGTTTGTAAAACGATAACAGTTAAAGTGTCCTTAATATGATTACTTCATCAGATAAAATGAAGGCAGAAACTGTTGGTTTAAAGTTGAGAGGAATGTTGGAAAAATCAGAATGTTTTTAAAGGTGCCTGCTCTCAACATAAGCTTTTATTCAGTAGATTTCTCTTATTGTGCAAGCAATTTTTATGGCTTTCATACTCTGTGACTTTTGTAATCTGTATAAATTTTCAATTCCATAATTTCATCATGCATGATTTAGCACTGTATAAATTCCAATTTGAATTAAAAAGTAGCTTTCTTATATCAATACAGAAGCAGGATTTCAGTAAGATTGTGCAGAATTATTGTACAGCACCACTAACCCAGCTTCAAAACATGCATATATATCTTTCCATTAATTATCCTCTAGATTGAATCTGGTTTTTTTAATCTTGTTTTAATCAAGGAAAAAAAAAAAAGTTTGTTAATGAAATTAGACCCCTATCTTTTATTATTTTCTTTCATCGGGTAAAGAAGAAAAGAGGTTTGCCTTATCAATGAAGATATTAAATGTGTTCTTTGCCTTGTAAATTGGTTGTATGGAAGTATTTTTAGCTTACATTTCCAGCACCTCTCATCTAAGAAACAGGATGGTCATTTTTTTCCAAGTGATCAGCCTGGTCTTACTTGCTTTCCACTTCAGCTCTCAGGTAATATGTTCAGTAGATAATATTTCCAGACGTTAGCTGGAAATTCTTTTCACTCCAAGTAAGGTTTCATGTCAGCCTTGCATGAGGATTTTGATATGGTAATACTAAAGATAGATTTCTAAATAAGGCATCTTTATAATGTTGAAAGGATCTTATATCTGGTTTGTATGATAAACTTAGTCTTTAGTCAGCTTCTACTATTCACAAACAATTTTAAATTGATTCAAAGTATCTCTCAGATAAGAAACTAAACCCCAAAATTTTAATCCAGAATATACTGAGATGATGATAATGATGGCTTTCTAAAATAAAGTATCCATGCTGGAAAGACAGGTAACACTAAAATCCAAACTCTTTTCTTTTGATAATCAACAGACAGGGTTTTGATAAATTTTACCGTGCAGTTTTATGTTTTCATTATGTACAAAAAAAGAACATTCTAGACATAAAAGTTGAGGCAGTATTAAAATGCAATACATGCTTATTTACAGTCCCCAAAGACTTGATTTCAGATGGCTTTTTTGTCATCCTCCTTCTTTATTCTTATCACTTTGGAAGATTAAAATTCTCTCTCAGAAGTCTCAAGAGCTTTACTGAAGACTTTTTTCCCCTTCATTATGATTTTTTCCACAATTTTTAAAGCCACCTTGTCAGATTAGGACTGGCACAAGAAAGTCCAGATTAATTTAAGAAAATGTTTATTTGGGGCTTGAAATAAATTAATCAAAGAAAAAAATGAAACTTTTTTTTTTTTTTTACTTGCAGATCTAGACTTGAGGCAATAATTTTAGTGTTAATACTCTTTTAGTCTAGCCTTCTAGAAAAAAAAAAAAAAAAAAGCTGCAAATGTTTTCATCAACAAGATTAAGGAGATGTGTAGGCTAAACAAGAAGCATAACTTCTCTCTATCACTGATATGAGATAATTTTTATCTTAGTTTTCTTTCTTCTTCCTTTGTTCAGGGCCCTTCTTCACAATTATTTTGCTTTCCCTGCATACCTCTGGGCCTGCTTGTCTGCTTCTCTCTCTCCACTTCAGTGATAGCCCATCTTCAGAAACAAGTGCAAAATGCCTGTCTGGTGCTGCTGTTGTTTAAAGGCAATAATTTCTATTTCTAAGAGGTGTTGGAGAATACATTGAATAAGAAACTTGATTTGAGTTTGAGAGATGCAGCTTTCTGTTGCAGATTTCACTGTTGGCTGGAATATGGACTCGCATAAATTGTACCATGCCTTGTGTATAACCTATCAGAATTTGCCTGCAGTCTCTTCTAGCAAGTACTAGGGCTAGTATGTGATTATAAACTTGCATGAACATTTAGACAGCACTGTAGTGTGAACAAATACTGGAAGGGAAGTGTTGGAAGGACAATAATATTGAAGTGTGTTATTCTGTGCTGAATATTTTAAGACCCCTTCTTAATTGTTTCAGAAAGTGCCTACTAATGGAATTACTCAGAAAGGGTAGCATTACAATTCCAACTTACTTATATTATCAGTCAGGCTACTTAAACATGGCAAGATTTTTTTCTCTTTCCTAAATTTATTTGATGCCTCAATCAGTGGTTTTCCTCTGGACAAAAACAGAAAAAGCAAAAGAAGATTAAAAAAAAAATCCAGAAAGAAAAGAGAGATCATTCACCATAATCAGAACTACTGATTAGTTGGCATTCAAGTATCTGAAAGTAAAGAAGTGAGAATCTTTAGAACATTTTATCATAAATACTGCTTTTTAAGGAGCAACAGCCAAAAACCCCACAATCTCACCTAATTATGGGAAACCTTATTTAATCATTCATAGTGAGACATACCCCATATTAATCACACTGTAGGTGACACTGCTGATCATGTTAATGTGTTTCAGTTCTACTCTCACGATGCCTGAAACTTAGCCAATCAGCATGATACTGTCAGTCAACCTGATAGTAATATTTCTGCTTGCAGATGTTGACCATTATTCATTAAATAATTTGTACTATCAGCAACCATCCTCTCTCTTTTGACTATAATTTGAAATCTAATGATGTTGAGAGATGATGGATTCACAGCTTCATGGTGCAGTTTCTTGCTCTGGTACTGAATGACCAAAATAAAATCTTTTAAATTCTGATCTTTTTATATGCTTATCACAAAAATTATATATCATTATTTACACTCCTCATCAGGATAGCAAGAATAATAATTTTCTCTCAGTAAAAACTTTATACAATGAATATTAAATAGTTTCTTCTTTGAATAAGTGAGTTAGATGAATCAGTCCACCTCATACTCAAACATTATTTTTAAATTCAGTCTCAGATTGCAGTTTGAAGGTTAGGTCTTGTCTTGCCCAAATGTTCTTTAAATTTGAGAATTAGATATCTTCTTTAGAATAGCTATTCTTTAACACCCCCTCCCCAACCACCCTACCACCCCCCCCCGAAATGTCAGTATGTGGCCCTGAAGAAATGCAAATAAAATACATTATTGCTCTCAATTCAGAGAGATCATGAATAGATACTACAGTTTTATCATTCAAACTTTGTTAATTGATTCAGAAAAGTATACTCTGTATTAAAAAAAAAACAAACCTCTTTCTTCTTAAATAATATATCTTATTTTCTAGCACAAAAATTTCTGTTTGACCTATGTCATATGGATGGAAGAAATGTAAAAGTATAAACTAGTTGCATGAAGAGCTAAGTATGTTTCCAACACTACCTTATGCTAACACACTTATCCATATACAGCATCTTACTCTGAAATTGAAGATGGCTGTAGACATGGGGCATTATCTGTGAGCAGTGAGCAGTTAAATCTCATTTCTTCTGTCAGATTATATTAAAACTAATGTTATGTTTTTGTGTATTTATACTTAAAGTCCATTATGTAATCAAGGAAAAATAGCCCATAGGGACGTTACATTTGTCAGAGATGTTATTGTAAGGCTGGCTTAGTTAATGTTTTTTCAGACCATATTTTTGTTGTAAGAAAGATTCATCTGCAGTTTTACTGTCATTAGAGTGTAGTGTGTATTATTTTTTTTTTTTGAGGTGAATTGACTTCATATAGTACCTAAAAAGATAGCATCAGAGACATGCAGTCATTCTGGTCTTCCTTTCAAGTACATATTGTATTTAGACATTAACCTTCCCTAATTTTACATTTATGTTCAGTCTTTTTTGGCCAAACTGTGGATATTAAATAAAGCTGAAATGATAAAGCTATTGTAAATATTTTGGCAGCCTTAGAATCATCCCTGTCTACTCAGTTAATGAATAAGTTAATTTCCTTAACGGACTTGTATTTGAATAGCTTCTCCAGCATTACTAAAACATGAAATTATAATGTTGTTGTTTTCTTATGAAATATTTTCATTATTTTAAAGTACTGAATTGTCTCAAGCTTTAAATTATTCCCAGGCATGAGATGATGATGAACTGGAAGACTTGACCTCTAGAGGATGTAGATTTCTAGGCTCTTAGCCAATGTAAAGTACTTTTCCAATATACTAATATACTTCCTGAATACTTTTGAGTGTATTATATGTTGGATGGGAAATGGGAAATCAGAATGTATTTCAGCCCTGAAACTGATTGACTGCAGCAGCTTATTTTTCTTCCATAACATAGGTTCGATAATAAGCTTGCTTCTAATTTTGTTAAAATAACTAAAGGAGCTTAAGGTGCTCTTTGCATGGCATAACTATATCATCAGAATTTGCACATGAGCCTTGGAAAAAATTGCTACTGCCAGCAGACAGAAGTAATGTGCAGAGTTGCTGCTTCCCATGTATTTTCCATCACCGAGGGAAAAGCAGCTAACAGAGAAACTAAGATACTGCTTGTGTGATGAAAACCTGTATTGTTGTTTTAGCCAGGTTTTGAAATATCTTAACTTAAAAAAAAAATACTTTGAACATACTTTATATTTGAATCTCTAAAGCTTTGAGAAATGACAATTTTCCAATATTCTACTGCTATTATTTTAAAATGTGGGATCAATTTGTGTAGTTTTGCATCAGTAATAATATTTTATTTTCCAAGTAATACTACTATTTTCCTTTCCCCAAATCCATCTTTGTCTTTCAAGTTAACATTATTGAATGGAGTAAGATTTCAGGAGAGGGATTGTCTAAATATTTCAATCAGGGATTACCATTCCATAATTAGTAAAAAATCGTATGTTTAAAAATCTACTTAATGAAGTTATTTTGCCACCTTGCTTTAAGGAAACCAAACCAAAATTAACTACAAAGCAATATCATTAGCTTTAAATGAACACTGTCATAATCAAGAGTTCTTAATGCTATTTGAAACCATTGCATGCTGCAATGGGAGGTTAGGCACTTTATATTTACACAAGTGATGATCATCTGAAATAGTCATTGTCAGCCCTGTAAGTCTCTCTTTGGAATCAGTTTCCAGAACCTGAGCAGTTACATCAAGAAATCTGTAATATAAAGAACAAATACGTACATACTGTGCAGGAGTCTTCAGGCTTTTGGATTGGAATCACACATGAATACAGGAGCATTTAAGAATTTACAAAACATAGGCTTTTCATATTTTACCTCTTAACCATACACTACCGAGTTAAATCTCCACTTCTAGCGCTCCTTGCATTATTGTGGTGGGTTGACCCTGGCTGGGCGCCAGGTGCCCACCAAAGCCGCTCTATCACTCCCCCTCCTCAGCTGGACAGGGGGGAGGAAATATGACAAAGGGCTCATGGGTCAAGATAAGGACAGTTTAATAAAGTGAAGGCAAAGATCATGCGTGAAAGCAAAGAAAACCAAATGATGTTATTCTCTACTTCCCATCAGCAGGCGATGTCTAGCCACTTGCTGGGAAGCCGGGCTTCAGTACGCGTAGTGGTTGCTCCAGAAGACAAAAATGCCCCCCTTCTGTCTCCCTTTACTTAGCTTTTATATCTGAGCTGACGTCATATGGTATGGAATATCTGTTTGGTTAGTTTAGGTCAGCTGTCCTGGTTTTGCCCCCTCCCAATATCTTACCCAGCCCCAGCCTGCCATTGAAGGGGGGGCAAAAATGTCGGAGAGCCAGCCTCGATGGTGTGCCAGCACCGCTCAGCAGGAGCCAAAACACCGGTGTGTTATCAACACCTTTCTAGCTACTGATGCAGAGCACAGCACTAGGAGGGCTGCTATGGGGAGAACTAACTCCATCTCAGTCAGACCCAATACAATTATGTAATTATCATTTATTAAAATGAAGAACTGTAAAATGAAAACTATCTCCTGAAGACGTGAAGACAGGTGGGTTACTAAGTCAGCAGATTTCATATGTGTAATAAGACTCAGTGGCAAAATCATCATAAAGTCGAGGAAGAGATGTGTCTGAAGAAACAAGCAGCTGGAATGATTAGGAGGTGCTCAGATTAGCTTTCAGCTGATGCTCACTTACAGCGTGACTCTGGCTTCAGTCTGTCATTAGCAAAATGAAATTTAATTACATTTTCAAATTCATTTTTTCTGAATTATTGTTAAAAAAAAAATTGGATTCAAAACCAGCACCGTCTTACCTGTACTTACGATATAGACTTTATACATGGACAGCTGTTAATATTTTGTATCTGCAAGCGTACGGGATGCAGGTGCCCAGGCACAGGCAGCAGGTTCTGCAGGGCGGCCTCTGTGAGGAGAGGCCGGGGCTGCCCCGTGCCGGACACAGCCGGTTCCAGCCGGTTCCAGCCAACCCACCGCAGGGCACGGCTGAGCCCCTCAGACAAGATGGTGGCCTCTGAGAAAGCGTATGTCAGATAGGGTAAAAAATGCCATGCAGCAGTGAGAGGAGTGAGGAAAAAATGCGAGAGAAACAGCCCTGCAGACCCCCAGGTCAGTGAAGAAGGAGGGGGAGGAGGTGGTCTTGGAGAGACCCCAGTGGAGCAGGTATTTTCCTGAAGCCCATGGAAAGGACCCAAGCTGGAGCAGGGGAAAAGTGTGAGGAGGAAGGAATGGCAGACAGTAATTGTTATGAACTGAGTGCAGCCCCCCCCGTTGCCCACCCTCCTCTGGGCTGCTTAGGGTAGGGGCGGGTAGAGGAGTCAGGAACGAAGGGGTGAAGCTAGGCCTGGGAAGAAGAGGGTGGCTGGAGGGAAGGTGTTTTAGTTTTTGTCTTTGTTTCTCACCATCCTACTTTATTTTTATTTAGCAATAAATTAAATTATTTTTTCCCAAGTTGAGACTGGTTTGCTCATGCTAGTAACAGATGACTGATCTCCCTGTCTCCATCTCATCCCATGAGATTTTCTGCGTTATTTTCTCCCCTGTCCTGTTTAGGAGGGGGAGTGAGAGAACATCTGGGTGGGCATCTGGTAGCCAGCCTAGGTCAACTCACCACAGCAAGTAAGAATAAGCATATTTAGAGAAAATCCACTTTCACTTTCAATTACTTTTCTTAGTTATACCAAGTTAAACCTTTTCATATTTACCAGCGATGAAAGATACTTGATGGAAATTATGTAGGTGTTTTCTGCACTGCAAAAATTCTCAGAGTGGTCTTTGAATGCAGATGCTATTTTGTGCCATCATTTTATGCATGTCATATCAGTATCAGGACTAGAAAATCTGAATGGGGCTTTGTTAAAAAAAAAAAAAAAAAATCCAGATAAAATAACAGTCTCTTCACAAAGCTGATTCTAGAGCTTTTTTTTCCTGATGGACTATCTTAAATAAATTCTTCTAGCCATGTGGAGTACCTAAAGGGAAGAAGAGATAGATGGAAAGGTGGTTTGTTTACTCAAGAGCAAACTTTTTTTTCTGGCTTTCAGGACCTACTAAGGTGTATGCAGTCAGAGAGGAGTGGAATGCATAGTTATTCCTTTGGAGTCATGGATTCATATTTTCATGGTCACATAGTGAATCTTAGAAGAGTGCTTGACAGACTGAATCAAGATCCCCAATATGCAGTTTTTTAAAAATGCAGAATTTGTCTGCCTCTAAAGGGATGTTTGAGGAAAATATCATCTGCTGTAACAGGATTTTTAGGCAATAAGGACAAAAGGGACACCTAGCATTGTTTGATCTTGTACACAGTGCTGTCAGAGCATTTCAGTCCACAATTTCTATTTTGACCTATGTCTTTAAAAAGGCATTCAGACTTGATTAAAAAGCTGCTTGCTGCATTAACACTCAGCTGACATGCTGTGGTACTTATTAGCAAAAAACCATATACTAAAATGAAAAAAATGAGCTAAGCCTAGATCAAATAAAGGTGTCTGATGCCTAGGAGGTAAGTACTGCAGCAAATAACTTTTGGATATTTTGACTTTGAAGCCACATGCAGAATTCTGTGTAGTGTACCTCAGCTCCTTAAGTAGTTTGGTTGACTCAAAGTGGTGAGCTAAGTAGTGCCCTGCACTATGCATTGGAAGTCATGCAAAACCGTTCAACAGAAAATGTGGAGAGCAGGGTTATACCCGAAGATTCCTCCTTCTTTGAATTTTAGATGCTCAATGGATTTCAGAAAATGTTTTCATCTATTTGAGATCCTGACCTGAATGCAGCAAGTTACATCATTTGAAAGGGTGAGCAAACGCCACCCTTCCCAAAGGGGATGAAAAAATGGAACTCTGAGGCAGGAAATAAAATCTTTTAAAATCCTTCTTCATCCTGAGGAGGTTCACACTGACATCTGCTACCTGCCAGGGTTCAGATGAAGACAGAAGAAAACATAACTGTAGCTGATGAGATCCTCACTATTTTGAGTAAGAGGTCCTGAAATAGTGACAGAGTTGATATTTCCCTTTTCTAACAGAATATTGTAATCACTGGTCTGCAGAATCACACTATTTCCTGTATTGCTTTAGTCTCTTAATTTCTGGATGAGGTCTCTGGCTGAAAAATAAAGTCTCAGTTCATCCTGGTGGATGTGGTCTCCTTTCTACACTTCCAAGATTTCTACATTTCTACTATTTCTACAAATATTAACCATCAGAAGATTTATTTCCTCAGAAAGTTGCAACAATACACAAAGAGCATTTTTCAGGTATACAGGAAATCTTGAGAATTTATAATGTTGGAATTATTTTAATAGAGAAAGAGGAGAAGAGACACATACTTTTAATGAAAGCTTTCAAAACCTAGTGTTGATTTCATCTCTTGAAACATGAGAAAACTTTCAAATCTCAAATTGATAAGGCAATATGTATCCCAGATTTCCTTAATTAACTCTTTAGGAGGACAGGGAAGATTTAACATTTGATAACAGTGCTGTAAACACTCAAGCTTATTTTTCCCTGAAAAGATGAGAAAGTTGTAGGGAAAAGAACAGATACTTATTTCATCATTCCTGATGGGGCTTACATGTGATTTTTTTGTTACCCTTTCCCCCTTCCTCCCCAAGAATAAATTATTGAGAATAAATTTTCTATTAGAAGACAGGTGAGAAGCAGGTGGTTTGATATGCCAAACCTGTGTAGCCCTTCATTACCTCTCTTTATCCTTTTTTTTGTCTCGCAAGAAACTATGGCTTCTGGATGAGTAGTTTTTTTGCTGTTGGCTCTTGGACATAACTATGTGATAAGATTTCATTGTGCTGGTTCTACTGTCAGCATCCTTATGAAGAAGCTTTGCATTATGAAAAATATTTTTTGTTGTTATTACTGGTTAAAAATCAGATTGATGAAAATAATGTAATCTGAATGCTATTCTATATATATATATAAAAGTAAAGCTTTTAGCATATATTTTTTATGACCTACTTTTCAAGAGTAATAGCTCTGTTGCTACCAATGTGTACATACAGGTATATCCAATGCACACATACATAGAGCTAGAAATCTGTCTCTAAGAAAGGATTTGACCTTTTGGCTGGAATCTGTATCCTTCTGACGGGCTGTTCAGCTTCTGAGTAGTTATATAGGAACTGCTTATCTTTCAGAATATGGTCTGAAAGGGCCATCAAACAGGAATGACAGCCTTACATTTTCCTGTAGATATACTTCCTTTCTCTAAAATGCTGATCAGGTCTCATTTCTTTATTATTGTGTTCAGTTTAGTGTGTTGCTTTAAGAAAAAAAAGGTGCTGTTTTGATTGCTCTGTTTTCTCACAGTTATTACTGCCTAGACTGGTACTCGGGGACCCTCATTTTCCTGCTCTGGAGAATTAACCATATATCTCATCTCTTCAAATTGTGCCCAAGCTACAGGATTAGAAACTTGCAAATGAGTATATTCACTAACCTTTCTGCTTCAGCTGTGTGTCTGTAAGGAGAATTGAGTGGTCAGTGGGCAAGCTGGGTAGCTGATATTTGTTTAAGGGTTAGACTGGTTGCTTAGGCCAAACAAACTTGGCTCCTATTTGCTTTCTCAGCTTCCTGATTTTTCACCTGGGTTTCATCTGAATGGGCTGCAGAAATACTTTAACTGCAGTTGTGCCCACTTCCCCTGACTTTGGTGTCTTTCCTACCTTTCCCTTGGCAGCAGAAAGAGAGAACTCCTTCCCCTGAGAGACTTGGAGCTTTCCTGAGCCTGTGTGAAAGGGCAGCTTGATCCCTAGTTTCTAAAGCATTCTCTAGAAGGTAAGTGTGGCAGTCATTGGGTTGTGAAAAAAACTGATTGGGGCACTTGGGGACCCTTGCAACTAGAGCATGACTGATCAGATGACATCTACGTACTACTTGTATGTCTCTCTGTAAGGCTATGTGCTTAACTTCATCATACCATGCTCTTCTTTAGTATCTTTTCACAATGTTATAATTCTTAAGATTTCAGTATTGTAATATTTGATTTTCTTCCCTGAAAGGAAAATCAGGCCATGATGTTCCTGCTACACAGCCATATATTAAGCTTAGTATAACATTGAAGTTAGGAGGAGGCTCAAAGAAACAGCTAAATTGTAGGTACCCTAATCATGAAAGAACTTTCTAACTCATGATCGTGCCATTTTTTGCTGTAGTGTTTTAGGAAATTCACAGTATTGTACAAGGTCAGTGTAATACTGCATATTTTATATAATGAAGCAGTACCAATCATTTCATGCCATTTTTTGTTATTCGTGACTATTTAGGGAACAAGACCACCTTAGATAATGAGGAGTGGGCATTATAATGTAAAGAGGAAAAATAATGATAATAAACAAATGCTCAAAAATTTCCAGGTGAAAACTGTTTGATGCATCAATCGGTGTAGAGTTTTTGTTTAGGAGCCATATCTTTCCAACATTTAATACATGTATATGACAAGTGGTTTGTTTGTTTTTTTCTCTTTTTTTTTCCATAGGAACAATTTCAATATTTAGTTATGTAGGTTAGAGAAAGGTTATACTTCTTCCCAATGATTTTTTTCATATTCTAATGTTGTTTTAGTTTCAAGTCTGTAAAGTACTCTTGTAACTTGTGACTCTCATGTGCAAAAGTTCTGTGCTACATTGGCAGATTTCTGCTATAAATCACTTTGATCTGAAAGAATAGTCCCCAAAGTAATTTTGCTTAGATTTGCTTAGAGTCATCTGACTGGAATGATTTTCAGTTTTCATAAAAGCAGCAATAAATTGCCACTATTGCCATTACTTGCTGTGCAGATATCCAACACACACTGATGGTACAAAGGGCTCCAGAGACCTTTCTGAAGATTGAACGGTTTGAACAAAAAATAACTTCTTTTTTTTCTTGTACCTCTGTGACTATTGTTAAAGCCTAATTTGAATACTTTGGAAAACAATGTTTTATTGTCTCCTCTCATTCAAAAATATAAATCCAATCCTATCACAAACCCTAAACCCAAGGTGTAACATAATCCTTCAGATATCATATATAGACTTTACGTAGTTATTACACAGGTTTTAATAAAAGTTGCAAAAGATTGGAGGTGCAAAGTTAAGATACGTTAGGAATGCATCAACAGAGAACTATGGAAGCTTAAAATTTTAAATTTGATAGGATAATTACATTAAGTATATTAAAGCTTTCTGCAAAAAAATTGAAGAATTTTCCACCAACAGCTGAGCTGATACAAAAATGACATGCTTACCAAAATTATTTAGATTTTGCTAAGGTATCTGTTTGGAGAAATTGTATAACTTGATTTTAAATAAAATGTTTTAATTTTCCCTTTGAAATTATTTTTGGCAGCTACAAAAAATATCACATTATGAGTATGTAAAATGAAATGTTTTAATCAGTGAAGATATTTTAAAATATCTTCATAAAGAGTTTATTTTTTTTTTCTAAAATTAGAACAAAGCAACAACTTTGATTCATGAAGTTCTTTGCAAAACTGGACTTTTGATCTCCTTAGTTTGCTTAGGAGTTCTTAGCTATTCTAAAGTTTTATGTAAAGAATTAAGAAATATCACTTTCAGGGATAAGGAAAACAAAATCTAAAATATGTCCCTGAATGGTCTGCTTAAGTCTTCCTTTACATAGGAATCAGAAGAAACTAGAGTTCATTCAGATTTGCATTGTTATCAAACAAAAAGATTAATAGAAATGTATAAATCCATACAGCATAAATTTCACAGCTCCAAAAGTAAGTTTGTGATAATTGCAGTGATTTCAAAGGGTGGGTTGCATAAAGTATGACCTAACACCATCCAGCAATTTTTGTCATAATTAACATGATTGTGGTTAGTTTCCTTATAATTTTGGGGTTGTAGAACTATGAGATTTCTCCTCTGTTAAACATCATTCACATGCATAATGAAAAGATCACCTTTGCATCAAATAGCATAACATAGTCATATAACACAACAATTATTGAAGAAGCATGGTGGAGATGCACTACAGAGAAGCAGAGGGGCCATCTTGGTCAGCACAGTCATCAGTATTGTCTTGGGGTAACCACAGTTAAACAGTATGATAACCTTTTAAAGCGCTGCTTCAATGAGAGGAGCAATGAATGTAGGAGAAAACAAAACTTTTTTAACTGGCATATCTTGGTTAAAGTCAGTAGTGAGCTGACAACAGAAATTTGGTGATAAATTCTATGGCATGGTAGAATTCACTGTGTATGAACTGCCTATGTTTTTAATCATAACAAAACTAATAATTTTCTGTAGCATTTCAGTACAGTAAAATTAAAAATAAATGTATACAAAGTAGTATAACACTAGATTTATTTCAAGTATTATCCAAGTATTACTTTTTTTATGATTTGTCAGTATAAAAACAAATTTAAGGGAGTTCACTTTGAGTATAGAAAACAGGAGATTTTCTAGGCAGCGGTTTTAATGCTGTAAAACCTATAAGTTTCCTGGAGGACTGAAATAGTATATGGTAGGTTTTCTTGGACATGTAACTTCTACTATACTGGAGTTAGTTATTTCTTTGACATACATGGCAAACGAGTACTACTCTTGCTATTTAATTGACTTAAGATGCTTACAAATATAAGCAGGCATAGAGAAATTTAACAGAAGAATTTAGGTATGCAGGTGTTATGGCTTGACCCCAGCTGGCAACTAAACACCACCCAGCCTCTTGCTTACTCCCCACTGGTGGGATGGCAGAGAGAATCAGAAGGGTAAAAGTGAGAAAACTTGTGGGCTGAGATAAAGACAGTTTAATAGGTAAAGGAAAAGCCATGCATGCAAGTAAAGCAAAACAAGGAATTCCTTCCCCACTTCCCACGGGCAGGCAGGTGTTCAGCCATCTCCAGGACAGCAGGGCTTCATCATGCCTAACAGTGACTTGGGAAGAAAACCGCCATCACTCCGAATGTTTCCCCCCGCTTCCTCTTCTTTCCCCCTGCTCTATATGCTGAGCATGACGTCATACGGTCTGGGATATCCCTTGGGTCAGTCGGGGTCAGCTGTCCCGGCTGTGTCCCCTCCCAGCTCCTTGTGCCCCCCCAGCCTCCTCGCTGGTGGGGTGGGCTGAGAAGCAGAACAGCCCTTGGCTCTGGGTAAGCCCTGCTCAGCAACAGCGAACGCATCCCTGTGTTATCAGCACTGCTCTCAGCACAAATCCGAAACACAGCCCCGTACCAGCTACTAGGAAGAAAATGAACTCTATCATCTCAGCCAAAACCAGCACAGCAGAGAACTTTTAATGATTAAAAATGTCAGTGTTTGCAAGTTTTTGAGTGTCTGAAGCATAAGAATAACTATATTTTGAAACTAAACATCCAAGTCTCACCTAACTTCTGCTCCACAATTTAGTCCTTTTTAAGTCTGGGCCTATTTGCTGTCTGAGAACTGTAAGGTTTCCTCTCATCCCTTAAATCTTGGTAAAACTACAGGCTGCTTTTATCACGTGATTGTTGATTTAATTGATCAGCAGGGACCATGGCTGGGCCATGTTCCATATAACTGTTATTCAAAGTTAGATATGAGACAGGAGAGAGATGATTTAAAAGTTTATTCCTGACTCTGTTGTGACGTGAATGATCCTTACAACCAGGAGTATTTTGATGATTCAGTTTAAAGTGAAGCCACCTAAATTGTTGCACTGGCACAGCTGAGAAGTGATAAGCTCAAGACAAGAAAAGAAATGGAAGTGAGTGTTTGCCAAACCAGCTTTATCATAGAACAAAGCGTTCATGTAACAGCTTGAGTTATTCAGTACTCCCAGGACTTGAATATTTTTTTCAGACATGCCCTTTATGAAAAATAGATCTTATAGCTAGGATTTAGGCCTTGGACTTGTAAGTAAGGAAGTTACTAGCATGTGAATTAATCTGAACACTTAGCAATGAACAGAAAAGTAATTTAATCTTTCCAATGATGAGAAATTGGCATAGTTTAGTGGGGTCTGATGCTTTGGACTTTCTAGATAGGTTTCTGTGCATTTTTTATTTATTTTTTTTCCACAGAGTTTGGGGTTTTGTTTTTTTTGTTTTTGTTTGGTTGGTTTCTTTTGTCTGAAATGGTCTGAGCTCTACCAGTTGTTAAAGCCACTCTCTAACCTCCTTTTTTATCAAGACCAAAAAAATGCCCACCATATACTTTTTTTTCCTTTTGCTATTTTCCAGAATAGAGAACAACTGTAAGCCCATCCCCCCCACTACCACCAACCATCTTAAGTCACATGTTGCTATTTCTGTTAGCTTTATGATCGGGGACCCATTAGAAACATGTAGACTGTGACTCTTTTGGTGCTGTATCTCAAATGCTGTGTATCAAAAAAGCTAGCTTGTTAGTTGTAAGAAAATTGTTACAGAATGAGGTCTTATGGTGAGCAAGATCTTGCTCTTCTCAAGCAAATGACAATTTTCTTTGAAAAAAGGAATGCACCATTTGTGCTGGGGTTTTGTTTTGGATTTTTATATAGTATAGTATTTATATATCTTTCCTGCATCTCTAAACCCTTAAATAAATATTGGGCAAGTAAAATTAGTAAAAACAACTTTGTAAGGAAAAGTAGGTATGACCTAACTGAAAACTGATAAAACTGCAAGAAAATTCAAGACCATGGCGGGGGGGAGGGGGGGGGGGAGAATGTGAGCGGAAAATTGTGTCCTGAGGGTCAGAGTTTCTCATCTGAAGTCAATGGGCATCATTTAAAAATGAAGATACTTCCCTATGTAAACAGGGCTAGCCTAGTAAATTTTTATTTTTCTGTTTTGACTATGCCTGAAACCAGACTGCACATACCATATGCTAGTTGTGAAATTATGTGTGCTGTATACTGATTGTGAAAAGGCTTTATTCCACACAAATTAGCCACGCCTGGTTAAAGATATGCATGCAGTAAAAATAATAATAATTTTACAATAAAGACCCCTGTGATCATGCAAATCAGACATCTGAATTTCAAGGATCTACTTATAGAAGAGGGGGGAAAAATCAAGTAAAAACTATGTTATAGTGGGTCAGTAATTATATTGCATCTCTCTGATCTGGCTGGGACATTGTTTCAGGATAAGGTAAGAAAATGTCATATGTGCTATGGAGTGGAATATGCAGCTGAAAATTAATAGGAGAAAAGATACATGCACTGAATGTTTGACCTGGAAATCTATGAAAGCGGAGGGTTTAAAGAGAAATAAATGCTGAAACATCTGCTTTGTAATTTAGTAGATACTTTTGTTTTGTAGATCATTCAAATTCTTTCTGATTATTGTAGTCTTCTCTAATGTATACCAGTAGCTGAAATAATAGTGGATAAGTATTTGTAAAATGTCAGCTTGTTTTCTATTTAAAAGAAGAATCCTTTTATGTTTCCTCAGCTGCTGCTAGATTTAATAACTCTACCAGATGTCATATTTAAATTGTATTTTGATTTTAAGGTTTTGAAAGGCATCAGAGCAGAGACAGCCTTTAGAATTTCAGTGGCTTTGCCACAGTTTCTTAAAGTTATCTAGCTTCATAATTATTAAAAATCCTTAATGGTTAAAAAATATGGGGCTTAAATAAAATGTAAATATGCAACAGTATACTAGATAAAACTGTGAGACATTATTTGTTACAGATATGCAAAGGAGTTTATGTAGTTGAATCTAGTTTTCTGAACAACAGATTTGCTACTTTCTCTGGCATCTTGGTAATGGCAGCACAGCTAAACATCATTATAAAAAAAAAAAAAAAAGTATTTAAGGCATTGGTAGTATCCACAGTGTTCTCCACTTCCTATGGAAAGACAACATCACTCTCAAGTCGTTAGCAGCTGACTACCGCTCAATACAATGGGAAGTGGATCAGGACACCACCTTATCCCACAGAATTTTACTGAAAAAAAGTCCTTGAATGTCAAATTCATTAACAAATACCTAGCAAAACTAGACTTCTTGATCTTGATTTGAGAAATTTTGTATTGACTTTCTTTTTATTTGGCTAATTTTATACATACATGTGTATGAAAAATAAATATATATGCTCCTGAAATGTATTACCTGTTTTTGTTGCATACCTGATCAACATATTGTTGAAACCTTTTCTGTTTGTGTTTTTGGGGTGTTTTTTTACTACTCATTTGGTTTCTAATGCACCACTTACCAACGTCAGGTTTTGAAACCTCTTCAGGGGTTGCAATAAGCCTGCACTCTTGGTGTTAGCATTCTAAAAAGTAATAAGCTGCAATTTCTTCCCCTGGTGTCAAGCAATAAGCTCAAAGTAGCACGTTCTTATCTGCTAGGGAGTGACTGAATCCTAAAATGTCTCTGTTATTATTATGCATATATGACTATGTTTTAGTTTTCTCATTGTAACAACCTGGCAAGCAACACCATGAGGTAAAAAGATAACTTGTTCAACTTCCCAGGATACTGATTTTAAAGCAGTGAGGGAAATATTTTTGCTTGATGTTAAAATATTTCTAATTAAAGAAAAGCATTTTTGGTGACACAGGCTACTTCTTGCTGGGAGAAAATGAAAACCGTATCTAAGATTATAACAGGAATTCAGTATCAAGCTGAAACTATTTCTTGGTTATTGCACTTTTAACTCTAGTTTTAGTTGCATGTGTCACAGCAGGGAACATTGTAGGAAAGACTTTAAATAGGTAGGAGAAAAATAGTATGAAATCAAGTATGTTTAATTTGTCTCCTGAGTTTTGATTTCTTCTATTCTTTGTTTATGCATTCTATTTTGCTTCAAAGTAGTTGTGCTTTATGGTTGGTGATGGGAACACTTTTCCAAGGGTGAAAGAAAGGTAGCCCAGTAGTAGAAGTGGGATGTTTACTATTTATCGTATGTATTGCAATGTTTCTTGGTCTCAATTTGATGTTAAGCTTTGGGTGAGATCTCACTGTGGCGGAAAGAGGAGGTTCATTTCTCCCAGCCTGGCTGTCTGTTATCTCCTCTCGTACTCTGTTTATTGGATGAATGAACAAGTTGAGCCTACTCAAAATTTTATATACATTAAAATGTTTTAAATATATAAGTATGCATATTTTACGTGTCTCTGTGTGTTGGTTTTCAGTTGGATGAGTAACCTGATCTTATTTACACTGTGACATCACAGTCCCCAGAGCTGAAGCAAGGGAGGGTGAACTGTCCTTCAGGTCTTGAGTAATCTAGAATCAGTGCTGTCCAACAGCAAGACCGCACCATAAGGGGAAAGAACATGGCTCAGTCAACAGAAGTAAGAAAAAGACTTTTTCTTTCTCAGCACTATAAATGCTGTCTGTGCCAGAGGAGAGATACTGGTGAATGTTAAGTTCTTTAATCCTTGTTCTGGATAACCTGTCTGAAAGACCTCTTTGTGGTCTGTGGAAGTCCATTAAACTGACAAAGCTCTGAATAGATGTCTAGTTTTCTCTAAGCAGTTCTCAGCACTTAGAATTGAAGTCTAATCTTTAAAATACAGCAAATGGTACACCAAAAGCATGAAACTCTGATTACATTTGAGTTGAACTTTACCACTGCCATCAGCAAAGAGAGGATATCATCCTGTCCCTCTATTTTTCAACTCTCTCTTGTTTGATGGCAGAAACAATATCTACACATGAAACAATATCTGTTTATATGATGGGGCAGAGAGGACAAGACTATCTCTGGTTGTTTTGAAAACTAAAACCTTTTGAATTTCCTACTGAATTTCAAATATGGGAAAGAATTATTAAGTTGTGGGGGTTTTTTTCTTTGCTTAAGTGGATGTCTGCCTTGTAAAGGTACAGCTCTGGATCTGGTCATGCAAAAGTACTTTTATGAGCCAGAGGAGCCTAGTCCACAGTTTGCGTCATCCTAAAGCAAAATATCAAGACAAGCCAAAACAGTTATGCTCCGAAAGTGATTAGGTGCAGGAACCTAGGGAAATTACCTCATACGAACATCTGTACATCAAGTTAGATGAGATTAATCCACTCAATAAAAATAAGAGGTTTCATGTCATTCAGTATGAAATGTTTGCCATGTTCATAATTTTCGAAGCATTGTAATTACATTTAAATTTAGGAAATCCTTTCAAATGCATGGGGGGGGGGGGGGGAACCACAGGACGGACGACAACGACCCAAACCAACTTTATTTTGACTTTTTCATTTTCTCTCCAGTAGTAACAAATGTAATATTCATTCACAAATCAGATCAATTTGGCTTTTAGAGAATGTGCTTTTACTCTCGTGGAGAAGAAATACATACACATCTTTCTCCAGCTATAGTTTATGGTTTTTAACACTTCTATGGTGGCAAGAAAGAACTTGTTTTGGGATTACTGCTGCTAATTTTTCACTTCTACTGTCAAGATGCTAGTTTGCTGTTATGTAAGAAGTTGTACATTTATGCCACAAACATGCTAGAAGCGTTACAAGACTCGAGTGGATATGGAAAAATTCACTTAATTGGACTTTGAAGTTACTCTGGTGTATGAGCTTCTGAACACCTAGCTAGTCAGGTTCTGGCAGCTACGGCAGTTTTGTAATATGTTAGACTATATGGAATCTCACATACCTTCACCAACACAACAACCTTAATGACTTCACAACATTATTCAAGTGTTTAGGTTATAATACAGTATTGAAAAAAGTAGTTTTCTTTCATGTACTTTACCTCATTCTTTAATTTCAGGATCATATCTGAAAACAAATGATAAAAGTATCAGTCTATGCATTTAGATTTTTTTTTTAATTCTAACATTTGTTGGATGAGCACTTTAAGTATTCCATTTGTGATGAGCAAGTAGGCAAGTATTGCATTTAGTAGTATGCAAGGAAAATACTAGTTTAAATTTTACTGCAAGTGGAAGAGTTACCTTTGAACTTTTGGGGTTTTTTTCCCCACAAAGGAGGTAGTATATCTTTCTAATTTATCCTAATTTCAATGGAAAAGTGATAGAAAGAAGTCACTGACCATAGGGAATTTTGTCTTTTTCTTTTTTAAAAGCTTATACTGTCATACTTGACCTGTACCTTATGCTGCATAATTTGTCTGTAATAGAAATTCTGCTTTGCTAAAACTGTGATTTTCCCTAGCTATGATTCTGCTGGTTAAAAGATACCACTTTCTATATATGCCAAAAACTTTATGATGAATCATGAAAAATACTTTGTACTTAAAGTACAAGCCAAGACTTGGTGATTCCATCTGTGTTCTGCCTGTGTGCATGGAAAAAGTACAAGTCATTGGAAGATGTGTTATTGGAGGAAAAGCTGGGAAACTGAATTCTTCCTAAGTGTACAGCATAGAAAGCACGTCAGATTGGGGCCTTACTGTGTTTCTGCATGTTCTGCTGTCTTTACTGCCTAGGCCTTACATTGTAAGGCCCCACCAGAAGAGTCCTTATTCTTCTGTTGCTCTTGTTACTAGAGGAAACTATGTAGTCAAACTTGTCAGGGTTTTTTGAAAGAGTTCTAGTGATGATTTTGGTGTCTAGATTCACTGTTAGGTTTTGGTCATCTGGTTTGTATTATCTGTAACGAGAAAAAGTAAGACATATGAACACCAATAATTGTTTATAGAGATAACTAAGTAAATAAATACATGTAAGTTGAAGGGAGGAAACAAATATTTGTTAGATATTCATAGCCACATATACTCACAATATACTGCAGTCATGCACACATCAGCAGTGCTGCAGTACTCTTAGGAACACAGACCTCATGCTACACAAGCCACAGTATCTAGAAAGAAATCATATAATCTGTTGCCAATAGCAAACCACTTGCTAATATTCTTAGGATTTTCCTTGTTTTTATAATAATAATGGGAAATATCCTATGTATCTGAGTTATGCTGTCTCTGAAACTGAAGATCATTAGAAGTCTATCAAGAACTTCTGAGCCACCAGATAATATAGTACTGTTTGACAGGTCTGGTGGGGTTTGCAATCCAACAGGGTGCTTGGACAGGAGATGAAGAATTGTGTCTGGGGAATTATAATCATAGCAACCATGCAGTAGCTGCACCATTACACCCAACTACTCAACATATCCATAGAATATAGGTCATAAATTTGTATGGAATATAAGGAATGAAGGATGTGTTTTGGTAGGTAGCTTGGAAAATAACCAGTTTTAAAGTTGTTAGCCATATGTTACAACTGGATAGATAACAAGGCTGATACCATATTCTATATACGCACTTATTTGGATTTAACTGGCTCAATATACTTTATTTGCCAGCTTGGATTTAATGCTGTTTGGCTTTCAGTAAGTATACATTTTTTTTCCCCACACATATGAGCAAAGTTAGTGATTTTTTTTTTTTTCTCCTTGGTTGTTTATAATTCTGTGTATTTAATTGCTCTTATAGTGTGCATAAAATTAAAAGCATCTAGAACACATTGCATAGAGTTTATACAAATTGATCAGGATAGCTGAATAAGCTTCTAATATTCACTTTCTAGATACTAGTACGTATGGTCAGAGAAACACCAGAAAACTCAAAAATACTGGAGAGAACACAACTCGAGAGCTGAGGTTTTAGAAGAAAATAAAGGAAAGATATGTTAGTAATAAGCAGAAAACAGTTCAATATCTCATCTTTTTTGTGATGTCCTCTGCCTAAATGTCCCCATGTGTTTATTCCCTCTTGGTTTGTAGCTGAGTGATAAGCTTTCTGGAGAGGAACTATATTCTGTGCTTAGACAGTGCATATCATAAGAGACTTTGCCTTCATGAAGGGAACTGCTGCTACTGCTGCCAAGAAATGAGTATAACTTTAAGAGTTGAATAGTACAATAGATCAACAAATCATTATTGCCACTAAAAACTGGAGGTCATGAGGGTTAGTGAAAAACTGCATAGGACTTAACATCCCTTTTTGCACTGGTAGCTGGTAAAGGAAGGGGAAATCCATGAAAGGAAACATTTTGAAAGTTGCCTCCAGCAAATCTGATGTATATGAGGTTCTTTCTACTCAGCTTCCAAATGTCTAGTAGGAAAAATGGTGCAAACTGCCCACGTTCCATGCTATTCCAGGCAGTGAGCATCCTATCCTGGCATTAGCTTTTCCCTTCAGTCATTGCCATTATTGTGTTGTCTGGAAGGAAGATCATGTTAAGTTTTTTGTGCAATATTTTAGCCACTTGGGCTTTTTTCCATATATGGGGACATCACAGCAAAAGACAAGCAAAATTGTGAAAATTATGAACTAAAATTTTTATTCTTAAGGTGAGGGGGGACTACAGAATTAAAAAAAAAAGTTTTAAAACATGTACATTTTTTTTCAGAATTAAGCAGAACAGGTTGTAGATGCACAATTAAATTTTAGTGAATGATATATATGTGAAAAAAATAAATAACCTTACCTGAGGTTCCTTTAAAACTTTTATGAAGTTATTCATAAAAATATTATCTCAAGAGAAGCTATTCTGCAAGAATCGGGAACCTTAAACCTTAAATGCTTGTTTGTCTCGTATAAGGTCTGTATAGGTTTGCACTTAATGATGGAAGCTCTTTGTATTGTAAATTACAACAGCATTTTAGTATCCCATTTATAAAATATGAGAAAAAAAATCCTCTGTGTGTGTGTGTGTATCTTGTCTGTGGCAAGGTCACACAGATATCATCTTCCCTCATGACAATGATTTTTAGTGATGGCATACGTTATAAAAACCGCCCTGAAAACTCACTGATTCTTTGTGTTGCATTTTCTTCTCTGTATATTTATCTGTCTGGCTGCTACTAATATATATAAATAAAATGAGTTTTAAAGCTGAATAGAAGCAGAGGGAGACTGTTCAATTTAGAAACCTTTCAAAAACTTTTCATAATACCCATCTCAGGTTCAATGTATTTGAAATTTGCCAACATAACTCCATACTGAGCTAGTCTGTGTAACATTTTCATAAATGTATTGCCTGCTTGGTGTGTATTCAACTACTTGTAACTGTTTATTCTGTGTCTGAGCATTCCCAGAGAGTCTCTGCTGTTAAAGTTCTTTTATTTTTCACTTTTCTAATCCATTTTCTGAAATTTGCTTCATGTTTCATCTGGCATTAATAGCAGTGGAAATTCTGCTGCAAGGAAGTACAAATGTTTATTAAGTGATATTCTGATTCTTATTACTGTCTTTATATTTGATTTTTAAAAACAAATCTTAAATTTGAGTAATATTTAAAAAAAAACATCATCTCCCCTTCGAATAAACCATTTTTGAGTTTTGGTAAGTAAACCACTTGGCTATTCCCAGTGCCTATTGAGATAGATATTCTGTATTGCAACTGTATTGTTGTTTTTAATTAGTAACTAATCTAGCAGCATCACTGTAATTTTACATTGTAATGTTAACTGTTTACATTAGAGTGTTCTTATATTGCAAGTTTTTATTTAGATAAAATATGTACAATTACATCTTTACCAGTTGAGAAATATTCTGTGGTTTGTAATGCTGAAATGTAAAACAAATTGCATATGCTATAGTATCTGTAGCTTAATTAAAGCTTTTAGTAGTAATGGTGCTGTAGGCATAGCAATGAAATACAATTAGGCTTTTGAGAAGCCTAGCTAAAATCTCTGTTTCTTCATCTCTACTTTAACAAGTAATGAATGGCATCAGCATTTAAGTTGTTATGCAAACCTCCCCTCCCAATTTGATAGTCTTATTTCTGTATCAATACAAGATGTATTTTGAATTATTTCACCTTATAGAATCATTTAATATATAAATAACCATGTTTTACATTTAATGCTGTGCATTTTGGGGGCAGGGCTTGGGGAGGGTTGTTTGGTTTTGGGGGGTGGGGGTTGGGTTTTTTCCTGCCTGGACCATCTTCAGTGAGAAGCTTCTTCAGAGATTGTTTGGGAATTTGCATGGAAGAATAAGAAACTTCAATGTAGTAGTCACAGCTAATATTAGAATTCAATATTTTAATATATTTGGTTCTTGACTCAAGTGAAGATTTTTTTTTGTTCTTTCCCCTGTGAAGCTTTTAGCAGATTTTTAGTATTCAAGTACTACTAATAATGAACAAATGTCCTTGTCCGTATATTTTGAAGACACCCAAGGTGCAAATCACCCTTCCAGCCTCTCTCTCACTCTGTGATAGTGAAATAGTGGTTAATGCCTGCCATTCATCTCTCACAAGCTTCATTACAAGGTATAAAACACCTTGACAGCTTAATGGATGTCTAAAAAAAATGTTAAGATAAAGGTGAAATATCCCAAATGTTTAACACTGTTGCCTTGTTATGACTGATCAAAAAAAAAAGATATATCAACACTTCCTGACTGGATTTACTTACTATTTCTTGTCCATATGCATTCAAATTTGATTGTAAACTCAGCTGTAAATTTAAATTCACCTTTAAAGCACCCTTCCACAAACCTTTGTCTCAGAAAACTTGGTTACTTGACTGATGATGCTCTGAATTGCCCAGTTACTTTTATGCTGTGAATTAGTTTAATTTGGGTTCATTTCTCTTTTTTTGTTTTGTTGCCACTTCAATTTCCTCCCCTTATTTTTCCCAGCTATTGACTGTTATATTCACTTTATCCCAGTGCTCTCCAAACCTCAGAACAAATGCACAATACTGAATGTGCTACAAATTGAATAAGTAAGCTCATTGATTGTTTTCATGTATGCTCAAATACAAAGAAAAGAAATTACTGATTATTGAGATAGGTGCTGGAAGCTTTAAATTGTAGACTGAAGTGATGTAAATCAAGCAATAAACTAACAGATTATATCTTTTTACTAGAGGAAGAAATATGTTGTCAACTGTAGGAAATATCTGGTTCTCCTAATAATTCTGTGTTGGTAAAAAAACCCAACAAAACAAAGCAAAAAAAACCCCAAACCCAAACCACAACAAAAAACCACTCCAATAAATAATAAACTGAAATTTTTATCATATTGAAGTTACATAAATGTCAAAAGATTATTGCTGCATGTGTGTCCTGTGGTGCAACACAGTTAGTCATAGTTAAATAAGGACCTGAATAAAGGCGAACCAGATGAAAGAATCAAACCACTGTATGCTTTTCCAGATGGTATCTAATATCTTGACTTAATCATATATTTAGGAGGTGTTTCCCATAAATGCCTAAGAAATCTGTATTTGCCCATCTCTCTTTCACACTCACATACAAAAGAACGATGAAACTAGGAGCATTTTTGTTGGTTTCTCACACAGACTTTACAGCTGTTTCTGTGCTATGAGCAAAGAAAGTAATTTAGAAAACTTCTGCATCTGCATTGCCTTTGAGCAATGTGAACAACCTGTAGGAAACTGATGAAGAGCGAAAGGCTCTCTGTTGCACTTGTTGTAGTGATGGCAAGGAATGACAGTTGAAAGTAGTTGTGCTGCAGTGTTTTCAAGGCAGTAGTATGGTTTGGGGTTTTTTTTCTGTATTTATAAGATTTTTTTTTTTTTTAATTGGAATGTCTTTCTGACGTACAAGTTAGAGACATATGTTAGTGGAATGCTCACAAAGTTAAGTTTCTTAAATAAGAATTAAAAATGTACCTAGAATAGAGTTCTCATGTTCAAATTATTTATCCTAGCATTAGCTGGTTCAGAGTAATGTTGCCTCTTGGCGTCACAGCAATAGTTGCTTTTCAGAATACACCACACGTTCTGTAAACTATGAATTTCTTACAAAAGGTGCACTTTCTGACAGGATTAATTTACAATCAGTGCTGGTTATTCAAACCCACAGTTATCCATCTCATTATCAGAAGTTTAAAACTACTGATATTGTACTCAGAAAGGTTTTGACGCATGTTTTTACTGCCTCCTTGGATAACATCTGAGACAACTTTTATGCTATAGATATTTTTATTTTCTTTTGGCCACACTAGGCTCCCTAAATCTTCTTCAACTGAGATAGCAAATATCCTGCTCTGTCCTGAAGGTTTCCAGCTTAGAGTCCAGCAGGGGCAGATTTCTCTCATTGCAACCAAATTGGAGGTTTCAACCTGCTCTGAGTTGAGTTTGGTAGAGTTTAGCAGCTAGAGAACCTGCTGAACAGGCAGACGTGCCAAGCATTCACTAAATTGGAAAATGAGCCTTGCTGTTTGTAAAGGAGTGGGGAAGGGCATACTGGTATTATTACCCTCAAAATTAAGAATTGGAAAGAGGAATATAGTCCTGGCAGCTCACCTAGGCTTTCTTAAAGTGTCAGTGTCGCTCTTTGGAGACTGAGATCTCATCTGGAACCAATTTTCTGACACAAGTGCAGAAAACGGTCCTGCCCTTCTAATGCAGGCTGCTTCACATTTCCCTGTCCTCATCAACATTTCTGGAGAGCAGGCAGTGTTAGCAAAGCTACTGTTTGTGACCAAAGGCTTTGTATTCACAAGCCTGAAATAAAATTTTAAGAACATATTTAGATAACATTGCTTGACTTATGCTGGGATGTTTCTGTTCCTAGTGCTCATCTGCAAACTACTGCTTCTGAGCATGCTCGTCTTGTGTTTCACAAGTTGGATAATCTCTTCGGTAACTTTAATGATAATAAAATCATTAGGGTGTTACATTAAGGATGAATTTGACCCAGCATCTCACCCAGCAGAGCACAGAGCAGTCTGTGCTCAAACTGCATTCTCTAATTGTGTTTTGCTTTCCTCATATGTGCCTTGCTCAGTAAGTACTGTTTGTAAGCTAATATGATCTTGCAGCTCTGTATATTTGACAATCCTTTCCATTTGCCCATCATAAATGAACATGCAGTCAAAACACTGTATGAACATTGAAAATAAAAAAATTAATTTTCTTTGAATGTTATTCTAAACCCCACAAAACATATGGAAATATACATATTTTACTAGAAGGGAACACAGTGTAGTTACTAAGTATTTGTCTAATGATTATGTTTGAATCAATCCAAATGTGATAGTACATTATAAGGCTAATCTAATTTAACACTGCTGTACGCTGTAGGTAATTGGGATATTGCTAACTGCATTGACTAATTCCCCAATTTATTTTTTAGAGGGGAAGGGCATTGGCTTTGTTTGTTTTATGTTCTCTGCACAAAAATAAGAAACATAAACATCAGGAGGAAAAAAATATAAAAAGTATAAGCACTTACAGCTTCCTAAGATCCCACATTCAATCCATCCTGAAAGGTGATACAGTAGAGGTGTGTGTATATGTATATATTTTATTGTAATATTCTTTAATAAGGGTATTAATCCAGTCCTTTCACTAGTTAGACCTCCCTCCATCTCTGTTGGTAGGGCTCTGTCAGTGTAGATGTCAACAAAGTGGAAGGATGGGACTGCTGGTGTGTGTGAAATGACACTTCTTTCACTAGTCCTGTACTATCACTCTGCTTGTGGCTTCAGCTGACATACCTGATTGATCTGTCTCCGGATTGTACTTCCTAAGTGGTGGCTTATGCTACAGATTCAGTCTGAAGGAAGTGGGTCTGGAGTAATCAATTTGATCAACACACATTCATGTGGTAGGACCTGTTTGTATGTGTGTCTCTTTCTTCAGACAGCATGTACAGAATTGGCTTCAGCAGCTTGAGACCTGACCAAGTGATTACTTAAAGGTATTATACACACAACTTCAATGCAGCTTCATGGAGGCTGAGTAAATTATCCCAGTCATCCTTATTCTTCCTCTTAAAGCTCAGTCAGCTCAGTAAATTCCTGGGAATGGATTGTCTTATCCATTGGACCTCTTCTTTTTGGCTCTGTTCTTTGCATTTTGCTTCACTGATGATTCGATACCCCAATTCTACTTAAGAGTGCTCTGCTACCTAGAATTAGTAGGGCAGGTCCTTCAGCATTTCCACTAGTCTTTCAAATCACTGTTTCTGTTTCACAGCCTACGTCAGGTGATTCTCTTAGATGTTACAGTTCTTTGTCCTTGCATGCAGTGTTTTTATAGCAATTAATCTTTACTTGACCACTGTACGATACTGTATTTAAAATAATTGCTTTCCTTAATCTTTGAATTATTTTCTCTTAGTTTTATAAACTGAATACACTGTGTTTTCAGTCTTTTTTTTGTGTGTCATTAAATGAACTACAATTTCATTTGCAATCACACAGATTGGATCCAGAGATATATTTGCAATGTCTTTGATAATCTGTTTCTGCCTATTTTACCAGCTGCTGCTTCCTTTTCTGGTAAATTCCGTGTTTGATTCCCTCATCTCTAGGAGTATTGTAAGCTTTCATTGTCACACTTTGCTCAAGAATTGCAACTTCATATCAACATATAGAATTGGCTTGTTAACATTTTATCCCAGGATTCTTCAAACACAAATCTTCACGGTTCTTTTTAGGTGTCTCATGACTGTTTCTTAGCTCTGCTCTGGACAGGTCAGACAGACTGTTGGCTGTATCCTAATGGCTTGAATCAAGTTTGGATTTAGTTTAGTGGTAAATTAGGTTATGGAGATCGGTGTTAGAAGGCACACATTCTTCTTATTTTCCTAGTTTTTCATGCCAGCAACATGATTGACTTGGGATTAATGTGCTTTCTCTTTGGAGCTCTGGCTTGAAAAATAAAGGTATTTATCCTGAATGAGGAACTATCATCATTCACCAGCATCCATAAGACTTCATTAAACATTTACTTACTTGCTTATCAAACTGCAAAAAAATAAGTAATAAAATATCAACCATTTTATAGTCAGTGTTTTATCTTTCTTCTTAGAGAGGCAGGTAATATATTGTTCCTTAAAATATGTACTATATTAATTCCATTTTCATGTAAATATCTGCAGCCTACCTCTTGCTGGCATGCTTTACCTAGTAGAAGAGTTTTATTTATTCCTATCTAGTCAAGGAAATATATTTTTTTTATTACTCTGAGAGGAAGATATTTGATCTCTTGGTGGAACAGGTGATATAAATTACTTTGGAAGTTTTCATAACCAGTGTTCCTGATGCCCCTTTTTTTGCCTCCTTTCTTTTCCCAATATTTAAAGTCACTGAAGGCTAAGGAGATGCACAGAAAACAATTTTTATGTACCATGTATCATTCAAATTTAAATATGTTTTTATCTCCAACACTCAGTGTTAGATATATAAATTGGATTCTGAGTAGTGCAGGTCATTGTGGGTTTTACTACAATATCATATAAAGAGGAAATGCTGCACGTATAATTTTCTTAACCAAGTTCCTTGACTGTAGTGTTCATGCAGTTTATAGTGTTCAGGTAAATAATTTGTCTGGTCAAACATAAAGTCAGCTAATAACATGTTTAAAACTACTATCTCAACAGATGATTCTGTTTATATGTTTTCTAGCATTTGGTCAATGGCTAGAGCCTTACATAAAATATGAACTTTTATGAACTCTACTTACGAGTTAGTTTACCCAGTTAAGTAACCAAAGTATACATAATATATTATTATATAAAAGATAAATTATTTATATAAAATGATGGATTATTATAACGTAGCAAGTAGTTCTGTGGTTACAATGCCCTGTGAACCTGTGAATGTCTGTCATTTAATATCTTAAGTTATCTGAAACATTAAAACCTCTATGCAAATAAAACCTTACTTTAAAGTGTGACCTAGATTTATGTTTGCATAAAGAAACTGAACACCTTGTTTATTCAGACAGTCTTTCCCAGGGTTTGTTTTGACTTTGGGTTTGTTGTGGTTTTGGTTTTTTTTTCTTCTTCCACCCAACTTGGATGATGCTGGAAGTACATGCAGATTTTATGACAATTTAAAGGGAGTGATGACCTGTTGATACCGATTGGTTTTTAAGTTGCTTTCTATGGCAGCATTTAGTAATGTAGCATACAGAACTGAAGAGCAAAGCAACACTTGGCTAACAGCATATGTGGCTATTTGCATAGTGATTGGCATTTGTGCTAGTGTCTCTATCTCTGATTGTAAATGTACCAAAGATTTCAATCAAAGTAGCGAGCAAAGTCTAACACTCCCTAGCTTTATGCAAAAGAAATAGAGATTGATGGGAACTGGAAGAAGTGAGTATTAGAATGGCTGGGCTTTATGCTGCAGCACAAAATGTGCCTTTGTTTTGCTTTCATACTCATCACACATCTGACCTCTTTTTCTATTTTGAATATTTTATATCACAGTTTTCAGAATAGCAAATGCTTAGTCCTTAACTTGAATGGGAATGTTTTGTTTTACGGTAGCATAAATGGGAAGTGTAACAGAAAACACAGGCTTTCCTTTCTGCTTTTAAAATAGGGAAGGTTAACCTAATTTCTTATATTGCTTACGTTTCTACCTTCATGTGAGGTCTTAAAGGAATCTTAGCTTTTTTTCTTTTATCAAAACAAATTAGCTTATGCTCTTCCAGATTTGACATGTCCTCGTTCACTTCAGGATTGATGGTCTGAAGTGCTTCAAGTAAAACCATTAGCATACTCCTCATTAAGGCTATGCTCACGTCTGGCACACTGGTTGTGCAGTGCCTAGTGATGGCATAAAAAATGTAACAGAGTTCTCAGTGAAAAGATTAGCCTTCAAAAAGTAAAAAGTGTCTCGGAACTGATTTTTTTTTTTTTTTTCCTTTCTGTGTGTATATATTTTGTGGATCAGAATACATTGACCTTTCCCTCCAGCACATTGTGCATATTTCTGTGCTTGATGTTAAAGCAAAACTAAAAGAGAAGGAAAGGGACCTCAAGAAAATTGCCATGGCACAAAAGTTGCTCTATTTAGCAGGTTTCTCAAAAAGCTAACAATGGTGGCTTAGGTACCTCTCCTGTTGTAAAAAATCCAATCTCCAAATTAAAAGCTTTTTTTTTCCTTTGTTTTGAAGTCTGTTTTCACCCATTTCATGTATGTGTTGTAAGAAATCGAAAGGCATTGTACTGTTGTCTTTATTCTTAAAAGTCTTGGCTCTCATGTTTTATTTTTTTATTTTCTCTACTTGAGTGAAAGAAGAGTTCAGCCCTAAAAATATTGGATTGGAAAGGACTTCCTCTGTGCTGAAGTCTAGCCATGGGCTGTCATGAGCACCACCTTATGTAATACACAGCATCGCTTTATCAAGTTCCATTTAAAAGTACAGTTTTTATTGTACTTCTACCATCTCTGCTGTCTTTTGTAAGCCTGTAAAAGGTCTGTTGTCAGCTTAAATTTATTTACAGTCAATCTATACACATTTGTTTCTGTGCCAGTATTGTTGTTTAGTTAAATAGTTTATCTTCCCTGCAGCCCTTGTGTGTTCTCAGCTGATGCACTTATAAAACAATAATTACATTCCCTCTCATTCATCTTTTTGCTGGACTGAGCAAGAGCTTTTACTACATTGAGAAAGTAGGTTCCTGATTCTTATAATTGTTAGCCCTACACTGCTGGTTTAAAAAAATATTTATATAACCATATTGAAAGGCGCTTTTTTGTTGTATGTGTGATGGAGCAATAATATTGCACAGGATAGTGAACTATGAAAGTGAAAAGTGCATTTGGATTACAACCATTATGCACAGATTTCCATCTAGGGGTTTGGAAAGAGAAGAGCACCTGCTCATCTGTTTGCATTTTCCCCCCTCTCACTTTTTCCCTTGCTTTTGTAGCTGCTTAGACCACAGAGATCAAACTGAACCTCTGAACCGCATCACGGCACAGTTCTGTAAGGATTTCACCACCCCACCCACCAAATAACACTTCCCGCCCCCAACCCCCCCCCCCCCCCTCCCCGGGTTTTCAGAAATGTGATCACTGATGGAGCACTGATCAACACTCACTAAGTGTTCCCTTTCCCTGCTTCTAAGGCATACTGAAAGCTGTTAACAGTATATGTTGTTGCCCAAATCATACCATCAAATCGCTATAATATTCTGATCACATTTTTTCTAAAACAGGGAGGGTTGAGAGCAGTTAATAAAAAGATTTTTCTTGTTTTGCTTTTTGTTTGGGTTTGTTTTTTTTTTTTTTTTCCTAGCTTGTAATAATGGAAGGCTAAAATAACTGTGAACTATTATCACTTTTTATGTAAGCTTTTATTTTGAAAAGAATATTTCTAGTTTTCACAACAAGTCACAAAGTGCATCTTTTGTGAAAAAAAATTACTAGATATAAAGTAGGAACGTAAAGGGAGATTTTATAATTTTAGTACAATATCTTATTGGGTTATAAATAAGATGTCCTTGTAGATAAGTATCACAAGCATGTGTCTTGTGAGACTTTTTTTAATGGTCCCTGCTGGTTTATAATTTATACAGTCAGAAGTTAATGTAAGAAAGTGCCATAATAGCACATTTTAACAAGGAAAGGAAGAAGTTGAGCTGCAAAATATGCATAATAAAGATTTTTTTTTCCAACTGCCAGAAAATTTATATTCATGACTAGATTAGTTTCTAATAAATTATGCATAGCCTTTATGAAGTTAGTGAAAACATGAACCATACTGCTGTAGGTATGTTACCAGGACTGACTGCTTTGCAACAGTTTCCACAAACCACTATATTTTTGTTTCCTCTGATACTGTTAATATAAGCATTTATTTGTATTCTAAAGGTTTTCTTTCTCAATTTTATCTCAATATTTTTAATAGCTTAATTCAAATGCTTTCCTTTCCTTTGATTTTTATTTTTTTTTAATCTGAGAATAAGGCTTTCAAATATAAGTTCCAAGGTGGTCTTTAATACATCTTATAAATGAAGTTGATCAGCCTTTTTTAAAAAAACAAACCAAACTAGGTTGTATCTTAGTTACAAAAAAAAAAAAAAAAAAAGGGGGGGGGGGTGTGTCAACATTCCTGTATCCTCTTCCAATACTACTGTTTGATTTATTTTATTTTTCTAAAAGGTTAAATTGCTTTCTCTTTAGGGTTGTCTAAATATTTCTTCATTAGCTAAAAACTGGTGTCTATCATTTAGATGACTAAGTAAGGACATATCCATCCCCTCAAATTATCTCAATGGCTTTAAAAACCCAATTACACTCTGCACAGATATCTTCTGAATGATCCCAAAGTTTTATGGGGAAATAGTCATGGCTTTACCCACTAATGGCTTTTCACCTTTACAACATGACCACCTCTAGAGTAATGGCAATGGTTCCAAGTTCTACATTCTTATTTCTTTAAATTTTTAAAGAAGCCATTCTTATAGTTTTAGTCATTCTAGCAAGATATTATTTTCCATTGTCTGCTTTCCTTTTCAAAAAATCTTTTTGTGTAACTTTCATAAATAGAGAAATAACATTCTTCACTGTGATAATTCAGCTTTGAAGAGCACGTTTCATGCAAAAGTAAGTTACTGCTAAAAGGTGGGGTGGTTTTTTTGTTCGTTGGGTTTGGTTTTTTGGTTTTGGTTTTTTTTTTTAGTTTCTTCTTCAGGTTGCAACTGACAATAATATTGCATTTCAAAAGTGGTTCTTCCACAGGTCACTACACTGGTTAAATTTGCCAGGACAGAAGCCATCTCTCTTGAATTCAGTTTTGCTTGCTGAAACTGAAGACTAAGAATTCTCTCTATTGCAATAAAACAGCTCATGCTGGCTTGTGGAGATGACATTGATGTATGCAGAACATATGCACAGAAGGGTAGAAATTTATTCTAATAATGAAATCAGGCACTGTCCTCTGTTCTGAACTTCTGCTTATTTGTGTTATTGTTAACTCATACTGAACTGATGTTCCTAACACTGGGATGTTCCTAACGTATGTATCATGTTCCTAACATTGTAACTTCTTATTATTTAAAAGACATGTGAAATAGATCTTTACAATAAGATATATGTGGTTTATCACCAGGGAAAAAAGAGTTTGCATTTTTTGTAACTTTAAAAAAAGTGTTTATTTTATGTCAGAGAGAAGCACTAATTTAGATACTAAAGCGAGGGTGTTGGCTCTTCTGTTAATGAACAATGAGAATTCATTCTGTACTAATACTTGCACATTTTAAAGCAAAAAGTCTGAGAAGTATATGGATTCTAGGGACAAAATTACTGTCTGCTCAGAATTTTATATTTAATTAACTCCCTTTTGCTGTTGATATACAATGCTGCACTTTCATTTAAAATACCAATAAATACTGGTTATGCAAGTAAACATAAAAATGAGAGGTGTACTAAACAATAACTTTGGCTAAACATCGCTAGGGAAAATAGGAGAAGGGACTTGGGGAGGGGAAGAAAAGACTTAGCAATCAGTATTTTCAGGGAATTTTTGGCCAATATTTTACAGTAAGAAAAATATCTGTGACCAGGAGATCACTGTCAACATCTGTCAATCTGAGGGGACTGTAGAATGTGTACTCTGATTTTTTCAGCTCTTTTTCAGCAAGGCTTTAGAACAGAGTATTATGCAACACATAAATGTGTCTTTGTTTTAAAGTGGTGGATCTTTGACACTTTCAGTGATAATGTTGGTAGCTCAAAATAGCTGTACTGCACTGTCTGCTCTAGCAGCAGTTACAGTGGATTACAGAACATTTTTAATATAATAAACAGAAGCATGATTTCCCCCTGAATAAACAAGTATTGTGATTTGGGGGGGGGGGGTGTCTGGTGGTAGTCTGGGTTTTTGTTTTGGTTTGGGTTTTTTTTGGGGGGTGTTTTGGTTTTTTTAAGTACTTGCAGGTATCTAACTTTTGTTCAAAGAAGATATTCTGTTAAACTTCATACCTGCTCTTGCTTTCACTCCATTATTTGAAATGATATTAAGAAAAAGTATGTAAGATGTATTATTCTCTGCAGTGAGGCAAAGTCAGTGAAAGCTTAGGAATTCGGGGTTTGGTTTGGAAAAGATAAAATGTTCTAACATAATTTCGGTGGAAAAAGGAAAAGATTTAAGTAATATCATATAGAATCAACATCAAAATAGTTATGCTTTTTCCTATGCACGGTTAAGTAAATTAAGAAGTAATGTGGTTTAAAGCACAAGTGAGAGTAAATACCATGGTGTTTTCAAGATGGTATTTAGCAGTGCTTTGGGTTTTTAAATATTTTTTTACTTATTTACATCTTTTACTCTTCTGCTGCTTGTAGAGAGCCTTCATGTACTATTTGTAAAATGGGATCTTAAAGTATGAAAGTAAAAGTCTTGGACTATTAAAGTCAGAAATTTGATTCTATGTATCTTAATGTTTTGGTGAGGAAAAAAAAAAGTTTAGCTTCAAAGCAGTCCTTCTGGTGTCTGGGCATAACTGAGAAAGATTATCTATGTCTACTGAAATAGGATTCACATTAGAACAATTTACGAATTTTCAGTTTCTGAAATTTTATGATACTGACTAGTAGGAAAATGATGTATAGCAAGTTGCCTATGAGAATGAGTGCATTATGGTAAAGGAAACTTAATCCCTTTGGAATGATGAACGTGGTCATGTCTGATTTCAGACAGTATTTGATCTTGGAGGCATGAGAAAAATTACATAACATAGCTTCACCTTGCAAATCAACATACTGCATTAATTCTAAACCAGCAGGCTAGTGTGGTGAATATGCAGATTAGACCAAAAGGGAAAGCTATGAAGCAGAGAACAGTTTAATTTTTCTCCTTATTTCTATTCTTCTCTAATAGCTATGCTTGAACAAATAAGAGTCATTTCTGTGAGTGGCATTGTTCATGGGTTTTTGTTGTTTTTTTTCTTCTTTTTAATTCATGATGCAGAGATTTTTCTAGTGCATGAACTGAAAAAAAACCAGGAAGAGCAAGTGAAGACACAGTGTCTTATTAGAGTAGTGCATAACCCCAAGTGAACAGAAATTCAGAACTAAAATAGATTTAATATGTAAAGGGAAAGACTAAGGCAAAGATGAGAACAACATCAATATTGGTAAGACAGGTATCTACCTTCATAGTTGGACTTTGTTCTTGTTTGCTCATGTGTTGTTGCCTGTTTATGTGCTATTTTTTTCCTTTACATGTCACAAGCAAGGAGGCAGCAGTGTTTGGAAGGAGATTAGTGTTATGGACAGCATAAGGATAAGCATGTTTTAATACTTAATCCAGCCAGTCGTTGGAGGTGTCTGCATCTAGACAACATTTCAGATACAGAGGATACTGGGTATGGCATTTGACACACAACTATTACTCAGCTCATATTTTCTCTGCTGTATGTCTCAATGCATGCTGAAATAAATTTTTTCATAAGAAGAATGATAATTCCTCTCCTTGTCAGGAGATTAGTTCTAATGTGGGTCCATTATTTCTTTCTTCCTAAATTTTCTCCTTTTAGAGAGAGAAGTTAGCCTAGTTTATGGGAAATACAGACTCAAATCTAATTCTGTCATGAGCATCCAAGGAATGGAAAGTTGGAATATTACATGATTTTGAAAAGTGCGTAAGCATTTAAGATGAACTGAACATCTGACTCGGGCCTGATTAAGGAAAAATGCCTTCAGGAGCTAAGTAATGAAGTACTTACTGTCTCAGTAACTCTGTGTATTTCTTAGTTCCTCAGATCTCACCTGTGAAATGAATATAACAGCATTTCCAAGGTATTAGGAGGTAAAAGTAAATAAAGATGATGATGATGCAATGCCATATATAAGGATTTTTTTTTTTCCTGAAGAACCATTTGCTATTCCATTCTGCACTGGCCCTGGGAATTATCTGAGTTGATGCAAAGCATGCTCCTTATGTAGTCTGAAGCATCTGTAACAAGCCTTCCAGCTATGAGTCTTAAAGCTTGTATCCCTTTTGCTTAAAATGAGTTAGTGCAATACAAGAATTGCTGTCATGCAGGAAGGGTAGATTTGGAGCTCCTATACACACAACTGGGTACACACAAAAAAATGTGGGTTTAAGTTGTTGTTATTCAATAGTCTGGATTTCTACAAACAAAAGTAAATTAAGCTGAAGACAAAAATGAATGCTCCCCAAGCTGAATCTAGTCTACCCTTATTTAAAAGGGTAGAATTAAAAGTAACTTCACTAAAAAGTAAAATTACACCAGTATGAAACTCATGTCAGTAAGCTCAGGATAATCAGCTAAATATGTATGTCTGAGTGGAAAGCTCAGTATGCTTACAAATGAAAAGCAACCTCATAAAGAAAAGGGAATGTAAGGGACAGTCTCTTCCTTTGAAATGACTTCTTTGTCCCTATTAATTATAATCATTACTTGGTTATAGCTGGTGAAAAGCACCAGGTCTTCAAAAAGTTATGGTGACTTGAAGGGTGTTTTGGTTTTGGCGGGATTTGGGGTTTTCTTTTTTGTGGGGTGGGGTGGTTTTTTTGGTAGCTGTGACTTTTCACACACTGAAAATTGCCTTGTAGTTTTTCTGTCTAGCCTCTGAATTGACCTTCTCTTGAGTATAGTGAGGAGGGAATATAAATTATGACAGGAATCTTCAAGTGACTCATTATGATATACCTGGTAGACTAATGTGTAGTTAAATTGAAGCCTGTCACTTAAAACTCAGTCTTACCTGTCTTTAGTCACCTATTTATTTGGATCAATCTGGTTTGGGGGATTTAAAGCTATATCTTTCAAAGATGTTGAGTGCCAAGTAACCAAAACTATAGATAGGAAGAAAATGGTATCTGGGATTAAATGTATTTACATGTGATTGTTAGTCATTAACAATTATCAGAGTATACAGAATATTTAAAATTAGACTACTGATTACTGCTTGTTATGGTAATAATCCTCATAATCTAACATAGTATTTGGCAAGCAGTGAGACATACCACAAGAAGGAAACTGGTTTGGTTTTTTTAACTAAAAAATGGCATAAGTTATAAATTGTATTCCACTTTATTAGTTGAACTAATAAGCAGTGAAAATGAACTCAAGATCCCCAAAAGATGGTGAATTAGGTGCACTGTTTAAAAAGAATGAACAGGGGAATAATGCATCACCAAAACAACATTTTACTGTGAATTTCTTGAACATAAAATATAATTAAAACAAGGCTTGATTTACTGTCTTTAAAGATTTAAGATGATGGAAATGAACACTTTCAATAAATAATGAGAATCAGCAGAACGCTATTCAATTACCTAAAATATTACTAGTATCTCATAGGAATAGGATATTTTTTTTGTTATTATGCTAGTGGAGTTTCTTTAACATGATGCCATAGCAATAGTAAAAAATATAAATACTGTGAATGTGACTAATATAATATTTAAATTCAATTTCATGATAGTTCTCTCAAGAGGGAAAAAGTTTTTTAATTCAACTAATAATTTTAAGTTTTACAATTTCAAGAAAATAGTATCTGAGAACTTGAGTCATGCGTGTTTACAATTGATTGTGCAATTATACAATGCTTCGGCTTTTAAAACATCAAGGACTTATAAAAACAAAAATAATACAAAATATCAGTCAATGAAGGGTAAGAAAACAGTTTTGTTGTGTATAAAGCTGAATTGTGTGTTTTGAAACAACCTAGTGATCCATCTTAAGAACTGTGTAATTTGCATTAATTTGTCTAAGAAACTCTGAGAATATTCCCAGTAACAGAACATTGAAACAGATTTAAACCACCGAAGAAACTACAAATCAAAAGTACATGGAGACATGCTGTTAATATGAGAGACAGTAAATGTTGACACCAAACATTAATTAAAGGTGCTGATTCAGAATTATATTTTTTCTTAAATTTTCAATTGAATAAAAAATGGTATTGCAAACAACCTAGTTTTTATCACATACATGCAGAGTGAAATAAATTATCAGGACTAATATAATTTCAAAGTTTCAGAGACCATTTACACTGCTCCCACAAAAAAAAAATATTCTTTCTTCAGAGGAAATGGTTCAAGTTGTTATGATGATCTATATCTGATAAGTCATAAAGAACATAAATTGAGTTTGCAAGGTTCAAAGTTTATCTGAAGGTCACTTAGACTTTCCTTTCATTCATTGAATATATATATATAACTCAAATATAACTTAATGCAGTAACTTGATAATTGTAGGTTAAAATTCGAAAAAACATATTTGGGGATCAAACTGACCCTTGGGTACCACAGTATAAAAGGTCTAGAATCATCCACAGAAGGAATTAAGTTTTTTGATATAAGCTGAAAATTTGTTTAAATCAAACTTTTGGGTTTAAATTCAGTATGTACTTGGCGAGCAGGAGAAATGTAGGCCACTACACTGGAGACTCAGTCAGATGGAATGTGTCTCCCCAGGTTTCACCTGCGTTTTGTATAACATTGGTAATGCTCTGTCACAGAATACAAGCTCCTCTGGGATTCGCTGTAAATTATGAATGCCTGTATACAGATTGATAGTGAGGTCTTACAAAGCAGAATGGAAGTGATTGTGACAAAACTACTTGTTTTTTCTATTGTGAACAAAATCCTGGGGTACTGTCTCATTTTTGGCATCTCCTTTTATTTTATTCTTTTCCACTGCTGTAGTAGCAGAAAGAAGGTACTTTCCTTCCTAAATTTCTTTCTTGGGTGCTTCAGTATATGATAACGAAGGAACTTTAGGTAATGAAATGACTTCATGTAAACTCCACAACTTCGTTATTTGGAGACTGTGCCCAAACAAGTAGTCTGCTGAATAGTGTGATGCTGGAAAATTATATTTTCCATGTAAACTGTGAGTTGCTAGCATTACACTGCATAAGTGCTATAAGAACTTCTCACTGAGAACTTAATTGCAAGGCTATGAAACAGAATGACAATGGCAACCTTATTTGAAATTCTTGAAGGACTGTCTTATAACAGTATGATTACTAAAGATAGATATATCATTAGGAGCAGAAAAAACAGTATTATTGTAGCAAAGAGTAAAAATATTATTATTCATAGTAAATTACAAGGTCACGGTGCGTGTATATTCTACTGATGTTGTATTTTTGTCATTCACAGTACAATCAAGTAAGGAAGTGTATTTTTGCTTGTAGTCTGTGGTGGGCTGACCCCAGACAGAAGATAAGCTCCCCCACACAGCCATGCATTCACTCCCCTCAGGAGCAGGACAGAGGAGAGAATAGGAAAAGCAAAAGCAAGAAAATTCATGGGTCAAGGTAAGGACAGTTTAATAAGAGAGGGAAAGAGGAAAAAAAAAAAGCGATGCAAAAGCAATCCCCCACAAGCAGAACAATGCTCAGCCAGTCTCTGAGCTGCGGCTGTTTGGACGACAACCCCTGCTCCATTTTATTTATTTATTTATTTTAATTTGCTGAACATGATGTTATATGGTGTGGATTATCCTTTTGGCCAGTTCAGGTCAGCTGTCCTGTCTATGTTCCCTCCCATCTTCTTGCCCACCCACAGCCTACTTGCTGGGGAGAAGGGAAGAGTGAGAAAAAGATAAAGGCTTGATCTTGTGCAAGCACTGTTCAGCAGTTACTAGCAATGGTGTGTTAACAACTCTATTTTATCCACAAATCCAAAACATCACGCTATAGGGGTTGCCAAGGAGAAAGTTAATGCCATCCCAGTCATACCCAGTACATAGTTTAAGAACCTAAATATTTAAATGCTGTTGATGGAAGGGTCCTATTCATAGTCACCCTTGTTTTGAATGATAAACCACATTTTTCCAAATAATAAAAATTAACTTTTGGTAATTATAAACAAAGCATTTGAAAACACTGTTACAATTGATTTGGCTTCAAAGGGTTGAGAAGCAAAGAAAGAGGAAGAAGGCAATGGTCTTGGGTAAATGTGGAAGGGTGGTACTCCTGGCTAGAGAAATATTTTTAAATATTTTTTTAAATATTTTTAATATTTTTAAACCACTTCAGGTCAAACAGATATATTTGAATAGTTTTCAGTAGTGGTTTAAGCTCAGTTTGCCCTAAAGTAGCTTCTACAGAATTGTGCCCAGGTTGGTTTCTGATGGATTTACCTTAAGAATTGCAAGTCAGTTACCTTTCTCCTGTCTTGATTACCTAGACTAGGAAAGAAGGATACTGTTTCTGTGATACCAGTTGGGAATGAATTTGCTGGTGACGGTTCTGGAAAGCATTTGAGCTTGCAGTCAATTTGCTAAGCTGTCCTCTCTTTCTCTATTTTTGCTTTACTTTTCCAAAAAGATAGGTGCTTGGAATGAGTAACTTATTTTAGATCATTAAAAAAGGACTTATTTCTCCAAGATATATTTTCACATATTGATGTAACTTTTGCTTTTTTCCATCTTTGTATTTTCATTTAGACTTTTTTTAAGCATTCAGAAATGTCATTTGTTTTTGTGCTGGTTTAGTTTAATTATTTAAAAGCTAAATTTTAATCCAAGTGTTAGAAGCCTCCTGAAGTTTGATTTTCAGCTATTACCATGTTTTGTGTTAATGGGGTAGTGGTGGAGAATCAGATTTCAGTTTCATTTAAATATTCTATTCTTGTTTTCACCCTGTTGCTACTTTTGAGATAGCCGTAATTTAAATAATTAATTCAATGAAAAAAATCCAGCACTGGAAAGCTTAACAGTCTATTCCAAAAAGGTCAGATACCAATTACTGTAATTTTGCATAAAATGAAATAAGAAAGCATGCCCCTTTCACTCCCAGGGAAAAATATTAGGATAATCAGAATTCTCATGGGGTTTTTTCAATCAATAAATGTTTCGGTGAATAACTGCAGCACCAAAATTGAAAAGCATTGTTCTCACTCCTGCAATTATACTAATACTCCCGCCCCCGCCCTGCCTCGTTTATCTGATTGGGAGGGGAGCAGTTTAGTTCTTTTCTCTTATTTGCATTTGTGGTTTCACTTTTCCAAAATGTTTTTATATGGTTTGACAGGCAGTGTCTACCTTGTTCTGGTCCCTGAAACATAAACAGCAGATAATGTTTCGTAAATTTTAATACTTCATGTCATTCAAGGCCAACTACACATCACAAGGCAGTGCCATCTGGAGATAACAGAGCAAGCTCTGAGCCAAGTCATTTCAGTATCAGAAATAGTCTAGTCATGTTAGTGTGGCATTCTGCCTGGGTTCATTAGCCTGCTGAGTAGTTAAGTATGTTATTTAGGTAAAGCGCTGTGCCAATATAACTACGCTACTTTCAGCACGCAAAGCAGTTTCAGCATCTTTGTGCAGTGCAGGATTATGGCACTGAACATGTTCTGTGCTGATCCCTTGGGAGAGGATAGCCTCCATCAACTCATGTCATAAAGTTTGACCTCTGGCAATGTTCCTACCTGGTCCAGAAATCCTACCAGGTAGGAAGTTGAATTTGGTCATCTTTCCATTCGGTTCATTCAGAGCAGCTGGAATTTGTCTGCATCCTGCAGGCCTCCAGCACAAGAAGCTTATTTTTAACCTTCCCGCTGTTCCTTTTTTCTGACTGCCATCTCTTCTGCTTCCATGCTCTTTCTATAAACCTGAACAAAAGTTTAGGTAATGAATGCACAGGTCTATTTGCTTTGCAAATAAGAAGCATCAGTAGACAGATATATCAGAGACAGCTGCATAAAATATAGCTTAAAGAAGATGCTATATGTGGCTTTGGGCTAACTGAGGATCATGTAAATAAGTAGAGAGTCCTTTGTCCAACCTGTTCTGCCTACCTGCCTTTGAGTGCTGTTTTCAAGTTTGTCTTTTTGATTGTCCTACATGCTGCACAGTATTTGTTGCAGAGAACTACCAGGACCTGTGACACTAGCATGCAAAAGTGGGTGAGAACATTTTGTGGACAGTTTCTTGCCAACCATAGATTGTATAGCAAATGCATATACACTTAAACAAAAGCCCTCTGTAAGGCCAAAGAACTCCTATCAATAGCTAGTATGTTGCAAAACAGTTTGCTCAGATGCACTACAGTATGACAATTCATACACTCCCTTATGAAAATAGTAAAAAAAATATTTTTGTTTCTTCCTACCCTTCCAACTATGTGATTCTTCATCCCTTTCTCTCTCTGGAGCCTTTTTTAAAGGGCCACTGTCACAGAATCATAGAATATGTCAAGTTGGAAGGGACTCATAAATGTCACTGAGTCCAACTTCCTGCTTCTCGCAGGACTATCTATGACTAAAAGCATCGTCCAAATGCTTCTTGAACTCCTGACAGGCTTGGTGCTGTGACCACTTCCCTGGGGAGCCTGTTCCAGTGACTGACCACCCTCTCAGTGAAGAACCTTTTCCTAATGTCCAACCTGAATTTCCCTTGGTGCAGCTTCATTCTATTTCCTTGTGTCCTGTCAATCCTACTGTGATGGAATCTGATCCTAAACAAAGTGGTGATGATTTTTTTTTTTCCCCTGACTAGTGGCCACTATATACCCCTTGGTGTTACGAATTACCTTGAACACAGCATGTCATGTTTTGAAACCATGCCTTAATTGAAATTCTTCTGATCGCAAATGAACTCCTGAAAGTTACCTGGAACTATCTGATAAGTTGTGTGTCTTCTAATTATTTTATAAGGGCTTTTTTTTTCTGGTCTGTTTGTTGTTTCCTTAGGTGCTTACTTATCTTCATCTCAGTTTTGCTCTTCAGCTTTTCCTTCTGGCTTTACTGGGATGCAGATCTGAAAGAGAAATAAGGAGAAAGCTGCTGATTAAACAGCTCTAGTGTAGCTCATTGAATGCTGTGAGGGACAGCAAGCGCTAAGGCCTCACAGCCGGCGGTTGGCGGGCCCGGCCGCACCGCCGGGCAGAGGCCGCTCAGCAGCCGCGGCAGGGCGCGGAGGGCGGCCGGCGCAGGGAGCATGCGCAGTTCCCTCTGCTGACAGGCGGAGCGGGGCAGCTCCCCGGCTACGGCCGCAGCTCAAACCAGGGTCACGCCTGCAGGGAGAGAGGGAGGGAGAAGGGACTCCCCAGAGGACCCCCGGGCCCGCCCGCCCCTCTCCCGAAGGCTCTGGAAGCGCGAACCGCCGGGACGCCTGGTTAGCCTCGTGAGCCGGAGGGCCCGCCCGCAGGACGGGCACGGAGAGGAGGAAAGGGCGCGAGCGGAGGCCGCCCTGAGGGCGCCCGCTCTGCGGCAGCAGCAGCGGAGCGCTGGGCGGGCCGAGGAAGGGAGGGAGGGAAGAAGGGAGGGAGAAGGAGGGAAGGAGCCGTCCTCTTGTCTCTGTTTCCCCCCTCTCTTGCCCCGTAACTCCCACACCTCGCCCCTCTAGAGGCGGACGCGCCGGCCGAGCCTGGGACGGGGAGCGGGTCCAGCCGCCCCTGGGCTCCTCTGTGAGGAGGAGTCTGGAGCGCGGGGGGCTCCGCTCTGAACCTCCTGACACGGCGGGGCGGGAGGGATCTCCCTCCGGAGCTTCTCCCCTCAGCTGGTCCCCAGATAAGCAGGGCTCGCGGGGCCTGCTCGGTGGCCTGCGGTTAGCGCGCCTGACGCGGTTCACTGAGGGGGTTTCCTGCCAACTCCTGTGGTGAGGAGCCCCGCCACCTATTGTTACAGCTCCCAAATTCAGGCCGTTTCTGCCATAAATAAACGTTCAACTGATGGTTTGGTGTCGCTTCACCTTAATTTAGCTTCAGGGAATTCCGGACCCACCATGGCCCCCTTCCTGGTCTGTCCAGCACAGGTTGTGACATGTACATATTCTTAGGGGTCCATCAGTGAAATCTCTATTTTACACGTAATTTCTATTTTACATAAAAACACTTCTGTAGTCTATTAAGTCAACTATTTATGGTCTTTCTTAATAACATAGGTTTTTTCACTCTTTTCATTGCTTCTGTTCTATTGTGCTGATACATTTCTTCTGTACTGATTAGTTAAAGCACATTTTTCCTTTTTCATTATTTCTGGATAGCTAACATCACTGCTTAAAAAAGCCAGAATTAGATTGTCTGACAAATATTTATTATTAGTGATCCACTGATGTCAGGAAGTATTATGGAAACCAGTGAGGCAATATTCATTTACACTAGCTGTGCCTCATTAAACTTGTTTAACGTGGACTTTCCATTCACTTCTTTATTTGTGAAATCACATCAGTGTCAACAGTAGCAGAATGTGAAAAATGGTTTTGGTTAATAATTTTCAGGCTGAGGAAAAAAAAAATACAATTCTTAAAGCAGAACAAAATTACATTAAATACAGTGTCAACAGTACTTTCCCTTCTGAGCTATGCATTTTTGGAAAGAATTTACCTCTTGACCTAGAGCCATTGGGCAAAGAGTTGAAATTGGTAATGTGGTATCTATGCCTCATTTAATTAAACAAATGTCCACGTTGCTGGCCTCCAAGGGCATACATTTATTTGCAGGTAGTTTTGCCTGAAGGGATTTCTGTGTGTGTGTCTTTTCCTTTACTCACAGTATCACTGTTCAGAGTTTAGTTCAGCTTTCCCCTCTGCTGCTTTGTACCTAGATCTTGGAAAGTTTTATGGTATGCTTAGTTTTAGTGTTGATACCCACTTCACTTCTTGTTGCAGAAAGAAACTCTCTCTGCAGTTTGTGAGTGAATGGAAAAACATCCCACAAATGGATAGTGATAGGAAAAAAACACCCAAGAATTAAAATGACACTTAAAGGATGTTAAAATGAAGTACATGAGTCTTGTCTCTCTTAGTAGAACGAGTCTGTAGGGAGTGCGACTTAATTCCAGAAAATGAATTCTCAAGAATTGCTTTCTCTCATAATAAGTACATTTGTACAAACTGATTAATATAAAAGACGTTAAACCAAAGGTTTGTTGTTAACTACTTCCTGAGGGTCACTTTCTCACTCCCTACCCCCACAAAATATTATTGTTTTTCTTAAATTTTCACACAAATAGGAAGGTCATTTAATTTTTTTTAATTTTTTTTTATTTTTTTATTAGTTTTTTGAATCCTTAAGTAAAACTCAGATTTAAAAGGATTTTGAGAACAGGACAGATAAAACTAGCCATTCTCACCATGGACAATTCAGAATAAAACTGAAACACACCCCCCCCACCCAAATGAGCAGATTTGAATACCTGATAAGCCTCCTTTGTTTTAGCTGGAGCAAAGCTATTTTGTCTTGGAAGAAATACAGCAGCAATAAGTTCTATTACAAAGCAATCAAGAAACTTCTAGGAAACAAACATATGGGCTTGATCAAAGACCAGAATTATGCTCTGAACCAATTTGCCCTTTTGCTGAATTCTGTATCGTGTCATAATTCCTTACTGATATTATAAATGAATCCCTGAAATCTGATCCTCTGAAATGCTAATCTTCTCTTACAATTCTCATTCAAGGAGATCAGGGTGTTACAGAAATTTCAAAGAAGGGAGAAGGGGGGGAGAAAAATATTTATTACTAGGAATTATTATTACTATTTAGGAATGTGCCAAAATTACCCATAGCTAAAATCTGGCAAATTCTACAAAATTCTGTGAAGTTTCATGAATGCCTAGGTATTGAATAATGTTTGTCCTCAATAGGTTCCACAGGGCCTTATTTGTTTTATTGGTGTCATTGTTCTGTTAAGAAAGACTGAGCTCCAAGGAAATGGAAGGGTCTAAATATGCACTTTCATGTTCCAAGTGCGTATCTCAAAACCGTTCTGGCAGTACAGCCAGCTCTAAAGAGCCAGAATATTTCTGAAGATCAGACTTCACATCTAATACCTTTTACACAAATACAGGGTAAGGGTTGATCGATGATCAAATGCTGCTATTTTCTGTGGTGATGCATTTGGTGTACGTGTACTCAAATATTCACTACTAGTGACTTTGGAAAGCTGTTTTAAGGAAGTAGATCCACAGAAATCTTTTATTTGGATATACAGGTTGATGTGTGTTGTTTCAAAGTGCAGTGGCAGTAATGATTGAGCTTACCTACAGGTAGAGTACCAATAATGAGTTTCTACCATAGGTATATGTCTAGTCATATGTTAAACTTGAAGAAATTATTGGTTACCCTGTGTAAAAGAAGGCAAACTCCTTTATCATTTCCAGATCTTCCATGTGGAAGGATGCGTTAGAAAACAACCTTTCATTAATAGAGTATTTTTCTCTTTGCTTACAGAAACTTTTTTTTTTCTTTTATTCACCCAAAGGCAAAAAAAAACCTCCTAGGCTTAATGTTTTACCAAATATCTTCAGTGCTCTTAGACCTGTTTCACTTAAAATACTTAAGAAAACCTTCTAATTAACTGTCATTGAAATAGACTTTTTTTTAAATTGTTATCTCATTGTGGAATTTATTTCTAAATTTGCCTTCAATTGGGGATATCACAGTGACAGTGCATGATGGTATACCATGACAAATACATCAATTTTGACAGGAAACAAAAAGTGCTGTGGAGCCTTTTGTCTGAAAACCAAAATTCTGAACAAATATTTATACGTGAAAAAAGCCAGAAGCAAGAAGCGTGCACTTTCACAATCAAGAAAATACTTTAAAACTTTTTGCAGAGAGGTTCATTGCTGGAGACCACAGAAAACCAGATGGCTGCAAATTTTTATTGTCAGTTTTGTAACTTCAGATCCTCCCAGTTCACCCATGTTTCTGCTCACTAGCCCTGCAAGCTCTTAAAGGGACAGGATAGTCAGATGCAATTCGTTCTTTCTTAACCATCAATATAATTTAAAGTACTAGTTCCACTCCTATGTTTTGGTTATTTGACTTACTGGAGGACTGTTCAGGATGCACAGGACTAGAGGAAGTGTGAAAACATTTTTCCTTTCTCTTAGCAAAACAGTTCTTGATGGCAATGGTTAATGCTAGTAAGACTTGGCTGTAGTATCATAGTTAGTGACTTTCCTGAAAACATACTCGGTAACCTACTTCCTGAGACCATTTTCTGGTCTTCATTTATGATGTAAAGTATCTGGAACTGCTGAACCACTAAACCAACAGAAATTCCCTGGTGGAACCAAGTTTTCTCTTTTCCTTAGTTTGGGAGAGAGATGTGTTATCTCTGTGCTCATGTGGTCTTTGTGAGTTATGGAAGTGGTTAATTATGTTAAGTAACAAATTCCTTTAACTTTTAGCACAGTCTTATTAGCATTATTAAACTGCTATGAGGACCTAGAGTAATATATTTACTTGCTGTTTTGTGGCAATGTAGATGGTTATGAATGTCTCTGTGGCTGCCCTGGGGATCCTCACTTTGTATTTTGGTGATGGGGAGGCATATCTCTGGACGGCAAGTTGTGAAGACCAGTCATGTTACAAATACTGGTAAGTTTACATGTTAAGTATGTTAGGAGCCAGGCCTCTTGTGATTTTGAAAATTATAAGTTGAGATGACACACAGTGGAACTTTGCAGGATGCTGCTGCTATCCTTTGATTTCTTAATCCTGCTTTGTTTAAAATATTATCACTTATCGTGAGGCTGTATGTATTACTGCCCCCCCAAAAAACCCAAACCAGCCAGAGATGCCCTGCCAGGAGGAAATTCTGCTTTGGCCTGTACGGATGGGTTGGGACAAAAGACATTGTGTGTAATCTAGAGAGCTAGCTGTCTTTAGAAGCTTGCTCTTTCTGGAACCCAGAAATGTAGGGGTTACGATTTTCCCCAGAAACATGAAGCATGCTGCTTCTCCAAGAAGGAGCTATAAAAGGTTCCCGCAGTGCAATTGCAGATGAGCTGCCAGGTAGATTTCTACCTGCCACAAAAGTAAAAGTGTTTGTGTTTAGTTTCTTGTTTTTTCAGTCCTAGAAATGCCTCTTAGGATCTTGGTCTCCAGTTTAGTGGCTTCCAGACAGGTTATACAGGTTTATGCACTGTAACTGATGAAATTATCTGGGATAACAGAATCATAGGATGGGATATTTGTTCATTTGAAACAAGTAACACCTATTTTATTTTATTTTACATTCAGAATAAGGAGATTCTGCATCTGGTTACTTACTTCCCTGATTTTTGCATATTTGAAGATTCTCCTTTACTTACATGTAAGTGAGGAATGTATGTATATAGCATGCAGTGTCCTGTTCCTAATTAACTGTAAAAAATGTCTCTTTGCTTCTTCTGACCATTTGAAATATGAAAGAAAAAAGTATCACATTATCCAGAATCCTCTGCTTTTGCAGTTTGAAAGGAACACAAAAGCCTGTGAACTCACTTCTATGTCTAAATAGAAAACAGCACTTTCAGTGAAAGTGAATAGCACTTTTGTCCTCTAACAATATTGGGTGTTCAGGATTCTGAGCTCTTTGCTTTTTGTGATTCAGCAGGACCTGCAGAATCATGATGGATGGCTGAAGCACTGTCCACTTTTTCCTCCATATGTCTTGTTGATTGCATTGAGGTTCAGTTACCACAGTCAAGGACTAGATAGATAATACACTAGCATACAGCTGAACATATAGCTATGAAGATGAATAGTAGGTTTTAACTTACCTTAATAAGATAAATGAGTGAAATCTTCCTGGCTTGTACCTATTAATTGACACTTATTGATCCAGTACGAAAGACTGCATTGCATGTGGTCTTTTCAACACCAGTCTGATTTGTCTTATTGTTCAGAAAAGTGATACAGTGAACTCCTACAATGCAGAAGAATGACTGGCCAGGAATGAACTAGAAGTGATCTGCACAGGCAATGCAAATATTGATATATGGCTGAAATGGGTACTATGGGAACTGTACTCTTCAGTTTCATCAAAAAAGGCGAATAGTAACAATGCTCTGCTGCATAGATTGTAATTATTTTTGTTAATCAGAATAGTCCAAGCTAACGAAACCATTGTTGATGGTGACAGTATAAGGCAGTCACTCCACACTATATATATTTTTTTTAACATCTCAAGTTTAGATGGGAAATTAAATTTAAAATTTATTCCCCCCAGCCCTTAATTCTACTATGGTAAAACTCAGGAGCTTCATTCATGGTCCGGACTAAACAGCTGCAATTCAATCCATTGGATTGACTGGGCAGGAGTCGATGACTGCTTATCTACAAGCTGTAGACTTGCAGCTGAACAACCCTTAAATTATTTTTCATGATTGCTTCCTTTGAGTAGCTACTAATCCTCGGCCTTTTCCTTGAGGTAGACAGGTCAGCACCTCTTGTCTTATCTGTTTCTCTGTGAGCAAAACAAAAAAAATAAACAAAAAGTGTGTGTGGGATCCCTTTGGCTGAGGGGTAAAAGAACAAAAAGATACCTTTCCTTCCCAACTCCTGTAATCCAAAAGCTTACAACATGTTTTCAAAGCTCTCATATTTTGAAAGGGGCAGCTGCTCATGTCTTAAGCCCACTGGTAGATCAGGTAAAATGGTTGAGATTCAGTGAAAGTTCTGGAGTCAATGACTCTACTCCTGGGTAAATGGGGTATTAGCATCAACTACTCGGCTGCTGCATCTTCACAACCATCCTCCTTCTTTTTCCCTGACTCAGTGAAGCTTGTGCTGTTTTCTGCACAGTTTCTTGGTTTCCACAGGGGCAATGGAGCGTGACTCTTACTCAAATTAGGCTTGACGGTTAGGGAGCTGTTGTGAAAGGCATGAAGCATCTCAAGTGAAAAAGGATTTGAAACAGAGCTGCTCACCTCTGGGATAAATGTTCTGACAAGTAGGTCCAGTCCTTCATGTTTTCATGAGTTACAGTTGGAAGAGGAAAAAATCGAAAAGTTTGCTAAGAAAAATATAAAGCTCAAAAGATCTTATGAAGTAGGCAAGTTATCCTGCCTCTGTGCAAATAATAATGAGGTGATTTAAAAAACAAACAAACCCAACCAAAACTAAGAAGACATTTTTTCTATACAAACTTTACTGTATAACTCCTTAAATGAGGTGGAAAATGTTTTTTATGGCTGATATAAAAAATTATTATCCCTATATTGTCTGGCATACCTCACCATTATTTCATAACATTTTCGTCAGTGCTTAAAATATCACACTGAAATTGAAATGCATGCAAATTCTTAGGTAGGAAAATTGAAAAGAAAAACACCTGGGTTTCTTTTTGCTGATCTTTGCTCCTGAAACTAAGTAAATTTACACTTTTTTTTTCAAGTGGGTAAAATACTTTCTTTCATTAGCATACTAAACCTATGAACTGGAACACTTGCTAGGAGCTTTTCAAAAACATAATGGTTAAAGCCACAGCTGGAAAGCAATCTGAGTAAGGACTACAGACTGATGACTCGGAGTTGGTTTATATCACTGTCGACTCTGGAAGACAATTTTCTTCTTATTTTTATTTTCCTCTGTGTGTTAGGGGCCTAGCCCTAGTCCCACTGGAGTGGGAAATACTCTCCACTTAGAAAGGTGTTACAGTTCTGCAGTTTGTGTTTGTGCCTTCCTGAAACACTCTGGAAGACAGAGGCTTATGCCAAAGATTGCATCAATCCTAGATGTATCTCTTTATATACTTCTAACCACACAATATAGTAATGTGTAAAGTTATTATCAAGATTGTTTCTAATGGGGAATATGCAAAACCAGTAAGAACTGCGCAGCTTCTGGAACTTGTACTTTCAATAGTAGGTGAAGATTCATGTTAAGCAAGAGATATTAATTCAGTCAAATATTGTAAATGTGGATTTATAATTATAATCCCTTTGAAGTAAATTAGGCTTAATTATGATTTCAGCTCAAAATTGCTGCAACAATATTGCTTCTTTAAAAGGTTTGTTTACTAAAATGCTGCTCATTTTGTAAATTGAATTGTAAATTACATAGGTTCCATTAAAATCACTTTAATAGTTACTTTCAGACTGCTTGTTAGTGTGAAGAATTCTGACACTAGTTTTACAGTGAAAATAGAGGTTTGCTCTGAAATGATGCTCAGTTCATTTGAAGATAGTTTTTTCTATTTTCTTAATTACACTGTAACTGAAATATGTTTTATTTTTCTAATACTTTTAGACAAGGTTAACATTAATTCTATATGAAAAGCCACATTTCAACTGAAGCTTGAGAGGTCCTGATTTCAGATCCTGATTTTTAAAGACTAAAACCCAAAAGATATGACAGCAAAATTACAGTAACAAAAATGAATCATGTTACTTAGACTCTTTGAACAGTCTGGCAAATTTTATATTGAAAACGTATTTTCTGTGAAAATGAGGATTCTAAAATCACAATGAATCTCTAAGTGCTTGTGAAGGTATTGGGTTCTGCCGCTCTCATACAAAATCTTATCCAAACAGTATTTAAATACCTGGAGAAGACAGACTTCTATGGATTTAAATGTTGGGAGTTTTTTGGACTGCAGCTGGGAATTTTTTGATCTATTATTTGTGAATGCATAGTTTATTTCCCCCAAAAGACATCTGCACATCAAACTACTTAAGTAGTATTCAGTTTCAGCTGGGGGGGTGGGCATGGGCAAGATGTGGGATGTGTGTGGAAATGAGATGTGTTGAATAAACTTGTCCTGAAGTTTTTCAAAAACCTTTTCTAATTTGTATGTCAGGTTCTGTTTACAAAATGGAGAATGTCGTCTTGGTATTCTCCCTTATATGCTTTCACTCAGTAGTTAACACACTAGAGAATGGGATGGGAAGTGCAGGTCCGCAGCATGTGTGTGTGGGGGGGTTGTGTTCATTCTTTCTCTGAGATTCGGAACAAATATTTGAATTGCAATGTGCAGATCTCATCCACTGAATTTGGGATCCATGGAGTCTCTCTAAGCTTTTCCAAATTGTAGACATGTGATTTGCTTTTCATTAGATTGCCTGGAAACCCACATACAAATCTGTACTTTATGGTCTCACAGAACATAACTAATTGAAGCTGGCAGGCTAGGTGAGTACTTTTTTTGTGCTAAGAAATAGGCTGTGGAATAATTTAAATTGCTACAAAAATGGATGCCAGCAGTGCTGGCTTAAGAGAAGCCATCCTGAATGGGTAAATATGATCCTGATACTTTTTGCGTGTACTGACTTCAGCGGGAGGGTGTCATGAAGAGTGGAATGGAGAGCAGCTCCCTTTTTCTATTGATGCGAATGATGTAAAATTGCATTAATTTCTTGATAATGTATTGTTACAGGATGCTGAAACAAAGAAGTGTGCTTGATGAGTGATTTCTTGTATGGCAAGGAACATTTATGCTCAGTCAACATGTTACCTGTACAATTGCTGCAGTGCAACTCTTTCTGGATTTCCAGAAAGCTGAAGAAGAAGATGACAGAATAAAAGACAAACTGCCAGCTAATTCCTTCCTAGGGGTGATTAGACATAGCAAATCTCTATAGCATCTGTTGAAGCTGTCCCAAAATTAGTGTGGGGATCAGATTTTCTTATATTCTGTGCTGTATACTTCAGGTGTGACCTCAGTGAATGGTCAAATTGGATCACATTTTGTGCAGACCAGTACATGTGTGTAGGACCCCAGCAGGTTCAAGGTGTTTCAGAGTAATGCAGCCAAACTGGCTGGACAGCAGCCAGGTGCCAGGCTATTGTACCTTGAATACACCTGCTGTATTTGCATGTGTCCAAGCAAGGATATGAGTGAACCAAAGGCATGGGAAGCCTCAGCCTCTTCTCTTCCTTGAGGCAGTAACAGTTTGGTGGAGATCATGTGAAGCAATGCTCCAGAGGAATATCTGTTCATTATGGTGGCACTACAGGCTTTGGCGGGCAGTGAGGAAAGCTCTTCAAACTGGTAGCCATCACTCATAGTCTGTGGATGAGTAAGGGGTTTGAGCTATTGTCAAGTTTGTAACTTTTCCACTACTAAATTGACTCAGGAAAAAACAGGTCTATCAGTGCAGGCAGAAATAAAAATAACTTTAAAACCATTTTAAGACATGATGAAAACCTTATGAGGCAAAATACATCAAGCTCCAGGGGATATGTCATGATTGTAGTGTTTGATTTCTCTTTTCTTTTTTTTCCTTTAGTTTTTTTGTTTTACAAAAATAATTTATCTCTCTTTGCTGCACTGGTTTAAATGTGGTCATAAGAAAGGAACAGAAACTTTTTTCACAATTAAATTTCAGTGTGAGTTCCAGTGACTCCTGGGCTTATGCTCCTATTTATTTTTACTTACATTTACTGTTTCTTGTTGGCCTGAAAAAGTATTTTCACTGCTTTTGAATCATTGACAGATACCATATCGCTTGTCTTTGATGTTTAAAAAAAATCAATAGGAGTAAGTATATCTGTACAGTTTTCTTAGGAGCCTTAATAGGAAATCAAGCAGTCTGTTGTAGTCAAAAGAACCTTTCCAAATCCAAAGGAGAAGTGAAATGCCTTTTAAAATACCTCTTGGAGAAAATGTGTATGGGTGTTGGGGTTTTTGTTTGTTTGTTTTGGGGTTTTTTTTCTGTTTTTTTCTAGAGAAGTTCCTTGCTTAGAGTTAGGAAACTAAGTAGCTCTTAATGATGAAAAGTTATAAACAAACTCAGTAAATACTTGATTTGTTATTTGATGTTTTATTTCACTACTTTTTTCATTGAGTCATCGTCTTTGTTAAGTGATAGTCTTTTACAGTCAAACTGATTTTTTTATAGCATAGCATCAATAACTCAGTACTTTTAAAAGGGGAAAAATAGTCTAAACAAATCCCACTGTAATGTCAGTTTTTCTTAACACCTTTTATTTTTTCTGTCCTTTTTTTTCCCCCCCAGGGGATAGTAAGGCATAATTAATGGCTGCATTGTCTCCTTGTTGTTCATAGGGAGAAAACAGTGCATGCACTGACAAGTCTCTTAAGTCATCTCTGAGAAATGGTTTGAATTTCAGGAGTAGATAGGAACTATGCAACACAGAATTATTGTCAACATCTTGGCCTATAAACTGCACAAGCAGCTGAGAGGGAGGAGTTTGAAAAAGATTCAAATATCTCCAACCCTAACCAAGAAAACAGATCTATATAGATTGGGGGAGGGGGGAAGCTTTTAATGTACGCAGCCTTCCACATAGTAGTCTGAAGAAACATCCTGCCTGGATGCAGCAGGTGAGGCAATCTGGGGGTTTAGTGATTCAGGTTGCATTGTGATTTGGGTATCTGGACCAAAATTCTCATTGTTGAGTCAAATTTGCATCATTTCAGTCAAGAACAATAAGAAAGAAGCATTGCATAATTTGAATATTTTTTGTATTGACAAAGAAAGGCAGTATTTAGAACAAATATTCTTCCTAACAGTTTCAAGAAGTTCTTTTCACAGTCCTTTTTAGAAGTGTCACATTAATACTTAGTGAATGACAATGTGAGCAGATTACTCTTTGTGGGTGTTAACCTGATGAATGCTGCCCCAAACTAATTAATCCATAGGCACCCTAAATGTCTGTGGGAGCAAAGTTAATTACCCAATTTGAATTGATGGGTTTGACACCAAAAGATTTGAATCGTACTGGCATGATCAGTGGAGCAGCTGATACACCATAAGATACCATCATCTTACAGCTCTGTAAATTGTCTGTGAGCTTTTTGTAAGGAGGGAAAAAAAAAAAAAAGAGAAAATATTTCATAATTGTTTCTCCTTCTCTTCATGGCAGAGACAGTTTATGTTAGTGTAGAATGGATATGAAACTATGGTCTAGATCACTGTACTTACAGTAATATACTTTGCATTAGCAGTGTGGAATATAGAATGGAATTTACACCAGAGATTGTGGATATGATTAGTTATTAGCAATGACATTGGTAGAGGACAATATGAATATCTGAGAAAAGTTTATAATTACTAATAGTATTTTGACTGTACTTGGAACTTAAATGTTTTCCAATGCGTTTTTGAACCCTAGGCCTTCGATGGCTAACTTCATATACTGGTTCAATTTATGGTTTCCTCATTGCCCTTCATCACTTTCCCCTGTATAAATTCTTTCATTACATTTCATAATTCTAACACGAATTAAAAACAAAACAAAACCAAACAACTGAAAAAACCTACCCCAAAAAACTTTGAATACAGGATTTTGAAGTGCTTGGAGTGCGAATTATGAAAGACTTCTGAGAGCACATAATGTACTTACGCAGATTAAACCAGTTCTCAGAGGGATTCTTGCAAGTTAAAAGACATGTAGAGATAAAATTTAAAAGGCTCCACAGTCTGCTTCAAATTAAATTTGAATTGCTTTCAAACTCCCTCCTTTGTTTCACTTTCTAGATGTCTAGTTATCTCATACACTATCTGAAGTACATGTTTTTCCTTCAAGATACAGTATATTAGGAATTAGACTTTTTCAGGTGAAATGGCCTTTGGATTTGCATTGCCTGAGAAGATGAATGACCTTTGCTACTTGCTTTCATTGACTCATTCTAACTGCAGTACGGTCGAGTGTTCAACCTATTCCTGTTGCAGATCTCTCTCTTCACTTTCTGTACTAATATAATAAGATGGCAGGAGGCCTACACTGCAGTAAAGTATTGAAATAAAGTATTACTGTTTCTGTGGCAAAAAGCGCAACATTTTGCTCTTGACTGACCAAAGTAAATAGAAATATTGAACAGAAGGCAGTTTTTGAGACTTGACTTTATACAAATATTTATTGTAAACTGAGGAGAAAAATAACAACTTTTACATAACTGGTTTATTCTGAAGTGTTGGGTTTTGGTTTTGGGATTTTTTAGTAGTAGTAGTAGTAGTAGTAATACACAGTGTTTCACAATTGTTAAAATAGAGTACCTGAGTGACTCAGAGGATGTACAAAACAAAGTTCCCTCACAGAAGATGGGTTTTGTTACTATTTGCATATATGAAGGTTGAAATCTTAAAACATTTTGTTTTATTCACATTTGGAAATCGACAGTCACATTATTTTCTTGATATCTTATCTGCTACAAGGCCCTTTCCCAATTACTGTCTTTCCTACAGGCGTGTTTCCTTGTCCAATAGTAAGAATTTTTCTTGAGACATTTAAGAAAAATGATGCTACTTAGTGTTTGAAATGAAGTGAGGAATTGTCATGATGCTTCTCTATAACTAGCCATATATTTTGGTAGTAGAGCAATTGCCAGTTTAACAACTAAAAGAATTCAAGAAAATGTTAAATCGTTAGAAACTGATTTTATTTTTTGCAACTGGGGATGTGGTAGAAAGATTGGAACTTGTGATGATGACAGACACAGGGTATTTTCCTCTCTAATGGTATCCTAATAGAGCCTTCATACATGAATGTCATAGGTAGGTTTACCCCCTTATCCATGTATTATATTCACTGGGACATGGGAACTCATGTCTAACATCCCAAAGATTAATGTTTGAAATTGGGTGAGGTTTTTCTAGGACAATTATTCCTGGTGTTATGAAGAGAATGACAAAAAGAAAGGTCTTTATTTTGAACCAAAAATCCATTTACAGATACACTAGTATCATATGTGTAATGTCAAATCAGAAGATGATTGTAACTTGAAATAATTTCCATTCTTATCTAGATAATCTTGCAAAGAATGAGGAAACATGGAAAACCACTTTCTGATAATTTGAGTTACTGTTCATTTTTTTTGAATACAGAATGACAAGTTTTCTTGCATGTATGATGTTTTAAAAAGATATGCAAACTTTTCACATGTGGTCAGCTGTACTAAATGCAGTGTGGTATAATTCTGTGCAATGTGAGTTTTTGATACTTTTTTTGCTCTAGATTAAAAAATGGGAAAAAATCTCATTGATTTTTCTAAAGACTAGAATTTCCCACTATCCATATCTTAAATTTCGTACTGAAACAGATTAATTTCAGTTACTTTTTCTTAATCACATGCATTTCACAGTTATTACCTTTATTAATGTGCTTTATAATGCTCAATATTATTATGCAATTAATGGATTAAATATATCTATCAGAGGTGTAAGCATGTGAAACCTTAATTGCAAACTTTGTAAAAATTGTAGTAAAGTCTTCTTATCAGCCACTAAAGGGTATCCAAGCTCAGTCAGAACTTATATAATATTGTAATATACTATAATTATATATTTTTTTCCTTTTTTATTGTCAATGAGTAGGATATAACTGAAAAGAAGCCTGCAACATGTAACATAATAAGAGGAAAGTGGATTCTATAATCATACCCCCCCCCCCCCCCCCCCCCCCCCCCCCCCCCCGGGATTTGACTGTGTTCTGTGGTTTCAGAAATTCAGCAATATTAAATCTTCAGTTTAAAAAACAAAAAAGGCAGCAGTTATTTGAAGATGTCACCCCCTCCTCCTCCTCAAAAAAAAAAAAAAAAAAAAAAAAAAAAAAGAAGCGGTTAAGAAATTAGCTGATGTTTGCCTGAGGTTATCAGCCATCCTCAGCACTGAAGTACATGGTTTTGCACTACTTCAAATTGCTTTGACTCCTCTAACAAATAAAATCAGCAACCAAAACGCCATCTCTAAATATCTACAGTCACAAAGAAAAGGAAAAGTCAATCCATTAGAAATTCCCCCCTAACAAAAGTAATTATCCAATAATTTAATATGAAAGTTGCACACCTATCTGAGACACCAATATGCTCGTGTATTTCAGCTTCCCCATATAGACAGGTAAAGCAAAGACTGCAAGTTTGGATGCACAGAACTAAAAGATACGGCAGAAATCAGAAGAACCTTGTAGGGATGATAGGCAATGGGGACTTTGGTACAAGAGGTTTCCTTTTGCAGCTGCACTAACGTACTGTCAACAAAATAAACATAAGGGCTATGGGATGACTATTAGCAGTTTTAATTCCTTTCATATTACTTACTTATCACATCATACACAGCATAAGGACATCCTTGCAGCTACAGAGGACAAGATGTATTGTGCAGAACTTCCACCTTTGTTTCACAAGTTAGTTCTGAAAAGAAAGAATAAAGAAAGACTAATAGGGAACATGTATTACTTATTATGAATGCCAAATGTAAATGTTTGACTTAAAAGTTTGGCTTGACTAGGATGCTGATTCTGCTTACCATTTTTTAGGGTAGTGCTGAGGTCACCTTACTGGAAAAACCCTCAGGCTGGTGCCAGCTTAGGCTCACTGATTGGTACAGTCATGCACTATATTGTCATTATTAACTGGGGGGTGGGGGTGGTGGTTATGAGTTTCTTATTGCCTTTTTTCTTTTGCAGATAAAGCATGTAGCAAAAGTTTGACGCAGCTGAAAAAGATGTGCAGAGCAATAGATACTAATGTGAAAAATGAGCTTACTACACTGAGAATTTAACCAAAAAGGATGAAAAAGGAAACATAGACCTTTGATTCTAAATCTGTATCTTTCAGAAATAAGGAAGGAAGTAAATTCTTAACCTAAGGTCTTGGTTTTGTGCAATTCTTTTGATTCTTTGTTAAAGTTTTCTTTTTACTCATTCCTTATACTCTCATTATTCAGTTCAATGCTATTTTCACATTACTCAGTCTCAGTGAGTTGTCTTACATCCTTCTTAACTCCCTTAAACTCTTTAAGATTTTTATAGATTGCACATATATGAGTGACTTCTGTATGAAAGACCGTGTCTGGGTTTTTTTTTTCATGGAATTGCAATAAGTTGCTCAGAAGAGTAGGCACTGAAGTGATGATTCTCTTGTCTTCAACTCCATACTCCATCTGCATTAGCCCACCGTGAGATGTGTTTAGTTCTGCTAGGTAGAATATGGAGCATATCTCCTGCCTCAGAAGATTTGCTGAAAGCATGTATAATTTGTGTTCCGCTATGCTTCACTTTAGAGCATATATTATGCTTTTGTTAATCTATGATGTTATTTCCTCTTCAAGATGAAAAAAAGAAAAAAAAAATATTCCCTGTAGTGTATTCCTTAGCTGTGAAGTTCTGCTGAAAGACTCTGTGTGTATGTATGTATCAATGCATTTTATATAGCTGCACTCATTCTTCTTGGAAATAATGTAAAAGTTTCCATATGAGAAGGATATAATTTACTACCCTTTCTATAATGGGGGAGAAGTTACTGTGTGTTTGTTAATGCTTTAAGGTGGCTTGCAAGAAATTTAGAGTTGCTAAAAGCCTTGGAGATCTATGCTTTAGTTAAAGTTATCACTAGAGGAAAAATAATATCATACACCAAACAAACAGTAAACCGGTTGTGTCTAGGGTCATATTCACAACCCAGTGGATCAGATAGCTCTTCTGAAACTGGTAGAACAAGGTGAATTATATTAGCTGGGAGTCTGACTTCTTTGCCCCTGATTTCATTTACTTTGACTGTATTTTGAGAGCATATTTTTTCTGTTTATATATAGAATGCTTACATGAATGAGAATGGAGGTGAACCTGAGGTTTTATATATATAAATATATATATATTTATAAAACATACATTTACATATTTATATCTGTTTGTGTGTGTTGGGGGTTTTTCCCCCCAAAAAACAATTATGCATGAAAATGTGTTGAAGAGAAGAGAAAATGAAGGTCTTTATTTCAATGATTCTTTGACTATGGAGAAAAAAAAAAAATTTTGCAAAGAACACTAAGACATTTAAAAACCAGCTTGTCTCAAAGTTTGCTTAATAACTTGTTAGCACTGTTGCTTTCAAGGGTGGCACACAACCATGACAATTACTAGAATTCTTCAGTCATGCTTCCATAAGAACTGGGATAATGATCAATAATCCTGAAATGCATTAACTGAACAAAGTTTGTATGGGGTAACCAGAACCTGTGCTATGCCACAGGAAACCTGTCAATGGAGTATTAGTACCCACCAGGAACCAGATTGTTGAAATAGGATTTTGTTTATACTGAACCCTGTAGGGAAAGTACATTAATGTTATCACAGGTACCTCTTTGTTACAATAACTTGTTATTGGTTACTCTGGCCCATCTTCTAAAATACCTAGTTGAGTGCAAGACAGGCCTTATATAGTGTCATTCAAGACTCCAAAAATCATCTGTAGTCTGTGACCTGAGTCAATAATCACTGGCAGCATATTTCTAGATACAGGGATTTCAAGGATTTCCCCTTGAACATTTCTTAAGCCTTCAAAGTCTTTGGTAAGATTTCTAGTTACATAAAGTGCTGTCCAATTATAATTCCATTGATTTCAGTGCTTCAGTCGATAAAAAGATGTATTGGACCTCATGGTGGATATCGACCTTGGTTCACTTAGTGTGTAACTTTTAGCCCAATGAATCATAACAGTTGAGAAGGATTTTGCCTCTGTAGAGTCTTGAGAAAATTTATGAGTATTTTTGGTTAGAGGAATGGAAAAAGTCTCTTTCTACTGCCAGGATCTGATCTTGGATGATCTAAAAGAGGCAAAAGTGAATAGTTTTTCATGGAAGAAGTAGTGCAGATTTTTTTTACTTTTCATTCACACTTTAAATAAGTCTAAATGTAAACCAGCAAGGAAAACTTTGAATCTTGGAAACATTATCATACCACAATGGCAAGATTCAGGTAGTCTGTTTTTATGGGTCAAGGAGAAGAGGATAGTGGATACAGGATAGTCTTATCCGCAGCGTAAACTGCTGTATTTGGCAATTCTCCAAGAAGTGAAAATCCACTTCTCCTTAGAACTAGTAAGAGAATTGTGACCTCGTTTCATTTATTGCATTCTGTGCATCTTCACTCTTTCTCTCTGATCAAGCACAGGTCAACTCTTTGATTGGAGGTAAGAATAGCTAGTGAGAGGCATATTATCCACCTTTGCTCATGCAACTGAACAAGAATTTTCTGAAATTTCCAGCTTCCTGAAAGTTCTTTTTATCACAGATTTTTTTTCTCAAAAGAATGGTTTAATAAACAGGGTTTTTTTTAATGATTTTTTTTATATATTATTATTATTTTAGGTTTGGGGATAAAGCCAGCATTGTTGAACCTACAGCATCTGTGACCAATCATGGCTTTTGACCCTGAACAAGTATTTTGTAAAGGAAAAATATGAAGAAAAGCAAGACAGTCAAGCCACAACAGATGAGTAAACATTTACCTGATTTTCTGCACAGGTTGCTGATTAACAGTTTGTCTTCCACTGAGTCCTTGCAATAAATGTGCAAAAAGCATTAACACCTTTCTATAAAGAACCTTCAGAGTATATGACAGGATATGATTTTTTCCCTTTACAGTAAATACCGCCAAAGCACTCGCAGAAGCATTTAATTCCCAGCACTAATTTTGCAGTTTGAAATTTCTCATCGCTTTTAGGTATTGCTATATGTTGTACTGCATATGACTTTCTCTAGAGAATTCTCCATTGTGAATCAACAGCAATGCACTGGCTGAAACTCCAGTAGTTACCTATGATAACAGTAACAACTGGTGGTGTAGATTTATAGCAGACAGGAACCTAGCCCCTGTTATGCTGTGTACTGTAAAAAAATCAACATAACAAAAAAGATCCCAGATTCCGCTAAAGCAAGTCCAGCTAAGGGCTGCTGGTAAAATAGTGTGTCTGTGTATGCACATGTATGTGATTGATAGATACAGAGGAGGAAACTGGGTAGTGATGAATGTAATTTCCTTCCATGAGAAGGAGAAGGGCTTATGGATTAAAAACTGACAGAAGATACACAGTGTTTTGACTCGGCTGCTTGATACTCTGTCTTGATTTTCTCATTAACCAGTTAGGGAAAATATAGTCTAGAAAAAAAGTGTTACAAAGTAAATTCACAACCAGTTGGAAAACTGTACCAGGAGAGAAGTAATGATTGATTTGCTGTCAAAATGAAGACTGACCGTATATAACCAACTGTGATTCTGCAGGGTTCTGGTCTGATCTTTTTTTCTTCCTTCCTCTTTCCCTCCTTCCTTCCTTCCTCTTTTCCCTCCTTCCTTCCTTCCTCTTTCCCTCCTTCCTTCCTCTTTCCTCCCTCTTTCTTTTTTTTTTTTTTTTTTTTCCCTCTTTATTGTTGGTATTTTCATGGATTGTATGTTTTCTGGATGAATAGCAAAGACTCTGCCTAAATTGTTGACACAAGTGAAGAAGGGCAGCAACCATGCTGGCTAGTAAACATGTTGAATAACTGATTACTGGACTAGACAGATTATAGGGCTAAATGTACAGTTCTGCATACATGTAGGAATAACCTTATGTATAAATAAAAAGATGAGACACAGTTGGCCCAGATGCAGCCTTTGAAAAAGATTATAAGGGGTAAAGAAACTAATTGATTTTATTTTAGTTACTAGTACATAACAATAATGATGATGTTGCTAAAAAGACAAGCATTCTTCTGGGCTGTATAAGTAGGTGTATTTTGTATGATGTAAGAAATTATCTTACACCTGACTCTGCAATGGTAATATTTGCCTGTAATATTGTGACCAATTTAAGACACCTGTACCTCAAGAAATATATGGACCAATTAGAGTCCCAAGGAGCTGGGAAAATCTGGAAATAATGACCCAAGAAGAAAGACTGAAGGAACTGAGGATGTCTAGAGAAGAGGAGCTTAAGAGGAAACCAGGATAGTACATTTTTATACACAAAGAATTCTGCAAGAAAATAGGAAATAATCTGTTTGTGTTGTCTTTATAATACAAAAGCACAGGGTTTAAATGACAATGAAGAATGATGCATTTTGTTCATGCAGAAAAAGCTTCTAACACTAGAGTAGATGTATTAGCTAACTAAGATGTGGAATATCAGTCTTTTTCAGGTTCTTAAAAGAAATTTAAATGATGTGACCTTGGACAGACCAGGAAAATTAGAGGGTAGTTTTTGGGTCTAGTTTTCTAGAATTCTGTGGTTATAATTGTCACAATTTCAAAACAAAAGTTCTGGACACTATGAGCATGGTTGCCTAGGCCCTCTGATGTATCTGAAACTTAGGAAGTGAACAATGAGTGTTAGCAACAGCTAATTCTAGGGATCAATGAGAATTTGTTTTACTGCACCTTCCTGGAAACCAGTTTCTACCTTTTTATATTTAAACGCTTAAAGATCTCAGAGTACATGTCTAAAAATCTCCAGATCCCTGTAGTAACTTCCATGCATTTTTATCTTTGTTTAATAAGAGTGTTTAGGATTAAGGTACCCTACTTGACTGTGGGTTGAGCTTTGGAGCTTAGGGAGAAATTACAGTTTTACTGACTAAAAGTACCTTGCATTTCCAAAACTTTAATCAGTTCTAAAACGTTTTTTTCATTGTAGATATTCATATCCCAGTGTTAACTCTTACTTAAAGGGAAGTATCATAGCTGCTTTATTAATTGGGGGTTTTTTTAGTCTGTTATATATTGAGAATGTTGTCCCATCTAAGTTGTATTTCTGTTTCTTCTGGCTTAAGAAGATATATCTCTTTGCTCATTGCATTCATTCCACTTCTGCTTAACATAGGGCTAACTTCATCTTTCTTTGAATGTATTTTGTCATAATTTCTTCCATTCATTTGAAAATGCAGTTTTTACATGTAATTAGACCACACATGAGAAGAGTCAGAGCTCAAAATCTGTACAGATTACTCATAAAAATTGCAAAATATTTTTTCATAAAGCCAAACCAAACCCCCTCTTTTTTTTTTCCCAAGCTCACTGCCTAATAGTATTAATTTTCAATTCTAACACCATTATATTGAGTCTCTTAATTCTGTTTGCTTCATTAATTAAAGCAAACAATTAGTGTTTAAGCTAAACAGTATGCAAGTGAAAAAAACCTCATTCTTTAGTTGTCTCATGTTTATTGATTTATCCTATGGAAATTCTACCAGAAAGCAGGTTGGATATGTGAACTCATGACCAATCCTCCTCATCCCATTATTCCTTCTTTTGTTACTACAGCCAGACAAATACAATAGCTCAATGGAGACAAGGAACAGGCATTTCTTTTTTGGTTTATCAGAGTGTAAAAACTGAGGTTCAAAAATGTATTCTTCACCTTATATTAATCATGGCAGTTTGTAGTAAGGCAGAAATGCAGTGCCTTGTTTATAATTAATGCTTTTCTTGAAAATAGCCAACTTCCAAACCAAATTCTTTTATGGTCAAGGTAGCCTAGTTACGAATTTAAAGTTTTTGGGATAAGTCATGTGTTCTGTTACAGATAACAAGGCAATGAAAAGTAGGCTGATAAAAACTTTGTGTCATATGTTGCTGCAGTTTGCTTCTTTAAAGTTCTCAGCTTTATCAGTTTGTTCTTACAAATGTGTGCAGTGCTGGTATGTAACTAGTCATGCTTCAAGTGGTGATGAAACCAAACATTTTCAAAATAATCATTGATGAAACCAAACATTTTCAAAATAATCATATCGTGAAATATGAACACTGGACTTCTGCAAACATCTAAAATCAATGAATTGGTTAATTTGCATTTAATTTCTACTGATTAATACAGGAAAAAAGGTGGAGGTGAAAGCTGGTCAATTTCCATTATTTTATCAGTTTAAAATCTGAATAAAAATATATGTCACTTTTGGAATGCAATCTTACTAGCAATGTCAAATAGTAGCAATTCTTCTAATTAGGTAATATACAACTTCTGAATATATTAAAATAATTCTAAGGTCATGTGACTCTATATTTAGGCTAATCCAGTTTGTGGAGGAATGACAGAACTCACCTGTGATTTGTACCAGTGCAAATTGGATAGAGTACATGTTTTACCCATTTTGATACTTATGCCATTAACTTACACATTTCCTTGCTAGAAATATCCAGAACTGTCTAAGCTTGGCTTATTTACCTTTTTTCCTTAACTTTTTCTTTTCCTTTTTTTTTTAATATACTAATATCATTATTTTTATCAGTGTTGACACATTGGCCTGTGTCTAGCTTAATGGAAATATGTCCTTGTAATTTTCAGAATGACTGTTTTTACTTCTGTACTGCTGCTATGAACATTTATTCTATATAGACTAATATCTTACCATTAGGCATAACTCATGATAGCTGTTGTTTTCCTCTTCGTTTTTTCTTTATTGTGCTGGCACTCTCAAAAATCATGTAATTTGTTAAAGTTTTTTAATCTTTTCCCAAGCAGTAAGAAGATTTTGGTGTTTCATTCTTTTGCCTTTTTTCGTGAAGTCTTTGTCTTTTCTTGCGGTACTTTTGGTTCTCTCAGTTTAAGACTGCTGTCCAGACTCTTAGCTTTATTCATTACAGGTTTTTTGTATAACTTAACAGATTGTAACTGCTTTAATTGATTAGTATAGGTTTTTTTCAGATTTGTCTCCAAACGCATTGTTCTAGGTACTCATCTAGAACTCATCTGGTCTCATCTGATTTTTAATATGCACATATATTTTATAATCTGATTGTAAAGGATCACTCATACACTTCTTTCCATAAAGAGTGGTACTCCGCAAATTGCAGTAATAGTTTTCAGTGCTAAAAATAAGATCATAAACTTCCCAGAATAAATTCAATTTCTCTCCTTCAAAAAGTTCTGGAAGACATACCTGAAGTGTTTCCACAGCATACCACCATCATCAAGCCTGTTTTGACCACTGATGCTTTCACAGTCGACCTTCACTTCAATGTCACACACAGAAGTCTATTTCTGAAAATAGATTGCTGTTGTCAGCAGTGTGCCCTGGCAGCCAAGAGGGCAAACCGCATCCTGGGGTGCATCAAACACAGTATAACCAGCTGGTCAATACAGGGGCTTATCCTGATGGATTCAGCGTTGGTGCAGCCTCACCTTGAGTACTGTGTGAGGTTCTGGGCCCCACCATTTAAGAAGGATGTGAAGGTCCTTGAACGCATCCAGAGGAAGGCGACCAAGCTGGTGAAAGGGCTGGAAGGCATGTCCTCTGCGGAGCGGCTGAGGATCTTGGCCTTGTCCAGTTTGGAGAGAAGGAGGGCAACCTCATTGCTCTCTACAGCTTCCTGAGGAGGGGACATGGAGAGGGAGGTGCTGAGCTCTTCTCCCTGGCATCCACTGGTAGGATGCGTGGGAATGGTTCAAAGCTGTGCCAGGGGACGTTTAGGCTGGATGTTAGGAAGCATTTCTTTACCAAGAGGGTGGTCAAACACTAGAAGAGGGTTTCTAGAGAGGTGGTCGATGCCCCCAGCCTGTCAGTGTTTAAGAGGCTTTTGGACAATGACCTTAACAACATGCTTTAACTTTTGGTCTGCCCTGAACTGGTCAGGCAGTTGGACTGGATGATTGTTGTAGGTCCCTTCCAACCAAACTGAACTTAATTCTCTCTTCTCTCTCTCTTCTCTTCTCTCCCCGCGAGCTCTCTCCTCCCCTCCCCCCCTCCCCCCCCCCCCCCCCCCCCCCCCCCAGTACTCTACAATGAGTCTTTGGTACAGCTGAAGAAGTTTACAGTGTGTTTTATAAGAATTGCTTAAATATAATAAAAGCTGCATATACCCTGAAGAGCGTTCAATTCAGAAATTAGTGTCTTCTTCAGATCCTTGCTGCATTGTTGGCTAGACACATAATTTAACTTTTCCCTAACCCAGCTCCCATCCATAGAGAAAATTTGTAAATGAAGTTAGATGACAATTTAAACTTGAGGTGGCTAGTCTAGAAGGACTGTAACAAGGATTGGGATCTCCTGTTAATGTTTTACTTGGTAAAGTACTCAGTGTATAGTATGCCTAATGAAAATAACTCATCAATTTCCAAACTTATCTGTATGCTAATCCCAGCACTTTGTGCTTTTAATCAAAACGTTCAAGAGAAAACAACTCCGCAAAACATCAGAGATGTGCAGAGTCTATTGCCTCTTGTCCTATCACTGAGAACTACTGAGAAGAGTCTGCCTTCCTCTTCTTTACTCCCTCCCATGAGGTATTTATACACATTGATAAGGTCCCCTGAGCCTTTCCTTCTCCAGGGTGAACAGTCCTGGCCCTCAGCCTCTCCTCGTAAGACAGATGCTCAAAGCCCTCAGTCACCTTTGTGGTGGCCCTATTGGAGCCATTCCAGCGTGTCCATGTCTCCCTTGTGCTGGGGAACCCACAACTGGACCCAGCATTCCAGGTGGCCTCACCTTTGCTGTGAGAGTGCACTGATGGCTCGCAATGGCTTTGTTGTATCAAACTCATCAAGGAGACAGGCAGGCAGAGCTCAGGTCACATTACCTACTGAAAGTGAGTAAGTGCCATTTATAACTAGTGCAGTAAAATACTGTTTTACAAGCTATGAGTTATGATTGATATGTGATACTAATATAATACAAATAGCAATAGTAATAAAAATTACAAATACTAGAATTTGATGTTAATTAGTAACAGTATAATTGAAAGGTAAGTTAATGTTAAACAACCCCTGTCCATTTATAGGCTATTCCAAGTGCACGTGACATTAATTAAAAGTAAAAATTCATGAAATAGTTTTAAATGTGAGAAATTCTAAAAAAATTCAGAGGGAAAAATTGTGGAGCTCACAAAAATTCTGAAATGAAAAGTCTGTACTGGTGTGTGTCTTTCTGTTATTTCATTCTTCCATTTTTGTGATCGGTAACTCTAAGTCAGTTAATTATTTTTCCAGAAGTGGTTTTATGTTTATGACAATTGTCTGTATACTCCCTTTCTTCCTCCAATACTTTGATCCTATTTACTTAATTGGGGATATATATATATATTTTAATTATTTGATTTTGGTCTGATTTTTGCCTTTAGTTTTATGTTGCATTTTAGGTTTTTTAGGTTTTTGTTTACCGTACATCTGTAATTTTGCTGGTTGACTTTCTTTTCTGGTTGAATGAGCCCATATTCTCTGGATAGATGTGTTTATTGACTGCATTTTATGAAGCATGTTGTATTCTACCTCTGCTATTTTATTTCTAAGCTTATTTTTTTACTTCAAAGCAAATTTGATTTCTGGGCTGACTTGCTGAGTTTGCTGCTGCCAAATGTTGCAGTCTTGTTTCGTTCATCATTGAATTCTCTGAGGCTGCAATGTTGTGTTACTGTATTTACATCTCGGTATAAGGTCTTTTGTTACTAGTTTCTTGGATCATTTGCCAGGAAGTTCTTTCAAATAAATCTTTGATACTGAGGCCAACATATTTTTGAGAATAACCTTACTCTTGCTGCTGAATCCAGTTTCATAAAAGAATTTTCTGCAGAGTTCTGTATTGTCATGCAACTGGTTGTTGTTGGTTTTTTTATTCTTGAAATAGAACCTATCCTTTACTTTTTTGTTTTGTTTGAAAGTATGAGTTATCTAACTGCTTCACCATTAAAAGTAGGGCGCCAGAATAAGAGGATATAGAGTTGTGCTGATTGATACAGTATTACGGGTGACATCTTGCTTTCATGTAAGGCTTCTATCATAGTTTCATAGTGACTAGGCTGTGTTTTCTTCAGGATTTGTGACCATCATATTGGTGAAAATTTCACTAAAATTTAGTAATTTTACTCTGTTTATGTTTACGTACAGCATTTTCTCTTGCATGCTATCGAGTAATCTCTAGCTCATCACTGCTTACCATTCAATATATGCACTTTCAACACTTAATTTTTTTTAACCAGTGAATGAAAATAATGGCTTGAAATTTGAATGTTATATATCCATTAGCTACACCATCTTAAAACTCCAAAAGGCTAATTTGCTTACTTTTTCCTCATGGGAGGCAACAGCACCATGATTAAATTGTCTGCAGTGCATAAGCTGCTTTATTTAAAGCTTTCTCAGGCATTTATGTCCTTCATCATTGTCGTGGTTTAACCCCAGCCAGCAGCTAAGCACCACGCAGCCGCTCACTCACTCCCCCTCCATCCAGTGGGATGGGGGAGAAAATCAGGAAAAGAAGTAAAACTCGTGGGCTGAGATAGGAACGGTTTAATAGAACAGAAAAGAAGAAACTAATAACGATAACACTAATAAAATGACAACAGCAATAATAAATGGATTGGAATTTACAAATGATGCGCAGGGCAATTGCTCACCACTCGCCGACTGACACCCAGCTAGTTCCCGAGTGGTGATACCCCCTGCCCCACTCCCCCCAGTTCCTATACTAGATGTGACGTCCCATGGTATGGAATACACCGTTGGCCAGTTTGGGTCAGCTGCCCTGGCTCTGTCCTGTGCCAACTTCTTGTGCCCCTCCAGCTTTCTCCCTGGGTGAGCATGAGGAGCTGAAAAAATCCTTGACTTTAAGACTAAACACTACTGAGCAACAACTGAAAACATCAGTGTTATCAACATTCTTCGCATACTGAACTCAAAACATAGCACTGTACCAGCTACTCAGAAGGCAATTAACTCTATCCCAGCTGAAGCCAGGAAAATCATTTTTTTTATTTAAGGCAGCCTACCAAAGGAATCATAATGTTGTATAAAAATAATTGAAAAAAGTGTTAATTTATTTGGTGAAGCATCCAATTATTAATTTGAGGTACACTCCAAGCCTACTTTTTTCTTTTCCCCTTGAAGAAAATTTTCCAGCCGGACCTCTTTCTCTCCCTTACCCTTGAATAAAAGCTGTGATCGCTGAGTTGTTATCACAAATGTGAATTAGAAGTTCACATATCTACATGGTTTAAAGAACAGTTTTTTCCACTATTGCTGACTGGAGCACTGCTGAGAAGGTGTGCTGGATCAGGCTCCACCAAGGGTTAAATAGTCTTCAGCCTGTCCTCCAGCTCAATATGCTTGGCTGTGAGGTCTGGTCTCAAGGTGCAGAAAGAAGTGCAGCAGCTCTCAGCAGACTCTAGACTTCTACAAGGCCTAACACTGAAATGATGAGTTAAAGCTGTTCAGGTTTAGGCTATAGGCAAATACAGAAATTTTGGCTACCAGCAACAGAATTCATTTGAATTGTGTCCCCCACTTTTCTGTTTTTTATGTTTATGCTTTCATTTAAGAGTAAGTATAAAATGAATTTATATAAACTCAAGCTATAAAGATGGTGTCTGGGTTCTGAATCATTCTTTTACTGTTATGAGAAAATACATGCAGAAGGTTTTCTTGTACTTTCATTGGGTGAGATGAGATATATACACTCCCTTGAATGCTCCGAGAGATTTCATATGCTAATGAGTTGTAGAAAACAGCTTCTTTCTCAGCCAAGTACTTCCTCTGCCCAAAAATAATATTATGGAGGGAAGAAATGGAAACTGTGAGATAAGCAGTTTTTTACAGATTAATTTGGGGGGAACTGGTGATGCTGTAATGCCTAGTTATTGTGATGTCATCTGTTGATCCTACCTGATACTCTTAATTCAGCTGCAGTTTCTGCTGGGATGTATTTCCCTTCTTATGTGAAATGTTAATCACAGGTGAAGTAAAAACCGCATGTACCTGTCTCTTGGCATGAAAAAGAAGGGGAAAAAAAGGCCAAAAAACAGATTCTGTGCCTCTCAACTGCTATGCATAAGCTTTCTAGGAGTATGGAGAGCACCAATCACTGGGATATTTCTTAAACTTGTGTCAATCCCTGCCCTAGACTGTAAATGGAAAGTTATTTATTTCCTCAGTAGGTGTATGTTCAGATAGCTCTGTATTTCTAGGGGTTAGTAAGAAGACAGCTCTAAAATTAAAAAAAAACACAACAAAACAAACAAAAAACCACAACTTTTTTTTTTTTTACTCTAGAATGCAGATGTTTTGACAAGCATCAAAGTGGCATGCTTTAACTGAGACAGCTGATGAAACTTGCGCGTGACTGTCAAATGACTTATAAATTCACTTTCAAATATCTTCCTTTATAAAGTCTGAAATCAAATGCCATTTCGAGCAATACATTTTTTGGAATAGATGTCTGAGCCCTGCATATTTATTCAAGTACAAAACAATTGAAGGCTTCATATAGAGGTCCAAACCCCCCTTTGTGGGTTTAATACAAGTAGGAAAAGCGCTCATTTTTTAATTACTAGGTGCATAATTTTTAACATAGATCTGTTAGTCTTAGAATTGTTCTCCTGCAGATGGCTGGCTGTTACGCATTGTGATTTTAATGACATCCTGCCTTTTTGTAGTCAGTTATTAGTGTGGTTATGTATTGGGTTCACATGGCAAGGTTTTGGTAGTGGGGCTTGTTGCAGGGGTAGCTTCTGTGAGAAGACCCCAGGAGCTGTCCCCATACTCAACAGAGTCCATTCCAGTTAGCTCCAAAATGAACCTGCCACTGGCCAATGTCGGGCCCATTAGCGTTGCTGGTGGTGCCTCTGTGATAACATATTTAAGAAGGGGAAACAATGCTGTGTAACAGCAGCTGGGAGTGAGGAGCGAGAAGATGTGAGAGAACCAGCCCTGCAGACCCCCAGGTCAGTGAAGAAGGAGGAGGAGGAGATGCTCCAGGCGCCGGAGCAGAGATTCCCCTGCAGCCCGTGGTGATGAAGCCCCTGGTGAGGCAGGCTGTCCCCCTGCAGCCCAGGGAGCTCCACGGGGGAGCAGATCTCCACCTGCAGCCCGGGGAGGTCCACGGGGGAGCAGATCTCCACCTGCAGCCCGGGGAGGACCCTGTGTCAGAGCAGCTGGGTGTGCCCTAAAGGCAGCTGTGACCCTGTAGCGAGTACATGCCAGAGCAGGCTCCTGAGACTGTGGCCTGGTGGAGAGAGGAGCCCAGGCTGGAGCAGGTTTTCTGGCAGGATTTGTGACCCCACGGGGGACCCACGCTGGAACAGTCTGTGCCTGAAGGACTGCAGCCTGTGGGAGGGACCCACGCTGGAGAAGTTCATGGAGGACTGTCTCCCATGGGAGCGGCCCCACGCTGGAGCAGGGAAAGAGCAGGAGGAAGAGGGAGCAGCAGAGACAAAGCACTATGAACTGACCATAGCCTCCATTCCTCAATCCCCTACCCTGCTTGGGGGGAGGACTTAGAAGAGTTAGGAGTAAAGCTGAGCCTGGGAAAAAGGGAGGGATGGGGGAAAGGCATTTTTAGGTGTTTTTTTTTTAATTTCCCACTATCCTGCTCTGTTATTGGCAATGAATTAAATTAGCCTTCCTCAAGAGGAAACTATTTTGCCCATTACAGTAATTGGTAAGGGGTCTCCCTGTGCTTATCTTGTCCCACAAGCTCTTTCATCTTATTTTCTTCCCCCTCTCCTGTAGAGGGGGGGCAGTGATGGAGCGGCTTGGTGGGCATCTGGCAGCCAGCTGAGGTCAACCTGCTACACTGGCTATCTATGTTGAATTCAACAAGCTTGTCCCTGTTCCTCATTCACTATTGCATAAATAAATATCAGCAGGAGCATGTGTTGGAGGAAACGGGATAGGAGCTGTTGCATAAGACAGAGCAGATCCAACAGGGTGCTGTAGCATTCATCCTGTGCTCAGGAGGTGGGCATCCAGAAGGTGCACAGCACTTCATGTAAAGGGAAATTATGATAAAGGGGATGTCTTCCTCCCTCACTGGCACGTGGTTAGGGTGAAACCTGAAGAGAGAAACCAGTGGAATGAAAGAAAGTTGCTAAATTACAGACCTACGGGCATTCAGGGTACTGTGTGAGTAAATTAAGCAATCTTGGGGAACCTTCCTGCGCTGATTTGCTGCTGGTAAGCTGGCAGAATTGTTTCTAATAGGGCCAGCTTGCACTTTTCCAGGCAGTTGTTTAGCCTTGCTTAGGAGCTGACGTGCTCCAGTGCTTGATTTTTTTGGGGTTGGTTTTTTTTTTTTTTGTTTGGTTGGGTTTTTTAATTTAATTTGCTCTCAACGTCAATCTTAGCTTCACGCCTACCTGCATATCTTTCTATTGCGTTACTTTTCACTCTTCTCTTGCTGTATATCCTGTCCCAGCCCCTTTTTACGTACCCTGCCTCTTAAGTATTTCACTATATTTTTGAAGTAGCTTCAGAAAAATGAATAAACATGAGCTAACGTGATATTTGGCGTTCTAACATTGTCATGTGTAATGTCTCTTTCTTCACCTTGTGTTACATAGCTTGTAAACTCTGTGCAAAGACTATGTTTGCATAATGGGACTTCAGTCTCAGCTGAAGGCACCTGTGTAATAAATGTGATTAATATAGTGCATCATTGTTAACTGCTAATTATGCAGAATAATAACAAAGGTGCTTTTTGAAAGTCCAGATTCCTTCCCTGGATTTGTTTAAATTTAGTAAGCATTATAAAAGCTGTAAAATGTTCCTGATTTGCATTTCAGAATGGTGAGAAAGCATAAAAATGGGTTTTTAGAAGTGCAAATTTCGTTAGTGTCTTTCTTTATCAAGGGATGTTCTTGGATTACAGTATCAAACTTGATTCACCAAAGGAATAACATAGAACCCAGAGCAATTTACATCCTTACCTAAGTCTTAGATTATATGAAGAAAGAAAAATTTTATTTTTTGTTAGCCACTATTCAAGGACAATATTACAAACCTATTTTGCCTTTTGGTATAATGTGATACCTCAGGACTCCACAACTGTATTTAATACCAGAAAGCTCCAACCCATCTCATGCTACAAATAAATCCTTTAAGTATTGTATTCATGTAACCTATGCCTATGTATGTATTATGAAAAGTAATACACACTGCTATATTTAATTACTACTTTTGTAACTGTATTTGTCCATTCCTACTAACATTATATATCAAAGATGATTTTTTTTTTAAGCCTGCAAAGAAATTATCTTTTTCTGTACCTGCTCTGAATTTATTCTTTCCTAAAAAAATGTGGTTACTTTGTTACATTATTTCACAAATTATGGTTTTTGAATGAGGTCTTATTGACCTTGACAGATTAAAAAAATACTTTTTTACCTGTACTAGAAGCTTTTTATTTTTATTTTTATTTGATTCGAATGCTTGGTAGGATTTTTTTAAATTTGTCCTTTGGTCTCTAGTTTTTCCCCATTTCTCTTTTTTACTTGAAGATTAAAACTTTCTTAAGGGGCCATAGCAGTTTTATTCTTGATTCTGCAACTGGAACTCAATGTAGTTGAACTAGTGTATCAAAGTTGAGCACATACTATTTCTATGGGGAATAAACACTCTGAAGTTCTTTGGGAGATTGATTCTAAATTAACCTGTGATATCAGAAAAAAAATGAAGGCTGCTTTTATGCCTGCAAAAATTCTTTTCCATTAAATAGAATGCAGCTAGTTTTCCTCACTTTTTAAAGATCTCTAAACATTAAATTTCAGTATTAAGTCAGAAATAAATGCTCAAATGGGTTCTCTCTCTCTCTCTAGAATGACTTGATCACTTCTGCAATCTAATATTGCATTCCTACTGCATTAGAAATTGGCTTTTAGACAAGAAAAACTCATTCATTGCTGATGTATGCAGTACAAATAAACTGCTCAAGATTGAATTCATATTCATTTTATATCCAAGACCAGAGCTAACACCTTTTGTAAAAGTCTGCATGTGTGGTTTGAAAATGGTGACTGCTGTGATGTATCCAGGATTTTAATTTAACTTTGTGGATTATGTAGTGATGAGACAAGTGGAGGTGGAGTATAAGGAAATAAATGTTTTTCCTTTTCCTAATTTGTAGTAGGTCTTTGAAGTTCTGTTGCATTTAACTGTCATTTACACTTATTAAATAATGCAAATAGGTGATTGTTGTAAAATCAATAAGTACCATCATACAACTTTTTCCATTCAACTCTTGTCACTTGTTTAAGAGCTTCACCTCTTAACCATAAGAGTTGTGTCAGGATATCACCTTGGGGCACTTAGTTATTTTCATAGATAGCAATTACGGTTGTGTGTTTCTGTTATTGCCATTTCTCCTGAGAAAGATAGTTGATAAAATTTACACTGGGAGGGGAGTTCAGTTTTACTGTCAAATTTAACATTTGTAACATGGTTTGGGAGCAGTTTTCAGTTTGTAAGTGTATTTCTTTGCTGTGGAGATATGCAGTGTTCACCTGCGAAAAATCTGGTGGCAGAAGGTCTGGTAGCTGTTCTTCACGTTAGTGTTTGCTTTTCAGATGACTCTGGTTAATTCAAGGATTATGTGATTTCAAGTCCTGTCCCCGTTCCCTGCCTCCTGCCTGATGGCTCTCTTTCTTTTGTAGTTAGTGGAGATCATATGTCTACATTAATGAATACTGGAATTCATTGCCAAAAAGGATAAGCAACAGACATTTCTTTGTCATGCTTTTTGCATGTAGTTTTTTCAGGAGGGGACCCCCCCCCCCAAAACAACAAACCAACCTGCTTCTGAAGATTTGGTCATGTTATACAGTATAATATACAGAAACCCAACATATTTTCAGATCCCATGGGTTTGTATTTAACTTTGGAAATAGTCTTCTCTGGGGTGGTGAGAACAATGATACCTGTATATTCAAATTACTATAACTAGATCAATATCAATATGAGCTGTCACATAGTAAATAGCTTCAGCTGAAAAGTTCTAGAAAATTTTATCTGAGCATTACATATAAGGGAAGGTCTGAAGTGTCAGTCTATTGGGCTGTAGCACACAAATTCAGGGCATCTTTTGTGCTGTACTCTTTTCTGATGGGCTTTTCCCAGTTGATACTCTTTGACTAAGACCTGTTGTTAACAGAATGTTTGTTTGCTGTAGGGCATCCTACAGATGAGAGGTTGCTTATACTTGTTCTTTAGTGCTTCTATCTTTTTTTTTTTTTTTTCCTGCCTATTTACTTGCCGAAGTATCTGAACACAAAACTAACAGCTTTTGTTATTGCTTGAATTGAAGTGCAACATTGGTTTAGAAGCCTGTTCGTCAATACTTTATTATAAATCACTAGCAGGGTTTCGTAGAACTGAAAGCAAACTTGTTTTTGCAAGATCAGGAACACTTCTTCTGTGTGGATATATATCAGCTTGAGATGGATAGATTTAGTATGGTAATTAAACTAATTAAGACACAGCCAATTAAGAAATATTACTCATTTTTATTTGAGCAAATTAGCATGTTTTTTGACTTTTTTATAAATGTCATTACATAAAAACATAATTAATGATCTGATTACAGGGCAATTATTTTGATTGAAATCGCCTTGCCAGAAGTCCCTATCTTGAGGCAGAGAAACTCTAAATCAAACAGAGCAGTTCTTCATTAAGCAGAGCAGAGCCTTAGCAGAATTCTTAAGACCTATAACACATATGTGCCATAAACAGGAAGAGATCAATATCAGCCCTCCGTTCGGATGACAGTTATAATTCACTAACATCAGCTGCTTAAACAATTTAGCAGTTTTACAGTGTAAGAGAAAATTAGTTTCCAGAATCTGTCAGGTATCTTGCACCTCCCATCAAGAGTTGATGGTAATGAGTTCGGTGCGACAGAATAGGGAACAGAGCAGCGTTTCTTCCTCTAGAACCTGACTCATTTGTCATTTAATTCTGCGAGAGTGCCTATAATTCTTTATTATAACTGAAATGGCTCATTCTCCCTCTCTTCCTTTCCCTTTCCCCCTGTCTCCCAGAAATCTGTATGATCATCCTGTTCTTTAGGCACTGAGAGCTGAAGAATAGTAATTGTATTTGTAGTTCAGTGTTCACCGATGACAAATTGTAACCTTTAAGAGTTCTTGGTTATTGTGGTAGGTGAGTTGTGTTTTAAATACATAAAAGCAGCAGAACAATTTACTTCTCGAAGGAAGAGGATAGAGGCATTTTGCAACATGCACTTCGTTCTCAATGATAGCCACATCTTCTGTCTTCCATAGCCTTATCATCATCTACTACTCTACAGAGTCAAGCTGTTTTTCCCCAGTCTGCAAATCAATCCTAGGAGAATATCGTCTTTGTGAGTCATTTCCTGAATTTGCAAACTTGAATGCTAACCATCTATCTACAAATGGCAATGCGTATGACTGCTTATGCAGAAATAGAGTGCAAGGAGTAACGTGCTACAAATAAATTCTCTTCATTGCAGTTGCAGCCACTGCCTTAATGAACTCTTACCTGTATTATTTCTTACCTTTCAAAGACGGCAAGAGTGGGTTATATTTACTTATTTATCTTTGTAATGAAAATTGTTCTGGATTTCGCATAGTCCATTTCTAGAGAACCACTGGGGCAGAATAATGAATAACATAATTCAGAAGATGGAGTCAAACTGGACATCAGTGAGAATGTTGCAGACAGATTATTCGTCCTTCATTCATACACAATCGTATTTGTCTTTGAAAAGGGTGATATATTTGGTTTTCATTATTTTCCTCAGGATGTAATATGACATAACTGAGAACAAGTCTGCAGGTAGCACTTGCTGAGCTAACAATCCAGGTGATGGGAAGATGAACCTGAATATTTTATTTCCTGTAATTTGGTCTGAATTTGTCCTACTGATTATGACTGTGAAAACCCCTCAGAATATTCTTCAGCCATTCCTAAGATAAGTATGCTAAAATGCTGTAGTATTTTTGCAATAAGAAATCTCACAATGCTTCCTTCACCTAGTATAGTGGAAGTAATTAAATGTCACTTGTACAGCAGTGAACTCATACACTCTTTTTGCAACGCTCAGGATTTACATCATGATCTATGAAATATATACTATTTGAGTTTGCTCAAAAATAGTTCGTTCTGTCAGGAATCTCAAGAAGACTCCCCAGCAACACTTCCCCTTATAGAATGATTCTGGTCTACTTCAGTTCTTGCCATTCTGGCGTATATCAAATTAATACCAATTTAAAGACTTCTTAGTTGACAATGCAACATTTTGTGACACCAAAATAGGTAAAGAAGTGGTTTATGGACTTGGTTACTGTTAATATTGCTAAAATTGGTATAAGTGCAATTCGAGACAAGCAATTTTCAAATTTTGCAGAAATATAAATAAATTTAAAATGACCTGGAAGGTCTCTATGGGGCGTATTTTTCCTAGATTTCAAAGCAATGTCAAAATGATTGAATTGCACTTTTTCAAACAAGCACTTCAGAAAAAAACAAGTAAGATGCTGAAAGGCTGGGTTTGATGAGTAAACATTATATTTGTTGGATTTTACTGCCACAGAAACAATTATGGGAAACTGGCATTTCAAAGCAAGCGAAGTTTTCACTAAAAAGATGATTTTAGATGACTAACATGTGGTAACTTATGTGGAAAGAACATTAGTGTTCAAAGAATCTTTTTCAAAGTTGTTTAAATGCCTTACAGAAAAAAACGTATTTGTAACAGAAGGAAAGGGAGGAGACAGGCTAAAAAAATTGTTTTTAAAAAAGTCTTATACAGCCGTCATCTTGCTAGTTTTATAGATATATAATGAAAATGAAATTAAAGCCTTAAATTGAATTTTAGGAGCTCAGGAATTTTTGGGGGGTGTATGTTTACATTAAACACATCATAGAGATTTCGGCCCATAACGGTGACTCCTCAGCACTGCATGAATGCGTACAAATCATAACTTAATGTTATATTTTTTGTCTAATAGGTAGTTATTCTAGACCTTTATCATCCAGAATCAGCTCAGGTTCATTGTCTGGAATCCTGGGTAAAAAAATATAGTTGGAAGCTATTATTATTACCATAATCATACAAGTTATGGGGTATGTTTCTGACACTTTCTGATTTTTGAACTCGACTTTCTGATCTTTAAAATTCCTTTTCACCATAACGTTAACATTATTATTGTGGTAAAGAAATTACTTTTAGATGCTAATAATTTCCAGGTGTTTATACTATATCTGTCAGTATGTTCAATGAGTGCTGACAAGTTATTTAGTCTCAACTCCCCTGTTCCTGAAGTACTTAAAGGGTGAATTTGATTTTCTTGAAATTTATCTCCTTCTATTAATTGTTATTTAATCTGCTTTTGGTAGAGAAAGTGGATTTAGGTGTTACCTTGGGACGTTCATGTTTCAGACTCAAAAAAGTATGTTTCTAAAGGAAATCAGAATGTCCAGAGAATTACTGTATAGCCAGATTACGTTGATGAATTTGTTCTCATATGTATCTGTAAACTTAAAACTAAGTGTAGCAAAAACCAAATGTTCTTCATCAATCTGTTGTTATGGTATAGGGGGGAAAAAACCCGCAGCTGTTGTTTAGATCTGAGGTGAGATAAATAGAAAGCTGGAAAATATCCATGAACTCTTGGCATTTGCAACCTTATCATTACAGAGTCATTGATCATCTATTGAATGATATGGAAGTGAAGCTGCTGCTTCCAGAACAGTGCGATTGAGTAAAAAGTGAGATTACTCATCCAGAGGTTTTGGTATTAATGTGAATAGCATTGTCTTTATGCTTTTTTTATATTCTCTTAAAATTCTGAGGTTTTTTTGCCAACATTTTCTTTCATACGAGAAACCATGTGTAATGTAACAGCAAACCTGTTCTAGACAATGCAGTGGTTTTTAACTTCTGATGAGACCTTCTTTCTGTACTTCTAATGGCAGTCCTGGAAAAGGTACTGCCATTAGGTTACTGGTAAACTATATAGGCATGGTCCTGTGGACTCTGCTTATGTTTACTTTTAGTACAGTCAGTAACATAGTCTTGGTGTGTGCTAGCTACCATTATTGTAGAAGATTACTAGGCATGGTTTGGGATTTGCAGAGGTCAAGACAGGGTAGTGTGATAAAACCACCTTGTTTTGAAGGGGAAAATTCACGTTATCACCTTATATATAATGAGTTTTACATCCTGTGATGGTTTCAAGCATGTTTTATGGTTAAGTTGACAGAAGAGCAGTGCATGTATATCTGTACATTTGTACAAATGAGCTGTCATGTTTGTGGTATTAAGCAGGAACTAATAGCACACACTCTAAAAACCTCATCCTAGCTTTTTTTTAGCAAGAGGGGATTTTAGCATCATGGCACAAGGTCTTCTTACAGATGTGTTTTATGTAAGTGTAATTTCCATGTGTGTGTATATATATATATTAAAATCTTAGAATCAGATTTGATTTCTAATCCATGCATTTTTCATTATGAAACACAATTTTTGTGGTGTTTAAGTGATTGATGCTATACTCCATAAGAGGCAGGAATTACATGGCAAATTGTAACCAAAACCAAAGAAAAAATATTGGCTTGTAAAACCTTTTAAATTCAAACGTATGACTAATGAAATGGTTGTTTATTGTAAAATGAATTTAAGACTGAGGCTGAATAACAGTGGAATATTTACTAATTTTTCCAATATACTCTGGAAAACTTGTGTTAATAGATGTTATTATATATAGTTATTTTTTGTGTGCATCTTTGAAACAGAAGAATGAAACCATGACCCATCTGAAATCAGGAAAACAACTCCATGAGTGTACCTTTACTGTTCAACAGACTTGAGTATATTCATCTAACAACCTGACAAAGTGGATTGTCTCTTTAGCTAAAGTACCTATTGTTTTTGCACAAATAATTTCAATTTAATTCTGGTACTGTATAACAAAAAGCAGGATATTTGCAACTTTTTTTTGGTGAGGAAGGGCATTTTTTTTTTCCTGCGAAGCTATATAACCTGGAATCTCAGAGCAGGAGTGATGCTGTTTGCCTACCCAGTTGCTCATCAGAAAATGAAGAATTAATTTTAAAAGGGAAACATATCAAAAGTTCCATCCGAATAATTTTGTAGTCTCAGTTTACGTTACAATAGCTATGACTATAGTAAGCTCTTCACACGACATACCTGTATTCTCAGATTTTAAGACTAAGATTTTATTATGGTGATGAATTAATAGGAACAGTTGGGAAGATGAGCCATGAGGTTTTGATGAATCCTTCTTTTGTCTTTTTATGGGACAGATGGTTCCATGCCGGGCAATTGCAGAGCTACATTAGCATAGGAGGAAGGCTAAAGGCCATGTTGCACCTCCTCTGAAGAATACAAGTTAAAGTACAGTCTTCGTAGCTAAGCAACAATCCTGTCTGATGCTGAAGGAGGACATCATCTCTTGTGCCTAACTATTCCTTTATTGTGAATGAACCCCTGGAGGCACTTGGATGAAGACTTGTCCATGCTCAGGGTCTGCGATACTGCAAAGTTTCAAATATAGTGCCTTATTTCCTTAGTTTAACACAGTTCTCCAAACAATCACAGGAGAATTGAACTAGCTCAATAAATGACTGCATTCTCATCAGCTATTTAGAATAATACTATGTCAATCCCTACTTCAGTCAAAACCGTTGGGAGTTCTTCTGAATTCAGAGTAGAAATCATGACAACCAGGTATGGTGACTGCCATATGGAGTTCTCTGCTGAGAACCAAAACTAATTCTGTCTGAAGGACATAGACACCCCTGCAGCTCTGCAGAAGTTGACAAACTAATGCAGTGGATTCTTCCCCAACATCAGTACTGTACATTTTGATAAATTATTGAGATTTCTTCAGGAAAAATAGCAATAAAATAATACCACTGAGAATGAGAAATCATCTTTGTAATGTTTCCATCTTTTTAAAAGTTTGAACAGCAAGAAGGTGGTGCATCAATGCATCTTCTAATCAGCATTTTCACTGCTCCTGTGAGCTTGAGATGGACGAAATACTGTTCTTTGTGATGTAAGAATCCTAAAATGCAGATAAAACTGCATACAGATGTGTTATGTGGATCTGTGCATTGACAGAATGCTCTGTGAGATTAAAATGTTTTTAATCCTAAAAGCGGTAGTCATTGTGCTCTTCCATGTTGACTTTTCAAAGTTGTAAAAACCTACTTTGGAAGCAAACTTTATATTAAAACTCCAAGTTCCTTTTAGATCACGAGCGCACTGCAAATTAGTGTAACTGGTGCTAATTTTGCTCACTGAGGAAAGATAGAGACTTACTGGCACAAACAGAGAAAAATGTTCTCATTGACAAACCTGCTAGCTTTACTTTGGGCCCTGGGCATAACTGCAGAGTTCATAGGAGGCTTTAATTGATAGTGTAGGCAGATACTTGCCATTTTCTTTCTTTGAGCTTTGATAGGGCAGGGTACTAGAATCTCTCATTCTCATTGGTCAAAACCATGGTTACCTAGCCTATGTATTATGTCAAGGGCAAATTTTACTAATTCCTAGAATGTAGATTTATCTGGGTTTTTTTGCTTTTATGTCTGAAGAATAGCTTGCTGTAATAACTCTCTGTAAGCGAGTAATTACATTCAGGGCTCTGCTCTTGAAGTGAGAAAGGTGTGTGCATCCAAACCACTGTCTGAAATGAGAACAAGCTAAGGAGCAGATGTCTTATTTGTATAGCCATTTCCCCAGCAACAAGTTGCATGTAATACTGTTAATTAAACCACAAATGTCTATAATTTTCTAAGACCTAATGGATCTATCCTTGCAAGCTATATAATCAAGGATAAAATCAAGATCTGTAAGACGCACTAATCTTTCTTTCCTTTTTCTACTATAACAATATCTCTTGGGAGAGCAGCAGCCTTGAAAGATAAGTCTGAAAGATAAGGAGCCAGGTTGCTTTCTGTGGTTGCTGAGCCAGTCTGAACACCTGCTCTGCTCTTGTGTAATTTCTCTGCACACAGCTTCAAATAGTGTTTAATGATCACCCGCAGCATTTGTAATAAAAACTGAATAGAAGCTCCATACAGAGAAAATAAATGCATCTCTAGCGAGCTTGACTGTTGACTTGAGAAATAGAAGAAAACATAGTTCTTCAATATTAAATAAGACTCTCCCTGAACTAGAGGTAGACAATTGATTTTCAGTTCTGTGTCCAACGAAGAAATATGGGGAAGACTGATTTTATTTTGCTGGGACTGGCAAAGGAAATCTAATTCAAGAATGAACAGCAGCCACAGAAAAACAAAAAACCCAAGTAAAATCATTTTCAGGAGTTCATTTGGCAAAAAGACTGCATCACACTCTGCTGCGTGTGGACCTTGCACTGGTTATCTGGGGGTTGCGGTCCCTGAGCTCTAAAGTCACAACGGCCAAGCTTAAAAACCAGCTAAGACTTGATCTGAAGAGTCCAAGAGGAGGAGTACCAGCACAGACAGGGTGACCTGCTTACCTTGCACCAGGTTGTGCACCTGTGTAAAATTGGATGGTTCTACATTCACGGCATTGAGACCCTGTGCTTTATTTGCACTGTCAGTCAGTTCCTGTAATCAATTCAAAGTTTTTGTTTGAGCCTGATGTTTACTTCAAAACCACTTGAGAAAATGGATGATTTTTTTCACAGTGGATGGCCTTGAATAGCAACGGGTCAGAGCTTGAGAGTACTTTTCCAATAAGTAGTTCAGGGGTGAGGGAAGATTAGTGTTGTGTTAAAATTCTCTTCAAAATCATTTCAGCTTGTTGAGTTTGACTGTCATGGTTTTGTATCACAAAACGTTTGCCTACATATCTCATAAATATTTAGATTGCTTAGATGTGGTTTGAGCAAAATATTTTTATATCTAAATGTCTTGTATCCCATAGCCAAAGCCAGTTTAATTTCTAAATTTGAAAGCTATGATAATACTCTGCTAACAGTATTTAAAGACATTTAGTCCTAAGTGCAACACTCAATACCTGCTGATATAAATAATGGATGATAAATTGAAAAGCAGATATGAAAGGAGACTCCATTCCTATACCAAATTCAATTAAACGACATCTGAAAGCTTTAAGTATCTTACTTTCTTTAGCAAAAGAATCTTTTTTTTTTTTTTTTATTTCAGTCAGAATTTGCTGAACACAATTTCTGTCTTAAATAAAAAGACTATCTTCAACCAACCACGTTTGATTTCTGCTGATGACCTTTATGAGGCACCCCCAACAACAACAACAACAACAACAACACAAACACCAAAAGACTTTATTCATAGTAGAAAACTATGGTTGTTATAAATCTCTTCTGGGTCTGGTAATATGTATTTCAAATCCCATTAATTAAATGCTTTCAGCAAAACCAATTTGCCTTGTTGGAGTTTTCTGCTAGTCTATCTTAAATGTCATCAACATACAGAAGAGACCTCTGGGCTTTTTGTGCTGCTGCAGCACACAGATTGTGCAGTGTATCGTGGAAGGGCACTGTCTCACCACAGTACCATCTGTTTGAAAGAGCAGGGGGAAATGCTGAACACTTTCCTGAGTTTCATGCCATAAAAACAGTGAATAGGAGCTCATTAGCCTACAGCAGTTCCCATTGTAATCACATTATATTCATGCAGAGAAAATTGCCTGCCTGAACAGTAAGTCCTTCGTATTGTTTAACACTGGTTGGATGCTTCCTGCCAATTCTGCAGCATGGATCTCTTCAATTTTTTTCACTACAGGAAAAATATTTTGTGGATTTTTGACTCAAACAACATTCTGCAATGTCTAATGGAAGTTAGCATTTTAGAGAAACAGTCTAAAATGGAGTACAGTTTCTTTGCTTTCTGACATTATCGTATTTTTGGTTTACTGAAATAATTGTCTTCAAGGAAAAGATAAATGATCTGGGTAAAAAGAAAAAAGCAGTGGTTCAGATATCAAAAAGTTATTCATAAATCGTGTAAGGAGTAATTAAGTAGATTATAAACTCTCTGAAAAATTACTCCAGAGCTTTTTTTTTCCCCTTGAGTTGCATAATCCTTGTAATTTAGAGTTGTTTGGCTTTGATAATTTGCGTAAAAGAGGTAAGCAAATTATGCTCTAAAACACTTGAGTTTCATCCTGATAAAGGCTAAACAGAAATGGTGGATGAACAGAACCTTTTATTCTTCAAAGCAGTAGCCACTGTTGTCCATAGAGCTGTGCTGGTTTGTTCTAGTTATAAGTCTCAAACAGAATTATGCTGCTGCTTGTATAGGCTTAGGTTGGAAAGGCAACCCAATCTATTGCCCTACTAGCAGTAAATACCAATGAATGAGAGGTTAAAACAGTCTAATAACATTGTTCCATTTTTTTCTATTTAAAACCTTGACCTTCCTATTTCTTCTGCTGTGCTGTGTGTGACCTAAGGATAGGCGTTGCGAAGCATAGTTTGGTTGCATGTATGCTAATATGTTGCAGGGAGGTAAATTCAGTTGTGGATTTCTTGCATGTCAGTTATTCCATGCTAACTCTCCTTCTGTATACCCGTTTGTAAGTTCAGCTAATACAGTTAGTGGCTCATACATTTTATTTAACTGAGGTCATCAGGAGGCTAATATGTAGAATGCTTCACAGCCTCAGATTTTTCACATTTGTAATGAAAAATAATTACAACACAACCTGCACTAAGGGTTACCAAATAGGAGGGTTAAAGTTTTTCATTGTTTTATATTCCCCCCCCCCCCCCCCCCCGCCCTTTGTATCTCAGTTATAACTAAACTGAGATAAAAGAAAGCTCTTCTGTAACCTTGCAGAATCAAACGTGGTGATGGTGGTATCAAATGTGGTGGTTGTGGTGATGATATATAAGAAAAAAATATGTTTGTTTTGTTTCCCAATACGCTCATCCTCAACATCATGCTCAGGTGTATTTAACATCAGTCTTTGCTTGAAAGGGTTTTTATTTTGTTTCTATGCTTTATCAGTGAAACTAGTTACAAAGAGAAAACTTCTGGCCTTAGTTGAGTGAAAGAGGGGTTTTATAGTTTTTCATTTGAGACGGAGAATGGATGTCAGTAATCTGATTATTATGCAACTTTGCTTATGTTTAGGTTTTTGGTATAACCTAAAGAATATGAAGAGGTAGAAAATATTTAGAACCTTTGGGCTAGGTATTGTACTTCACCTGAGCTACAGGTGTAGTCCAAAACTTTATCCTTTTCTTGTGGTGCTAGGAGAAACAGGGGGAACATTTTGACCTATGTATTTTTTTTCTCCTGCCTTTGGGCTCTGATTTGCTCACTTTTACCCTGCTTTCCCAGCAGTTTCCTTTGAGTCCATGCTATATTAATCCAACTCCTTCTGGCAAACATTTCAGATTGGATGGAAACAACCTTGGAATTTCATTTGGAAGAATTGCCCCCCAGCTGGACACCGGGTGCATCTAGGGATCCCACGCATCTCTTACCTGGAGCACTGGGGCAGAGCAGAGCTGGAAAACCTTTCATTTCCATTAAAAGCTACTGTGACCTTTTTTTGGTTTTCTTTTGTTTATTTATTTATTTATTTATTATTATTTATTTCAAGTAAAACCCAGTGAAACTCATCTAGTTCTTGAGTTTGAACTTTTTGTGCAAGTTTGTTATCTAAGGTACAAGTTTAATGAAAAGACCTGTTCTCTTCTTAACCCCCCCAATTTTGTCATGCATTATGAAAGTGAACCTACTTTAGCCTATGTTTTCTGTGGGGAAAAACTCTTAGAGATTCCTCAATATTTTAAGATTTTTTGAAAAGCTTTTTAAAATCTGTTTCACCTTAGTGATATGATTAAACCACAAAGCCCAAATTCATGCTTTTCCAATTTGTATTTGAAAGCAGAATTCTGGACTGTTAGAGGTTATTTATGAGTAATTTTAGCTGTTAGCAAATGCTTTTATTAGTTAATTTCTTATTTGTTTTCAATGAAAATAATTGTAGTCGTCAATTAGATAAGCTTGATCTGAGTTATTGTAACAAACTAAAGGTAAAGATCATGTTGTAATTCCTAAATTCTCATTCCTTGCCGTGTTTGTTTTATTTTAGCAGATATGCTGCTTTTCTCAGCACTTTGTGCATCAGAATTGTTTAGAGTCCCATTTGGCTAATTATAATACAAAAATATTATTGGTTGTGGGTAAGGACAGAGAAATCTGCAAGTAGCTGAATCTTTGGAATAAATATGCCGTTTTCTTTAATGCTTAAAGACTTCTAATCTCTTATCTACCTTCATTAAATCTGTGAAATTGCTGTAGTCATCATTTGTGGGCATACATGTTAATCTTGATTATAAAATAAATGGGGATGTGGTTTTTAATCACCATATAATTAAGGAAACAATCATAATCTCATGAAAGACAGTAAATACAAATTAAGCTGCTGAAGTCTTAATTGTAAGTGCTAATGGAGGGAAATGTGATTTAAGCATGACCCAGAGAAAAACTGAAGATTTCTGAGACTGTATTTTTGAAGTTTGAGAGTTTTCCTGGCTAGACCAATTTCTTCCTGTGTTTTGGTGGTGTTTCAGTGGCCTTTCTAGGGAAATCTATGGAACAGATATATTCAGGGAGAATAGATATATGAAAAGATAGTTCTTATTTGAGATACATCTCACAATTATGCTGTCTGATAAAATGTTTTATCAAGAAAGGAGGGGGCTCCTAGCCCTCCCAAAACAATGCAAACTATGTAAGCTGTCTTTTTTCCCCCATAATTTTCCATGTGGACTTCCAGTAGAAGTTTGGATTTGTAACAATACATGGAAAGATGGCTCTGAGTATCTTTAAGATTTATTCACTGTAGAAGTCTGCAACTACTTCAGTTTTGTGCTGACTTTTGAGATCTCACTGTTTCATCAATAAAATTTTAAATTCTGCTCTCGTTCATCACATTGCTTTCACTTCTTTTTATCTTAGTGTTCTCAGGAAACTTTCAGACTGTATACCTTATTCCGTCACCTGCACCATCAACATGTGAAATAGTGCTGGCACTAGGTTGCTCAAATTGACCTTTTGCAGACCTCTCTTGGAATGACAGCCCAGTTGACAATTCATGTTTATTAATTACCTTTGGAGGGTTTGGGTTTGGGTTGGGTTTGCTTTTGCTTTTAAAAATATGTTTACATTGTCTTTATGAAAAATGAGCTAGATGCCTCTTTACCTTCGAGCATGCTACTGAGACAGTGTCAAAGCATTATAGAAGAAAGATATATGAAGGTACTGGTTGGTAGGAACTCTGTCTTCATAGCTAACTCTTGGTATACTTAGCTGCAAGAATTTTTAAATGAAAATGTATTGTCCTTTTCCTTAAGTATCAGTTTTTCAGATTAGTGTGCACTTAAAAGATTTATTTTCTTGGTTTTATCTTGTCTATTAAACTAATCTGTTATTTTAGAAATTGAAAGGTGATCTTTTTACGCTAATTTTCTCCATTCCTTACTCTTCAAGCACTCTCATACAGGGTTTTTTTTTCTCTTTTGTTTGGTTTTATAGAACAAAATTTTATTTGCTATAAGCAAGTCAGGCCATAGAAAACTGAAACCTTTTTCTGCCAGTAGCAGGAATTAATTTTGGACAGCCATTTCTAAATTGAATTAGTTTGCAGATGGCCCTCTTATCTGTATGCTTTAGAGAGATTAAAACCTCAGGGTTCAGAGTACTGACTGACCTCTGCAACTTTAAATTTTTCGTTCTTCTTTGTTTTAAAGCAATTTATTTATCAGCCCTAATGTCCAGGGGTTTATCCATAAAGCTTTTAAGCTTATTAGAATCCTGCCATCTGGAACATTATATTAGCAAAAGCTTCTCAGAGGAATCTCTTATAACGTATTTGTTTAGATGTGTGTACTTAAAAATATATTTCTTCTCAGTAAAGTTTAGAGGTCAAGATGGATTTCACTCCTTTCAACTAAGATTTTCTACTTTTAACATTACAGTTTTTCCCCCTTTTCCCTTTGATAAATCTTTCTTTTCTTTTCATGTTGGATTAAATAATCCTGAAATAATCTGATGATGAATATGTAATTTAAAGCAGAAATTGATCTTTCAAAGTTGTATATACAGTGAACTAAAAATTTAGGGGGCAGGATACATAATCTAAATGAGAGCTGATGATATATTTGGAGGGTAAGTGTTGATCTTGATTTCTATGACACACATGGACAAATAGCAAAACACAAGCTCATCAAGTCTCACCAGTTACTATTATGTAAACACACCCTTCACGTTGCTACTATATATTTTTTCCATTGAGTATAACTTTGATAAATATTAAGCATAGGTGATTAAACTTAATAAACCTAAATGTACTCTTCTTCAGGCTAAACTTATTTATTATAGTTGATATAACATTGCTACCTATCATATTATTAATCCAACCGGGTTTTTTTAATGATAGAGTTAATTTTAGCAATTTTCTAAATTTAAAAGAAAAATGACAAATACATTATTTTACAATTCTTAATTTTTTTCAATTATTTCTTTAAGTGAAGAATCTTGGCTTACTGTTCAAAATGTACTTATTAAAACAGTTACATTACAAATGTCAAACAGATTCTAGCATGAAGTTATTAAAAGGAAATGGGAAATCAAGTTTATTTGAACTATTTCCTTTCTTGAACCCAGTGAAAAATCTTTCACATTTTTTTGTTCCTACTCATTAGGGTTTTTTTCCCGTTATAATATCAGCATTTCTCACAAGATGGTAAAAGCATTTCTTGTACAAGAATGCTATTTGCAAATTATATAGGATGGAAAATGAGAGGCCACGATTTTGCAGTAAGTCTGTTTATAATTTCGTTCCACATTATGCAATAACATGCAGAAATACCCAGATTTACTTGGAGCAACACTGCTACACCTACACATCCTAGGGCTGCATTGCCAAGATATTATAACCCCACAGTTTGGAAACCAAGTAACTATGTTAACGTGGAATTGAACCCAGATATGTTGACGCTGGTTCTTCTGGCTCTTGAATGACTTTGAAATGCTTTGTACTGTGTAAAGTAGACATATCATCTTCAAACTACTGTAACTCAGATCAGTGACAAAAGGAGTGACCTGGGGTCCCTGTGGCCTGTTGCTTTTTCTCTCCTGAGTCTGCCCACAACCCAGTCCTGTGGAACATTGATTCTGGGCTGCTGGGAGTCTTTTAGGTTAAAACTTTGCATCTTCAAGACCATGTTGTCATCATGACTGGAGGATTTTAAAACTCGCAGATCTTATTAATGCCTTCATTCTTTTTTTTTTTTTTAGGGATTGCAGGAAAACTGTTATGTTTATGTCGAAGTATTTTATCAAAGCCTCAGCTTTACTGTAAAAAGAAATAAAAAATATCATCTAGTCATTGTATATGCAGCCCATGAGAAACAAAATAACAGTTAGGCAGCTAAGAAAAACCTTTTTATATCCAGGCTTAATTTATAAGTTAACTATTTCAGACATGATGCTTAATCTTTAGTGATATTGTGATTTAAGCAGAAATTTAATCATTATTTCAGTACTGTCTATGTGATTTATTTATAAGAGCATTTTGGGAATATTCTATTAATCAATTTTATATCTTGGTTTATGATGCTAAATATCCCATATTCATCTGTTAATCATTTGCTAGTTACTGCATTATGGAGCTGAGATACCTGTTTCTTGGCTAACAGTTACATTATTTTTCTGTTGGGAACCTTTTTTTTTCAGAACCCTCCTTTTGGTAGTCTCTGAGCACAAATTGATCACTGGTGTTCTGCATGCATGATAAGTTTGATAAAAATCTGGAACCGTTTCAAAGCTCAGGGGTCCTTTTTTTGGTCTGCCTGGAAAGCTGTTAGTATAAATTTAGAGAATCATGAGGCGGTTGGAAGCTAGTTTCCAGTGATGTCTGAAGCAGCCCCCAAATTTATTGGACTGATGTTAAAGACAGCTTCTAGAAATTCTTCTAGCTTCTGGTAAACTTGGAAGCTTCTTGCCAGCCCTCTCTAGATAACATGAGAGAGAGCATAGAAATTAGATCATAGGCTCTATGATACTGCAGGGTTTCTCCAGCCCTGAGAAAGTATCCACAGGAAAATTCAGTGCAACTGATGCCAGTACTCCAGTGGATGAAAGCAAGAGCATTCAGATAATTTCAGTTCTTCAGATTATGAAGGTGATTATCACTTGTATGTAGATGTCAGTGATGTTAAACATCTAGAGTATAAAAAACCCCTACATATTTTTTTTCAATGATAAACAATGAAACTTTTTTTTCCCCTCATCTCAACATCCTTTAGGTTATTCAGACCATATTGCAGAGTCCAAATTGTGCGGTAAGTGGTCAGCTGAAAAGAGGTAGGCTTTCCACCGGTTTAAGTCTGACAGAGTATTCCCATGAACAAGAAGTATCACAAAGTGGAGGAAGCATGTGAAAGTCGTGTTTCAAGTTAAGAAACATACATTTTCTTGTGATTGCATGAGCCTGGGGAAACTCTATGAACTCCACTGACACAACTATACATTCTTCATAGCTTCCATATGAAGACTTCTCTTTTGAAACTAGTGTTTTGTGTGTATAATGTATGAATGTAGAGAGAGAGGCTTCACCTTTCTTAACTGCTTCCAGGCTCTTCATTTTAAAACGTTAATCTGCTGAGCTATGTTTGTGACAAATATTTTAGAAAAAAATGGGGGAGGGGGGACTTTCATTGTAGTTTTTCTCAAATTTTACACCACTTGAGTGTAAACACTACTTGATGTGAGTTACAAGAAGGGAACGATAAGAATTGAACCCTTGAATTACGGTGTGGAACTACAGCAACTTTGATCCTTTTTTGTAAAGTTCAGGGCAAAGAAGAAGCACAAGGTCATGACAGTATGTTCTCTTGTGATTGAAGGCTTTAATTTTCATCTACAGTCAAACTGGACTGTGCTTTTCATATTTTATGTCATAAAATTTTTGTTTGATGAGATGAGGAATCTGTCACTCCCCTTGGCAGCTGTTCCAGTGACTAAACAGTCTCATTGTTAATAGAAAACCTTACTTATTTACTAAAAAAAGAAGTGGATAGCAGTTCCTATCAATTCTGCAAATTCTGGAATTTATTTCTAGGTTCATTAGAAATAAACCAAAATCAGTGCTGAAGAATTAAAATAAAAATTACATTAATGGTTGATAAACAAGAATACCTTTGAGGGGAATAAATAATTTTTTGCCAAAGCTAGGAAGGAGGCTAAAAAATGTTTATTAGAACATTATTAAGCTAGGAGTACTCCAGGTTGCCATTATCCCCTGAGTAAGATTTTTTGTTTCCTTCAGTGAATATAGGGTTCTCAGAAGCATGTCTTGTCTTAAAAGTATCAGTGTTTACTTTTTCTTATTATTATTTACTTTGAATTGGTACTTCACAGGAAATCCTGAAAATATTTTTTAAAAAATAATAATAAAATTGCTGTCCACTGGAATTCTTCTTAGATCATAATCAGTTATATTCACATCACTAACTTCTGAACAATTGATAATCCTAAAACAAAACCCCAAAAATCCTAATACAAAAATAATGTTACTCACTCTTATTTATGCACCATTTTTACGTATTGTAGTTTTACAAATAGGTCATACTAAAGATATTAAAATTGTACTACACAATCCACCTGTGGAGAATTTCCTCTTACTGTAGTAAATGTCCTTTTTTGTTGTTGCTGGCAAGCAGTCTCCCTGTTGTTATTTTAGTTGCCCTGTTCACGTTTTCTTTGGCTTTCTGAATATTAATCTCCTTCTGAAACCGCCTCTCAATATCTCTCACTGAATGGAATTTCTCTGCATAAACCCTCATACATGCTAATAGATCCTTTGTCATATATAATCCATTCATTGCTCTGATTATTAAATTTTTGGTATTATTTCATGAAACCTTCAGAGCTGCTTGGAGACAAGTCCAGCAGCACTCATAATCACCACGCTGATTATGGTGTCCTGTGAAAATATGAAAAAAACCCCACCAAACTGAAGTTTTTTGGAATAGATGTAGTCATAGCAATTAAAAGGATCCACTCCAACTGCCTTAAATTTGGCTAACTTTACAGCACAGGGAATCCTTGTTTTTCACTTTGTCCTTTTCAGACAGATTGCTTAGCATCTGGCAATATTTGTTAGTCAAAATGTTACTCAGCTACAGTGATGAGATTGAATTACTCTGTTGGATAAAAAATGTCTGTCAGTCATACAATATATGAAATTTACAGGAACTGTTGTCCTGTTCAAAAGTGTTTTACAAGCTACATGCATATTATTGAAATTCAGTTTGTGTATAATAGAGGGTAGCATCCTAGACGCTTTCAGCCAGCTCCACAAATGCAAAATTACCCAACACTAGTTATAATTTTCATCCACAGTAGTATGTTATTTGCCCAAAGTACAGAAAGGATTTCACACTGATAGCAAGTACAATTCTTCTGGTAAGTACTACATGGCACAGTTCGGCAAATATTCTCCAACATTCTGATGAAATCAGATTTTTTATTTTATATTTTTGGTTCAGAGGTGGCTATTGAACTATCTATGAGATAGATTTTAATTAAATTCAGTTATTCCTTCTGTGAAGCCTGCCATCTGATTTATATTTCTTCTGGACCCACACACATTTTCAGAGAAGGTGTTTGTGCCAAGTGAATCTTTTTGACAGTGCATCAGCAATGACACGTTCTCAACCCTGCTGTCACAATGAGGGTTTTCCCACTAACTTCCCTGAAACTAAATGAGCCTTTTCATGCAGTGAAGATGGACCAGAGATCTCTCTCCATCTAGATATCAACATCTGCCAATGACTAACTTCATTAACCACTGATCTTAATGTATCCCTTAGTGTTTTAAAGGTTTAGATATCTGGTACCATATATAATTTTATTTTTTTACATATACATATATATACACACACACACATGCACAGACACATATGTATTGTTACCGTGTATCAGTATTTACATTTTTACAGCTGGAACATTATTTGTGGCACTGAAAAATTCAGAAATCTATGCACTATGTGCAGACATTCTGGGTTATAGAAGATGCAAGAAAAATGAGGACCAATGTGTGTGTCTTGACAGCTCTTGATCAGTCTCTTTCAAAATGGGATGGCTTAAATGCCCTTACAGAAAAGCAGAGCGTATCACTCTATGCAGATAAGAAAAGGGGCACAAATGTTACTATTTGAACTCACTAATAATGACACTCGGCCGAGACCATCACAAGAGTTCATGTCCTCTCCAGTCAGCAGCTTTGATTTCCCTTTACCTGTTCTTCTTTGTTGTATGTTACTTTCCTTCCAGATTAGAGTGAGTTTTGCTCTAGTTTAATCGTTTATGTCCAGATTTCTTGTCAAAATACAGCTGAAGGTAACACGTTGTTTATGGCCAATGAAAAAGGAAGGAAGGGAATTCTCTTACCTCACTGTTGTTCCTGGTATGCTCCTTGTACTGACCGTACACATCATCACTTTATTCCACTCCTTACTAACAACTGTATTAGCAGAAGTTGCAAGGTCTGAGCTGTTGTGTAAGAGCTTACTGCAAAGATCTTTGGATAGCACACTAAAACAGTATGCTAACCTTCTAAGATTAGCAGCCTATAGAAAAACTTTTACGTTTAAACTCTTAAAGTTATTAAATTCAAAATTCCAATGTGCACCGTATATTTGCAATGCGGTATGTAGTACAATGTAATATTGTTATACAGACCATTTTCATAATCTAGATCAGCACATGTTCTGTCAGCAGTAAGATTCATAAGTTAAAATTCTGCATTAGAAGCCTCCTGACCTGATTAGATCTTTCTGCCATCCAACAAAAAACTATGGCAATGACCAAGGTCAGCTTCAGCAGAGAGAAAGCCAGGTGAATCCCATGAGGTCTGAAGCGGGGGGTGTTTCCAGCAATGCAGTAGCCCTGAACACCAGCTTGTGCCTTTGTTGTGATTCGGACTCTCTCTTGCCATGTAAGTTCAGATAGACTTCATCTGAGGCATCCAGCCAGGTGGGAAGACTGTTTGTGGCTAGCTGGACAGAAAGACACAGGCAGCAGCGGACTGTGAAGGCTGTAAAAAGAAGACCTGAAGGGACTCTGCCCTTAGGCTTTAGGGTAAGGCTCACATTCCTACATGTAATCACAGCAGGTCCAATTCCCTCATCGCATGAGCTAGAAGCACATGTGGACATCGAAAAGACAAGAAAGGCTGGCATGTCTTGTCAGGCAAACAGCACTTGGTTGTTTTTGCGTATCTGTGTTCTGCTATCAATTGTCCTTAATTATATATTCAAGGGCCTTTTGGAACTATACTTTTTGATGGCTGAATTTCATACTATTTCAAATTTCATAGCAAGTCTAATAAAGAACCGTTACATTTGTCTATTTTTAGTTGGATCCAGAAGTAGCCACAAAACACATATATCTTTTTATTGACTGGATACAGTGGGATCTGGCGTTTTATCTTTGTGGTTTTGAACGAAATTTCAAAGCTTGGATTATCTGCTCTCTTGGGAAAACTTATGATCTGGAAATAAGTCCAACCTCAAAGCTCTATTAAATAAATAAAACCTTAATGCTAATAAAAATAATATCAAAGCTCTCAGGTCAGCCAAAAATTATACTGTAGCTTATATTTTTGAATGAAGAGAAATAAGAATTACATACAAACCCAAACCGGTTTGATACCTGTTGCTTTTAACAGGCTATAAAATTTAATTTATGTACTTTTAAGGGCGGTCTCTCCTATTATATTGACAATAACATGAATATTGAGATGACTGTCCATTTATTCTAGAGGCTAAAAGAAGTTCAGATTCCCCATTCATTTAGAACATCTCGTTCAATAACAGTGTTTCTTTTTTCCCAATGAATTATGGTGATTTATGTGTAGTACTTTTCTGGGAAGAACTACTGTTCACTAGAGACTTGGTTGAGCTCAAAAAAGTACATTTAATTTAGGACTGCAGGTTTTACTTGAATAAGATTGATGTAGCCCAATGTCCACTAGATATGAACTGAGAGAATGAAACCTATTTTCTTCAGAAGTATTAGGAATGCACCTGGGAACATTAGAGACATGTCTGTAAACCCTGTCCTACTGCAACAGATAATATTTCCTAGCAGAAGGGAAAATACAGAAGTTTTCCTACTGTATGTACAAATGCATACTCGATAGCGGCATATTCACATGTAGCAGGTCAATTTGAATGTTCAGTTTACCATGTTGTTTAGGTATACTAATTGCCGTCAGAAAATGTATATTTTTGTCCCCGAGAAAGAACTGCACTAGAGATAAGGTACCAATGAAAAGCTTGTCTTGAGTAGCCTGTGAAGCTTAAGATGCCTCTTCCAAAGTTAACGTATGAAAGGTTCTGTTTGGAAATAGTTCCTCTGGCTGCGGACTCCTACTTGATTTTCAAATAGGTATTGGTCACTCAGCTGAGCACAGATCATACAGTGATTTCCATCTGAAATGTCCATGGTGGGCACATTTCCTAACTGCAGAAAAGGGAAGGGAAGAGAAGAAAAGGTGGAGGAACTTGCCCTTCTGAGGCTTTGGTATGGAGAGAGAAAGCCATGGGAGAATGCACTATGATGTAAAAGCTAATTTTTACATTCCTGCTCATTGTGTGTGTTCCTGCTTTGACTTAGCACTGCTCCGGGAGTATAACAAGGTGAAGTAAAGAAGAGAACAACTTTTGTATGTCTTGTAGGGTCTTCCCATCTCCATGCCTTCATCCACTATCCTGCCCGTGTGCGTGCAGTAAGCTGACTTCACAAATATCAGTTCTGCTGTGGCCAAAGGATCCTCTATTGTTTTTTCACCAGTAGATGCATTGCAGATATATCCTATGTATTTTCATAATTCCCAAAGTAAAACTGTCAGGGTTTTATAAGGAAAGATATAAGATAAGCATCTTAGCTTGCAGCCTGCTGTGAAAATCACGAGATACGCTTTCCTAGATGTAAATTACCCTCCTTCTCAATAAGGTAATTTCTCTATCTGTTAACTGGGTCTCTGCAAGGAACACAAGATAATAAAATCTAAAATTAACATGGATAATCTTAAACCACACTATATTAAATGGATGCTGCATGTATTTTGAGGTATTTGGGGTGATGTTAATAAATTCCAGCTCCATTTACCACAGGACATTGATGTAGAAATGAGAATACTGCTTTTGGTCAGAAAGAATTCTGTTAAATATAAGTACAAATTTCCATTTGTTTTGGAGCTTATGTAGCAAAAAATGCAATCAATGAGAGTCATTAACAGTCCTGCAAATACACAGTACAGAACTGGATGGTTGGAAGTTGTGTTCAAATGGATTCAGAAGATGAGAAATGATGACGGTTCAGCATTTCACAGTTGAACTAGCATATCTTGAAAGAGCCTTTGCTTTTGATAAGAAGCACAACATTAAAGAGTTGCTTCAAGCATTTTAGAGGGGTTTTTTAAATGTACGAAGTTAAAAACAGATATGCAATACTTTTTTTTCAGCTGCTGAGTTCCTGGATAAAACAGGGGCAGCAATACTGAATGGCAATTTATATTTAAGGACTATAAAAAAAATCGGAGGTGGGGGAGAGGCCTTTACGTGGCTAACCCTTCGGGTGAGTTAATATGGATCCCAGTTTGAGGGGAAAATTGCTCTCCAGACCAGAGTAAATCATAAACATCGTGATTTACTTTGGTTCATAACACCTCTTTCTCAAGCATGTCTGCTACTCAGCTCCCTGCTCGGTGCGGTACTTTCTGTTTGAAGCTGTAAACTTCTCGTACGCATCGCGCACAGTTTCGATGTCCCTTCAGGAGGCTGTTACAGGATCGGAGACTCCGCATGCTTGGGGGCATGCTGGACTCCCTTAGTTTATTCTTAAAAGTCAGGAGCCCAGCCTTTAGATTCGGTGTGCTGTGTACGCATCCATCCCCCGTGTCAGAGCGGAGACTTGGTGCTCCCCTGCAGCCCCTTGTCCCCCCCAAAGAGAGCCGTGGTTTCGCGCTGCCGGCGGCCTGCTTGGCTGGGTTGCGATGGGAGGCTGTAGGGCACTCAGCGTAACGCAGCAGCCCGTAGCCCAGATGGAGTTCTGTGGGTCTAGCCTCTTCCAGCCGTTTCCATTGACAAATGAAACAAGCAGGCGTTGCTGTGTCACCTCGTGTCAGCAGTAAGTCAGGACCTATCTGCGTATCCCCCCCACACTTGTAATGAATCTAAGCTTTCTAAAACATTTTTAGCTTTTTTTTTAAAAAAATATGCAAGTGTTGAATGGCTTTCCAAGTATTTTACAGTTATTTAATTAGTCAGATGGATTGTTTTGTTGCTCTGTTTTTCAGTCTCGTATTGAATCTGGCTGGTTTTCTCAGAACCCGGCTGCCAGCAGCTTTCACTTCAGACTGGTGGTGCTGCTGTTTTATCCAGGTGCTGGCTGATGTTGCCAGTAGAAGCATCTCAGGGGTAAAGCTACTCTTTCCAGAAGTGCGCTCTTAATTTTGACTTCTGAGGATGTTCCCTGGGAGGCTTTGGCACTGCTGCTTTCTGTATGAACCTGCTGGCCTGGATACAAATTCTCCCATTCTTTGGTCAGTGTGATTTGAGAAATGTTTTCATCATCCTCTTCTCTCTTTTCTGTATGAGATGACTTGGGTATTGTAGTTTTCCCCAGACAGCTTACAGGACACATGACTGTGGCATTGCTGTGGTGTGATGACTTTTATGGGTTTCCAGCTGTTAGAGTTTTTGAGGTAAATAGTTGTCAGTACAAATTGCTGTTTTTTCATGTTTGTGCTTGATGCTTTTTTCTTCTGGATGCAACAGTATATTTTTACCTAAGTATTACTTTGTCAGGCTTTTAACATTTCAAGTTTGATAATGTCAGATGGGCAAGTATATTGTTAGAACTTAGCAGATCAGACTCTCTTTTTTAATGAAATAGCTTGGTCTGGGAGTTAATCTCTCTTCTGTAAATACTGAAATAAATTATGACCTACTTATTGAGAGCAGCTAATGAGCTTTTGGCCTTTCATATCTTATTATCTGCATATCTCCTTTTAGGTGCACTTTACATCATGTGCTGAACTTTTCAAACACTGATTGGAATTTTTTCTGTAAGCCAGAAAGCAGCTTTGTCTTCTCGGCTTCTTTCAAATAAAAATTTCCACAGGAAAAAAACATGTGCAACCTCAAGCTCAGTTTAATTTGTCTTCTCATGTTCTCTGAAAACCTACCTAAGCTGTTTATTGTGAATACATAAGGTCTCTCTTGCTCAGTTAAAACATTCTTTAAATAGCATATTTCAGTGCTTTGTAATCCTTCTCTTTCTGTGAGATAGTTCAGGTATGGAACAGCAGCTTAAGAATACATTTAAATACTGTCACACATGTGACATTTGATTTCTGCATGGGCATCTCCCATCACACAGATGGGATCAGATCACATCACACATCAAATCTATGTTTGAATCAAGAAACCTAGCACCCTACTCTTACATGATTCTTCCTGTATCTTCAAAGTGCATTAGTCCCGTTTACTAGTTCATCCCTACTGAGCAGGCTGAACTGAACTTCATATTCTGTAGCAGACTGACTTTCAGGTTATACTAGCTTAGTGAACCTATCAAATCAAGAATCTGTTTAGTCTGGCTACAAGAGATAAATAGCAAACAAAAATAAAAACTCATTAGACATGTAGGTGTTCTGTATTTACTAATGACTTTGATAGGTTTTATTTAAAATATTTGCTGAAGCTGAAGTGTCTTTCCTGAAAAAGCTCTCCAGTTCCCTTTCCATCACAGAACTGCAAGAGTGTGGACAAGAAAATACTGTATTTCCTAGGTTTCCAAGGCAGGATCAAGCGTAACCAACTATCTCTAGCAAATGTTTGTTAAACTTCTTCATCAAACAATTAAAGCCATTTCAACAAATAATGAAATGATGCCATGTCTACCTTGAGTAACCTGTGTTACTAGCCCAGCAGTATGAGAAATTTTCTTCTTCCAGTTTGTCAAATCCTGTTCTTTAAGATTCTGTCTGTCTGTAATCTTTTCAAAATGGTTTTAGTAAAGATTAAGCAAGATTTACTATTAGTAGAGAGGCAGTTTGGGCTTTTCAAACTCCCAAACTTAGGGCTTTAAACAGTATTTTCTGTGCAAGATGCTCTCATCAGAGAGCTGAAAAGGGCTGTGCTAGATTGTAAGTGCACAAGATAAATTACATTTTCATTTATTGAATTGTTATTGTATTATTTTTATATTAAAACTAAAGCAGTTCCTGTGGTTCAAGTGAAAAACAGTAAAGAATAATTTTGTAATTTGTATGTATATATATGGAGATAAATCATCATTTTTCATGGCAAATTTTGTGTTTTATCTAAGAACTAAGGGTCATTTCCCTTAAATGCAATTTCAGATACTGTTTCTTTATAGTATATCTGCTATCTTGCTGTTTACCAACTTACATTGTCTTTGCAGTGTCTGAATACAGTTTTTGGTCTATAAATGCCACAGATTTGTTGAAGAAAGCTCAGATGTTTAATTTCCTATTTGTGGAGATACGTAGGTGGTAATACTATTGGAATCAATTTTGCTTTGTAAGGGTTTTCTAAATTACCTGATTCAGAGGGACAGAGTCTTCAAAATACCTGTGATAATGTTGGCTTAGATGTCCACTTGTATTATAGTCTCTTTCCTAAGAGTGACTTGATTGAATCTGTTTATAATATTATTCCGCTTATAACTGATGCTCTATGAAACTTCAATTGTATAACAATCAGATGTGCAGATGTTAGAAATGTCCAACATATCGATAACCTTCCTAGTTTCTCGCATCAGGTTAGCTGTAGATACGGTAAGTTCTTTAGGGTAATTAAGTTCCTATGTTTTCAATAACACTGCGCTGTTGGATTATTTTTGTGTCCGCCATAATTTGCAAACTTGGTCACGACTGATAGTATGGTTCCTTCTAGCAAAATAAAGGAGCGGTGAAGAACCTTTTGCACAGTGCTCGGTGAAGCAACAGAAGACACCACCCAGCATGAAAGTCTGAGTAGAAATTAGTGAACCGAGGTGAGCTGATGGACAGTGAATGCCACTGGAAGAAATGAGACTTTGCTAGTGTGCGACAATGTGTATTCTGTGCATTAGCACCAGAGAGCCAGCAGGCACCAAAAGAGCAATCCACAGCAATATACAGCGAGCAGGCAGTATAGCAAACTATGGGCTTGGGCTGTGGCCTTCCTTTTCTTTCTCTCAGCTGTCCAGCTTCATATACAGCAAATACAGCCATTGAAAGTGGGGGTCTGTCACGTTACTTGTTCACCTTTGAATCTGCATCTCATACTGTGGTTGAATAAGAAATTGTATCAGGTTTGCATGGCAAGGTTTTGGTAGCGGGGGGCCTACAGGGGTGGCTTCTGTGAGAAGCTGCTGGAAGCTTCCCCCATGTCTGACAGAGTCAATGCCAGCCAGCTCCAAGTTGGACCTGCCGCTGGCCAAGGCCGAGCCCATCAGGGACGGTGGTAGCACCTCTGGGATAATGTATTTAAGAAGGGAAAAATAATTACTGCACAACTGCAGCCAGAAGAGATGACTGAGAACGTGTGAGAGAACCAGCCCTGCAGACCCCCAGGTCAGTGCAGAAGGAGGGGGAGGAGATGCTCCAGGCGCCGGAGCAGAGATTCCCCTGCAGCCCGTGGGGAAGCCCCTGGTGAGGCAGGCTGTCCCCCTGCAGCCCAGGGAGCTCCACGGGGGAGCAGATCTCCACCTGCAGCCCGGGGAGGTCCACAGTGGAGCAGATCTCCACCTGCAGCCCGGGGAGCTCCACGGGGGAGCAGATCTCCACCTGCAGCCCGGGGAGGACCCCACGCTGGAGCAGGTGGGTGCCCGAAGGAGGCTGTGACCCCGTGGGAAGCCCACACTGGAGCAGGCTCCTGGCAGGACCTGTGGCCCCATGGAGAGAGGAGCCCACGCTGGAGCAGGTTTTCTGGCAGAACTTGTGATCTCACGGGGGACCCACGCTGGAGCAGTCTGTGCCTGAAGGACTGCAGCCCGTGGAAGGAACCCATGTTGGAGAAGTTTGTGGAGGACTGTCTCCCATGGGAGGGACCCCACGCTGGAGCAGGGAAAGAGTGTGAGGAGTCCTGCCCCTGAAGAGGAAGGAGCAGCAGAGAGAACGTGTGAGGAATTGACCCCAAACCCATTCCCCATACCCCTGCACCATCGGTGGGGGGAGGAGGGAGAGAAAACCAGGAGTAAAGTTAACCCCGGGAAGGAGGGAGGGGTGGGGGGAAGGTTTTAAGGTTTGGGTTTATTTTTCATTACCCTACTCTGGTTGATTGGCAATAAATTAAGGTAATTTTCCCCAGGTCAAGTCTGTTTTGCCCGTGATGGTAATGGGTTGAGTGATCTCTCCTTGTCCTTATCTCGATCCATGAGCCTTTTGTTATATCTTCTGTCCGCTGTCCAGCTGAGGAGGGGAGTAATAGAGCAGCTTTGGTGGGCACCTGGCAGCACAGTAATGCTCTGAAATTGAACCAGAGCTTGTAGAAAATAAGGCCATCACCAGAAGAGTTTGGTTCAGTCTCTTCAGAAATGTCACACAGTGAATTTAAGAAACTCTCTGGCCATGATGGCTGATCACTGCCTGGATTCTGTGGCTGTGAATTTACTCTGTGGTGCTAGGAAAATTACATAAACAAAGAGCCTGCAGCAAGTCACTGATGTCTTCCACACATCTGTTTATGGAACTTGGGGCCTGGAATACATGAATAATTAAACTATTTTAAGATCTGTGCTATGAACATGAAAAGTCTTCTCTTATGTAATTGCAAACTTTAAAAAAAAACAGATGGCTCAAATATGTAGACATGTTCAATGATTTTAGTAATAGTTTCTCTATGTCAGCTCCTGATACATTAAATAGGGCTAATGATCACAAGTAATTTTTATTTCAGCTGGGATTTGCGGTGATAAATGCAGTGGTAGGAGAACCACAGAAAGCCCCATGACAAAATTAATAACTGTGTATTCAGTACAGAGTTTGGATGATGTGCAGTAAATAATGCATGGATCCACACAGTGAATGATAAAAAAAACCCCCACTAACAAAAACCCCAAACCCCAATACTGAATAGCTCCACAGTCAGTGAATACCATCCATCTCAGGAACTGAATTAGTTAGGGGCAGTATATTGGTTACAGTATTCAATTGTTGAAGTGAAACTTGCACCATAAAGCATAAAGCACTAAAAGGTAGACTATAATTCTGACATTTTCTGGCTCTCAACTTTTCAGAGTTAATTATGATTTTTAACATGGTTTTTGCGTGCGTATAAAAAGAAGATTGTTATGTTCTAGTTATATTCAATTACATATTTGGGAATGAAAGCACATTACTTGCAGTAACCAAACATGCATTCCAGTTCTCAAAAAAGATAGTACAGTATAACTCAGCGGATCACAGCTAATGCTATGGTAAGACTTTCCAAATAGATTTATCGTTAAGAAAATGAGGTGAGGCATCACGATACTCTGAGTCGTTACAAGTGCTTTATAATTCAGTATTCCTGTTCTCAGAGAATGCTTTGAAACGGAAACATCCTTTCAAAGGATACAACAAAGCAGTTCTTTTGGATTTTTACTTTAAACAATAGCTCACTTAGTAAGCACATTTTCATCTACAAAGATGTAGGCAGAATTTTATATAACTAGATGACAAGCTTTTGTATGTGTGAAAATGTTCACTTTGTGTGGAAATACATTAATATATGGAGTAATACATCTGAAGAAGATAAGTACATTCACTTTTTGTCTGATTGCTTTTCATACCAAGGTGTGCAAGTGTTTGGTTTCTAGCTATGGTGTATTTCAAAACTCTTAATCTGAAAATCGATTTCCTTTAATCAGTTTGTTCTCCTTATATTATTATATTATTTTAAAAATTTGATTTGATTAATTTAAAAGTATTTTAATTTGATTGTTTTCTACAGTGTTATACTCTGTGGAAGACAAAATTTAGATCATCATCTTTTGCAGAATAACATAATAGTTCATCTATTGTCCTAGTTTTGTATCAAGAACAGACTAGTCTTTAAATTGTGATTTAGGTGAAAGTTCCATTGCCCTTTTTAAATTTCAAGATTGATTTTATTTATGTGAAGAGAGATTCAGGAAATATATATTTAGGGCCTCACTTTGATTGATTCTTGAACATGTTGCATCATCCAAGAGGGAAAAAGGAACAAAACAGGGAACCTGCTAATGAAGAAGTCCCTCAATACCCGAGTGAGGATAGAGGAGGTTGAAGTCTGCGAGGCCAGTCACGGGCCTCCTCTGGAGCTGGTGGAGCACCTGAAAGCAGAAAATAAATTTTAATAAAAATGTAACTGTGTCCAAGAAATCTTGCTGCAGGTCCAAGTTTGGCACACTGCCTGTCAACTCATCCTTGGCAACCATTACCTATGTAGTAGATTGTGCCTGGCATATAGCATGTTATGACTCTTAGTACCTCTGTGATAGTGTGGGTATTTTGATGGTGGTTTTTTGCCTAAGCAGTTTTGAGACAGGTATAGGCTACAGGGCTGCTTCAGTCCTTTCAAACGCAACTAAAAATTTTCAAGCAGTTTCCTGATATTGTTAAATGTACTTTTTTTCTGCAACAGCTGAAAATTCTTTTAATGTGGAATTGTTTTAAATTTGTTACATGCATTTTGGATATTATGACCATTATGTCTTCTGTATTTCCTATGCTACATGGGATGCTAAAGTTTATTCTCATATTTTATTTAATTTCTTATTTAACTGGCAGGGCATTTTTCAACAGTTGATGAGGAACGTTTCAGATATTTTAAATACAAATTATATATTTGGATATGGTTTGGGCCTAAGGAGTTCTTTTCCCTTCTGGTAGTATTTTTAAAGAAAAAAAGAGCTTTTTCAATGCATATAAATTGATGAATTACATTTTTGACATTTCTAATTTACAGCAGTTCAGGTATAAAGACATGGAATTTGAATGTCTCTTCCTACTCTTGAATCTACATAGAGATTAATCTTCTACCTAAGTAATGCTCAGTTATCAATCATTCATGCTTCTAAATGTCAAAGGCAAAGAACACACTATGCGGTAAGATTGAACTCTTTTTTTTGAAGAAAAAAAATATTCTATTTCTTAAAGAGAAGGGAAAAATATGTTTCAATTATTTTACTCATAATTACTTGAAAAATGCTAAGGCTGGAAATTTCCCTAGATAGTTAAATACATGTTGTGTTGTTGAAAAAGGTTATTTTAAGAAAGACTAAACAGATTTCAGTTGTACCCTTAGTTTGACAAAGAGGAAAACAGTCTGCTGCCTAATGAGAGAAGGGCATTAAAATAGGAGACTACTAAGAGTGATGACTCAAAGGGGCTGTCAGTGAGATAACAGATGAAGAGGCAGAAGGGTGTAAGGCCAGAGGATAAAATACTTCAAGGTTTCTTTAGCTGTAACACATTCAAGGATGTTGGAAACTTTCATTCCTCCTTTCCACCTTCCTCTCCTCACTATGATGTGCCTGGTTAATGCAGTTAATATGGTGTTTAATGTGAAAAAGAAATGCTTTCAGGCACTCGCACTTCCTGTTGGCCAGGAGGTGAGATCAGAGCTAGTGGAAACATGAACTGTATTCTATATAGAACTGAGAGGAGAAGGAAGAATCTGAAAAGCATAGTGCTTTCTTGGTACCACTGAGAAAATACTATTTCTGTTTTGTTTTGGTTTTCTGTTGTTGGTTTGTTGGTTTTTTTTCTCCACCTACTATGTCTTTTTACTGCTATAACCTCTCTGCAAGAGAGCTCAGAATAACCGGAAAATACTTTCAAGTATGGAAAGTTCAGGTAATATTATGATCCCTCTGTGTGTTGCCTGTGATCAGATGCTTTCCTACTTTAGAACTAAGAGAAAAATAGATCTTCCTTTAGCCCCAAAAGTATTTTAAGGTAATGACATTAAAATTTTGAATCTTTGAATGAAATATTCAAGATATTTTGTCTTAAATGCTTTTTCTTTTATTTTCTTTTATTTTCTTTTTTCTTTTCTTTTCTCTTTTCTTTTCTTTTCTTTTCTTTTCTCTTTTCTTTTCTCTTTTCTTTTCTTCTCTTTGTGTGTGACATGACAAAGCTTTTTCTTGCAGTGCTTGGAGATATTCCTTGATTGGTATTGTTCTCTCTACCATATTCCTCAAAGTTTGAGTGCATCTGAAATAAATAAAAAAAAAGTATTGTGGGGTCATGTCAAGAGAAAAGTCACTCCTTTTTTCCAGATGGGTAATACTTCAACATAGTTCACTGTCAGTCTTTGAAGACAGAGTGACTTTTGTCTGCTCTTTAGTCACTTCTCTCAATACCTTTGGCCCTACAAAGCAAGCAAATACAGCTTTCATAGTTTTGTTTGAAAGGTTGACGTTTCTATTAACTTGAATGAATAAGGCTTGGAACTAGTATAACAAGTTGAGTTTGAGGAACTTCTTCTGGTGTTAGACATTTTAAGCCTTTTTAACAGCCCTAATTTTTAGATTGCATACAATGAGAGATGCTATATATATAATGCATAGTAGATATATGTTTTTCGCAAATGTTCATCACTGGTTGGCATTTTTTTGACAGAAGTTTGTCTGAGGTGGCAAATAGTATGTATTTAATATGGGGCGGGGGGGTTGTTACTGATGAACACTTTGAGACCTATTAGCTTTGGATCTTTTATTTCCCCCAGCAAATAGGAAGGAAGGGGAACAAAAGGAGGAGAGAATTGTCTTTCATTATCTAATAATATTTATGCTAGCTATAAAATAGAAGCAGGTTTTAAAGGGTTTTGTTATTATTATAAATAAGGAAAAGGCTAAACATTTCAAAAGGACAGCTAGAAGTCTATATACTCATTCTGAAACTAATTTTATGTAGCAGAACTCAGTGATCAGAAAATGTATATTAGTCACTGTATGCATATACATCCTTCACCTTTATGTACAGCTGTGACAAGCAGAAGTGCAGGTGCATCTATGTACTCTCTTACTTTCAGAAAGATAAAATGATTTACCTTAACTCTTATAACAATATCAAAGTGCTTCCCAGAATTATTTTTTTTGCAAGAAATGTACCTTATTCAGCAGAAAGTGCATCTTAACACTGATATTCTCTAAAGCCAAACTTCCTGAATGTGTTGGAGAACCGTCATTAAGGTGTTATTTGGAGTCATCAGAATGAATTGGTCTGCATTAAATGATGTTAGAAGTGAGCCCCCCCAACACTCTCCAGGTTCACAAGCACACTCACACTCGTGGATCTCTGCAGTACCAGCACAGCCTCTCTGTCTGCCCCGGCACACCTGCCTGGATCCTGGCCCTCCTTACCTGCTTCGTGGTCCCTGACTCACCAGCTGGTCCAGCTCGATGCTTACTGGCAAACTCACAGCACTCACACACTCATCCCTCATGCATCCCACATTCACAAATCCTCCCAAGAGCATGGATCCCCTCCCCATCTAATACCTCGGCCCATAACTGAGCGTCCAGCTTAAAGTTTGAAAGCAAGTTGTCCACGCACAAGCCCACGCAGGAGCGCAGACACAACTGGTTTGGGGAAGATACAGACACTGCTCAGCACCCAGCAGCCAGCACCAGGGCAGTGCCTGGTGGTCCTGCTCTAGCTGCCCACGCAGAGACCCTCTCTCGCTTCACTCACACCAGTCCCCTCCGTAGCTGGTTTTGGGAACACATGCCGTTACAGCCCCTGTGGCTGGAAGTTAAAGACCCCCCACTCACTCCAGGAGCTGATGCTGAGACCCTACTTGCTCCAGTAGCTGACACCAGAGGCCAGGGGTGCCTACATCCCCCAGTCCGACTCCAGTACCTGACACCCAGTCCACTCACACCGGTCCCCCCAGCAGCTGTCAATGCGTGTCTGCAGCACACATACACACAGGAGAGAGAGTGACATTGCGCAGAGAGAGAATTGAGAAAAAATGTGATGAGGTGATAGGACAGACTGGTGAGCACGTGCAGGGCTCAGCCATACAAATGTATTGACCAGCCCCATTTTACATGCAACTGGCCCCTTTTATACTCTTTTACGTCTACCTCCTCCCCCCGGATCCCCTTCCCTTGCACATTGCCTGATCAGTTGGCACAGTCCCCCTGGCCCTGTCACACTCCCCCCCCCCCCCCCCCCCCCCCCCCCCCCCCCCCCCAACATGCTGGATCCTCACGTTTGCATCCTTATCAGTTGCAAAGTCCCATTTTGCCTGCAGTTTCTTGGTAGCCCATCAGTTAGTGTAACTGACCAGGTTCATTTCTGGTTATTGTCTTTGTTAAGGCTAATTGGTCAGGTTTTATATCTCTGTGCATTGGTCTCCCTCCCTGTCTTTATCATCCTAATTTGGCAAGGTCATTAGTCAGACAGTCTTACTGGAGAAAAACAAAACTTTCTCATGCTCCACATATCCTTACCAATCAGTGTGACTGGCTGGTTTATTCTTATCGCAACTTCCCTTATCAATTGTCAGTCAGGTTTGTCTCCATATGTTCTTGGTTATGGCTCCTTTGACCAGATATCCTTAAAAAAGCAGACACTCTCCTTCCACATACCCTTGCAGAGTATTTTGTTAATTAGTAAAAGGGTTTTACAGATAAAAGTTCATTTACTGCAAGCTTTTATGGCAATGGTTGAGTGCTGCCTAAACAGCTCTCCCTTTGGACTCTCAAGACCTAGTTTGTTCAGTGCATCCAGTCAGAATGGACATTAACCTGAAATACCATATTCTTTGCAACCACTTTGGGTATATATCGAGGCATATAATTAATTTGAAATGTTGTCAGTGATATCCTGAATATGGGGATACAGGTCACTGGCTTATATTTTCATTTTTGCTACAGGATAAATCTAAAATTATATTTGTAGAATTACTCCATATTTATCAAATGTTTCTGAAACTAGACCGTGCCCACTGTTTATGACAGTACTCACCAGAAATTGTAAACCTCACAAATTTGTGCTTCATTTACAAGACAAAGGAACTTTATACTTTCATGCCTCAAACAGTAGTTGCGTTGTAGGCTACAAGACTGATGGGTGCAAAAAAGCTGTAGGAGACTATTCAGCATCCGTATTGTGGGCTACAAGAATGAGGGATAACAGTGAGAAGATAAAAAGATCACTTACACTGGTAATGCTAGATTTAATTCCAGCTTTTGAAGAATGTCAGAAATACTGTCAGACTGAAAAGGCTGAGTGACAACGCAATCACTGATATCTAAAGAACTAAGATGAATTTTATGTCTGCAGTTCAAAAAAGTATTTGCAATTAGAAAAACATTTATCTTGCTGAGGTAACAAAAGAGACTTGCATAAGATTAGAACAAAAGCTTAGTTAAAGAAAACCAAAACAAAATACCAAAGCCCCCTACCCACCCCCACCCCCTGAAAAAAAGCCCCACCCCAAGAAACAGAAAACCAGACGTTTGAAAAAAGGTTTTAGAGCTTGTAGAAGCAAAGATAGATAATGATGTAATCCGTATTCCTCAGAAGTCAAAGGCAAAATCATTGCTTTTTTTTATTTAGGCTTTTATCTTCTCTCATTTGAATTTAGCCTGCCTTTTTGTCCTGTTCACAGGCTAGAGCAAATAGGTAGAAAGGAGCACAGGCACCTCCCCAAGTGCAATGAAGTCTTCCTGCTTTGCATGCCGTGCATGTATCTTTGTTCATTTCCATGTTCTGTGTGAGCCTGAATGATGCGTTTTTCTGTCCATCCAGTGTCTTGCTTTGCCTGAGGTACTCAAAAGCAGCATAGGATGACTGCTGCTTAAGGTGTGAACTGTAATTGTGTGCTTATATCCAAACAGTTCTGCTTACTTGCTGAGTATATTCTATGTGTTCTTTCCTTTCACTGTCTTTTATATTTATGATACTGAATAAGGGAAACAGAATTATCTTCCCAAGATAGTGAGACTATTTAGATAGTAATCTAATTTTCTGGGTCTAAGTAAAATCTAAGCCTAAATCCCTCGGCCCCAAGTGCCCCACAGCCAGCTGTTTTAGACCTTGGATTACAGCTCAGAACAGGTCATTTACTTACTGGAGTCCTGGACGTAAGTTGCAAATGGAGCTTCATGATCATCTGGTTGCCAAAAAAGGAAGTCAGTAAGCCTTTTAGTGGGCAAAAATAGTCTTTACTGTTAAAATTTCTTTGGTTTCATGGAAATCTTTGTCTCATGTCATGCTTTTTTCTGTTTTGTTTCCATTTGACTAGTTAAGATTCTGCAAGTGGCAAGAAATACAATTTATAGGATAAACATGATTAGGACTAAGTAACATTTTGGTGAAATTCTACTAAACTAATTGCAGTTATATCCAAAAAGAATTTTTCCCAGTGGATTCCTGTTTGTCTAAAGGAACAAATTTAGCCTAGAGAGATGAGAATTTTTCAATACTCTTCAGTGAATCACTTAATTTTATCAGGCTTTTATATCACCGCTAATAACATCACCCCCAAAAAAGCCTTTTCCTTTCAGAAAACTTGGAAAGGCGTAGGTGGGTGGTGGCTACAATTCTATCTGCCTAAGTTAACAAAAACAAATGAACAATAAAAGGTGGTATCTGACTTAGCTAGTGAAAAAACAAGGTATTTTGCTAAAGTTTCAGAAACAATATTCTGCTGAAAGAGGTCTCTCTATTATTTTTCTGGCTGTGTACAACAACAGCTAATACGTTCTGTCTAACGTTTTGTTGCTGTACTGTGAGATAAGAGGAAAAAAGCTTATGGATAAGGATAAGACCTTAAAAGATGACTTTAGCAAAGCTTCGGACATGGTCTCCCACTGCTTCCTGTGTTGGGAAGTGACAGTCTGGAGGGGAGTAATGTACAGAATGAGTGAAAAAATGGTCGTGCAGTCAGGTCGGCAGCCTGTGGTTAGTGGCTGGTGCTCTACGTGGAGGTCAGTAAGAAGTGGAGCACCTCTGGGGTGTCTCCTTGGAGCTGGCCTGTTTCATACCTTTATCAGTGGCCTGCGGGAGGAAGCAGAAGGTACCCTTTCCGAGTTTAGGGATGACAACAAAAGAGGGGGAGCAGCTGACAAGCTCGGAGGCAGAGCTGCCAACCTGGTGGGAGCAGTTCTCCCCTTCTGCTCAGCGCTCGTTAGACCGCTTGTGGAGAAGTGTGCCCAGCCTCGGGCTCCCTGGTACCAGTAAAGTATTATCCCCGTGGAATGAATCCTCTGGAGAGGATCGTCAGGGGGTGGGTGCGTGTTCCCCATGAGGGGAAGCTGAGGGGACAGGGCCTGGAGGGGAGCGAGCTTTGAGGGCTCTAGACAAGAGAAGGTTGTCAGGACGGAGCCATGCTCGCTCTTGTAGCACCTGAATGAGACACAATTCTCATAAACTGAAAGGGAGCGGGTTCCAGCTGGATAAAAGGAGACACCTCCCCACCCCGGGGATGGTCCCGCCGTGGGACAGGCTGCCCAGGGAGGCTGTGTGGTCTCTGTCCATCAGGTTGTTGAGACCCAACTGAACAGAGCCGTGAGCAACCGGGTCTGACCCTGGAGCTGGCCCTGCTGTGGGCAGGAGGTTGGACTAGGGACCCGCTGATATTCACCTACTCAGCCTGGATTATCGGATGGTTTCATGAGCTTCCAAAGTACATAGTGACACTGGGTATTTGGATTTCTGGGCAGCCGGTTTTTAGGGAAATGTGGGTGCATGACCTCTTGATCTTAATACATGAATTATAAAACTTCCATTGTCTACAATACGGCAGGAGGTTATTTCTGTGGGGTTTTTTATACAGCAATAAATTTCACCCACATTAAAATTATCACCTTCCCTTTTCTGTCATGCACATCACAACAAATCTTGAGACTTGTGAGAATTTATAACCGTACTTTTGCATTGTTTAATTTTCCTTATATATCTTATTTTTCCTCTGTTGCCCATTGATTTCAACTGAAAAATTAGGAAGACTGTTTTTTTAATAATTTAAAATAGGACCTTCTTAGTAGGGGTATTTTAATTAGATAGGGGTATTTAATGACAAGGTACTTATGTCCTTTATCTTAAAAAGGCCAACTCTTCTCCATAATGATGACAAAAATATGATTGATTTCTGACAAGAGACAAAAAATGATCTGTAACATTATGCATGACTTTCACTGCAAAGAGTTTTCCTTTGAACTAGAAACTTCTTTAATATAAATGAGAACTGTTCTACTGAAGCTTTAAGATAATAACTCTAATTAGGGTTCATTTGAATTTTTAGTGCCTACAGTCTGAATGATGAAGTAAATGAATGGAATATTTTTCATCTTTTTAAAAGGTGCAAGTATGTGTGTGACCAAAAAAAGAATAATATTTTCCCCTTTATTTAAGGACTGTTTTTCTTTTTTTTTTTTTTAAGTGGTTTAGGTTAGTTTGAAAGGATTTAAATGTACTGCTGTCTTAAGAATTTCAAAAGTATACTTAAAGTACTAGCTCTATAAAGCAACATACTATAAAAAAAAAAAAAAAAAAAAAAAAAAAAAGACGACCAAACAGAAATCTGTAGTGGAAAACTGTGAGTTATGCAAGATTGAATATTGGTGCACACACCGTTTAAAACTGATGATAAAACTAGAGGTCTAGAGGTTGTACTGATCTGGTTTGACCCCTATTTAATTGCTTCTGAAAATTATTCAGTTGTTAGATACTCATCTCTCTCCACTGATTGTGATTCAAGTATGTGGGTGCTTCAGTTCACTGTAGAATATCATGTAAGCATGTGGGCGTCTTGTCCATTATCTTCCTTTGAAGAAACAAAACGATGCAACTTGGTGATTATTGGTATGCAATAGCTTGTGTTTATTGAAAATTTTCAAGTAATTTAAAAATTGAATTTGCAGTGACCATTTTCAAAGGTCAGTTTATCAAAGTACAGAATGCATCATCACACTGTGATGACAAAGTCTTGTCCTCATATCCAGAGAGTAAAAAGCCTGAAAAATCAGCAGTGTTTCCACTACGTAATGCTTAGAAACCTTGCACCTTGCTCTGCTTTTTCATGATTGGCATATGCTGATACATGAGTGGATTGCTGCTGTCAAGGCTTGCTCACCCTTGTGTTTCTCCCTCTCCCTTTCCTCCCCATGCTTCTCTCTCTCTCTCTGGTATGAGTTCACACTTTCCTGTTTCAGCTCTAGCAATTGTGTGGCCATTAATGAGATCAGCCTGTTGATTTGATGGAAGTGAATATTCCTTTCTGGTACTGTTAGGGCTTCAGGGGGAGTATGACAGTATAGTTTTAGCATGGCTTACACCAACCATGGACTCTCTTCCTTGAATAATTAAGTAGGAGCAAATCTAATCTTAGAAACAAGGTGTTCCACCACATCGTTATCAGTATGACACATGAAATGTAGGGTTGGTTAAAGGCAAAAGACGGTAACAGCAGAACTATCAAGGTATCTTTTTTTTTAAGCCAGATGTCCTCTGTCAAAAAGCCAAATGAAACCCATATACACGCACAGGGAAGCAGTACTAGATATGGCAGTACTGACTGTAAAATGTTTACCATGCTCCGGGTAAGTATCAGTACTGCTATCCCACGCAGATCTTAACATGGATCTCATGAAAGCAGTATAACTTATTTACACAGCCTCATGGTGCAAGAAGTTGGCTTTATTTGGGGGAATATTGCCAGTTTACATCAAAGTACATTTATTAGAAAGAGTATGCTTCGGGATTAAGGATGATAGTTAATGCTGCTGCAAGTTGAGTAATCATTGTTGACTGCAAAGACACAATTTTGCATCATCTAAGTAAACAACTCCCTTTCCTGCTGAAACACTCTCTTATCTCAAAATAGGATATTAAAAACCAATGAAACAAACAAACAAAAAAATCTGATGAGCTGTAACTCCACCACAAACCAATTTAATTAAATTATAATCCTCTTTCTTTTTAATCTAATCCTGTTACGATCTCCCACTTCATTTCTGATGATTTTAAGTAGGCATTTTTTCTTTACTTTGTCCCTTTCTCTGTACTCCTACTAAGATTTTTTTGGTGAATATTACATTGCTGGAAAAGTGTTCCAAACGGTCTAATTAGTGTCCAGTATAATGCAATAAAATTTAGCTTTCAATTAGTCATCGGGGTCAAACACTGTCCTCTTGAGTGTGGAGAATAAAAATTCAATACTTTAATCACTTTATTAAAAGATTCTCTTGGGTTACAGAAGCAGATTAAAAATTATGCTATCAAAGATGGTGAGTCTGCCAAATGTGCCTTTGTAACTAACTCTAAAAGGCTGGGAATATTTTCAACATGTTAGGGAATAAAATGAAAGGGGGGGAGTATCATCATTAGAAAACTGCATGATCTGGCATTATTGCAAATGGAAATAATCAGCATTTCCTTCTAGACAGAGCCTTCTGTATATCAAATTTGCTTTCAGTGTATTTTTTTTAAATGATGTTGCAAGAATTGTTTGTTCTGCTCACATCTGGTCCTTAAAACATATTCATTAGGCATATGTTTTGATAGGAATTAAAGAACAAATGTGGTAGTATTCATTGTCTAATATCAAAATACATGACTGTCATATTAGGATGTTCTTCCTCTGGATCTAGTGCTACACAGGCAAAACGTGATTGTAGCATCCAAAAAAAAAAGCACAAAAGACTTAGTGGTGGATCAGCTATTCATTGCAAACTGCTGTATATAGTTGAGTTTCACACTTCTTCCCTTTCTCATTATGTTTACTTTCCTATGTAAAAGTGTGTCTCCTGTGATTTCGTTTCTTTATTCTAATATTCTGTTGCAGAGCTGGGGGGATGGGAGGTGTGTCTGCCTTTCTTTCTTTCCTTCCTTCCTTCTTTCTTTCTTTCTTTCTTTCTTTCTTTCTCTCTCCCCCCCCCCCCCCCACTTCTTTTTGTTTGGTTGGTTTGTTTGGTTTTGGTTTTTTTCCAAGCAGGTGTATGGGTATGGCAAGTCAAAGTCTTCATGTGAGATACTTGGTAATCGTATTGTAGTAGAGAAGGGAGTGGGGTTTGGTCTACAGTTTTCAAAATCTAATAGCTATGCATATCCAGTTTCTCATCTCGTCTTTATTTCTATAAGTGAACTAATGCATTCATAGGATAGGAATCTGTATAACTTGTAAAATATTCCTACCTTGAGCACAACTATAATGTAAAAATAGTCTATTTTAGTTACACACATACAAATGTTTACATATATGTATTTAAATGTTTTGATTATTATCTTAAGCTATATCTAGATCTTATGATTAAGATGTGTATATAATCTCAATTTAAACATATGTTTCTTTTTTTAATCTTTGAAAAGCCACTTTTATTTTTATATGGGTGCACAGTCTCACTTGCAGTGAAATAAGCAAAATCTTTGTCGTAATTATGTTTGTATAAGGGTCTTGATCCTAGATTTTGTAGTTAGGGCTCTAAGGAGTGAAGACGAGCATCCTTTTCTTTCTCATGTATAACATCACTGGTGGCAAAGGTAATAAATGCTTTGGAATGGATATGTGCTGGGTTATCCTAGATAGGGAAAAATCACTGTTGAATAAAACTGTCATTTCTTTTTAGTGATAGACATAGCAATATCTTTATCTTTTGAAATGACTGGGAGGTCCTCATGGTTGAGAGAGAGTAGTTATAGCTCCACCTAAAATAATATTCAGTTAATAATATATTTTGGCTCTATAGTCACAAATTAGATTTCACAGCCAATGTAGAGTGTGTAAAGAACTGTAAGAGGTAATTTTTAATTTGTGCTTATATAGGTTTCTCTTCCTCTTTTTTCCCAAGGGGGATATTAAGTCTTTCTTATCATTGCCTGTAGAAATCATAAAATAAAATGATTAAGTCCTTCATAAGAAAGAGTGGTAGTGGTGAGATACTATACTGTAACCAATAAATCATGCATCAGTAACCTTTTTGTAATTTAGAGGAAGACCATGTCTCAGGAAGAGCTTTTCATATGGCATATTTTGTGCTGAAAAATACTTTGTAGAATCTGTTGTCAGGAAGTTTTAGAAAAAAGTTTAATAACAATTGTTTGAATATTTTTTTATAACTTTGTTTCAGATACTACTGAGAGATATAAAAAGATTCACTATGTGAATTGTTTGTTTTAAAAATTTAGAGATTTATGGCAATACCTCTTAAAATTAGGTTATTATTATAGTGTGTATATCCACATTTGCATGTTTCTTCTGCCATTGGTGGGTACCATATCCTGCAACAGGACAATGCAAGAAGAGCACTTCTTGCTGATCATTTTAGCTGGATGTGATTTCATACTTCTTTTAAAAGTAGAAAGCATAAGCTGCAGATACTTTTTTTGGCTCTGCCCAATTTGCAGATATTTTTAAGTCTTGGGTCTTGTCAGAGAGGTCGAATAAAAAAATTATAAACTCCTGTGCCACAGTAGAATATGGAGTACCATTACAGCTTTTGTTCTTTTTCTTCACCTAACCTTTTTGCTCTCTGAATGTGTTATCACTTTTTATTTTTGTACTATAGAAATATTTACTATCAGAGAAAAATTTTGCCTTCAAATATGTGCAGAAATTCTCATTCACATCAAAGGAAGTTCCTTTCTATCTATGTGGTAACCTCTAGGCCTCACTTTTGAGAAAGAAAATGGTGAACTGTAGCATAGTGAAAGGTTTTTGTTTTAAATAGGACAGATAGGTGTCCTGAGCAGCAGGTTTGAGCAAGTTTTTAAAATATTATTGCGAAGAGGTTTTAATATATTATCATTCTGCAAAGCTCAACAGAAAGTTTTGATCAAACATTTTGCATTTAATGACAGCAGATAGAAGATTTAGAGTTAAAAATAAATCTTCCTATATCAAAATAAACAGTAAAAAAATTACTTTTTTTTTGGCCCATATTTTAAGTTACACCATTTTTGCCACATAAGAGATCCTAGAAACTTAGAAAAAAAGCACATTAAAAACTTCTTCAAGTATTTACCTCATGAGGAGTGAGACATGCCAGAAATGTTCTGCTCATTTCATTCATTTGGCCAGGTGACATCTATAGCGTTAATTTATATTACTCTCATTCAGCACCAGTCTTGGTTTCCCCTTACTTACCAATCTGACATTCTGGTAACCAACATATGGTGTTCAATAATGAGATCAAAGTAATTTACTGCATGCTAGTATGACACCCTAATTGTAGTCCCTTCAATTAAAATTTGCAGATACTAACTCTATCATACTTTATCAATATGTACTAGTTGCCATGCTTATTCATGATCTCTCAGCTATCTCCAGTTGCTTAGCCATACCTTGATTATTGGAATACTTTTACCATAAAATTTTATTGAATTCCAGATGAAATTATCATGTTCTATAATTTCTCCACTTCCATTTTTTTTAAACCCATAGCTACCGAATAGATACACCCACTGTCAAAGGATTGACATTGACAGTTCCTCCGCTATTACTGTTCTGCTTATGGTAGTTTAAGACATGTCCTTGAGATGTATCTCAAGAGACAATAAGGAATGGATATAATTAAGGAATATAGAATAAATACAGACATAATTAGGGAGAACAACAGGCAGCTTCCACAACTTTCTTGACCTTTTCACCATTTTTATGAGTGCTTAACTGAAGATTTTGCTTTGTGAATAAGGGAAAGAGAATTACCTTTTTTTTTTGAAGGGTAAAAGATATGCTTTTAGGGAAAGTAAACAAGCAATGAAGCATGATATATTTTAGAAGCCTGTAGAAATATTGCAGTGGGTCACTTACAAATTGTGGAACAGAAAAGCAGATTTCAAATCGCATTCTGCTTACCCACAAAACGTATCTCCATGAGAGATGACGTAGTCCCTATTAACTTAAAGCTGGACTAGAGCGCTGTAATCATCTTCACAGAAATTACTATCCTACTATCAGTTACAATCAAACTATACAGTTACAAGAAGATACTGTGATTTTTGAAACAGAAATCTACCAAGGATCTTTTGTAAAAAAAATAGGGTTTGTATCACAAATTCCACCTGCAGCTATCGGAGACCTTATCCATACTTTGAGAACAGCTAGTGACAATATCAGTTATTCCTTTACATCCAGTATTAATGGTGACTTGCTTTTTCTTCTCTATAGGACTGCAATATATAGTAACATATACTGTGCAATATTTAGTGACATACGCAAAATATATGAAGTTTATCTATGAAATGGGATTATTTTGGTGAAGAGCCAGCTGGTAGAAACAAAAGAGGCATAAGTAAGTAGAAGAGAAAATCACAAGTAATAGGAATTCTCAACAAGTTCCTGAGATTTCATTGTCCCGCTTAGATCAGACTGAATTGATTAGCAACAGTAAGTGCTCCAACACTTCTTTTTGCCTTCTAGTACCTCAAGCCATGTTGATATATCAAAATAAAACAAGGTGGGAGACCATACTCTAGCTTTGAGACCAAACTATATATTACTTATCCTTGGATTTTCTCTTTTCCTATGTGGTGAAACAGTTGCCTTTAGATGTATAAATATGTCCTTTTGTCTTTTTGTTTATATTCCTTTCTCTTTTCAGAATGCTTGAAATAGGGTGAAGATAGAACCACATGCTACTTTCATATCAAGGAATGGACGGTATGTACTGAAATCCCTTGTGTGTGTCAAGTGAGCAAATGTGGTTCAGAGCAAGTGATGTAGGAGTCTGGAAATTCATGAGTGAATTTAAGTTGTATTGAGCAAACAAGTTTAATTACATGGAAAGTTGCAGTTATTTGTATAGTCTGTTATATATGATGTCTCACTTGATGACTCACGTGACATACGGTGAAGTCTGAGCTTGTGAAAGTACCTTTTCTACTTCCTGACCCCATCTGATCCTTGCTGAGCTTGTGTTAGCTTTCTTGTTGTTAAGCTTGTGTTAGCTTCATCTCTGAGAATAAAGCTTCTTTTTAAATAGAGGTCATGAGAAACAAAATAGCCAAAAAGCTATTATGGATTTTTAACGATGCTTATAAGCCCTTCTGTGAAGCTGTATGGAGTTGATGATACTTATGTACATCCTTATTTACAACAGTTCTGTACCCACAGAACCAATTCTCACGTGTATGGATTTTTCTACAACAACAGGTTTATTCAATGAGGTCTGAGTCACTGAATTTAAAGTAAGCAATATCTTTTTCTCGGCTGGCCTGAATGAAAATGAATAGAGATATTACTTTCAAGAATATTAACTGAATCATCCATCCTTGTTAGGAAACAAAGTGTTATTTATTTTTCTTTTACGTGGTCATTTGATCTCAGTCATATATGCATTGTTTTTTTAAAGTTATTTCTATCCCTACATCTTTTTTTTGGGTGGGATTTCTAATTCTCGCAACTCCCTAAAAGTAAGGTAAAGATAAAGTTAGTAGAAAAAATTAGGAAACACACTAAAATATTTGGGTGAGCTATACAAAATTATTCTGCCAAAAAGAAGGTGACTGTCTAAGGATCAGATAGCAGTTCTTCAGCTTTATAAAGTAATATCAAGAATTCTTGTCTAATCTAATCTTATCTAATCTCATTATTTTGAAATAAATCACTCTGAAGATCTCCCCATCACTGTGTTTATGTATCCTTCCTGATGGTCTTCTAGAGCATTAAAAAGGTTTAAAGCTTCCAAAATCAAAAGAGTTTTAGGAAAACTGTAATTCAGACACAGAAATATGATGCATATGCAAATAAGAACTAGAGTACATGCAAAAAGGAAACTTCATTTTTAAAGGGAAGGAGTGATAATCACCCAAAAGGAGATACAAATGGATTTAAAGTTCCAATCTCTTCTGCAAATCCTTGATTCTACCCTTATCTAAATGTGAAGGATGAAGACATGGTATAGCTTCATAATCGTGATTAAATCACAAGACACAGTAGACTGCACACTGATCAATATTAATGTTGAAATTAAAATTTTGTTACTAACCTAATTAAATCAAACCTGAATGCACAATAGGACTTTCTGTCTGGATGCCATCTATCTATCAGTTCTTTGGCAGCGAAAGTTGTCTTTCTGTACGTATTTACCAAAACTGCTCAGGAGATGGTTGTGAACTAGTACTACAGAGATCACCACTGAGTGCGTGTCTCTATCAGATTCATTGCAAGAATTCATTGCAGGACTGCATGGCTGGGAGCTCTAAAAGCGGGAGAATAATTATTCACTTCTGAGAGTGAATTTTTCTTCACCAAAGAAAATGCAAAGGTCTTTTTCCTTTCTCGTCCTTTGCTTCTTTTCCTGTTTTTCCTCTGGATGTATTTTAGACATTTTGGGGGGTTGCTTGATATATAAAACAAAACCCAGTAACTTGTGTGAATATAGTTAGGCCACATGTGCTGTACTAACTAGCTTATTACTTTTGGGGACCTCCAAACTATGTACTGAGCCAAGTGTAACTAATATCTGGCCTATGACAGTAATTAAAGTTGTTAATTAAGAAGTACTTCACTGAGGGTATTTTGAGAATCTGGTTCCAGTGTTCTGAAACATGCTTTCCCCTGTGTGTATCTCCCCCACATTAAGAGACTTGATTAAAAACCAATCCAAACCAAAAAAAAAAAAAATCCCAAACCAAACCTTTCCATCTACTTTAGTCTTCAGGAAAATAAAGGTATTTGAGCACATACTAGACTTGTCCTTTATTATAAATTACACCTTATAGTAATAGCCCCTATCATTGATTGATCCAGCAGCTAACCAATGTATAAACTGAAAAAAAGCCACATAGTTGAAGCCCTAGCTACAGACTTTCTTTTTCAGGGTGATTGGAAACTGTGCAGGTCCAGTAGTGTTCATGAGATGAGTGCACACTCTTTCCCGCTGTTTTAAAATCAGGTAGGTATCACTGGCTTACTTTTTGTTGTAAGAGGCTGTGAAAGTTCTGTTATGTTGATGTTTGTCCCACAGAGCCACCACTGGAACGATTTAAACTAGTTTTACTTCTGTACTGAGGTCAGTTCTGTGATGCAAGTCCATTAGTCTTTTTTTCATGTATGTATTGCACTTTTCTATTTCTGGTATGAAAGTTTAGCCATAGAAGAAACAGTGCTCCCTCTCCTCAGATGCATGCTAGGAGCACTTTATCTGACAAATTATATTTTTTTATGGATTATTCTTTTCTGAAGAGCTTGACATGAGAAGATTAGGGTATGAAATCTCCTTTATGGAATGCTCTCTGAGAAATGTCATTGCTTGTACATGCCAGAAACATTTCCAGTAGTGCAGTTGCTATATTTGCCAAACCTGGTGTAAAAAATATGTGACAAAAATCCAGAAATTGCCTCTCATCGTTAGCAACCTGATTTTTTCCATTGTTGTGACTTACATATTTTCTACATACATACATACATATATGTATTTATATATACAATCAGCCACAATATTGCTAAGCTTAAAATTCCAATATTTCACAAATTCCAATATTTGGCTTGATATGTGAGGGCCATATATAGATGACTGAAATATCTGGAAAAAGAAAACATCTCAGTCAAAGCTGAATAGATAATTTATTTTGTTCTGAAATGCTCTAGAAAAAGTATAGCTAGAATAGTGGAGGAAACATTTTCTAGAGAAGATTGAAGGATCTTCTCTTATTATACTTCCTCTTATACTTCTGTACATATTTCCAAACTAATCCTGAAAAAAAGTCATAGGGTATAGGACAGGAGTCTGTAAAATGTTGAATTGAATAAACACGGAATAGGGAATAAATACTTACTATTTCTCAGGGTACAAGAACCAGAAGTATCAAATGAAGGGGTCAAGTCACGGATTTAGAGCAAATGCAAGCAGGGACTTTTTCATACAGTGTGTAGTTAACTTGTTGAGTCATTACTTTGTAGACGCCAAGTTTCTACTTGTTTACTGAAAGTAGTTCATAGAAATTCATAGGGAAAAAAGACCAAAGGACAGTAAACATGAAAATAGAATGCAGGAAGTCCACAAAGTAGAGTGCTGCAAACTAGCGGAATATACCAATGAAGCAAGAAGAATAGACCAAGGGAAGGACTACTGATATACTTTCCTCCCACATGCTCCACCAACGTACCTTATCAAAACCAGAACAGAGTCTGTTAGGTCTTTTTTTCTAATATAATCTTTGTATTCTAAATTTTCCTCAGAGTGTTAAATCCCCCTTTCTCTTTCCCATTTCACTTACTTGAAATTGTGCTTTTTCTCCCTGAACTCCTACTATTTTTTCCTGTTTCACGTCCTACCCTACCTCATCTACCATCACAGAGTATTACCAGTGATCAATAGCCTCTCCCAAGATATCTCTTTTCCCTCCTGCACAAACTCCTAAACCATTCATCACTCTGCTTTAATCTTCTCCACCTGGTGATGTTTCTATCCACTCATCCATTCAAGAGGCCTATGAAGAGGAGTACTGACATTTCTTATTTGCTGTATCTACTTTGAGCAATGCCGTGCAGGCAGAACGTGGGCGAAGAGCGGGAAGATGCTCCACTGATGGGTTGTGATGAGCAAGCTGTTGTCATCTTGTCCTTTCTTTTTTTGTTTCAGGTGGCCCAAACAGAGCAAAATCCAGCAAGGCTAGAAATGAAAGCTAAAGCAGTGTCTAAAAGATCTGTCATTAGACCTGACCTGCTCAGATATTAGCAACGTAAGAGTGTTTTGCTAGCTTTCTGTCTCTAGATGGCATAGTATACATCACGTAATAAGGCCGTGCTAGAAACAACTGCTTAATAACACGTTGTGTATCATGAACTAAGTCTCATCTATGCATTAATTGCAAAGTATTTTAAGATATCTCAGTTGCGGTGTCCCTTCTTAACTGTGTTCTCCTCTTGACATAGGATTTTACCATTTTAAAATGGTCCGGGAGATATTCAAAGCACATCAGAATTATAGAGGGCTCTTCTTACCAGTTGATTCCTCCAGTGGATTCCAAATTCCTCAAAACTGCAGTAGAAAGAAAATATAAGGCATTGTCAGTACCCAGTGATAGTTTGTATATTACTGACTTTGGAACTCCACAGCACACTTTCTTAAACACATTTCTTCTATACCACACCACTTTAATCATGTAATTGTGTTTCAAGAGAAAACATTTGCTAAGTCCAAAGGCACTCATCAGGCATTCACTAGCCAGTACACAATATCTTAGCATACACATACATACACAAATGTTTCCTCTCAGCTACAAAAGCTATAGTAATCAATGGTTACTCTTAATTAACAATTAATCTGAACAAACAAAAAGGAGAGTCAGAAAACACCTTTTAGCCTTCTATTTCTTACAGTCACTTATCCCATGAATCTTATCATACTGTGTTTACTGTTAGGCTTAACTTGTCACCATTTATTTTGATTAAGATATGTTACATGGCCTTTTTAAATGAGAAGAAATAAATCATCCTGTCTGCATCTCTTTCTACCCCACTAAGACCTGTGGGGGGAATGGTGCTGTAAGTTTCATTATGTGGAGAGACAAGCTGATCTTTAATAGATTAGACACTCTCCACAGAGCTACGCTATACAGCTTTTGCTCTGTTGTACTCCCCCTTTGGTAAATCTAGTTTTAGATGTGAAGCTTCAGATCAAGAAATAGGCATATCATGAAACATAGACTATAGAAATGTATAGTATTTGTCACAAACTTTCAGTGGTTTTTTATGTACATTTTTTTTTTCTACTGGTCAGATATGAGAGACTCAATAAAGAATGGTGTGAGTTGAAAAGAAGGAAAAGTGTTAAGTGAAAATAAATAGTTGATCATGTGCATTAAGCTTCATTATTTCAGATAGTCTTTTCCTTTCTCCTTTTTTCTTTTTCCGTTTTCCTTTCCCTTTTCTCCTCCTTTTCCTTTTCCTTTTTTTCCTTTTCCTCTTCCTTTTTTCTTTTTCTTTTCCTTTTCCTTTTTTCCTTTTCTTTTTCCTTTTCCTTTTCCTTTTCTTGAAACTATTGCAATATACTGATACATTTCAAATGGAGGTGTTTTTTCTACTGGAAAAGTTCTTGTTTGCTAGACTATGATTTATATAGTCACAGTCAGCTTGAAGTGTAGCTTAAATAAAAAAGTAGCCTTTCAGAGACGACATCTAGAAAATGTATGGCCTTACATTGCTGTGCACTTGTATTCTTTACACATGGAAAACTCAAAGAAAGAAATTGGGAAATAGCTTGAAGAAACAATCAAGAGGATGATACATACATGCAGAAAGCTAACATGAAAATGGGAGTTCACATCTATCAGTGATACGTTCAGTGTACCATAAATCACGGACATTTATGTGATGGTTTCTGCCCAGAGCGTCTCTTATGCCATGTGAGCATCACTCGGTATCTTATAACAAGCTTAGGATCTTTGATATAGAGGTGGGTGAAGTAAACACATTATCTACTTTTGTTCAGCTCAGTTGTTCATGTAGTCCTTACAGTAATGTTAAAAAGCACCCAAATATTGCCGTGGGCAGATGGTGCTTGTGCATCTTGAGCTTAAAAGTAACACCTTTTTTGTTAGACTAATATAATTACTCTCACACTGTACAATTACATCAAGAGACCATGTGGAAGCAATCATCAGGCAAACATTATAATATTAATTCCAGATTCTGAAGACATAACATCAAAAACCGGAATGAGCTAGATGTTGAAAAGTTTTTTTAGTAGGATCTTGCTGATATGACACTAAAAGTGAATCCTTTCTTTGACCAGGAAGAAAAACAGTTTGTGAGATGACTTAGAACACACTTTTTTCTTTTGTGTGGCTATTGATATAAGTATTTCCCTTTTTAGAAAATTTGTTTGCATTTTTTTAATGTATATGTAAAGACTACTAGTATGTAGATTGTGTTTTTTTACACCTCACTCAAAATCCCAAAGGCATTTCAAACAACACCTTTCTTTTAGTTGAACAATACAAAGATTTTTAAAAACATGACAGTGGTCCAGATCCAGTAAAAATGGTTTGATATGCTTTTCTGTTGTATCAAGGTGATAAGTAGATGCAGATTTTCTTCATTTTTTTCATCTATATTAATCCTTTTTCAAGGAAGAAAGGATTTTTTTTCTGAAGAAAAAGGATCCTTCAGAATCTCTCACTGATGAAAATAAAAAGCATGTTGCCTTGTCTAGTAGTGTAATTCCTAGTGCTATAATTGGACCATCATATTGAATAGACTTAATGTTTGCATGCGTTAACAGATATTATTTTTTTTACCAATGCCTGAGTATGTTTGTGGGTATGTGTTTGCCACAGTTTCTGAACTGTGGGTTTAATTCCACCACCCCACCCCCCCTTTTTCTCCTTTCCATTTCTTTATTTTGGTCTCGGTTTTGATCTAAGATGCATTGTGAGTAATAGAAATATTCATCTTTTGTAATAAATAACATCACAGATATTTTCCAACTCAGTATCTTCTTTTTCACTAGAAGTCTAAAATAGGAAAGACTTTAACAGGTCTACCATTAGTATATCCACTTTTCATATCCTGACATTTTCCAATACATATCATGTGGTGCTGTTTTCATAAAAGGATAAGCATTATGGCCTGTTAGACATTCAGATAAGCTACTACAGAGCACAGCAATACACTTGTTGGTATTTTTGTTTCTTAACTACTGATCTTGTAAAATTTTCCAGTTCCATCATAGCTATAACTGTAATATGTATCTATATCATGTCTTTTAGTGCTCGTCATTTGATCATTTAGATCTCTCTATTTTTTCTTCTTTTTTTTTTTTTTTTTTTTTTCCTAACAAAGTATGTTTGATACTCTAGAATGCAGGTTAGCACCTGCAAGTTGTAAAAGCATTATAAAATAAAAAGTGGAATAAAAACCCCAAAATGACAGCAGGTCAGTTCAAGCTATGCTGAAAATTTTGCCAATGGCACTCTCAAATATGGTGATGAGATCAGAAGCTGATATAGACAAATTTGTGTTATGTAGTTATGGTATTATATGTAGGGATTTTTTCTTTTTTTTTTTTTTTTTTTTTTTTTATAAAGCTACCATAGGTTTTTTTCTCTTTTTGCAATCTGCCTGAAGGCTATCATAACAGCTAGACTTCTTCATGGACAGCCTGTAGCACATTTATAGCAGATAGTGCTTGTTTTGCTCTTAAGTCTATGAGTATGATCTAACTTTGATTTTGGATCTAACTTTGAGATAGATCCTGCTTTGAGTAGAGAGTTAAACCAGATGACCTCCAGAGACCCCTCCTTCAACCTAAATTATTTTGTAAATCTATTTAGCTTAGTCAGCGGTGTGCTATTTTTCCTCTTCTTCCTCTTGTTCCTTTTCTTCCTTCTCTTATTCCTCTTCCTCCTTTTCCTCCTTCTTGTAGTCATCTTTTTTTGTGTAATCTCACGGTCTCTAAAATAAAGTAAGTTCATTTGCTATCTTTGTTTTCCAGAGAAATTGAGACCTTGGAGAAAATAGATACATGTTATTTGTCCTAAAAAAGGACCAAAATTATTCATTAAGTTACAGTGAATTTACTGATGTAACTTGCTACTTTCAGGGCAGAAGTAGTTTGCATGATTTAGCTTAGATAATAAGCCATAATTAGAACGGCCCAGGTTGGAAGGGACTTTGAAATTCTCACGAATACTTCTGGATCAAAACTGAGCTGTACACAGTCAGTTCAAATAATTCTGCCCTGTGTTTCACTGGGCTTCTAATTCTGAAGTAAATAGGCTTTTAGGCACTTTATGTCTGAGTTTGCTTCTGTAAAATGGAGATATTGGACTTCCAGTCTCATAGTGTTATGTACCTGTTGGTGTTTATAAAACAATAGGCCAACTTTGCTGAGGTCATCATTAAGATTACCTCAGAGGAAACTAATAATTTATGTTCAGTACTTGGTTTGAATTATATCTATTTTGTAAGACAAAACATGAAAAAGGTATCAGGAAGGTAAAATTAAGTATTTAACATGTTGACGGAATCAGGGACTTCACTGCAAAAGCACCATATTGAGAATGGGATTGTAATGAAGACGCACAAGAGATAAAAGTTACAGTGCACAAGAAATTCTAAAGACAGGATCTGTAGGTCATGTAAATTAGTGTAATAGCACTGAAGTCCCAGGTTACCTGAGTTAACTGCAGCTTAGAATTATTAAGTTATAGCAACAGACAGCAGGTGTGAAAGAAGCCTATCATTAAAGCATATAGCATTGTCAGTAGGCTAATGAAAAAAGATGACTTGCTTAGTGTATAGTCAGCTATGATTCTTTTTTTGTATTCTTATCTGCAGGCAATTGGCAAAAGGCTGCCTAGTTTTTTATTAACTTATTTGAACAGATTTCTGGTCCAGATGCATCTCAGAACACTTTTTTCACACTATCATCCTACCACTTGTAACTAGAAGAAAAAAAAAAATTAGCATAGAAATGTATGACGTAATAAAAATTCTCCATATGTTTCTAGATGGCAATTTCTTTTTTCCTTACCCTCCCCCCACCTCTTTAAACTGTGATACATACTATTATCTATAAATCCAATAAAATATCTTTGCTGAACATGTAGATACGATTATTTAAGAGAAACTTAAAGAAAGAAAGAAACTCCAGGTTCAAACAGTGGAAAGATTTTGTTCGTTCAATGCTGCCTTTCTGTACTCTATATTATGTTGTTTTCCTTCCTTTTCTACTTGTGCTTTAGCTACTATCATATTTCCAATGTAACTTATTTACTTTTATTCTATATTGTATGTGTCATCACTGCTTAAGGTGTATCTACATAACTGTCTTAGTTTAGCTCAGAGTTGTACTTGTGGAGTAGATAACCTGATAATTCCACTTAACTCTTTAGTTTATAGCTTCGTAGCTTGGTGTAGACTTGGAGAGCGCAAAGTGGATTTTTTCAAGATGGAACTGAACTAAAAAATGTATTGCAGCAGCTCATAAACATTTAGTTCATGGGATCAGACTAAAGATACTCCAGCTTCTGAAATGTGTGTGTTGTGGACTAAGTATCATCAGCACCAATTGCTTTATTCCACAAATCTGCTCCAATTTGGCCACACTTTTACTGAAGAAGACTTAGCCTTAGTCTCTTGAGAGCTAGTGTTATTCAGTGAAAAATAGTGCTCCCACCCCTTCACCGGTTTAACTAACTTTTGTTAGTTAAACCATGATTATAAGGATGGAGGAAGACTGAGGAATTGAAGGGGTATGATAAAAAGTACAGTCCTGGGTTCTGCCCAGGTAGACATTTCCTTTTAAGGCTGCTATTTGTATTCAAGTTTCCTACTAAATTAAAGATTCGTGTTTCTCAGTGCTGCCTCCTCTAGAAGAAGAGATTATTTGTTGTTTCTTTCATCCAAATACAACACACATTGTCTGAGGTGTACTTGCTTTTTTTGTTTCTTTTTTAATTTCTTAGGTGCTTCTATGGATGGTCCTGCTTCAGCTATCAACCAACCCAAGTGCCTACAAAATGAAACTGGATCATTTATGAAGCTATGTGCTGCTGGTGGCATATGTACGTGTGTGCTTTTACAAAAACTCTATATGGGGAAATCCAAGCATCTCTATGGAAAAGATGGCTATGTGGCCGGGTTTAAGGTGATAGGAGTCTTGAATAATGGTGAGTGGTAAAAACACTTTAAGGCCTTTTATTTATTTCATAATGAAACATAATGTTAGCATGTTATATTTGAAAGAAATTATTAGTTTGCCAATTCTTTTGGAATTTGAGAGCATAAATTGGAAGTTTCTTACCTCCTGTCCACTGAGGGGAGAACGTGTTTTGGTTTCATTTCCATTCCGGTTCTAAGACTAAAATTGGTATATGTGTCTTGGTTTCTCACAGAATAAATATAAATTTATGGACAATTAAATCAGATTTCTAAAGTGGTTTCACTTTGCAATGTCCAAATATTATTATGAATTGATTTTTATATTTACTGTAGTAACCATGAATTGTAATGAATTATTTGCTACTTATAATTAGTTGTAATTTATACTTGTGTAGTATATCCATTTATCAAACAATACTATTGTAGCTTTCCTTCTTTCTCTATTTACTGTGCAAACTCATGCTTAGTGGTTATCAGGTCTTTTTCTAGAAATATATTCCTCTTCATCTAATTTCTTTCTTACTGAGTGACTGAGAACCTTTTTCTGTAATCCCAGTTAAATATAAGCAATGCCCATCTGAATGGTTATGGGGAAAAATAGCAAAGTAGAAAGGAGCAACGGTGTTGGCTTGTCAGATGGTGCAGGAATATGCAGGCAGCATCTCCCACGAAGAGGCTGGGTCCACTGCTTTCCTGATAAACTTATGCTCTAGCTTAGGGCAGCTTTAGGATACAAACAGCAGCCAGTGGCTAAAAACAGGGCTAAGCGTGATGGAATGGTCAGCAGGCAAAGTCAGATGGTTTCGGACTCCTTTGAATGAACAACCTTGAGGGATCGAAATCAGCTTGTCTAATGTCTGGGTGGGGACAGCTTGCTCTGACTGAGGTTGTAATTCCAGGCAAAATGATGATTTTGCTTCATTTGAAATGTGTTTGATTGCATTTGCTCTATTTGAATTATGCATAAATCTATTATAATAGAGTAACATCCCAATGCATGTGAAGACCCTGGAGGAATTATGTGTGGAAACTGAATTGAAGACCTCTGGATCACAAAACATAAGGTTTTTCTGGTGAAACCACCGCTTAGGTCAGGGTAGCATGTCTGCTATTACCATCATATGCAGAGGCTATCTGCTAGTGGGGGATGACAAAGCTACACGTTGTTTTGTGGAGCACACAGTTGCCCTTAAGCATATGGTCTTCTGCCGGTGTTCAAGGAAGCTCTGCTTGACAGATAATTAGAAACTTTGTGATGAAGTCTCTGCTTTTTAGGCAAAATAATCATAAAATTAGTGAATTAACTCCAGCAGCAGAACATCTGGGGGAAAGAAATACTGAATCTTCTGAAACAGTCTACTTTCTATTGAAGTGAGAACAGTGAAGTAATATATTCTTTGCTAAGGAAGACTGTAATACTATGATTTATCATGCCATAGACAAGGAGAAATGTCCATTTCTCCTTTGAAAAACAATAGTTCTCTACCTATTAAGATAATAATGTCTGGGGAAGGTTGGTATCAGAAGTACCAAGTAGCCAGAGATATTCCAAGTTCATTTGTGATGCATGGTTTGTAAAATATTTTCTGTTCTTGATTAGTTTGGCTTCAGAGCCTTAAATCTTAGACATATATATTTCTTTCTCCTCTTCTTAAAAGAAAAGGAGAATAAGAGACAGTAAACCCCTGATTGCTTAATGTGAATGACTGCTTTTCTCATCAATATTGTAAACTCGCTCTAATGCTCTGTGTGCACCACTGATAACTGAGGTTACTGATGTTTTCTAATGAAAAGCATTGTTTTCAGTTTCTTACAATAAGAAAGAAGAAAGGAAATGTTGCCACAGTGTCTAATGATAAGAATTATCTCCTCTTTGCTGAAGAACAGGAATTTGGAATTTGTCAAACATTTGCCTTCTTGCAGATGTAATTCTTGCAGTTTCAGCTTCAGTTTATTTCTTTAATAGCTGAAATTGTATGCAGATAAAATTCTGAACACACCACTTGCCATCAGCTGGCCTCCATCTCATCTCTGGTGGCAGTCTACGCCACCCTTTTGGCTGAGCAGGTTCCTCTGTAAATGAAGCATCTATCTGCGTGTGATGGTTACACCTGGGCCTGTATATGAGGAACTTGGGTGTCTCTGTGCCATTGGTAACTTTACTGCCCCATACTGCTTGAATGTAAAGAGGAGGGAAAACCACTTGTCTTAAAAAGCATGGCTGGAAAAAGTGAAATCTTAAGAGATGAATGTGGGAGTGGATACTATGAGGGAAAACTTAACAGAATAATCTGAAAGTGAACAGAGAATGACGAGGAAGGGAAAATCTGTCCTTACCACTTTTATTAAGCATCCCCTCACCCAGTAAAGGATAGTTAACTGCTGAGCAATAGGGAAAACAGTAACTGCCAGTGACTTTGATGCTATGCTAATAAATGCAAAGGAAAAGACTATAAGAAAGCTGGCAAGTGTTTACTGTGCCTTGAATAAATAAGCCCTAGCCTACTTTTTAAATAGTTGCTTATTAAGTGAATTTTACCCATTTTATGACTGAAGCAAATTGGGATTCTTGCTGGCAGTGAGAGGAGAAATAGTAGATTTAATTATGTAGTTTAAGGAATAGGTCTTGTCTCCTTCATACTGGCATGTTTTAAGTGCTGGATATGAAATGTTGCCTCAGCTCCTCTAGAGAAAAGGCAAAACCCCTGAACCTCAGAAAAGGATAGGACAGGAATTATAATCTGAGTTAACAGTGAACACATTTGTTTTTATTTTTATGGGGTAATTGTTTAGGAAACCTGCAGGGGTAAAATGGACTTGTATGCCACTTCTGTTCCTGTTATATTTAGTGAGACAGCTCAACAATACTGGTCTTTATATAACATGCAAAATAAGCATTGATAGCTCTCTATTAAAATATTCTATATTGAGGATGCAAGTTTTTCCTTCAGTTTCATTAAATACTCACTGATTTCAGAGATTCCTAGTATGGTCCATCTTAAAGTGCAATTTCCTGACTGTTTGCATGTGTAATCTGAGTAAAAAGCGATATTTGTAAACCACAGTTTAATATTTAAACATTCAGTTCCCTGACTCAAATGTTGTGTAACTCTGCAAAGAACTGTAACAAGGAAGATACTGGTGCTTTTTAAGACAGCCCCCTCTGGCTTCCAAGCAGTAAGACATCCCAGGTCTAGTTTTGGCCCTGCTGTGCATACAGATGCCATTCCTTCTTCCCAGCACAGCTCACTGGGAGGCCATTATCCTGTCAACAGTGCTGGCCCTCAAAGGGAAAGGTAGCCCTTAAAAATCACTATTAAAGTGAACTCAAACCTTTCCAAATAATTGCATTTTTAAGAGTCTTTGTAAGCCTTATTAATGTTTTCAACCTTCAAGCCTGCAGCTGAAAGAGCATGTACCTGGAGTACTCATGGGATGCAGGCTCCTCTCTGCAGTGGAGGAATGTGCTGTGAGAACATGCGTAGAAGAGAGTTCGGCCGGGTACTCACAGCCGGTGAGGGACCTCGGTTTGTCAAGAGGCTTAAGCGAGAAGAATGAAGGCCTTGGAGGGAAGAGAGGCACAAGAAAGCTGGTTAATTTTCAAGGATCACCTCCACCAAGCTCAAGAGTGGTGCATCCCGATGAGCAGAAACTCAGCCAAAAATGCCAAAAGGCCTGCATGGATGAACAAGGAACTCCTGACCAAACTCAAACACAAAAAGGAAATGTACAGAAGGTGACAGCAGGGACAGGTAAGCCAGGAGGAGTACAGAAATACTATCTGAACATGCAGAGATGCAGTTAGGAAAACCAAAGCCTAGCTGGAACAAGTAAGCCTTCTGTAAGTATATAAGTGGTAAAAGGAAGGCTAGGGAAAATTTGGGCTGAGTACTGAATGTGGTAGGGGCCCTGGTGGCACAGGACATGGAAAAAGCTGAGGTGCTGTGGCTTTCTTCATCCCAGTGTTTTCTAGCGAAACTGGTTTGCAGGAATTGCAGGCCCCAGAAGTCAGGGGGAAAGGCTGGAGCAAGGAAGACCCACCTTTGGTGGAAGAGGATCAGGTCATGGGATACGTAAGCAAATTGGACCTACATAAATCCATGGGCCCTAATGATATGCATTCAGAAGTGCTGTGGGAGGTGGACGACAGCATTGCGAGCCCACGCTTGATAATCTTTGACAAATCATGGCAACTGGGAGAGATGCCTGAAGACTGGAGGAAAGCAAAGATCACTTCTATTTTCAAGAAGAGCCAGAGGAGGACCCAGGGAATTACAGACCGGTCAGCCTCACCTCAGTCCCTGGGAAGGTGTTGGAGCAGGTAGTCCTGGAAACTATTTCCAGGCACATGAAGGTCAAAGTCATCAGGAGTAGTCAGCATGGATTCACCAATGGGAAGTCATGCCTGACCAACTTGATAAACTTCTATGACAAAGTGACTGGCTTGATAGAAGAGGGGAGAGCAGTGAATATTGTCTACCTAGAGTTCAGGAAGGCTTTCAGTACTGTCTCCCATAAGAGCCTCACAGAGAAGCTGATGAAGTATGGGCTGGGTGATCAGACTGTGAGGTGAATTGAAACCTGACTGAACAGCAGGGTGCTGAGAGGTGGTGGCCACTGGAATGAAGTCTAGTTGGAGGCCAGTAATCAGCAGTGTACCCCAGGGGTCAATACTGGATCCAATCCTATTTAAAATCTTCATTAATGATCTGGATGATAGGGCAGAGTGCACCCTCAGCACCACCTGGATTTCTGTGTCCAGTTCTGGTCTCTGCAGTACAAGAGAAATATATATGGAGTCACAGGAGAGAGTCCAGTCAATAAGATGAATAGGGGACTGCAGTATCTGTCATATGAGAGCAGGCACTCCAGCCTGGAGAAGAGAAGGCTCAGGGGCAATCTTATCAATATATATAAATACTTGAATAGATGGTGCAACGGAGATGGAGCCAGGTTCTTTTCAGTGGTGCCCTGTGACAGGGCCAGAGGCAATGGGCACAAACCGAAACACAGGAGGTTCCATCTCAACATCAGGAAACATGTTTTTAGTGTGAGGGTGACCAAACACTGGCACAGGTTTCCCAGAGACATTGTGTAGTCTCCGTCCTTGGAAATACGCAAAAGCCATCTGGACACAGTCCTGTGTCCAGGAGCAGATCAACCGGCTCTAGGTGTCCCTGCTTGAACATGGGGGTTGGACAAGATAATCTCCAGAGGTCCCTTCCAAACTCAACCATTCTGTGAGTCTGTGATTCTGTGGATGTGTTCTAGGAAATCTGAAAAGACACAAGACCAGCAACAGAGGAGTTTACAAGTGTAGCTAAAACCAACAGCTGCTTCTACCTCTCTAGGGCAATTCCATAACCACACATCGTATTTCCCCAGCCTGGTCCCTGCTTCTCTGCTTCTCTTGGACTACTGGACAGCAGAGGACAGCAGGGGACAGCAGAGCAAGTAACTTGAGTAACTAGTGGTCCTCCTGTATTGGTCCTTTATTCTTCAAAGAATTTGAGGTTCATGAAATTAATTCAGTGCTTACAGCTATAGGTTAAAGTTTATACTCATTGAATTTCCCATCTCTGAAGATGTTCCAACAACTGTGATTCTTGCTTGTTTGATAAAACCAGCTAGTCTCTTTTTTTTTTCTTCAGTTGTCAATGTCAAAAGATTAAGTATTCATATCCTTGTTTCTTTTTCCGTTGTTTTGGGAGTTTTCCTCATTTATGTTGTGTTTTAAAACTATTGTTAACTGTATTTGTTGCTCAGATACTTTTCAGCCACTTGCATTTTCCTCTGGTACTTGCTTCCTCCCTCACGCTCTCTCAAGGATTTCCTCTCCAGTTCACAGTATTATTTCCACTAATTCATAATGTCTCTATTGCATTAATTGTCATGTTAAATTTGCTTACACGACAGTCTTTTAAAGGAAAAGTGGGGGTTTCAGGGAATGAAGGTCAGACCTAGGCTAGGGGCTTTTGTGAAGCACTAAGAAAAGGGGCAGGACAGGGGGCAGGGAGAAGGGGACTGAGTTATTAGATCAGAGCAAGCTGAATTCTAGCTGTTCTTAGAAATCCACCCAACTACCAAAAAACAGTAACAGAAAATTAACTATTAAGAGTTCAAAATCCACAATGAACCAAGCATAAAGAATGGGGTCTCTACAAAGCAACTGGTCAGCGACTCTCTCAGGGAGCAAAACTACTCTCCGTTGTCGATGGATGGCCCACGGAAGCAGATGCTGCCAGTGCCTCTGGTGCTCAAAGATGCAACTTCACTGCCCTCTGCTCCCCTCTTCCAACAGGCTCTATGGACACTGCATATTAGGTCTTCTTGAAAGTTGGCCTCAAGTCCAGCCTTTGTAAATCTCTCTCTTGCATCCTACTCTCAGTTGCTGTGCCACAGGTGCTCAAGGGGTGGTAAGAGCTTCTGGTGAACGGCTTTGAGCAAGAGGCAATCGGCAGCATTGCCAAACCACGCGGGTGGCGCCGGGCTGAACCCGTCACATTTCTAAAGAGCTGTGCTTGGCAGGAGCAGGTGCTGAGCTGGCGGGGACTCTGTCGAATTTAATTTACCGGATGATCTGGCTCGGCAAACATTCAGCATAGATGCTTGTTCTTGCTTAATGTTAAGTAGCTGAGAAAACACAATAGAAGATCCCCACAAGGGTTAAATAGCTGCTGAAAAATACAAGTTCTTGAAACATCCAAGTGCAGGAAAAATATTTTTACTCGTCTGTCTGCCAATGTGTATAATCTGCACAAGATGTCAAAGCGCCATTCTTTCCGGATTGCGCGGGAACTTGAAAATTTCTGAAATGCCTTTGTGTATATTCCCAAAAGGTCAATTTGTGTACAAAATTTCAAGTGTGAGCCTAAAAGCCAAGAATTTGAAGCAAGGTTACTCCTAAATTTTTGAAAATAATTCTATCCAGCAGCTAAAAGCTGCTGAGAATCCTTAAACCTGTGCAGCTCTTTGTAGAGTATTTTTTTTATTTTTTTACAAAATAAATAAACCAGGATAAAAAAATGTTTATTGGGGAAGAAAAGAAAAAAAAGAGTGGAGATTTATTTAAGATAAAATAATCAAACCATAGCTGTACTTGTGAAGCCACATCAGCAAGCTGTGAATATCTTGTCAGTTATCTTTGCATAGCTTAAATTTATCTCTGTGTAAGTTGATACATGCTTATTGTATAAATAACTTAAAATGCTTATGTTTTTTCTATAGTAGCATGGCATTAAAGACTTCTAGTTTATCACTTTCCAGTAGATGTTCTGTCTTACTTAAAAGTAAAATCAGCTCCCAAGTGGCCTGTAAGTTAATTTTCTCAAAAAGTTGTCTTATTATTTCAGTTCTAAATAACTCCTCCCTCCTCCAGTTATATTTTCAGTAACATATACATTGATATGAGAGATGAGAGTCAAGTACCATTGTTAAATAGTACCAATGCTTTGAAGAGAACTTTAGGATAGTGAAGGGGATACAAAATTACAACAGTTCTGGTTTGAAATAGTTAATCTTGACAGCCTTCTCCTTAATTGTATCTTCTGATTCTTATCTGTCATTTTTGAAGAGTGAAATTTAAATATAAGGCATCTCTACTTTAAGTTATTATTGACTTGGGTTTTAGCAGCCAGATGTAGATCTTGCGTATGAAGAGTATCCCATCTATTACATCAGATGAGGAAACCATCTGTATTAGAGATGTGTTGTGATGCAATATGCCATGTTTGTCAGATGATTGCAATGATGATATTTAAAATATATCATGATGCTAATAATATAGGCATTCTTAGACTGTGTGTTATGATCAAAATAGCAATTCTTCCTGTACCTGGCTATTGTAATGCTTTTAAATGATATAGCTCTTGAATACTTGAAGTGGCTTTTTTGGCACTTCATGTGTGAATGTGTGCAGGCATTCTCTTCCAATCTCCTCTTCAATAATAATAATAATAATAAATAATAATAACAGCAACAACAATAATAATAATTTTAAACACTTATTTTGTACTTTTTAAATACTTTTTTTAACAGCTTGAAAAGGAAATATAGAGTGGTACAGTTTAATATTGTAAATATTTTACATTAATAATTCATGGTTATGTATCTGCCATTCTGCTATGGATAATCAGAAAACTCAGTGTTGTGATTATTAAAGTGAACAATTGAATAACATTTCTTTCCAGTTTAAATATGACACTTCATCATGAAGTGTTTGAGAATGAAGTTGTCATATCATGCTGGCATTCCCTGAAAGATAACAAATTAGAGGTAGATTGTTTTAAGTCTGTCTTTTTGTTTTGTTTTGTTTTGTTTTGTGGGTTTTTTTTGTTTTGTTTTGTTTTGTGGTTCTTTTTTTTTTGTAAAAATAGATCCTCAGTTCATTGTCCATTACATAAATCAAATTTTTGCCTGCAGCACAACATGTTTGGTCCTATTATCCACTACACACTCATTTAACAATTAAGATACTCCCAGTTGAGTATAATTGACAAAATTATTTCTGTCATTGCTGTCCCCTTTATATTCATGCTTCTGATGGTCTATAATAATGGCTGTTGAAATTTTAATAATCAAGTTATCAGTTTTTTCTATGCATATGGAATGATTAGCACAGTTTGTATTAATAAAAAAAAGCTAATCTTTAGAATCTTTATTAGTTTCACCTGTAGCACTAGCAGGTAAAACATAGCTCTAAGTAATTAAAAAAAAATTAAAAATGAAATTTACTTTGCATGTCCATGTAATTTCATGTCATGCTTTTTTTTCACTGTTATGTAGGGTGCCAAACTGTTGCAGATTCCTGCTTTGTCAGGAGTTTCTTGGGATAACTATTTAGAATTACATTCTAAGTAACCATTTTCCAAAATGCTGCTTTTTTTGTGTGTTGTCTTGTTACCTCCCTTTTGTTGTTGTTTGTCTTAAATTGTTTTGGAAAAATCACTTGGGACAATCTCTGGTGAGATGGCTACTTGGAAAAGTCTTGCACTTGACCCTCAGTAGAAGAATTAATCTGTGTCATTAGGAGAAATAGATCTGAACATATCTTGCATGAATTCCTTACTAGAACATGTTTTGGTCACCAATGGGGAGCTACCTTTGCTGTGTTCAGTAAGTAACTCACTCTTACAGGCTCAGATTCACTAGACATAAAAGTCCCTTCCTTCCAAAATCCTGCCACTAGACTTTGCCACAGTTTTAAGTGCAGTATCTATTGGTTAAGACTGTCACTTCATTAAAATGTCATCATGCCTGGCTGGCACTGGGAGGAAGCTGTTGGTGAGGAAGCTGGCAATAAGCTGCCTATTGTTTTAGAAGGTCAGAGAACACATATATTTCAAGAAAAGCTTAAAATTCCCTGTAATAAACCTAGGTGTATATTTCTGGCTTTGCACAAAATATTTCAGAAAAATGTTGCTGCTCTTTACAAGTTCATGAGAGAGTTATAAACCAGGATTTCTGTCTCTCAACAACAAAATCTGCTTTTTATTATTATTTTTTAAAAGACAAAATATAGATGCATTTTTCAGTCATCTGAAAGCATGTTACACTTTAGCTTAAACTGGCAACCCCCAGTATCAATACAAGCTGGGAGATGAAGAGATTGAGAGCAGCCCTGATGAGAAGGATTTGGGGGTACTGATGGATGAAAAGATTGACGTGACCCAGCAACGTGCGCTCGCAGCCCAGAAAGCCAACCATATCCTGGGCTGCATCAAAAGAAGCATGGCCAGCAGGTCGAGGGGGGTGGTTCTCCCCCTCTGCTCCACTCCTATGGAACCCCACCTGGAGTGCTGCGTCCAGCTCTGGGGTCCTCAGCCCAGCAAAGACATGGAGATATTGGAATGGGTCCAGAGGAGGACCACAAAGATGATCAGAGGGCTGGAACACCTCTCCTATGAGGAAAGGCTGAGAGAGTTGGGGTTGTTTAGCCTGGAGAAGAGAAGGCTCCAGGGAGACCCGATTGAGGCCTTTCAACGTTTAAGGGGGACTTATAAGAAAGGTGGAGAAAGACTTTTTACCAAGGTCTGTAGTGACAGGACAAGGGGTAATGGTTTTAAACTAAGAGGGTAGATTCCAACTATATATAAGGAAGAAATTGTTTACGATGAGGGTCTGAAACACTGGCACAGGTTGCCCAGGGAGGTGATAGATGCCCCATCCCTGGAAACATTTCAGGTCGGGTTGGACGGGGCTCTGAGCAACCTGATGGAGATGTCCCTGCTCATTGCAGGGGGGTTGGACTAGATGACCTTTAAAGGTCCCTTCCAATCCAAACGATGTTATGATCCTATGATTATTATAGCATTTCCAGTATAAAATTATATTCATCTCTTGGTACAATTAAGATGCAGAAGAAATACAGAAATATTAATACTGTAGCTCTGAAATCTTAAATTCTGCTATCCTGAGTCTTGAAGCAAATATTTCATCAGATAATTATTTAGATTAACTCTTGAGATAATTCAATTAGCCAGCTGTAATGGCTGATACCTTATTCTAACCACGAATTTCTTGCAACAGGCCTTGAGAATGAAGGGCACTTAGCAATGTGGGTTCTTCTCATAACCCTACGTTAAAAGTAAAGCCAACCTAAGGATGCAGTCTGATGGAAATAGATACCATTTATCTTGACGGGTCTGAACCTGGCATGCAAACATCATACAGCAGAAATGACAGAGGGATCATTTACAGTGACAATATTATAGCAGTCTTTATTGTGAAATCTCCTTAGAAAAAAGAAGAAAAAAAAATCTAGTTTCATATTCAGCCAGCTTCTTGTTGTGTTCCTTATAATGACCGTATAACTCTCTAGTTCCATTGCTTTGTTGTTGTTGTTTTTTTTCTTTTTTCAAGTATTCTACTGTTACAGCATAGCGTACAAAAATTGTAGCTTGTTAGAAACAAGTTACGCATGAATAACATGAGGAGGTTACTTTAAAACACCTGAAGAACTGAAGATCTTGCCTCTACTAGGTAAACACTTGCAAACAATCCATCTGAAAGATTTTTTAGCATATGGTTCCCTCTTTATCACACAGCTTGAGAGTCTTCCCTAAGGAAATTGACTTCAAGTAAATTGTCAATGTGCTGCAGATACTCTTACACATGACGGCACGTGCTTCATAGACACTTATTTTGAGAGACTAAATTCTTTAAAATGTGACCTAAAATGTTAGGGGTTTAAATAATCACATAAAGCAATATCTTGCCTTCAGATGATGTAGTATTTGGTCATCTTTCATTTTCTGTTTATTAAACTTTTTATATCACCAAAAATATTCTCACATTGTTATACGAATGGTTTGCATAGCTGTGACAACAAAGATGCTAGTTTAAAAAAAGGTTAGAGACTGCTGTAAGAACCTAAGAGACCAAAGTCTGTGATGCATAGTAATTCATTTATTACTGCTATGTGTTATTAAGGCCTGATGTGTTTGATGTTGATCTGTACTGAAAATGATTCTCATGTTTGTATTGGATCACTAACAGATTCAGTCAACTTTGTGAGCTAATGGAGAAGGGTGATAGCTGACCAAAGCTCTTTCTGGTTTTAAACTTACTAGCTTCTACAAAATCTTTCACCTCTACTGCTTCCATGGCCTGCTTCTGTCTTCCTAAAGGGAAGATGTTAGAGTAGGTGCAAGACGAACAGATGCATCCTTTCTCCAGTGCCTCCCCGACTTTTGGACCACAGAAGCAGTAGGGGCCTGTGAAGATGTCTTTCTCGGAGTTTCTCAGCTCTGTCACACTGGGAGAGTTGTCTTTCAAGGCTTTCCAGAGAATGAGACATTATGTAGTTACTCTCAGAAGCGAGTTGTTGCTGGGGATAATGTCTATTTTGTTTCTTATAGGTTTCTCTTCTCTTCCTGACTGTCTACCTTCTTTTTATTTTCTTTCTTTTTTTTTTTTTGGGGGGGGGGGGGGGGGGGGGGGGAGTGCGGTGGTGAGAGGAGGGGAATGTCATAAATTAATCTCTATGCTTTCTCAAATTGTTTCAAACTGCTAAGCAGCTTCTGGACAGACATCGCACATACATAGAGATGTATGTATCTGCATCTCTAAAAACAAAGGTGAAAGTTATTTTGGGTCAAATAAACAAACAAAAGAAATCCTATGATCCTAGTTAATGGCAACTTCTAGCAATATGTGTTGAATTCTCAGACTATATTAATGAATATGTAGTCTCACTGAAAGTTCAAATGAAAGTATATTTTTAACTTTAGTTTTAAAAGGTACTTTTTTCCTTCTTTTTTAAGCAGTTCCCAGTAACAGTATCTCAACAAATATTCTGACAAAACGTAGCTAACTAAAAAATTTCCATCTCTGGGATTGGCCTATTTCTGCAGTTTTTCCACAGACAAAAGTAGACAAATGAAAAGTTTACAAAAAGAAAAAGTTTACAAATTATTTTACTTGGGGAAATTCTTAAGAAACTTTCTTTGAATTTCTTTCTTGAGCAACATATCTATTAAGACTGTAGCTGTTTTATCAGATATGGCAAGTGAAGGACTATTTGAAGTTGTCCCTAACCGGTAACTTCTAAGGGAAGAAACACCTCTAAAATGATTTCTCACACAGTTTGCTTCCTACCATACAATAATATACCAAAGCTTCTGTGGGAAGGTCTTCATAGAAGGCCAAAGGTAGAACCTTAAGAAAAGAAGGGAATCTGTATTTCAGATAAAAGATTTTTGCTCACTAGTCATGCAGCATTATCAGTGACAAAGATGGGAATTAAAAGTAGGAGTTACAAAGTTGGTTTGGTTTGGTTAGGGTTTTTTTTTCTTGCTGTAAAGACTATTTTCTGTTGAAATATGAAGATCCAAGAAGACACAACGTCAATCATTTACTCCTTGTTATTAAATTAAGAAACAAGATGAAAAAGTAAGAGAAGAATGCCAAGATGTCCTGGGAGGAGTATGCTATAGTCAGGAGGAAGCACCTTCATTACAAGCATCAGTAACTCTGGCATGCATGCCTTCAGTGAACATTCAATCTGGGAAAAAAAAGATTTGAAACTAATATTTTATATTATTCTTTTTTTTTTTTTTTTCTTTCCTCCTTTCACACAATCCATGCTTATCTGAGATTAACAACTTATGTCATTGCTAGGGGATAATGAGTTTCTACTGGAACCAGACTTGGACTCAATGCCTTAGCTGTCTGTGTTTTACACACAAGAAAAAAGAGAGTCAACCTTTTCTGTTTACCAGATATAGAGCTGTTAAGTACTTAGAAAGCAGAGCAAGTTGTAATTAACACTGTTTACCAAAATCAGGCTTGTTTCAACTCATGGATTTGTTTTGAGTTGTGTTATTGACATTGCTTTTTGCATAGCTGTACTTGCAATTTCCTTTCTAATTAACTCCCATTTTTAAAAAGCAATCACTTATGCTAAGAGAGGAAATCCTTGTTTTTATAAAAACCTTCTGTCAGTAGAGGTGACTTCCTGAATATAATGTCTAGAGTCATTTCATTGCCTTTAATCACTGTTCTCACGGGAAATAATTGCATTGACACAGGAAATCCAAAGAAAGTGTCCTAATTGTTGAAAAAGGAAATGACAGACATACTAACCTTGGGATGCAGGCATAGAATAGCAAATAAGGCACTAAATTAAGAAGCCTGGATTTTATTCTCAATTTGGGCAATTTTTTCTCATAATCTTTTTTCACTGCTCATCTGTGTAAACTTTAAGTTCCTAGGATAATGTAAGGCTTATTACTTAGAGGACTGCCTACAACATTCTCAGTGACAACGTTTGTATCCGAGCACTGTTAAGTGACTCTTTTCCCCCCTCTATGTTAATACAAAAAAACACCCAAAAGGTCTGAATAAATGTCTTGCGTAACTAAATGTTACTGTTCTCTATTTTAGAAAATAATTACTTGATTTCTTTATTTTGATGCATTATGTTCACCACCTGGTGCTTTTGCAAGTATTCTTGCAATGTAGAGTGTATAATTTTAAAAAATGTTCTTTCTGAGGAAAATATTACGCTGATTTTCTGATAGATTTTGGCAAAAGGAAAGCTGTGACAAAGAACTTGCTCTCATCTTTATAGATTGAACAGTCTAACCTAAAAGCAGAGTTACCACATGAAAACAAGATGCTAGTGTATAATTGTGTATGAAGAGATAATTCCTGTGGACAAATAACAAACTTAGTGATACGAGCTGCATTACAATCGCTGATTGTATCAGCAGTAGTACTGCTGTTCAAGAACAGACTTCTTACAGTACCTCAATAGCATCTCCAGTTTCGGGACCCTGATACAAGGCAGACATCAATAAACTGGAGTGAGATTAGCAGAGAGCCCCCAGGATGGTGCGAGGCTGGAGCACTTGCCCAGTGGGGAGAGGCTGGGGGCTGGTTCGCCCTGGATTGGGGATGGCTTGGGGGGCACGGAACAGCAGCCCCCCCAGTGCCTGCAGGGAGGTAGTCGAGGAACCGGAGCCAGGCTCTTCACAGCTGTGCCAGCTGGGAGAAAGATGGACAATGGGCATACGTTGAGACAAGAGGCGGTCAGGCTGGATAGAAGGAAAAGCTTTTCCTCCCTGAGGACAGCAAAGCCGTGGGACAGGCGGCCCAGAGAGGCTGCACGTCACTGGAGCGCAAAACCTCCATCATCGGAGGTTTTCAAGACCCAGCTGGACAAAGCCCTGATCAGCTGGAGGTCTGACCTCAGAAGTGGCCCCGCTGTGAGCAGGAGGTGGGACTGGAGACCTCCTGAGCTCCCTTCTCACCTGGGTTATTGTACTGCTCTAGAACATATTCCACGTACCCTCCATACCATTTATTGTCTAGCAGATCATTTTAAGCTTTGATGTCTATTGTCTACCTCAAATGTCTCAATTTATAGAACAGATCCGAAATAGAATCTGTTCAACACAAATTATTTAGCAAAGATCTCTTTTTTGAGGGAACAAAAAAATAGTCATAGCTAAATAAGATTAAAACCTGCAAATATTAGGATATTTTCAAATAGTCTTGAGACATTGGACCACCGTCCTGCAATTTCTGTACCATAATTTGAGAAGTACGTTGCAACTTACACTATTTTGAAAATTACTAAAACAGAAATTTCAGATTTTACATTAAAGTTATGTCACTTGTATGGATGGTGTATCCTATGGGATGGGGAAAACAGCTTTCAAACAAATCATATAAAAATTGTACTTTAAACAAGCAAAGATTGTTTTGGAAATACAATAGTACTTCACAGGATAAAATCTTTTCCATGTTCTTTTGCTTAGGGTTTTAGACTTTCTCTTTTTTTAAGGCATCCAATGATGATTCAATTTCTTTACAAAAACAACTGATTCATAAGAACAAAACTGATCTAGAAAAGCATTTAAAATTATTTAATCATTCTTTATGAGTAAGCTAATTTTGTTAATGTTTTGAATGCAGATTCTTCTTAGTCCTCTCACTCTTGGAATTGGTATAATGTCTATTTTTTTCAATATGACAACTTTCTGCACTTTCTAATATGGGTAGTATCCATGAACTAAGCTAGCAAGTGTACTAAGAATTAGTTCTGTCTTTTTAAAGATAATTTGGTAGAAGGTACTATGGCAAATGCAGTCAGGCACAGTTCACAGCTGGGCGGTTTTGGCTTGTCAGAACAAATAAAACTCAACAGAGGCAGGTATGGGAATACTCTGGACATGCAGTTATAGTTATTTGCAGCATGACCCTTAGATATTGCTCACACAATATTTTGCTGTTACAATATTTCTGTATCGAAACAGGAACTTTTATAAAATTCCAGAAAAATACAGATGCATCTTGTTCTTCCCAAGCTCTGTGACAGGTTCAACTGTATCTAGGTCTTTTCTGGCAGAAACAGTAAGGATAATTAAGCAATGGGGTATTAAACTTTTTGTGCTGCCATCTTTGTTCCCACCTAAGTTAATTGCTGCCAGTGCTGTCCAAAATGAGCGTGAAGGACTGTCCTGTGTCTTCTTCCTTTTTGGAAAAATGGTGTCTTATGTCTCACCTCTGCCATGTCTCAGCTTCAGCTCAGTCTTCCTCCTGCAGCACCACATTTAGCACCCTGCTCATTCTAGCTGTTCTCTTGTGTCTTCCAGTTGGTCGTCATCATCTTTGAAGTGCAGCACTAAAACTAGGTGAGGTGCTTGAAATGAGCGTTTGAAGGTCTGCCGAGAACAAAAGAGTTACTTATAACTTTCATGGACAATGCTTCTCTACAGAGATACTATATATATGTAAATACATATATATATTTATATACATACGTATCTCTAAGCATATCTTTGCTTTTGTGCAAAAGCGTGATGTTATCAGAGTCCATTCGATTAATGAACCGTAAAAATCTCTTTTATTCTGCTGCTCATCTATATTTTTGAAGTCTGCCTTCTGATGATGAGAATCTTAGCTTGTGTGACTCTACTTGTTCTGGACTGTGAATGGTCAGGAGGAAAACAGCCATGTTTTTTTATTTCTCTCTTCTCCAGCAACAGGTGGAGTACTTGGAGTTCATCAGAATCTGAACTCAGCTGTTTGAGCTGTGGTTTTATTTGTACTTTAAAACACAGTAATTTAACCAACAGAGAGGGAACACTTTTTGAAACAAACAAACAAAATTAATATTTTTGCAATTACTTTTTGGTACGGATGGGACCCAGCCTTTGACATACATTTTTTTTTAACTTTTCTCAGTTTGTTGCTTTGAAGTTTAGTTTTTCTTTTTGAATCTGACGTCTCTGGGACCTATGTATTCTCATCTCTGTAGGACTGCGTATCAGACTGTATTACTGAAATGAAAACAAAGTGTTTTATCCCCACCAAGAAAAAAGCCATATGTCCCTTCATTTCCCTAAATCTGTAGTAACTTCCTTTCGTATTGTAATACTTCTTCTCCCACAGCAAATAAGTTGCTTTTATAGCAATAAAAGGAGGAAGAGAGAAGAAAGAAGTGAGAAAAGAAAGTTTTAATTGAATATATAGGTGCATATGTTATATTTATATGTTGATACTAATTTCATGTAAGGCCTTTGCTGGTTTAGCACACTAAATTATCACTTGAAGTATATAATTTCAGGTTTAGTTTCAAGAAATATCCACTGCCAGTAATATTCAGAATCAAGAGCGCCATTCGTGTCAGACATTTCATTCTTATATTGAATGTGTGGGTTACAATTCAAAATGTGAGACTTCAATAGATGAACTTGCTACCTGTAGCTGTGCTTCAGAATTTCTGTAGGATTTTATGCAATCACTGCAACCTTTCCATGAATCCATTTTTTCTGCATACAATAGAGTACTTTTAAGCGGTGGGGATTAAATCAAATTGCCATAGTTATACTATTCACAAAAGCTGTAGGAACTTCTAATCTTTCCAGGCTGTCATAAAAATGGATCCACCTGGAATTCTCTCCAAACACTACAGGGTTAAGAGATGCTTCAAAGTCTGGTAAATTATACCTTATCCTGGCACTTCCTGGGTATCTGTCAGCTCTGGTTTAAGAGTATGTAAACAAAAGGAAGCTACACAGAGAAATGAGCACTGTCAGATAGAAAATTTGGAACCAGTCTCAGCCTCAGGTAGAAACCTTGTGCTTAGAACACGATAATTGCCTTTTTCCTATTTTCGCTCACGTGGATATGTGAACTTATGTATTTATACACTTCTACATGTTTATAAACACATAAAATATGAGTTTTGGATGCAAATATGATACATTTAAGAATTTATATCACTATTGCTCATTATGGTCAAATAAATGCTAACTGTTATGAAGATTATAGTAGTGTTCAGAGAAATAGTTTACTATACTATTGTGACAGCTTCGTTTTTAATTACTCTGTGGATTGTCTTCCAGTGCTTCCTGTTACTAAATGTGTGAGCTGTATATTCATAGGTTGGTTGGGTTTTCTTCCACTGACTTCACATTCTTGGACCATGACTTTGATTTTTAACAAAAGTATGAAGAGTTGCCAGGATGAATCTTCCCAAGGGAAAAGAGAAGGTGAAGGATTTTAGAAGAGGCTTTAAACTTTATCCTCCTCTTGTCAATAGAGGCCTTTCCAGGGTCTTCCCAGATGAATTAGGCTATTTTAAAAAGTATCAACTGGATGAAGTACTTTAAACTTTTTCAAAATACTGGGGGAATAAAACCTAAAAAAAACCAAAACAAAACACCAAACCACTATTTCTACATGGTGTTGGTAGAACAAATCTTAATGGGTAAACAGATTTCTTTCAGAATTTGCTTTGTCATGCCAGGCACTTGTCTGTGGCCTTTTGGAGAGATCCTGCCTCCCCCAGAATATTAGTTGTTAACATGCCACCCGTACGACAAAGATGCTGTTTAGGTATTGCTTTTCCTGAGTTTAACTTTTTATATCATGAATATTACAAATGTCTTGTCACAAAGAAACTTGATTTGTTTATAAGGCTATATAATTTTCTGTTCCGATTAAGATGCTCATAAAGGTTTTGGGAACCTGTTCTCTTACTCAAAAAATATTTCCTTTTCATTTAATTTAAAGTGTAAAGTGGAACTGAATGCACAACAAAGAATTCTCTGTGCCCCTCCCCAAATCATTTTGATCAAATGGACAAATCATATGTACAGTTTGATTATCTCAGATCACATTATTTTTCTGTGAATATACTTTGTATAAAATAAGATAATCCTGTTTCTAAACATTGCATTCAAATATGAAAACTGAATTGTGTAATCTGTAATTTCACTTTTAGACATAGCTGTGAACAAGGCTCTATGACAGAAGTAGTCAAAGAAACTGATCGCTAATTTAGCATAAATATGTTTCAGTGATATAATTTTTAAATTCCTATGAACCCAACAGGAAAGGCAGGCCATCTTCAACTTTGCCAGTTCTGCAGTGAATTTGAATTACAAACTCTTTCATGCCCAGTCTCCATTGTCTTAATTTACTTCACTTTGTACAGTGTTGCAGTCCCAAACACTATTTGAAATCCTGTTTTTAAAAAGTGGTTTAAATCCCTAGATCTTGGAGTGCCTTTAGAAAATATGGTGTTGATATAGTTTTGGATTGCATTGGATGATGTTAGTTATCGACAATGGCTTCATCCTTTTGCACTTTGATATATGAACCTACAGTTATAAAAGCACTTCTACAAAGGTTTTTTATTTCCTGTTTCACTGTTATATGCCTTAAAACAACTATTTACTAAGGTGAATTCTCTATGAGAATTCCACTCTTCCTACCAATGAGATTTTCTCCTTCCTAACCTAAGGCCAGATATGCTCATAAAAATCCCTTTAAAGGTTACTGTTAGCTGCCAGCAGTCATGACACAACGCACAACCCTCCCAAGAAAACTATTACGATGTATTTCTCCTCTAATTTGAAGAATAAACGATCATGTATAATTCTCTCTATTCTGTGTGTAACCTAAGAAAGATTATACCATTCTGCATGTGTGTTTCCTGTCCCGCTGAAGTACCTTGGGGCTAAATTCACCTACTGAGAAGGAGCTGCAGACTGAAGACCTGCTTAATTGCTCATACTAAATAGCCAGATTTGTAATATACATGTAAGAGTTTTTCATCAGACAAATATATATGGAATCTTTAGCAGAGTTTGTAAACCATCACTATCAATTATTAGAAGTCCTTAACTGATACAAAGATGCTACATCTGTTTGATGTGAGAGAACAGGGCTAAGTAGCTTTTACCCAGCGTGTACAACAGGTTGCGTGAAGGACTTTTTGCCAGTATTTGTGAGAACCTGAAGTGTTGTTCAGTGTGTACTTTACACCTTAGCACTTCATTGGTCAAAGTAATTTAGAGGAGAGGTAATAATCCACACTGTTAATAATCTAAAAAAAAATTCCCTAAGGGGAAGGCAGAGTAAGTTAAGCTTACCATTGAGACCAGAGACCCGAGTGTGAAGGACTGAAGGAGTCAATGGCGCAAACATCGTGGCGGGGCAAGTTCTGCTTAAGGACGAACTCTGCATAAGAAGGAACCCTGGCCAGCAAGAAACCCCAGGTGAAAAGCACCCATCAGCACCCATCTGTACCCATTCCCATCGATCGGCAGCAGGAGGAGGGGGAGGCCGTGCCGGAGGGCGCACAGCTCTCCGGCTGCTCTGATGGCTGAGGGGGGACAGCTCACCCTGCCGGGAAGGGGAAGTGACTCCCCAACCGACCCCCAAGTCCCAAAGGCTCACAAAGCCCTCGTGACACCTAATTAGCCTAATGCCCGCCCGGAGCGGGGGCAGGGATGATAAAAGGACACAAACTGAAGCCCCACGTGTGCAAGGCCACTGGAACTGGAGCCCTCGGCTGACTGGACCAACGCTGGACCCAGGACCCCTGAGATCTTTCCCTTCTCTCTCTCTCTTCCCTTCCTCTCCTCTCCCCTCTCCCCTCTCCTCTCCCTTCTCCTCTCTTCTCTCCCCCCTTTTCCTTTTCCACAATCCCTACACCTCATCCCTTTAGACATAAACCGTTGACAAAGTCTGGGATGGGGATCGGATCCAGCTGCCCCTGGGGTCCTCTCTGAGAAGGAGTCTAGAAAGCGACGGGGTCTGCTCTCCACCTTGGGACTCAACGGGAGGGCTCGCCTTATTGTCTGCCCTCAACCGATTCCCAGATAAGCCAGGCCTGTAGTATATGTTTGTTGATGCATGGTTAGCACATGTTACACTGTTTACTGACATAGTTTCATGCCCATTTTTGTTGTGAGCACACCAATTTTTGTGGTGAGCATGCCAATTCTTGTTGGGAGCAAATAAAAGTTGAGTTTTATGAGTTAAAGGATTCCTGGTGTTGTTTCACCGTAATCCTGACCTGGGAATCGGCAAACCTGAGTCATCGTCCTGAGAAACTGGGATGTGACACCAAAAATTCCCAGTCTCATAGGTTTATGTTCTTTCATTTCTGCTCGCTTATTTGCTTGTTATACTTCTTCAAATCTTCGGAAAACTCATATAGTTGTTTTTACTAAGTATCTTACATCATTTTATTTCCTCGTTTTATACTAATGTATAAGAACACAGCTATTTTTCCACCTCATTAAAGAAGCCTAATGTCTAATGAAATCTGCTGGTGCATGTATACAGAGCGCAGGCTTTTAACAGGCTTAAGATTGCCTGCGAAGTTCAGCGTTCCTCAGCAACTGGATAAAATAACGGCAACCTGTTTTTCACGTTGTTCACCATAGGTACAGGTAAAAACCAAAAGGCTTTCAAGAAAATTTTAAAAAAGGATTAGGCTGCAAGTGCAACTGGGGTGATATGGTATAACTACTTGCAATTTGTTGTGTCATTTTGTAAAAGAAATAGTTTAATCATCAGTGGGTTTGTCCTTGAAAAGTGCCTGTTGCAGAAGGAAATGAAACCAATCTGAGAGTATCTTTGCCCAAGTTAGAACTGTAATGAATGTTGTTATATAAAATAATTTCTATTTTTATTTTTTTTTATATAAGGGGACTGTTACTGAACAATTCCTTGCCTTTCTATAGGTAAACACACGGAGCGCTTCTTGTCTTGCCACATAGACCTCAGCTGTTCGCCAGTGTTATGGGTTCCATGTTTTCAAAATTATTTGCTCTGCTAGGCACATACATACCGTCTTGATATTTTTCTTTAACTTGTGCTGCTGTACCCTCCCTATTATATTAATGGAATTTCTCACCTGTCCCCATTTCTGGGCTTTTTATTTCATGGTATGCATGACAGTCTGAAATGGTTTTATTTGTGTACCTTGTGTTTGGAGGGATTTTTACAGAAAATTTCCTTTCAGGTTAATATAATATAACTTTAATTCAAAGTTTTAATTTGTGTGAAGTGTCTTTAGTGATCTGTAGAGTTTAAATAGTCCATTCTTTCATTTTTTCTTCTTAACTACTGTTAAGAAAGATAATTTCTTAAATTATTTAATTTGCATATCCTAGCACATTCCTTTTTTATTCTGTTTTCTAGATGTATAGAAAAAAAACTTGTTAGTGCTCAGGCTTTACTGGCAGCTTCTGCTATTTTAATACCCCAGATAAACTACTAATTTGAATTAGAACTTGTTTTACATTGTTGTAATTAGTGATGATGTAGTTATAAGTAGAATTCGATAAAGTTTATGCTCGTTCTGGTTCCTCTTATACAAACCAAACAAAACTAGAAAAAGGAAAAAGAACTGCGCTTGCTTCGTACACCAGTTACTAACATCAAGAAGGTTTACAAGACATGTTTTAGTACTTCTGAGTTCTGTTTTGCCAAACACCTTCAGCACAGAAACTGATTATCATGTCAAATGTCATAAGAACTTGCACAAATGTTGCAGACCCTGCAAAGGTGTTTTACATTACGTCATGCAAATTAGTTTTATTGAGAGCTGGTTAATTTAACTTATTTCAGACTGATTAATTGCTAGATGTATTAACATTCCAGTTAGACCTTTGCTGCTGATGTGGAGATTTAGTTGCACATTTCTTCTCAATGATATAGTGATATATAAAGTCTTAGAATGACTGACAATTCCAATTTTCTGTTAATTTGATTCTGGTGTGTTTAGGGATTGTCATATGATAGATATGACTAGGTGTAATAATTCAATTTATTCTTATATACACTGCTCTTTTCCTAAGATGGGAAGGTTCAAATTCTATTAAAGATCAGAAAAAAAAAAAAAAATTAAGAATTGTGTCTGCTTTGTGAGTAATCTCTGTGAGTCATCAATTATTTTACTGAAGTACTTCTTGTTTTCTGTTAGGTAGAAACATGAGTATTCAATGGTCCTTTTGTGTGTATTTCTATCTTTGGTGTACCCTTAAGTGTGTGTAATCAAGCACAGATGTACTGTCACAAGCTTCTGAGAGTTGTGGCTTGGATAACAATCTTATTTCTAGAGCTGTGCAACTGCTGTGCAAATCAAAGAATCATGTATCAAAATAGTTTTATTTACTTCTATAAGGTTACTTAAGACAGAACTTATTTAATTTGTCTGCTTTGCTTTATAAATATTTGCTACAGAAAGCATGAGTGAATAACTTTCTCAAGGTGACAATTGAGGTGCTTGTCTTTTTTGACATCTGTTGACATAATACTTACTCAGAAGCTAAAAATTTGGGCCTCAGTTGAAAAAAAAAAAAAGCAATAAGTAAACAGAATTAACTATTTTACAAGAGTTCTTTTTGAAATACCTAGCACATTTAATGCATGTAGCCCATAAGCATTGACTAGTTGTCAAGCACATCATATGACACACATTTCAACAGCGACTGCTTTAATGCTTTTTAGCTGGCGGAGCTTTTTCTCCCTCCTACCCACTGATAGTTACAGTGCAGGTACAGGATCTTCTTGTTCTGGCATATACTCCCCCCTTGAGGGTGCTGCCGATGTTAGTACATTGCCACCTCAGAGACAGGACTCGGAAAGATTTTACTGATATACAGTTTGGGGGGAGGGGCATGGACTCCAGTGTCCCCAGGATGAGAGCCACCTTTGGAAAAACATGCGTGTTCTGTTGACAGGTCTTCTTTGGTGGTATAAACTAACAGAATACTAATAAATCAGGCAATGGAAATATTATGTCAAGGAAAAAAGACGGTAACATTGCATTTCTAAACTAATGCATTTCTGTTCAGCCAAGGGGAAACTGTTTTCCTTCTGCACCACTTTTACTGATGGCCTACTTTAGTTTAATGTTGCCTGCTCTTAAACATCTATGTTTCAAGGAGTGGTCCTACAGAGACAGCTTGATTTTTAATAGATGGTCTGGAAGTGCTGCTGCTAGAAATATCTTCTTGCTTACAGTTCAGGGAAAGCTGGTACACAATAGCCTGACTTCATTCTAAATCTGATTTCACACTCTCCAGTTCCTAGTCATTGTTTTTTCTTATTAACTTTAGATAAGATAGGAACACAAACTGGAGGCGCAGTATTTTCCCCAAGATTTTTCCCTCTGGATGTAATTTACTGAGTTTAATAAAAGCTAAATGTGAGAACAAATTATCGTATGTCTTTCTGTTATCGGGTCATCAGAAGTTTCTTGGAATTTAGCTTTTCCCCATTGTGTGTTTCAGACGTACTTTTTCAAAATATCTGTTCTCTCTTCATGCTGTAGAGTGGGTCTGAACAGAAACTGTGGAGGCAGCCCTGAAAGCTTCCCTTGAGGGACATCAACATCAGGTGGTAAATCTAAGTGTGTCCCAGTGTTGCCAAGGGACACCACAACACCTACTTGTGCAGGAGGCTGATGCATGTGTATGGCACTTCACAGAGAGGGGAGAACTTTCTTGCTCTACGCAGGATGCTGTGGGCAAATTGACACACTGCGAATTTACCCTGCATGGCGATTAAGGCAGGTCTCTGTCGTGTAGTATCACTCTTCTCCAGAGGAGCACTCTCTCAGGAACACATGGAGCGAATGTCAACAAGCTCCCGCCCGGTACTTCTTGTTCCTTTTTGCCTTGCTCATGTCAACTAATTAATTGTTCCTAAGCTCCTTCCCAGTGACAGCCTGAATGTCTGCTTGGAAAGATACTGCCTGGGGTCATGCTGTTGACTGGTGTGGCTCAAAGACCATTCTCTATCTCATTTTCTCATCTTCAAGAGTGAATCTAGGCCATTTCAGATGCATCTTTCAGAAAGCACCTTCCATGCAAAAGGTTTATTTGAAAATACAGAGTAAAAAAGCAAACATCACTAAATCACATGCAGATTACTATCTGGGTAACAGTCTCTATTTGTGTTAGTCTCACAATACCTATCTATCTATTTGGCTATCTATCTTTCAAAAAAAAAAAAAGCAAAAAAAAAAAAGCTGTTGGGCATGTCTGTCTTTGTCAAGGCTACCTTTCAGTAAGAACTGGACACTCATGAGGAGCCAGTAGTTTGGAAACTTTCTATTTCACAGCCTCAGGTAGTCTTGACGTAATTGGCCCAAGTACATGAACAACAACAAAAAGGTTTTTGTTTGTTTGCACTTTGGAGGACACCAATGTTTCGTTTCTAACATAGTCTTTTTTGTGTCTCTCAATATCTTAGCAAAATGCACACTTTCTTTAGGAGGATTTTTGCTCAAATGCTGCACAAACATTAGTAGCAGTCCTTTGTTTATTTATACCAAGCACTTAGTTTAATGCTATCTTCTATATTCAAATCTGATGAAAAGAGTAGTTCTGTGTGTTCCTGTTTTTATTAGATAGCTATTTAAATCTTCCTCTTTTTCTTATTTACGGTTGCATTATGCTTGCAGTGTTTATTTTCCTGGCTATTAACTGAGCACTTGTGTGCTGGCAACCAAGGACTAGTGGATTATGGGAACACAGAAGTGGAGAAAACCTTCTGAAGAAGTCTTTAGCAACTAAATTGTAAATATTTTTTTTATAAACTGAACAATTTTCAAATTAAAAATAAGCTTTTTAGACTCACTCTTTCTGATGGGAAGCCGATTCAAAAAACTCCCTTGCCTGTTATTAAACTGAACTTATCCATGCTCAGCTGTGCCAATCCCGCCTTCAAGTATAGTTCAGTGTTTCATACCCTCGTTTCCCATCTCCTGATTTTCTTCATAAGGAATAATCATATTTCCTTTGCTAAACTCATGTGGCAAATGCAGCTGTGTGAGCTAGCCTGATGCCAGAGATCTGTACCTCTTACTTCTAGCAGAGGGGCTTGCTAGCCTGACCATGAGAGAGGTTAACACAACTCTAGAGCTTCCAGTACCACACAAGCCTGTACAAAAGTACCTCTGAGCACAGAGCGCATCCTTCTGCTAGCTGGATGTCCCCTCAGACCGTGCTCTCAGTCATTTTCAGCTGGCAGCATCTCCGATTCTTGACTGCAACCCCGCTGCCAACTGCTTGTTCTCTGTCTTGTGTCAGCAGAAGAGTTCATATGGACATTTCCTACTCTCATGAGTTCGATGGCCTCATTAACTCTTATGCCTCGTCAAAAGAAGGGAAAGCAAGGAAGAAGGAAGAAGGGATCAGTGGGAAGGGTTTATTTGGTCTCATTGCCAGTTTATGGCAGGTTAAATTGACTGTGAAACTATGACGGTAAGACTGAAATCAACTGAGACAGCTAAGCTGGTCTGATAGCAACCTGCTGCCACCTTTTTTTTTTTTTTTATTATTATTTTTGTACAGCCATCCTGTTTGAGTGCACCAGAGCTTTAGGCTGTAGCACTCTTCTTTTCCTGCCTCTGTAGAAAGAAGCAGCTGAGGCCAATATTCAATTTTTTCACTGGGCAGTAGTGACAAGGGTGGCTCATTGTAACCTCCTAAAGAAGTATGTTTTTGTTGTTCTCCTTTGGATTTTCCAGGTGGAAAAATAAGATTTTTAGGTAATTTGGATGTATCTGATTTTACCTGTCAGTTCATTGTTCTCTTCTGCTTAGCCAGAAGTAAAAATGAATAGCACAGAATCTTGTCATCTTTTAAGCCAGGTTTCTATTTTCCATTGCTAGGGATTTCAGGTTCAGGTGAGCCTAAAATCAGCAAAAATTAATCTGGAACTGGAAAATAGGATTGAAAGACTTATTGGAAAGAAATTCTGGTTTATTGTATTCCACTAGATAGATGTTTTTCTGTTTTATTTCTGCCTGCATTAAAATAAGTTGAAAAACGAATGTGTTTCAGTCTGAGCTGTGTAAAAGCTGACTGAAATGTCTTGCTCATTAATTTTTTGGTACTATGAGTTCTGAACAGTAATAAAATATATGATATAGAGCAAAAAGGGAAAAAGGTCAGGACACTACTGGTCTGACAGGTCTGTCGCACACTTTCTTCAAGACCCTGTCACTATTTTCCATTTCCTTGCCTTAGCTTCCTACCTGTTTTGTTACAATATTAAGACTTTTTACTCCAATTGCTCACTGAGGATTGCCTTTCCAGAGAACCGTAGTTCTAAAGTTCTGAGTCTCACAACTCATGAAATGTGAAAAATCATAGTTAGGAAAACTTCATGTGGAAATAGGACTGCTTGTTCAATCCCTATCTGTCTGTCTGACAGAGAAGTGAAAAAACCAATTCCTTATCCAATACCCAAGATGCTGGTTGCCATGCTATTTCTCAGTGAGCAGGTTTGTGAAATTTTATAGCTGTCTTAGTTTGGCAAGGAAAAAAACAAGTACATTGAATAATTCTGACTGAAGCTAAACTTGCCACAACCATGAAGAGGCTGTTTGTTTGCTGCAGTCATCTATCTGAATAATAGGTAAAGTAACACTGCTTCTTTCCTTCATGTTGGAAAAAGAATAGAATTACATAAGTGAAAAGTGTGTGTGTTTGGTTTTTTTTAAGCTTGTTGTAAAATATCCCTTCTCAGTTGTAAAACAAAACCAAAAGGACTTTATAGAGCATTTCTCTCCTCTTTTCCACAAGATAAAAGGCCTTAAGGACTTTGTCTTGGTACTTTCCATTAAGATGACAATCGATATAATTTGCTTATTTAGCAAGACTCAAGGGAAGGCAGAGGATTGTATTTCCTGTAGCACACTAGAGCATCAGTGAGATTGTGATAATTGCTATGAGATAAAGTGAGGCTAGTGGATTGTGTAAATTGGATGAGTTCATTTAAACTGCTTAGGAGTGACAGTTTATTACTTTTGCTGATTATTTGGATTGTTCTCTATTTTCTTTATGTCTGTTGTGCCTTACTGTAAAATCTGGCATGCTGGTGTTCATTTTTACATTCTTATTACTGCCTTGTTTTAGTTTTTTTTTTTTGTTGTTTTGGGATGTTTTTTTTCAATGTAGCTGTTATATAGTAATAAAGTAGGACAGCTATGTCATAAATTAATATATTTAATCATTAGAATATAATCTTGGACAGTAGGTTGTTTTTGCTACTATACTCCAAATCTGATTACAGAATGGCATTACTAAAATTTTCAAGACAAAGAATATAGAGGTTGATAGTGAAATGTAACGATAACATAATAATAATCTTTGATAACTTTATAGCCCTTCACAGTATGAAGACTCTTTAGAAATTACAGGGCAAATTACCTGCCTTTATAGAATAACCAATAAGGGAGAAACTTCAAGATACTGCTTTGCTAGGTTTCCTGAATAAGTAGTTAAATACCACAACTACTTATGTGTAATTAGTTTAGGTTTTACCTTCAAGATAAAATGAAAATCTACCAGCATTATTAATATATATACATATATACTGCTATAATAAAAAAAGTATAAAAAAAAAGAAAAACTGAACTGCCAGATGAACTGGAGCTACTGGAGTCCTGTCCTCACCCTGTAATGCATGCCCATGATATTGTGCCAGCATGTCTCTCATGAAACTGGGGTTACCAGTTCAAGAAGAAATTGATTTAGCTGTGTTTATATTTTGGCCAGATTATTTGTCTGAAACAGCTGATCATCTCATCGGTTTCACTGTGAAATACAAAACACAGTCCATTAAAAAAAATTGTTAATTTTAATAATAGGTACGGTTCTAGTGTTCTCAATCACAAAAATATGCTGTGTGAAAAAGAAACAAGGATCACCAAATGAGAAGATGAGAAGTGGTTAACTAAATAGCAATAAATAAAATCATGATTCTTCTTGAGTAGATATTGCTTCAACAGAATTGACAGTATCTCAGTTTCTGAACTTGTCATACCTATGTAAATTATGTCAGGAAAATTGCAGGCAGAACAAATAAATATATATATTCTAAAATTTGAAGGAGAATAAATCAAATTGACTAATGTTTTGATACTATGTGATCTAGATTGCTTGTATGAGCAGCTTTTGAACAGCAGTTGCACCTAAAAAAATAGTTTAAGTGAGAAAACACTTTCCTGGTGATATGTGCAATTTCTAAAGAAAACTCTTATCAGACCAGATCTCAGCTATTTTTGCAATATCAATCTGACATGCAGGATACTTGCACAGAACTGAGATTTCTGGGAAGTTTTATAGTTTTGTGAAAGTAGCAGTCATCCAGAAGCATTTAGGCCCAAATTTTCAGATAGAAGTTTCCGATTGCGTGTAACACCTTGAGATACACAACCGCATATTTTTGATCAGGATACCTCCTGACGTGTGATGGAGGTACAGTGTACATTTCCAGGTCCTATTTTTAAGGGTGGTTGTGATCTGCCTGTGCCACTCCTGAGGGTAGCACGTAGTAAGCTGCTAGGCAAAGCTGTTCCTTTTCGGAAGGGTTTTATGCAGCACATTACAATTTATCTTCAATCCAGGATAGCTCCATAGCAACATTTATAACTTGCACTTATGTATACAGGTATGTATGTGTGCACACAACCACTTTGGTGTGATTCTTTTCTTTCCTTTGAAGCTCTTTGGCCACATGTTCTTTATATGTTAGAACTTGGTGAAGTTGTAGTTTGTTGTCTACATGCTTTTATATGGAAATATGACTAATCAGGTAGACTCATTTCTGCAGGTATCTTTACTGCATTTTTTTTTTTTTTCCTTTCTCCGCTGTAAGGATAAGTGGAGGAAGGGATGGGACCTGGTTCAGCTTTGTTTAGTTTTTTCCTACTTCTTTTTCCCTTTTTCTTTAGAAAAATAGGCAATGATGTCTGGGGTCTGAAACAAATAGGACTAGAATCTATTGTTTTATCCATCTCCTAGCCTCTTCATATATTGTTTTATTCACAACAATTATGGAAACTGTATCATTAGAACATGTTGTACTTTCAAAATATGGATATATTGTGACTTGGAGGTAGACAATCAATACTACATGCTGATTGTGAAATACAGTTCAGAGAAGCTTTTATTCTTAACACAAATAACATTATTTTGTTTGCCACAACCTTCCAAAGTTGTGATGACACGTTAAGAGCTGTGACTTTACAGTGTAATTATGTGTGACTTTTTAATTATAAAGTTTTTTCCTATTTGCTCTGTACCTTTTCTGTGAAGTCCATTTCTTCTCTAGCCTGTTCTGTTGACTTAATGTTGCATCTGTGATATATTTTGTTGGGAAGTTTTAAGAACCGAAGTCTAATTTCTCCTTTGTGATTATGGGTGTCTGGTCGCACTTTGAGATTTAGAAAGCCTGACAACTCAGGAAACTGATTTTGTCTCTGCAGCATCACATGGTTGTTATGGGAACCACAATTCTAAACTTACTGATTTTTCATTATTAGTGGTATATCACATTCAAGACCACTGGATTCTTACAGTACCTTGATCTTCTTTTAATAGAAAGGAAAGTAAGGAGGAAATAAGATACACCTGTCTTTTTATAAAAGCACTTGTTAGAATACCTCATTAGCAGTCTGTGTTCTCAGCTGTCATAGTATGTTCCACCCCAGAGCATTTGAGAATTGAAGCTGGAAGGAGTAAGGTAGCTGGTAGAAAGCAGAGTTAGAAGGAAGAGTTTCTGTGGGTGATGGAAAGAAACCTAGAAATTTGGAGTTGAAAGAGTTTTGAAAAGAACATCTAATCAATTTTCCTGCTCTGAAGCAGTCAAAATGTGTCTGGATCTTCAATAGTAAAGCTTTCTCAATGTAATGTATTACAATGTTTTTCTTTTCCAAAGGTTAAAGTATCTTTTTCCACATCATCTAATTTAAGCTGCTCTTATGTTTGATCAAACATGATCTCGTTCATCATTAAGGGTATGACAATACTTCTACTTTCTCTTCATTGTAGCAACTTTATTTGAAGACTGTTCTGTATACAGCCTCTACCTTCTCTCTGTCTTTCCCCCCACTAAAACAAATCAGACTTTTTTATAATCTTTCTCACAAGTTCTCTTTCCAAAACTGCTTATAATTGTATCCCTTGCACCTTCTCCCAGCTGTATGTATTCTTATTGAAATGTAATGACCCAAAACGGACACAGATATTTGCTGAAAGCTTGTGTTTCATGAGTACAGTGAAGCAATTATTATTTCCTACGTATCTGAATGACAGTTCTGAAAATCAGTATCAACCACTGTTTTGCAAAATCACTATTATGTTAACAGTTGCTATTCAGTAGTGAATTCCTGTTCTATGTTTACGCATTTATTTTTCAACTTCCTCTGTTCCCAACAGCTTCATTTTATATGCGTATTATGGTGTTGCTTGCTAACTTGGTCTGTTCTGGCCATCCTTACTTCAGCTAGTGCAGAGCAGTACGAAGAACTGAATCAGGCAAGACTGACTTGACTTTGAGGTGAGGCCCCTCCCCACCTGAATCGCATACACTTTGCTAAAAACTTCCTTTGCCATTCTGTCTCAATAGCAAAATGCAGTGGTGATGTAATGCAAAGCTAACGTGTAAAAAATTGCTCTGTGTAACAATTTTCCATAGCCTTTTGTTTGTTTGCTTTTATAACATATAAAATGCATTACTATTTACCATTACGAATTTTCAGTTTTGGTCATCGCCAGCTGAGAAGCCTTAGAGCTGTTCCTAGAATCAGAAGACTGATTCTGTTTTTAAAACCAACCTTGCCAAAATTATTACTTTTTTATCCAGATCAGCTTACTAGCTCTGAAATGTAAGTGGAGGAAGAACACAGACTGAAGCAAGCAGCTAGGGTTTAGTAATTGCTTGAACTGGCCCTGACAGAAATCTGGGCAGCTAAACCTGAATGTAATAACTCTATGCTTGCCTTAATTGATCTTGAAATGAAGAAGTTTTTCTGAAACCAATGTATTTTCAAGATCTTCCCTGTTTTACTGGTCATTCTCCAGAGGGATCTGGCTATCAAACTCATGTACCAGGAAAAGCCAAGCTCTGTTCAGCTATGGTTATTTCACTGCATGGAATTTAATTTAATAAACAGTATAGTTTGTACTTTGTTGTTTAGAAAGTCCCTTCAAAATGTATCAATGGAGCTGCAAGAGCAGCTTTCCATTACCAGATGAAAGGAAAAAACATTCTTCCTCACATCATCCTCTATTAGCCACTGTTAGAAAAGGGAAGGGGCTAGGTAAATCTTTGATGCTATTTAAGGCTCTACGGGGGGGGGGAGGGGGAAATCTTGCTGAAATGATCTCTTAAGAGTGACCTACTAGGGTTAAATTAGTGCCAAAGGAACGTAGAGATATTTGTGTAAAACATGGGCAGTGTGAAAAAGGAGCGAGAGAGCTCCACTTGTCACTTACAACACACCTCTGTAAAAGTTTCATTGTAATATTTATGGATTGGCTATCTTCTCAAAATCAATTCATTATTTAGCAGTTAGTACCTCTGAAAACTATTTATAATGCAATACAATCACGGTTGACTCTTTCCTCAGACCGAATAGGAACTTCTCTTTCAAAATTACCTATGTATCAAAGCAAAGATACCAGACTCTGAAGCATTTCTACAAAAAGATCTCCATTTTAAACAAGTGTGGTGAAATATCATTAGAATTTGCGTAAGGAGGCTGAGAGAAGGTCCAAACACCAGTATTTACTGGTGGTAAATGGTGGTTAAAGGAGGCTCTGAAAATAGAATACTTTAATGTCATACAGACATTTTTTTAAGACGGGGTGTGTGGGGGATGGGTTGTGGGGTTTTTTTTTGTGCCAAGTAGAAGGGAAAGACTTTATTGAAGGCTGACACAGAGGAAAGTGATGGAGAATAAATAACATCACAAATGCCTCTGGAAGAAATGTAATAGAGTAGGTATTGCCACCTATTGACTAAAGTACACAACAGCAAGAAAGGCAATTTTATTCAGAAAAGAAGAGGTACTAAGCAGCAGCAAGAGGTACAAAATGTTAATTTCAGATACTCGAAGAATGCGGCCTGCCAAGTGTTGTTTGCTGTTTATCTGTGACTTTAATAGGAGCATAGCCCAAATTTTGTTGCTGATGAAGAGTAGGGTTGGGGTTTTTTGTGGGTTTGTTGGGGGTTTTTTGTTAGTATTTCATCTATTAGATTTTCTTACTTGTAGACCAGAAATCTCAGAGGATTGTTTCTAAGGTAATGGAAGCTATTGACTCTAGGCTGTTTGATCCAACTTGCTAAAGGTCAGTAGAACAGTGGCAGACAGTAGTTATTTATGGCCTGATGACAGCTTAGCAAACTGTACTGAATATGTTGATGATGTCCTTGTAGCAGGCAGGTATTAAGATCCTAAGAGTTCATAATCACATTGTTTGAAGTAGCAGCAAAAAAAAAAAAAAAAGGAGTTATGGATTTGTGGACTGAGTGAAATGACCTGTTACCTTCACTCTCTTTTGAACCCTAGATGTAAGATAGACAGTGATTGTCCGTTACTGTTTAAAAACCAAAAAAACCAACAACAAAAAAATCCCAACCCAAACAACAAGAAAAAACACTCCTGTGATATTTTTATATTGTAGAAGTGGAGTTGTGATAATTCAGGAAATTATTATTTATTTGTCATACATTGTTTCTTTATTTCTTATAAACAGATAGGAAATTTCATTTCATACTTACCTTTACATCTTTACTTACCACTGCTAAAGAGAGATAACAGTCTTATCCGATTAGTATTTATTGTAGAAACTACTGAATTTATTTTAGTTTGAATGCCCATATTCTGGTTTAAAGTATAACATTTTATGGTGGTAAAATGACAAACTACTAAACTAAAGCTTATCTGGATTCATAAGTCCTTGACACTGGAGACAACAGATTTGCACTAGTGTATTGGGTTTGCGTGCAAGGTGTTGGTAGCAGGGGGGGCTACAGGGGTGGCTTCTGTGAGAAGCTGCCAGAAGCTTCCCCCATGTCCAACAGGGCCAATGCCAGCTCCGGCTCCAAGACAAACCTGTCGCTGGCCATGGCCAAACCCATCAGTGACAGTGGTAGTACCTCTGGGAGAACAGATTTAAGAAGGGGGAAAAAAAAACCTGCTGCGGAACAGCAGCCAGGAGAGAAAACCAAGAACATGTAAGAGAAACAGCCCTGCAGCCCCCCAGGTCAGTGCAGAAGGAGGGGGAGGAGATGCTCCAGGTGCCGGAGCAGAGATTCCCCTGCAGCCCGTGGGGAAGCCCCTGGTGAGGCAGGCTGTCCCCCTGCAGCCCAGGGAGCTCCACGGGGGAGCAGATCTCCACCTGCAGCCCGGGGAGGACCCCACGCCAGAGCAGGGGGGTGCCCGAAGGAGCCCGTGACCCTGTGGGAAGCCCATGCTGGAGCAGACTCCTGGCAGGACCTGTGGCCCCATGGAGAGAGGAGCCCACGCTGGAGCAGGTTTTCTGGCAGAACTTGTGATCTCGCAGGGGACCCACGCTGGAGCAGTCTGTGCCTGAAGGACTGCAGCCCGTGGAAGGAACGCATGTTGGAGAAGTCCATGGAGGACTGTCTCCCATGGGAGGGACCCCACGCTGGAGCAGGGAAAGAGTCTGAGGAGTCCTGCCCCTGAAGAGGAGGGAGTGGCAGAGACAGTGTGTGATGAACTGCCTGCAACACCCATTCCCTGTCCCCCAGCACCGTTAGGGGGAGGAGGGAGAGAAAACTGGGAGTGGAGTAGAGCTGGGAAGGAGGCAGCGGTGGGGGTAAAGGTATTTTAAGTTTGGGGTTTATTTCTCATTACCCTACTTTGATTTTGATTGGTAATAAGTGAAACTAATTTCCCTAAGTCAAGTCTGTTTTGCCCGTGATGGTAATTGGTGAGTGATCTCTCCTGTCCTTATCTCGACCCACGAGCCCTTTGTTATATATTCTCTCCCCTGTCCAGCTGAGGGGGGGAGTAATAGAACATCTTTGGTGGGCACCTGGCGTCCAACCAGGGTCAACCCACCACAACTAGCTCACTAATGTTAAAATCATTCAGGTAAAATGTGAAGAAGTGTCAATTACTTTTTTCTATGTGATGGATTTTAGTTCTGCGGAGGCAGACTCCTGCAGTCAGACCATGGCCCATGTGAGATAGAATGATAATTTTACTGAGTAGGAATTGAACTCTGCTTATTTTGTACCTACTCTAACAACATTGAAGGTGTAACACAGCCTAAAGAAGCACAAGCCAAGTGGAGAATTTGATTAGACATGTGGAAAGAGAAAGAGCAATTACATGCCTTGAACAGAGGGTGCCTTCAGAAAAGATGCATTCTAAATGAACTCTGTAAAAGTACAGTAATTTATGCCTTGTCCCATAGAAATCTTTCTACAAAAATGTGTTACAAAACATAAAGTCTATTTTTTTCCAATCAGAGTAGGCAAATTTTCTTAAAGTCTTGCAAATTTGATTTTTTTTTTTTCATTTTCAAAAAAACCAAACAGAACTTTTCCTGGTTTCATTTTGTTAGTCACAATTGGTTGGTTGTGGTAAGGAACTTAACTTACCTTTCCTGGTTTAAATTTACATCAAGTATTGGCTATCATCCTGACTGCCTGACATATCTTACTTTATCAGTGATATATCCTAAAGAATGAGGAAGAGGCTTTCATTTTGTATGAAAGAGGAAAAGCCAAAAAAAGAGAAAGAATGTATTGCAGTTAAAGTCTTGCAAACATTTAAGGTTTTTTCTTACGTCAGCCATGGCCTCTAAGCCCTTTGAAAAGGAAAGCCTAAATGTCAATATATATAAAGGGCAAAAGTAATCACTACAAAAAGCATGGTCAAAGATGAAGTAACTAAATTCACTTCATACAAGAGAGAGAGGACAAAAGCCTTCTTAATAAAAGTTTGTCATAGTAATTATGTAACTTTTTTTTTTTTTTGAAGTTTGACCTAAAAGTATCACTTGGCTGGACACTGTTAACAAAACAAATAGAAAAGCTGTCAATTCATATGTTCAAATTCAAAATGAAAGTGTATATTAAATTAGTTAAGTATTTATAATACCTATTTATTGTGGTAATCATTATTTTCTTCCTTATTGAATAATCACTTCCATTTAAAGTGTCATTAAAAGTCCAATTGTCAGTAATTAATGATAAAATTTGAAATTAACTGCATCATAATACATTATTTCTTCATAAGCTTCCTCAATCTTAGTTGTGCCCCTAATAATAAATTATGCCTTTTAAACATAGAAGTGTTACAGGACTAATGTTTTTTAAGTAGAAGGAACTGAAAAATCATGTTTTGTGATAATCTTATGTAATATTTTCTTTCTGATTGGTCTCCTATTTTTAATTAATATCATCTATACACTTCTTGCCAGGTATAGATAGGCTTTTGCACTACTTCTGGAGATAAGTTTTTTTCACTATTTTTGGTTTTACAACATCCTTTTTCTTAGTTTCTGGTTTACAGAACTATAAAGGGGAGTGTTTTTTCTTTGCATTAACTATGTATTTCTCGTCTGTGGAGAATGGCCTTGAAAAGGGATGTCTTTTTTCCCAATGCATTATAGATTATGGTATCAGGGTTCACTAAAAACCTCATGTGGAGAACCATGTGGACAGCATTGACATCTCTCATATGTTATTGGACTGCCAGCTGCTCTTCGTGCCTTTCTTGCTGGCATGTTGTTTTGCTCTCAGCAGGAAGGGATTTGAAGCAAGAAGCAAAGAAGTGTTTCAACCATGTTTTTTGAATTCATTCTAATTGCTTTATGGTTTTTTTTGTTCCTCATGTTAGATTTTTTTACTAGCTCACTTCTGGCAGAACACTATAATTAGTGGCAACTGTCTCCTGACTTTGTTCATCCTGTTGATATTGTACTTTTTTTAAATACCTGCTATTAAGCTAGGCTCAATAACATGGCAGCATGTTAGGTTACAAATGGGCCTTGACAAGATACTTGTGATTTCATTGACTTTAAACTTCTTTATAGTATATGCTTTGATGATTTTTTTCATAGACAAATACAGTTTACCATTTCCCTCTTTCTGGTCATTTTTGTTGCAGATAAATTTGAGATTTTATGGCAAAAATTATTAATATGACCAAACCAAAGCTTGGGAACTACAACATTGGGAATTTCCAAAGAAGTGGCCATTCTGATGTAGAATTTCACATGGAATTTAGTTGTGGGTTTTTTTTCGTAGATTAATTTATAAATTATGCCATGTACTTGTATGATAAAAATACAATTGAAAGGTCATGTCATCACTATGTCACAAAAAAGACTTTGTTCAGTATTAATTTGTTATCACCTTACCCCAGAGAGTAAATTTACAGTGACTAATCACACTGTGCTACAGCAAGAGAGAAAAAATTATACAAGTAGTATAAAAATTTCTAAAGCCACTTAATAAAAAAATAACTTCCCGTGGGAAAAAGGAAGAGACCCAAGAGGTTCTGATATAAAATTCTTATTATAATTAGAAAAAGACTAAGCATAGATATACATGAAGGCTAAAATCACTCATCAGCTATTTATAAGTGAGTGTATTCCAGCAACAACATGTCTATCTCCTTTAACATCCAGAAGCACAGAATAGTTTAAAAGAGAGGAAAATGCGACTAAAAAAGAACTTGCCCACCAGCGACAAAAATGCTTTGCTATTTTTTTTATCCTCCTCCTCTTGCCATCTGAGGAGTCCCTATCTGTTGGGATAATTTGAGTCAGCTGTGCGAGCACAAATTTGGATTCGTACGTCTGAATCCCAGAGAAAAGTGAGGGAGATCACCATACAACATCCCTTCCAGCACTCATTGCGAGGCTGAGTGCCAGATCTTTGCACTACTGTATGAGCTGGCTCAGGCCAAGCCAGAGATCGTGCTTCAGGTGCCAGAGCTCACCATGCTGCGTTGCTGCAGGAAGATGGAAGACTCCTGCTTCTGCTCAGCCCCTTAATTCTGTTCATTCGACGTCTGCGGGCACACTTGAATCAGTGTGGTGTGAGAATTGTATTGGTGCATCATGTAGCTGTGGCTGAAATACAAGGTTGTTTTTTTCTGGGCTCCCCATTCAGTCAGTAGAAACCGCAGAATGTTAGTGATGTGAAAATCTTCCTATCTGTATATTTTTATGTAGCTGTAAACTAATTTTTTTTTCCAGGAAACTCAGGGCAAATTTTTCTTAGCTATTTGGACAGTTTATATTAGCAGTGGGCCTTTGCCAAATATTTTAGGCAGAGATTTCAGAGAAATAATAAATTGAGTGAAACAAGCCTGACAATATACAGAATAGGGAAGGATAGATAAGTGCCTTTAACTAAATGGTGTTTTTCTATGTTGGTAAAACTGGTTGGTTTTGACAAAACTTTCCAAAACTTGACTACCTCCTATTTTAACTGTGATGGCTCTCTGGAAAAGTAAACTATAAACCAGAGTACCTTCATATTTGTATATCAAAAGTACAATGCTCTTAGGTAACTGGAGAGCACCAACAAGGAGAGGGGAACAGAACTCATGTAAAAGTCTGGACTTGGTGGACAGTCTTTGGATAAGGATGACATTTATCTTGTACTCAGGACATTCACTGGTTAGTTTTTTTGTTTAAAGCGGTGTGTATTTAGACCCAAATAACTTTTTTTCTTCTTAATCTCTAATGACTACTCATGTATCCTTGACTCCGAATCATTGGCTTATCTTAGGGTTTAAAATCATTGTAAATTGCAGTTAAATTATTTTGTGCTTATGTGAACAATGATTACCCTGAACACACTGTGCTTTTTCTTTAACCTTATAAATTTTGAATCAGAAGAGGTAAAATCTTTATCTTGCATTCAATGTGTAACTACTCTGGAAAGAAAACCTTTAAGAAAAGTTTAAAACCTTTTTGCAGTCCTTTTAAAAATGAATGGAAGCCACCACTGAAGTTTGTGAATATAGACCAGATATTTTCTGAATTTATTACCCAAATTAGGTAACACAGGAAGCTTTGCTAGAAGTACATCAGTTGAGTACAGGCCCGACTTTTGCAGTTCAGCCCTCCCAAGGTGAGAGTAGTTCTGGGCACATAGAAGTGCATGGGGAGGAAACATGGCAAGACTTTTGAAGGTTAAATGGTAAAGGAGTGAGACAAGGTTTCAGCTAGCTCACTACCTCTCATCTCTTCTACCTGCTCTTTCAATACGTATTATGTTGGGGCTGGTCACTGAAGCTCATCACTAGCATACTTGTATTTAAAGGCCATAATACTAGTTGTCTTAGCCCTCAAGCTTTAAAATATGAGGTGCTGTATGCCAATATAGAATATTGTTCTTATATGAAACCTACTGTAATTTGATATGGCCAGGTGCATTAATATTATAAGGAATTAATATTGTAAGGAAACTTTCACCAATAATGTGTCACAGCGTTAAGAACACAAGAAGGAAAAGAAATGTGAAAGATGTGAGGATATAGTAGAAGGAGAAGAGAGAAAAGATCAAAACCTAAGAGCCCTTTGGGCAAATACAGTCCACTGTAGCTGGTGCAGACTAGGTTTCATTGTTTCTGTATTTGGCTGACCACTCTTCATCCTTCTTGACCTCTCAATTTGCATAGAATCAGCATGTTGTAAACAATATTTAGACCTTTATGCTAAGAAATAGATGAACTTGAAAAATCAGCTTTCTCTCATCAGTATCTAGTAGGTGGTTTTAATTTTGCTTCTGAACAGAAATCTGAGATATCCGAAGTACTTAAGTTGTTTTCTAGTATTTCAAATTGAATTAGTTTCATTATGACATGGCTTCCTTTAGCAAATGGAAGTGGGTGCTGTGAGAGAATTATTTCCTGTCAATTACAAAGTCTGAGTGGCATTACTGGGTAACCCACAGAGCTAGTGAAGTCCCCAAAGTAGGAGAACATTATATTAAAATTGGCATCTGCCTGCACTGGATTTGTTCTCTTCTACACTTCACATTAAAAATACAAAAGCACAGATGAATCCAATAAATTAAAAATAAGCTGCTCATTTGGAGTCAGAATGCAGATCCAATAGGTAATAAATTTCAAGAATAATTAGATGAAATTTTGTTCCAGTTTAAAACCTTAGGAAGATATTTCATGTTTGTGGTTATATGGCATAAGGCATCTTAACTCTAGCTGCTGTCAGATTAATCCACAAAGCACCTCTTAGAGAGACAACAAAAAACCTGGTTGCTTATAGAAATGCTTTTACTTTCCTATTCATTTTTCCACTTATTGTTTTAGTTGTGTCAGTGGTATTACCGTGATGAATGATTTGTCATCGGCAATGGAATCTTATGCATAAAAAACCTGATTGTCAGCTACAGGAAGGAAAAACACCATTTGATAGTTTAAGTTTCTTTTCTAGATTTGGATTAATTCTTTGTTACAAATTTCAGCAACCTATAAAATGGGAATGATACCATTTTATCCCAAAAAAGCACCACCACCCCCCCAAACCCACACCAATAACGTCCCAAAACCCAGAGCCTGTCTTGATTTCTGAGGTCAAGACAGTGGCAGTTCCACTTACCTGTTTTATTCTCTCCGATCCTCAGAGACAAGAAATCTGCAGGAACATGTTAGATTAGGGAGATGCAGTCAGAAGGGATATAAAGTCAGCTTGCTAGTGCGTAGGCTATGGTTTGTATTCTTGTGTATTCTTGACCAAGGAAAATGCACAGCACTCAACACATCTGATCAGCCCAGATCAAATAGCGGCAAGCTATGCCTTATAATTTGAGGCATAGTCCTCTTAGCAACGCTGAACCTAACATTGAACCATCTACATAGTTTTGTCGGATGTTCTATTCATATTTCTGGGCCTTAAGCACTTGCTATTTGGTCATTAAGATATAATGGAAAGATAGTACTGTAGTAGAATATTCTAAGAATAAGAGCTATTGTACTTGAAGAAATAGTATTTACAAAGCCAAAACTGCTTTCGTTTTTTTTTTAAGCTAGTGTTTGAGTATAAAGCTGGGTAAAGACTAAACTTTAATTTGTGAGTGACTGACCTAAAAATTCAGGAACTATTTTTAAAATAGGAGGAAACCTATGGGTTTATAGGATTGCTCCTGTGTTATCCCATCTGAAACTAGAAAATAAACTTTCAAAAGCAGAATGTAATCTGGGATGAGATTTATACTATAAGGACATTTGAATCACAGTGCATCTTCTCTCCTTGAAATTGTATTATTTCAATATAAGGTGCTTGTTCTGGACTGAAAGCAAAACTTAAACTTTCATTTATTTTATCCATATCCACTTTTTCTTTTCTTTTCCTTTTTTTTTTTTTTTTTTTTTTTTTTTTTTTTTTTTTTCATGTGAAGGTCAACTGTTTCATCAAAGGAGGCATGGAAGCAAGAAATGTGCCATCATTACAGATGAGACATTCCATTCCTAAGCCAAGGTAATAAAGGTAGGTAGCATCTATGAAGCGAAGGAAACATGCTGAGTTTTTGTCACTGAGTCTGAGTTTTTTCCACTGATTTCCTGGTTTTTGGAAGCTTTGCATGTGTATTAAAAATTGGATATTTTTGGCTGGGTATTTTCTCCTAATATATTCTAGAGAGTCAGATAAGATGAAAATAAAAAGTATTAAGAGATACTGCAATTATGCATTTGCCAGTTAATACCTGAGAAAAACTCTTCTTGTTTTCATTTATAAAATTCTGAAGTTATGTCTTGCATGCTAAAATTAATGCTTTTGAATCACGTTCCCTTTAACTTGGAAAAGTCAAAAGTTAAACAGAGAAAAACCCACAGATAAATTCTAACAGAATCAATTGCAAAGTTGAATTCAAGCAAACACAGAGGCTGTGATTCAATAAAAAGTGTGTAAATATTTTATTGATTTGGAACCTTAACTTTGGAAGGGAAAAAATTGAAACTTGAGGTTTTGAGTTTTGTAGACAAAATCCTTTTAGGGGTATCATAAAATATAAGGCCGAGGAAGGAAGCAATCCTTTGTACTGTAGAAAGCAGACAAATAAAAGTGGAGCACAATAATTACAATTAAAATACTGAGTGGGGAATGAAAGCTGGACTGAAATTCATAACTCAAGATATTGGAAGTATGGTGGATTCTTTATCTCTGGAGATTTTTTTAATTAAGACTGATTTAAAAGATGTTATTATTCAAAAAAGAAGCTGTACAAAATCACTATGGGCTTCATAGCTGCAGAAAGTCTGGATGATTATAACGGCCCCTTCTGGCTTTAAAATCCGTACTCATGAAAAAAAGAAAAGAATTTCCAAAGGTGCAAGACTTACTTATTGTCATTTATCTGTATAAAAAATGCCAAAGGGATTCATTGAAGTTAAGAATTTAGATTAAAATTAAAAAAGAGATTTAACATTTATATGAATCTCAGAAACATCAAGTATTATACTGAAAGTTAATAATAAGAAAGAAATGTTAAGCCTTAGAAACACATTTATATGTTGAAATGTAACTCTCTGAGCTCAGGATAAGAATAAATTTACACAGCTAAATATATTTATCCTTTGCCTTGAAGAGTAGCCAAAGAACAGTGACTGGTGAGTTCTAGGAATACACATATGCATATATGTGTTCGTGGAAGAAAAAAAGAGACAATAGCTCAAGGCCATTGCAGAATTCTTAAAGATTTTTCTTTTCTTTTCTTTTTTTTTTTTTTAATGAATATAGAGCCAGATGTTGCCAATGACAAGATCCTAGCTTTGATTAACCTTGAATCTTTTCCAGCCAATTCATATTTTCTTTTGACAAAGTTGTTCCATTCATCAGATTACAAATGCAGCAACTGTTGCTTAACCCCAACTCCTATGATTTTAGTCAAACTGATTAGAGTCTAACAATAAATCAGTCTGATAGGCTGAAATATTTAATTAGCCAAAGAAACCATTTACTTAGTAAAGGTTGTGAACTTCTTTAGCCCAGCTTACATGGAAGCATATTTAAAGCTATAAGTAAAGGGATGAAGTTGATATTTGAAAAAAAAAAAAAAAAGAAAAAAAAAAAGCCGCAAGTATGTTACAGTCATTTATGCTTTTGTTTCCAAAATAGACCATAACAAATTAAAAACAATTTTAAATGTTACGTGTGAAAGCAGTTGAGATACATTTACTTTTTATTTGAAAGAACCACCAATGAAAAACAAGCAACAAGATCTAAAAAGTTCTGTGGCGGTGTTGCAGTACTCCAAATGAGCCAGAGCTTTGATATATGTCCACCTCTTTGAGGGAGAGCTCCTGAAACAGAGAACAATGACCTTTAGGAAAGATGGAAGAACAATACAAAGATTTCACACCACATCTATTCACTGCATAGCATGTCCTCCCAGGATGGGGTCTTTCCATCATTCTTGCTGTCACTCCATCAAGTTTTATTGGCTTTCTGGGTTATAATAAACTACAAAGCCCCTCTGGAAACAGCCTTCTGACAGAAATCACCCAGAGTCTTTGATAACGCTGCTCTGGAAAGCAGGCTGGGCAAAGCAGGCAGGCAGCCCTCTTCTTGCCACTCTTTCAGGACCCAGCTTGCAGTAACACAAGGCAAACGGGGTGCAGAAGACAAGACTGGTATACATTTGTTTCAATCACATATTACATGGAAGGGAAGTGTTTATATTTCTTCTTTTTGTTGCTTAGTTCCTTAATATTGACTGAATCAGCAGATCAGTGTCTTTAGATTATTGTCCTGCTCAGTTTGCTGCTGGGTAGCTCTACGTTCAAAAGTAGTGCCCTTGTGGACTGAAACAAAGAATTGATTTCTCTGGATATTGATGGTTTACAATCCAGGTAGAAACATTTTGAATGATGGCTAAGTTTCTTCACTCATGTATATAAACTGTAGATCTAGGCTATTGGCTAACATTGTAAAGCGTAACATTAAAGAATGTCAATACAGTTTTGTTTCGTTTAGGTTTTTTTGGTTGTTTGGGGGTTTTTCCCAAAGCCTAAAATAACTTGGACCAAACACTTTCTCCTATGCCTTTTGTGGCAAAACACTGGAAGTCATTGGCCTCTCGAGCAGCACCTGCTACCCTCTTTCTCCTGCTTACACTGTGGTAGTAACTTTGGCTCAATAGTGGCAAGTGATTGCCATGCCTCCCCTTTGCCCTGCTCCCCAACAGAAGCCTACCTGTGCGTAACAGGAGTAGGAAACAACAGTGCTCTCGGTCTGAGAATGCAGAAGGCGTGAGTGATAGGACCAGAATGTTTCTGTGAAAGTCAGGGAGAGCTGGCCAGCAGATTTGGCCTGGGGATGACCAGGAGGAAGATTGAGGATCTTGGTCCGGGCCCCAGAGATGTCAGGCCACTCTGAGTGAGGTTGGGATCCCTTCGGTCTCTCCTCTAACTGGAAGGAATGGGTAAGAAATCGTCACTTCCAATGCAATGTGCTATAGCGTAGAGCTACCAAAATACTAAGGGAGGTATGCCTTTCTGGCAGCAGCTCTTGGTTCTGCCTCCCTGTGCAAAATTATTTAACGGGATAAGGTGCAACCTTTCCCTTTGACTGAAAAAAAAAGAACTGAAGGTGAGTATTTCACGACAGAGTGAGGCAGTTACTGGGCTCTTTGATGCCAAAACACTACAGTCAAGTATTGTGTGTAGAGTCTGACTCGGTACGCATGCTGCCAGAAAGCTTCACCTCAGAGGGTTTTTTTGTAAGCAGAGGAACACTTAATTTAGGATTCCTCCTAGGGCATAAGGACCTAGCTTCTTGTGGGGGATGGCATCTTTTGCCTTCAGATACTCAGAAGCTGGCATGTAAAACTTCTCTGGCTTTCCCCAGTAGTGTGAAGGAAAACAGAGGTTTGTTTCTTGGAAGAATTCAGAATCTATTTCAAATATTCGTTATGCCTTATGAAATTACTTTGTTCATTGATATTGGAAGTGACCTTGCTCAGTGTTTAGTATTCAATAAAGCAGCAACACATATATAGCTTATAGAGCAGTATGCTTTACAGGCTGATATGCTTCTAGAGATAGCAAATCTTTGTATCCGGAACACCAGGCAAGCAGAACTCCCAAAATCTTGATATATTTAGTAGTACTGAACAGGAAATAACAAAAACCCAAAGTATTTTAAAAGAACTTCTAGAGTAATTAGAAATTGTAAATGCAAAAATGAGATGTGTACAAATCGGGTAAATATTTAGTGAGTTTTTGATAAGTATAAATAACTTTTTTCAGTAGGGTAGTGGTTAAAAGAGAGCAATACAAAAAAACCCAAAGCCTACAGCAATGTTTGCAATAAAACTTAGTTTATATATAGTGTTTTAACTATTAATTTCTTTGAAATGAATAAATGTAACATTTTTTTAAACCAAGATATTTATGAATTGTTGTCACAATTTAAAATGGTTTGGTTCATTTTATCAGAAAAAAATGCTCCTTATATGCTCATCTTTTTTTAGACTTACACAGTTTGATTTTTATTTCAAATTTATTAGAGTGATGGTGATGGAGCTACATTTTCACAAAGTAGGCAACACTCTGAAAAGGTTATTTTTGGATCACTCTGCTTAGTGCTATAAAATGTGCGTTTGCTTATTAAAATTGTTCCTGCTTATTCTCAAAATTAGTAGCTCACATACAGGAGGGGAAGAGTACAAGTAGCAAGCAGATTAACATTTCTGGGAACTGTGGTTGTGTAAAGTGAATGTAATGAGGCTGTGAAGGCAGCCGGGTAAAAGTGTATTAGCACATTGGGCTTTGATCACAAAGACGACGTATTAAGTTACTCTTCAGTTAACAAAAACTAAATAAGTGTTTAAATATACTGATTAATTGGTCTGACGTTTACATTTCATGATGATGTATTAACATAGGTGACAGGCTCTTGCAAGTTGTTTTTTAGTTTAGGCTGCTCTGATTTAGGTAAGACATTTCTGCTGTAGCTGTGATGGTGTGATAGTTTAGAAGTGGTGGTAATGATAGTATAGCAGTTATAGAACAAGATACTCCAGCTGTACTGTGGAAGAACTCAGCTTCCAAACTTTTCCCAAGATGTATAGCTTTTCACAGGAGTTTCGTCATCTTGTTCTTCAAAGATAATACTGTGAGTGAAGGAGAGCTGATAAAAAAATCGCAGCAAGCTCTAGTTTTGCAGGGCTGCTTCTGTTACAATAATAAAAAAACCCAAATGCTATTTGCCCCTTGGTTTCTGCTTAATAATCCCATGAACATGGTGGTGTTTCACGAGCACTTCAGCTGCTTCTTACTTGGTCCCACTGTGAACCAGCTCAGGAGGCTAAACAGCAAAAGAAAACCAAAATGAAAAAGTGAATAATTTTCTGCTGCTCCAGCTTTTTGAACAGCAATCAGATGTGCAGCAGTGCAAGAGAGAGGATGAGACCATATCTTTTCCACAGTAATTCTAATGTGACTGTTCAGTCAAACATAGCTAAAGTAACAAGCATTAAATGGACCTTAAGTATTCTGATGCCCAACTGCTTAAACTGTTTTTGGGCTAGGGTGATGGATGAGTTTTTAAAAGGGAACTGTTGCATGCTTAACATCAAGAAAAAAATATTTGTTGCCTATTTTATTTAACTAGAATTTAAATTACTGCATTATTATTGGGTCAATATTAAACAAAGTATAACTCTTAGTATAGATTCCTAGTAAAGCGAAAGGAAATCTAGTATAAGAATAAAAACATCTTTAGGAGAGAGATGGTTTGGGTGAAAAGTACAAAAATCAATATGGAAAACTTGTTCAACTACAAATAATTAAAAAATAATTGTGATTTCCTTTTATTTCACAGCAGTAACAAGATGACATGGCTATAATTTTTTTTTTATTATTTTTGTTTTAATTATTATTTTTTCCTTTCAGTGACATCAAGTTAACTACTATTGGAAGAAAGCATGTGCAGGTTTTCTGTTTTCCTTGGTTGTTATTCTTTCATTATAGGAGCTTAAAATATATTTTAGCTTAATGTCTTTCCTATGTGTCTGGACTTTAAAACTGCAAATATTTTACATATAGTCAGAATAAGAAACTATTAAATTAACTGGCTACCAAACTTAAACGGGTCTTGTTTTAGATCTTATCATAAAACAAACTGGACATTTAGAGTTGTGTATTAGTCTATCACTTCTTAGTGATGCATTACCTCAGATGGAAGGACTCTGTCCTGAATTAGATGAAATTGCATTGGCCTTGATATTACATACATCTTAGCCTTGAACCATTCACTGTTGAAGGCTCACTGGCTTTGATATACTTGCACCAGCAGACTGATGGTAGTCTGCTTCAGAATTCCCAGTACTTTACATGCAGAACATAAAAGTAAATTAAGTCCATCCATATGATTATTCTTAAAACAAACAAACGAACAAAAACCTGTATTTTTAAAAAAAGTACTGTAAGTAAATTTTAAGTTACTGCTCGATGTGCCCCTGCAGCATTGCAAAATAATTATCAAAATACTGTCTGATAGTTTCTATATATTTTTTAGAGGGGTGAGGAATGAAAACAAGTGTTTTTTCCATTTTAGATGATAGATTATTTTTTAAAAAATATTTGTATGCACTTTGCTTCCACATAAGAGAATGCCAACTGATGTCAATTTGATGGTGAGGGTAAAAGATCAGTTATTCAATTCTAGGTTACCCGTATTCTCAGGATTCAGGCATACACTGTGGAAGAATCGGGGCGGAGGCGGGCAATTGCACAGCTTTCTGCAGTAAATTCATTTAAAAAGGATAGTTTTGTCATCTGTCAGAGATGACAGTGATTAAGGTCCCCCAGTCATTTTAGCTAGAGATGTTTTTTCTTCCCACTTATATTCTCCCTGCCCCCACAAATAAATATACATATGGAAAGGCTGAAAATGTTATTGCATGAGTAATTATTTCTTATCACAGCTACTTTTTCCTAGCAGATGGTTTTAAGAGGAATTTTGTAGCCAGTATCTGAAACTCTCTTTGGATTAACAACATTCATGGTAGTGACTTATAAAGGCTGTGCTTGCTTAAAGTAACACCACGAGCTAGCAGGATATCAATTGGAATGACAAAGAGAGAGAGGATGTAATAGATGACCCAGTTGCACTCCTTCCTTTACACAAAATTGCATCTACCTTGATCATGCTGTACTGTGGAAGGAGAAGTACAGTTTTCATGGGTTTCATCAATTAAAGGATGAAGTATGTGTATTAAATTAGAGGCAGACCTGTACACTCAAAAGTCCTACATTAGTTCAATATGTGCAAGAGAACTGTGTGAACTTTTTCACTCTTGCATGTGAAATTTGGGAAACTCTCCTTATCCAGGAATTTGGAACTGCACCAAGATTCTGGAGGTTGTCATCTGAAATGATTTATATGCCTATTTAATTTAATTCCACTACTTGAAAGTAGCAAAGGATTTCCATCCCTCAGTACGTTACCTGAGTCAATACAAGTTAATTAGATCCCATTGTTATAGGTATCGTAAGATGGTACCAAAAAAATTATAAATAGCAAAACAGAGATAGTTGTGTATCCCTTATCTCTATTCCCTTCCTGCAGAGAAGACTATTTCCTAGCCAGAACAAGAGTTTGCAAATCAGTGGCACTTTGTGTGGCTGCCATGAGAAGTGCCTTCCCTGGACAACAGCAGCATTTAACAGTCTTCTGCAGTGGCTTTCCTTCTGACACAGATTTACAGGATTTTTTTCTTTATCTCCCCACAATATTTTTGAGAGACTCAGCTCTTTTTATCTTTTAAAGCTTTTTACTGTGCCTTTGTTAAAAACTAACTTGTCATGTTGTTGGAGCACTTCAGTTTCTGGAGAGTTCCTTTCCTCTTCATAGAATTTATAAATGCAATAAATCCCCACAAATAAAGAACTTAAAGGCTATAACTGTTACAGCTTCATTAAGCTGCATTTTTAAAGCTGAGAAAAGCTACTAAGTAATAAACAGAAAGTGCCATGTTTCCTGTGACATCTCTAAAGCTTATCAACAAAAGATTTGAAAACCAAATGGAAGCATAGATGAAGTTTTGTTTCATAAAGCTCCATTTTCTTCATCTTTCTTTCATGTATTCTTAATCCCCAACAGCACATACAGTCCAAGGGTTTGGGTTGTTTTGTGATTATTATTTTTTTTCCCTTTGGTCAGGACAACATTTTAACAGTTATCTTCAAAAGCTTTACACAGATAGTTGTCTAGACATAAGGTTTGTAGAATATTCTGGCTATCATTTACTAAGTGTTATATCCGTCTGTCTGTCTGTCTATGCAAACACACAGGCAAACCTGCTATCACCATCTGTGAGTCCTACCTCATTCCAGGTTCTTTTTTAGCCACTCACATGAGTTCCAGCTGGGACAGATGCATGCCTTTCACCTGGTTTTTGTTGCTTACTAAAGCACATTTTTTAACTCTAATATTCCTTCAGCTGCATACTTTTGTGATTAATAGGAAAAAATGCCCTTGAAATAAAACAGATTTTTGTCATTGCTTAGATATGGATTTGCTATGTTCCTAACTGTGGAGCTGTTGTGAACTGCACCCTTTACTTGAGGTTTTATTTTGATTTTTCTTCTTTAATTGCAAACAAACTCTGAGTATAAAAGCAGTTAACATAAAATCAGTAGAGTAAATATATTTGATTGAAGGTGGTGTTGAAAGCACATCATGCCAGTTCTGCACAGTATTTCAGATCGATACTTCTTACACAATACTCCACACACATTACCAAAAAAACCCCAACCCTAGCTTTTTCTCTAGATGAGGTCAATTGTTCCTACCTTTTAACAACTGAAATACTTTAACTAGAAAAATGTTAGTGTGTCCTGGTTTCAGCTGGGATAGAGTTGTCTTCCTAGTAGCTGGTACAGTGCTGTGTTTTGAGTTCAGCATGCGAAGAACGTTGATAACACACTGATGTTTTCAGTTGTTGCTCAGTAGTGTTTAGACTAAAGTCAAGGATTTTCCAGCTTCTCATGCCCAGCCAGCGAGAAAGCTGGAGGGGCACAAGAAGTTGGCACAGGACACAGCCAGGGCACCTGACGCAAACTGGCCAAAGGGGTATTCCATACCATGGGACGTCACATCTAGTATAGGAACTGGGGAGTGGGGGCGGGGAATCACTGCTCGGGGACTGGCTGGGTGTCGGTCGGCGGGTGGTGAGCAATTGCCCTGCGCATTATTTGTACATTCCAGTTCTTTTATTATTGCTGTTGTCATTTTATTAGTGTTATCATTATCATTATTAGTTTCTTCTTTTCTCTTCTATTAAACCGTTCTTATCTCAACCCAGGAGTTTTACTGTTTTTTTTCCCCGATTTTCTCCCCCATCCCACTGGATGGGGGGGAGTGAGTGAGCAGCTGCGTGGTGCTTAGTTGCTGGCTGGGGTTAAACCACGACATAGTGTTAAAAGTTTAGATGATTTTCTGCTTAAATAATAATTTCTAGGAACGGTGGGGAAACCATATATACTGTCTAGACTGACACTCATTTTACACAAGAGAATTAATACTGTTAACAGTGTTTGTAATTCAGTGTATATGTATTTCTGCTGCATGAAGCCCTAATATTCAAACTTTGCTTGTCCAAAATAAGGTCGAAATATTTGGACTTCACAGATATGCAAAAACTTGCAAGTCTTATGTAAATGATCTTTTCTACATGACTGCTGGCAGAGGTTTCTGGGTTTAACTCAAATTGCTACTGGGACTGTGTTCACATGACGTATGGGACAGTAAAAGAAAAAAGACGGTTACCAATTCACATCTAAAAATGTCTGGAAGTTTGAAGGGTCCTTAACCTCAAACTTTTCTTTTTTTTAAACTTGTTACTATGCTACTAAGTAAGGTAGACAATTAATTTGATGGGGAGAAAAGAAAAGAGAAAGTACAACATGCCTTACATCCTAAGGGTAAGCTGTCATGCAGAGCACTGTATCATTCTCATTTTAAGGTCTTCCGCTAGAGGAGTATTAGTTTTGACAGGGTTTTCCCTTCCTTCTCGTTAGAGACAGAACAAACCTGCTGAGATGCAGGGTTTCACATCTTATAATTCTCTCCTACAGGGAGGGAATGAAAAAGATCTCATCAAAATGAAGATCCCCTGAAAACCAGTTTTGTGAGACTGGTCTCCCTGCTGTTAACAGGCAGTGCTAGCAGCTATGCCATGTACTGTATTTGCTTTTCTTTAAATGAAAGGCCTCTTGCATTCTCTAGGGAGGCAGCTGTGTTAGAAAGCTCCACCTATCCCAATGCTTCTCAGGCTGCCCTACTGTCAGGGTAGAGCTACGACCTTCTCTGTCTGCGTGTCTGCCTTCCCTCTCCTTTCCCTCCCTCTCTTTTAGTCCATTCCTTCATCTGTCTTCTTAAGTGCCTGCAGCTTAAGTCTATTCTTGCTGGACACGTAGCATTTATCCCCATCAAAAATTAAATACTTTGGCACCAGTGCTTTCTTGGCCATTTGCTAGACACTAGAACAATATTTTGCTGATACTGAGAAATTCTCATTGATGCGTAAGGTCAGGGTTTGGACTGAATGTTTGTCATTAATTTGGCTTTCCCAACTACAAGAAAAATAAGAATTTAAAATGAATCTTCTGTATGAGGTGCATATTCTGATCTGTTGCTGAGAAAGCAGCTGAACCTCTTGTCTATGGGTGGTAGACCAGATAAAGAACACTTTAATACATGTGTATACATGTGTGTGTGTGTGTGTGTATCTATGTATATCAATACATGTAAAAGTAAATAAAGAAGAAAAGAAGGTTGGAAGAAAAAAGTGAATCTTGAAGTTTTGGGGAAAAAAAGCCATGTTTAGTTCAGCATGAAAAGACTGTAAGTGCAGTTTCTTATCCCTTTGCCTGCAAAAGACTGTTTTTAAATTTTTTTTAATCTTCTATTTTGCATTCAAATGCCCATGCTAGTCCATGTCTGGGTGTCACCTGACACTACAGGGACAGACAGATTGTTTTAGGGATCCTTGGTAGAATGAGGACTGGTCACAGGGTTGTAGTTATAATTAGGGCTTTATTATTACATAAAAAAAAAAAAAGAATGATCAACATAGCTTATTGTAATCTACAATTTCTAGCACTTAGCGTAGCTTACTGTTGTTACATGGAACTTTTAGCAGTTATCGTAACTTTCAGTTAAACAGAATTTCTAGTAATCATTGTAACTTTCTTACTATCTAGAGTTTTTGGTCACCTAGACTTTCAGTTACCTGGACCCTCTGCAGATCGAGTCAAATTCTTAATAATCAGCATGTGATACAATAATCATAATCTAGACTCCAAATTTACCTAAAAGAACATAAGTCACTCACTCAGTCCTTGGAGATTGCCAGTCTGGCACTAGCCTATGAAGTGAACTTTGGGTAGTAAGATTTGGTGGTGGGAAACCAGGAAGATTTCCTTGAATAAATGAGTTTTATAACATGTTGCCATGGAATTTGGGGATTTTCTCATGTTAATGACTTCCAGCAGAATATCACATCCTCTCAGACCAAGCATGACTATAACACATTAGCATTCGCTGGCCTTCCCGTATACAAACATCTGAGTTCTCATAAAAGTTGGTATTTTTGTGTTCAGTAAGTGGTGATACATGAGGTGTTTCTACATCAATTCACTTTATATGCATGTAATTTTTTGTGTTGCTTCTTGGATATTAAATTTGTATTTGAACTACTTGAATGCATCTCTTTTATAGAGATGTTTCATAATGTGTTTTTTGTCTTCAGATTAGTTTTCTTGTGACAAATCAATGATAAAAATATAAAGATTGTTTCCAGAAAAATAAGTGCTTGTGTCAATGAATCATAGCAGCTTCAAATATATTCTGGGTTGTGTGCATGTTCTGAAATAATTCCATTATCTATATGTATTTTTCTCACTGACGCATTAGGGTGGAGTTGTTCCTGTTGTAATTTGTATTGCATTCTTTAGACTACGATGCTGGAGATTAGATTTTTTTTTAATGTTTTAAAGGAACCACTGCCATTTACTAGACTAATCTGAAAAATATCAGTATAAATTTTTCATCATCTTAGATGTTTTTACTTTTTTTTTTCCCTAGCATTTTGTTTCCTGTCATAATACAGTTGGGTTTTTTCTTTAAAAGAGAAACAGTATAGTAGCAGGGAAAAAAACCCAAAAAAGTTCAGAAAATCTGGAGTTCACATATGGGGCTTTTCAATTATTTGAATTAGTCTGTCTTTGGAAATGGAAGAGTTGGTGTTACTGGGAAACACACATCAGGTCTAACTAGCAGAGTGGCCAAAGAGTAGCAAAGTTACCTGGTATAGTGGAAGGAATGGAACCAAGATGTTCAAATGGCAGTACAATGTGAAATGACAGGAAACAATGTGTAGCATCAGGTTTTTGAAGTGACTCTTGAAGGGACCTTAACATTAAACTTGGACTCTGCTTCTGCAATGTGAACTGCACAAACACAACTTTATTTCAGGATCCAGGGACCTATACAGGAATAAGTAATGATAATTAGCATTGAGTTTGTTTGTTAATAAAAGTCTTTATGGAAAATTTTAGGCAAATGTATTGTTCCTGTGTAGTTATGGATGTATCTTTATTGACTTGTTATTGACAGGACTTTGTATTCTATTAACAACCACCTAAGCCATTCATTTACTGTGATTTCAGTAAAGTAATCCAAATTTCTAGACATTCACGCTGGTGTTGTAATTGTCTACCTCTGTATGATGCAGAACCCAGAAAATTTCCTAGGATTAAAAATATCCTTAGCATTTTTTGATCTATGCTTGCTTGAAACCTTTCACTGATATCATTAATTTTTTCTAAAAGTTCAGTGTTTATGATTATGAGAGGATCAATACAAAACTGAGATAAAAGTAAACCATTTTTAAGTTTAATGAATAGAATAAATTGCTTTTATTTGCAAGAAGTTTCTTATCCATGATTTTTCAAGTATATAATGATAGCTTTTGGCTGCAGTGGAGTGTCATGTTTTTGTTTTTTCCTATTAAAGTCCCAGTGTAGGAACAAAGTGTCCCTGTGCAAGTTAAGTAGCTCTTAGTTGCAATCCATTTAATACGCATACATGATAGTACTGCACTATATTTTGTTTTTACCTCTAGTATGTACTTTTCTAATGAGTAAAGGTCCTTGGTCTAAAAAGATAACCCGAACTAAATTCATCCCTCAAATGTGACTGCGATTATTATCTGGGTCATTCATTGCTATAGAAAAAGATTGTCTTACGAGTTTCTTCATGTAAATGCAATCATGCTTCTGAAAATTCTTTGTCCCCTAAATCAGGAGCATTGCTTCAGTATCAGGGAATTCTGGTGGACCATGCTTTTGCTTAAAGAAAAAACTACCATAACAGCTGTCGATTAATGTTAGTATTAAAGTTGGGATTTTTCTCTCTTTTCGTTACAACAAAATAATTGCCAAAAGTAAAGTCCTGAAAGTGGTAATTTATTCTAAAGTTGGCAAAATGAAAATCCCCTTTCTCTGTTCATTCAATTTCACCCAGTTCCACTGGGGAATATTTGAAGTGATTCAGGTTGTAAAGCTTATGGTGAGAGAGCAGTTGAGTCCTATTAGAAACCCGACAAGCTGTTTGTCCAGACAGGATGCCTGTCAACCCAAGTTTGTCTAATCACTGACATTTGGGCTGGGGAATGTGATGGGAGGTGATTGATGCATGATCTCCACATTCGCTTCTCATTCTGCCCAGTGAGTCAACAACTTGTCAGTGTGAGAAAATAAGCGTGTTATAGGGTAAGATGCTGGTCCCACAGATAAGCAGAAAGGATTTGGCTGTCACCTATGCCAAATTTAGTCTTTAGGTAGTTAAGTGACATATTCACAGCTGGCAGAATTTGCTGCATATTTAAAGGTAGAAACAGACCCTTCTATAAGAAGAACTTAACCTGATTTTATGTTACCAGTTACCTTCATTTTCAGCAATAAATTTCTTAAGGTAATTTAGAACTCCAGGTATGTGGGAAATGAGTTATGTACTGCTGCATTAGAAAGGTTTAAGGAAACTTGCCTGAATAGCTATATTAACTGAGTTTGACTCTGGAATTCATATTTGAAAAACACTTATCCAGAGAGTTTGTTAGCAAAGACAGTCATTTTGAAGGACAGGTAGTAAACAAGACTAATGAGAAGAACTGGATGGTGAAGGAGCATAGTTTGCATTTTCTGTGCATTTTGTAAAAAAACATGTGAAGTATAAACACAATGTTTCAGCACCTGAATATGTATTTTAAGTAGATCTCTCCCTCCCTAAGATTAGACTAAGCCTATGCAGACTGGGAGGTTGCAAGGAATCTTTCGACTCCTTTGTAAGGCCAGGCATGATTGCTGAAATTGCTCCCAAGCTCAATTTCTTTTCCCCATTGAAAAAGCACCAGCTCCTAGAGAAGGTGACGTTTTACCCTGCAAAAGAGACACTAGTAAATGGGGGCTTGTCAATAACTTTAATAATAGATACTTTGATACTAAAGTATGTTGCTCCATACTACAGCAGGTCAATAAATTTAGTCTTTCTTGCTGCTTGTAGTGAGGAAGGGACACAGCATGTTGAGCTAGGAGAGCATCAGATGGCACAATGTTTTGGGTTTGTGTGGTGGGGTTTTGGTGGTGGGCAAGGGGCTGCAGGCCCGGCTCCTGTGAGAAGCTGCTGGAAGCTTCCCCGGCTCCCAGTCGGACCCGCCGCTGGCCCAGGCCGAGCCCCTCAGCGACGGCGGTCGCGCCTCTGGGAGAGCAGATTTCGGAAGGGGAACCTGCAGTGAGTGGGGGGAGTGGGGTGTGAGAGGAACCCCTCTGCAGACACCGAGGTCAGTGAGGAGGAAGGAGGGGAGGAGGGTTTGCCCCCGCAGCCCGTGGTGAGGCGGCAGGCTGTCCCCCCCCGGCCCATGGAGGGGAGCGGGGGAGCGGAGGCCCCCCAAGATGGCCGTGACTCCATGGGAAAGCCCGCGCTGGAGCAGTGTGTGACTGAAGGACTGCAGCCCACAGTTCGGGAAGAGGTGAAGCCTGCGGAAAGGACCCATGTTGGAGAGGTTTGTGGAGGACCATCTCCCACGGGAGGGACCCCCCGGTGGAGCAGGGGCCGAGTGCGGAGTCCTCCTCCCCCTGAGGAGGAAGGAGCGGCAGAGACCAGGTGTGGGGAGCGGACCCCAATCCCCATTCCCCGTCCCCCTGCGCCGCTGAGGGGAGGAGGGAGAGAAAACCAGGATTTGAGCCAGGAAGGGGTGGGGGGGGGGAAGGGGTTTTAAGATTCGAGGTTACTTCTCATCATGTTGTTTTGATTTGATTTGTAGTAAATTAAATTGATTTTGTTTCTTCCCCAAGTTGAACCTGTCTTTTGCCCGTGACCATAAGTGGTGAGTGATCCCTCCCTGTCCTTATCTCGACCGCAAGAGGCTTTGTGGTGCTTTGTTACTGGCTGGGCTTAAACCATGACACACACATTGCTACTCCCATGACATATGTCATTTTGGCCCCTCCAAATATATTTCAAATATTCATTATACCTAAATACTTGTAAAGTAGGTATTACTTCACAGTGATGTAAATGAAATCACAGTAAGACATTTAATTGTCCAAAACCATACATTGAACATTGGTCAGAAGGGCACCCAGAAATACTGGTCTTTAATTTCCTACATTAACTGTTTGACTGGCCCTGTATTTTATAGAAAATATATTACCTGCATTTAAATACACTTATTCGGCATTTTAACAGTTTATGAAATAATATTTTTAAAATTCACTCTTCTTTTTCAGAAGAGTAAGAAAAATCTAAAGTTCATTGTAGTTAATACAAGTGACTCTCTTCTGTCCTCCTCATCATGTCAATTTTTACACTAAGGGAAAATCAGATGCATTATAATTGTTACCCTGCTATGAACGTAGAAATTCAGATTTGGATGACAGTGGTTTCCTGGATGACTTCATAAGTGTGAGAATGAAGACAAAGCACTAAGATTACTTAATCATTTTAGTATCACAGGTAGACAGAATCAGCTTGCTGGACTGCCACTCCAGTCCTTTAACCACTGCATGATGTAATTTTAAACCTTCCACCTGGAAATGATAATTTAATTTGGTGACCCTCAGCTCCTACTTAGAGGAAGAAGGTGAATTCATAATTTTACAGGCTTTTTTCAAGACCAAAATTGAAGACGTGTATAAGAACTAATGACTCTTGGACCCAATTATCTGTCCTCTAATGGAAAGTGATTCTTCCCGTAGGTTCTTGCCATTTATTCTCTGTAAGTCTTTGGAATAATATTTAACTTTCTGGAAGCAGAATTAAAAGAAATAAAAAATAATTAAAAACCCCACAACTATTTCCAAAGGGAAAATGTGTGTTAGGCACTTAAAACACTAAAGTATGAAAAAAAGTGTACAATAATGCTAAAAGCATATATGGTTAGTACAGAATGAAGTTTGCTTAAGGATAACTACTGAAGAAAGAAACATCAGAAATACAATTTTTTTAATATTACGTAACACTATTTGAATTAAGCCTTTCATTGGAGACAGGGAAAATGTACATTGCTAAGAATCCATCCCTGAGGGAATACGTATAAAATTCTTTGCAACCTATCCAAGCAATTAATTGTTTTCTTTCTTTCTTTCTTTACACTTACTGCAGTCTGTTTCTGAAAAGCTGTGCAGAGTAACGTGTAACAGAATATTTTTAATCTTTGGAATAATTATGACAAGGCCTGACTTCTTACAGTAGTAAGTAATTCAAAGCGTTACTTATCCTACCTGTTAACTGAGAAGAAGTGGTTTTTTTCTCCCAACTGGAAAAAAAGCATTGCTCTGTTAGTCCTTCACTTTCTTAAGTACTGAATGCTCAGACCTGAGCATATTGATCACAGCTCACACAGAATTTCATCAAATCTTCATCTCTTGTGAGACAGAAGAAATAAACTTCAAAGTGACTTAGAAAGACAGCACCTGGACCTTAGGGCTGTTGTGACATTTTTTGTAGGGCAAGATTCTATAGAAAATAAACTTCCATTGATGTTTTCAGTAAGTTTTGATAAACTTCCATTGATTTGAGCATTTAAACACCAGTAAAATGTATAACACACTTCTTTCATTTCCTAATAGTTTTGGTACAGTTGAATCCTAGTCCTGCAGTTAGCAAAGCTCCCACTGATTTTTTTGGAGGCACAACCTCCACCAGTACAACCAGTAAGAGTTCCTTGGTGATTGCACTGACGATTCCTTGACTTTCGCTTGGAGTCAAAGGCTAAGAGATGAGGCAACACGTGCAGTCCAAGATGCAGTCGTGTTGTGTTAATCTCTCAGGGACAGAGGACAGGGGGCTTAGCATGAAATGAGCTTGAGAAGTATGGCCCTAGAAGTTTCATTATTCACAAGTGATAGTACCATATCTTCAAGGCAGGTGAGAAAAGCAGTCTGAAGTATGGTACCATGATTACTGACTGGCTGTTTCAGAGTTCCTGGAAAACTGCTTTCCCAAAGTCAACTATATAATCTCAATATTTTATTGAAATTTCTTTCATTTCACATGCAGCATTGCAAGTGAAGAGATTGTTTTAGAAAACAGAGAATTGTTGTTGATTTGTGTTTTAAGATAAGGAAGTGCCTGAGAGAAGTACAGCACAAAACTTCATTAGGTAAATAACTTGAATCTTGTTTGCTCCAGATATAAGAAATCTGTTTTTGTCTAATCTTTAGTAAAAAATGATCAAAAAAGCAAGGACTGTAGGTACAAAATTAAAGTCTAGGATGCAATGCTTTATTATGAAACCACAATATTTTAAGAAAGTTTCAATCCAATATCCTCAGTAGAGGATAAATGCAAAACTTTTTACTTTATGTGCATCCAAAAATGCATACCAATACAATATATATTTTTAAAATTTTATATAATAGGATATTAAATAAATGATCCTGCCAAGTTGAAGCAAGTACTTTTCATACTGAGATCTCTTAGTTTTTATTTGTTATATACATACTACTTTTAGTTCTAGCAAGGCCAAGAACTTTGCAATGACAAAACTTTTGAGTGAGTAACGTTCAAATTTACATGAATGTTGCTAGGTATAATAATTTGTTAGTTTAATGGAAATGTTCAGCATAATTTTTAGCTGAAAATTTTTAATTTTACATACTTTTCATAAGAGCTGAAAAAGGACAGTCTAAGACTAGAATGGTTCCTTCACTCCCACAACCACTTTTTTTTTTTTTTCCCAAGAGACATAGGACCTCCCATCTAAGAAAAAGTAGCTAAAGGTTATGACTGCAGCTTGATTTTCACACAGCTAGTGAAGGGAAAATATGTAAGTCAGTTTTTGGAATTAAAGGAAAATTGATGAAGAAGTTGAAAAATATCCTGAGCTGGAAGGGACTCACGAGGATCATTGAGTTCACCTCCTGACTCCACACAGGTCAACCTAGAAGTTAAACCATATGTCTAAGAGCATTGTCCAAATGCTTCTTGAACACTGACAGGCTTGGGGCTGTGACCACTTCTCTGGGGAGCTGTTTCCAGTGCTTGGCCATCTGTTCAGTAAAAAACTTTTTCCTAATATTCCTGATGCAGCTTTAAGCCATTCCCCTGTGTCTTACTACCAGACGCCAGAGCGAAGAGATCAGCACCTTCCTCTCCGCTCCCCTTCATGAAGAAGTTGTAGACAGCAATGCGGTCACCCCTCAGACTCCCCTTCTGTAATCTCCATAAACTTAGTATCCTCAGCCACTCCTCATAAGTCATTCCCTCTACTCCTTTCACCATTTTTGCTGCCTACCTTTGGACATATTCTAACATTTTATAGCCTGCTTATATTGTGGAGGCCAACACTACACACAGTACTTGAGGTGGGGCCAAGTGCTGTGTGCAAAAGCAGTATTGATGAAGAACTTGAAGGAAAAGGCAGAGAAGATCCCCCCACCACCAACATTAAATGTGCTCACTCTGTTACTGTCTTTTTCATATGAAAGTTAAGTATATTTTCAAAAACCTATGGGTTTTGAAGACATTTCTTTGAATTTTATTTTGGTGAATACTTGCAACTCTACTACTTCACGTTTGTCATTTGTCAGTTTTTCTTTCCAGATCTTTTATCTTAAAAAATATATCAGCTTTACAAGCTTCCTTCTTTTTAAGCCCAAAAAGTGACTTACTTTCTCCCAGTATTTGCCTTAAAGTAGAACAGTATAAAATATTTCACCTGAAAACTCAGAAAAGTTTACCTTTCTCCTTTTCAAGTAGAAAACCTCTTTTTTTTTTCTTTTGCTTTTTTTTTTCTTTTAACTTTATCTGATTTCCATAATGCATTTTGCATCTTGGATTCTGTTTGTTGCCAGCTGGCAGAGACACTGGAAATTCAAAGACTGTTCTTCATACTTGCGGTAGGATGAATTCTGGAACGAATATTTCTCGCTATGCTGCTTCTGAACAAAACAGTGGGTCAGAAGGGAAAAGGTGACAATGTCACCTGGCGTGCTTCCTGCCATCCTGGCAAAGGGTGCCTCTACTTGCCAAAGCGTATTTGGCTAAATCTCAGCACAGGAGAGGACCTGTCTCTTTGCTGGTGTGTTGGGTCGGAGAAGACCTCATCTCTGCTCACCAGCAGGGGCCTCTGCCGCAAGGCACTTTGTTCCACTATCTAGCTCAGGATGCTTCTCATTCTTGGTTTGCCCTAAAAATATTTTAATAGTGCTTGAAATTAATTTAATTTGCAAAGTTTGAGGATCACATTTTTTTAAAGTTATATAATGAATTCCTCTGAGAAGCTTCCAAGGCCCTGAGTTTGTGTTTGTGTTCCCTGGCAGACACTTCCCTTCAGGCTGCGAGTGCTGCTGCCTTGCCAAGGCTGTCTCCCACTTCCTCCTTTTCCTAATGCTTTGCTAAACATGGATAAACAGTAAACTCATACAAGATGGTTCTCTGAGGCCAGTAGCACAGCACACCTTCGTCAGAACGGTTACATTTTTGAATAGCAAATGCCAATACATCCCTGCCCAGAGGAACTGAAAACAACAATGGAGGGAACTGGGCAACAAACAGAGTTTTGCCCACATCTGTTTAGAGATTCACTCATTTTCTCTTCCAGTACTAACATAGTTACCCCGTTAATGCCTTCACATTGTTTCATGTGGGATTTTTTTGGGGTGGGATAAGTTATGTTAAAAAAAAAAAATCACTTGAAAAATGTGATTCTACCCCCCAACTTCCCATTTTATGTCCTTCCTGCAATTTGGGTTTAGAACTGCATGATGATTGCCTTACATCAGCCTAATGTGAGGTGTCTTGGCTGTGAAAGGGGTTCCAGCACTGGGTTATGACGTCACAGCCCCGATGTAACCCTCCCTGTCTTCCCCGTGCACCCTCTTTTGTACATGGGAGTCCTTTCACCTCGGTGGAGATGCACTTGTGATCAGGGCTGTAGCAAACATGCCTTTTAGAGGAAAGTGTCAATGTAATCTTAACGTTGCAGCTTTTTTATTTTAAATGAAATTTGAGGTAAGGATTTCTTTTTTTTTTTCATCCTTGTTTTACATTACGAGATATTTTATACAAAAAGTAGAGGCTTAAGAAGTGTCATTACTTCCCATTTTATTTTGTTACAAAAGGGAGTTTGTTATATAAGAACTAGAATATCATACTGGATATTCAGGCTGGATGAGGAAAGTTTCCCATCAAAATTCTGGTTAGATTTACTTGTCCACATCATGTAGGTTACGATGCCAGGTTATTCTTGGAAAAAAAAAAAAAAAAAGGAAATTTGAAAGTCAACACATCGTTATTATTATTATTGTTGTTATGATGATGATGGTGATTATTATTATTATTTTCCATTTCAAGATAAGAAAAGGACTTATTTAAAGAATTGTCTCAAAAAGATGCAAAAGAAATTTAGGTAGTTCATAACAATAAAACAATATTTTAATTGCAAAAAAAGGAACTGCTTTTTGATGCTGATCCAAGATTGCAAAAAAAAAATTTAAAAAGCCAAATTAATTTAATTTTAAGAAATAAAAAAAATTCTAGAGTTCTTTTTATCTCCACAGATTGGCAATTTCATTTTGTAATGTGCAGCTTTAAGTTCAGATATTCTATGTGCCTTTAAAGTGATGATTGTCTAAGGAAATTTTTTTCTGGTGGTAATAGCAAAGTGCATGTATGGATATCACAGCATTAATAAAATGTGCTTACTCTTTGTAATAGTTAAATGATAACAAAAGAGAATTTTTTTCCTGCATTAAAAATATTGCATATCCTTGTAATGCTTTCCAGCACAGCAAAACTGTGATCAAGTAGGAGTCAGCTGGATTTCCTATTCGAAGTATTAAATGAGTTAATGGCAGAGCATTACTTTTGGTACTAGGAAGATTTTTTCCTTTCAGCATGGGTAAATAATTTGACTCTCCAATCATTGTCAGTAAACTTTAAATTTAATTTAGAACCAGTGAAGAGGTCTGCCTGAGTTAACCTGAAACCTGAAGACTTTTCTTTGTCTTTCACCTTCACTTCATATTTTTTGGAGCTTTTTTGTTCTTCAGTCTTTTTACATCCCTACTTCCTTGCTGGTTTCAATTAATGCCTTTCAAAAAGCTTTTCTGCAGTGTATCACATCACAGTGTTATACTGTTTGTACACACCAAGTAATAACACGTAACATCCCTAAGTTGGGCCACTTGTTACCTCTGTTCCACAGGTCAAGAAATTCAGAGATTTTAGTCAAGAATCTTTAAAAGTAGCTCTGCCATTCGGATCCCTTTTACACAAATCCAAATATTTCTGAACTCATCTTGAACAAGATGCCTCCAGGGTCATGTGGACTGGTCTTAAAACTTGCATATCACTTGAAACTGATATTTAGGGTACTGAGCTATTTGAAGTAACTGCCAGTCAGGCAGTGGAGAGGTAGCTGAGCTGAAATATAACATGTACCATTTGATTTTTCTGACCAAACGATTTGGAAGTATTCATTTTCACTGGCACAACTTAGAGCAGGTCTATGGTTGTTGTATCTACCCTTGCTTCACTCCTCTTACTCCTTGTCAGGCAGTATGAGACAGAAAACACAGAAGTGCATGTTTGTCTCAAAAAGACTGCCTAGAATGTTTTCAGCCCATGATATGCTTACGAATAACTATTTTCCACTCATTGTTTCATCAGAAAATTATTAATGAAGTCCCTCTGCCTAGCGAGGTCCAATGTCTATTTTTAACATATTTTCCTACTTTTCTTGAACTTGAATGGAAGAGCTAATATGCATAAAGCTACTACATGTTTGCTGAGTCAGGAGCTAACTGACCATTATTTTGACTAGTGCAATGTAATAAATGAAGGCTTTAATTATTTTACTAGAATTATTCTAGTAGATTAATTCTGTAGAAAAGGTTGTGGGTTTGATTATCTGTAAGTTAATTCATGTAGGTTCTCACTATATATAGAAATGTTCCATAGCAATATCATCACTGGAAAGCTTTTTAATTATAAAATAAAAACCCTAGTAACTGAAATAGTAAGTGAACTCATATAGATTACACAAGTAATTTCATAGGTATAACTTTATTTTGTAATTGAAAGCTTTCTAGTCATACTACTGATGCATAACATTTCCATAATTAATGCAGTGCTCATAACTAGGTCTAATTAGTATACTTCCAAAATAATTTGTTGCATAAGCCCAAAATCACAATATTTCACAGCAAGGTCAGATCTTTTTTCTTGTTGTGTATTTTTCAATATCAAAAGAAACATTATTAAAAGTTATAACACGTACTTTTGCTCAAAGTTGAAAAAGACCAATCTTTCTTTTTTCTTTTATAAACATTTAAAGGCAAAATTGCAACAAAAAATATGATTTTCTGTTTCTTTCAGCAGTCTAGATGTTGTTTAGGCTATTCTGGAAGGATGAATCTGTGACTACAGTAGAACCTAAACCGTGAAATTCACTCTGTTAAGAATGGAATGACTAAAGACCTTCTTTCTCAAGGCTAAAAGCAAAGATGATTTTTCAGTGTGGCAGTCCTCCCTCAGTAAGTAATTCCCAGAAATGTACATTAGCATTCTAGCACCTTACCCTCTCTCCCAATGAGCTAATCAAGCTTGCTCTCTCTAGCAGGCTGGGAAAAAGAAAAGTGTATACTTGTAGATAATAGGAATGTGCTTGGAGTGACGGTGCTATGTGCATAACCAAGCACCAAGTATTTGCCAGAAAGCCCTTGACTATAAATTGTTCATTGGGATTGTCTGTAAGGCTTTTTGTGATTTATTGGTGTAAAACACATTTGTAGCTGTCTGACCTCATGGAGACTTCAATACCTGGAGCACAGAGAATGTCAGTATCGTCAGACTAAACAATGGAGAAGTACTTAACCAGAGAGGCTAGGGTCTAGATGGCAGGCAATTGCATGGAAGAGGGAGAAAAGATTAGGTCTCAGTTTTGGCAGTAATGGCTACTTTCTACTCTTCATTCTGATAGGCAGAGAGAGATTGATTTCTCTTAGAAAAGAGACTTGAAATATTTTGTTTCCTGGTCTAGCACCTAATAGTAATGTGTTATTCATGTTCCATGTAACAACACAATGAGGAAAGACTACTGAAAACAAAATCAGTCCCTTGTCCCCTCTGAATCCAAGTGTATATGGACTCTCCAGCCTTTCCTTCTGTATCTGGGAAAGTTTTTACGTTGATAATTGCTCCAGCATGGTGTCCCTCCCACAGGAGACAATCTTTCATGAACATGTCCAATGTGGGTCCTTCTCATGGGATGCAGTTCTTCAAGAATGGCTCCAGCAAGGGTCCTTTCCATAGGTGCAGTCCTTCAGGAACTGCCTAAGTACTTTAGCACACAGCTCAAGAGCCATAAACTTCTGTCCTCATTCTCTTCTTGCTTGGGAGATCATAGTGTTTTCTGGGAAGATCCACCAATTGTTTGTGTAATGGATTTTGATCATGCAGTGTTAGCATATTTGCACATACAGCTCCATGTTTAGAGTCTGTGTGGTTCAGAAAAGGTCTCAGTTTTCTTTAAAAAAAAAAAAAAACAAACAATACAAAACCCACAAGGATTAGTTCTCCAGCCCAATTGCTAGCAGATTAGTTAGGAAACTGAGTGGACCTTGAGGAAAGCAAGAGGAATTGGTAGCTGAGCAAACACCTTTTTGTATATGCTATCTAGTGTGAACTAGCAGAGAGGGATAGGCATCAGCGAGGAAATCCTTATGTCATTTGCAGAGACCAAATGAGCATCCCGCGTCTCAATATTCTACAAGTGGAAGAGTCACTCCAGTGGTTATTAAAGCAGCTATTTAAAGGAAAGTTCCTCTTGGTTACTACGAAATTTGGAGGTTTCAAAGTGCTTACTGGTGGGGATTGTAATTTGAATAATTTATAATATTAATGTTTCTTATCTCACATAAAAATATCATGCTAGTAATAAACTTATTTGGGGATGTAACAGTATTTTGGTAGGGCAGTATGTAGGCAGAGCAGGGATCTCCTTCTAGTTGCAGTATTTCAACACAGGGAAGACAAGACCCTACAGCCATGGCATGGAGCTCACAGCAGGATGTGTTGCAGACAGGCAAGTAGAGCGTATCACCATCTGGTAATTTGGGGGTATGGCTGCTTGGAGTTTTGATATTACACATCGGTAGTATGTAACCAGCTGCTGCCTTGCAGACTGTACGGTGGTGGGAGTATCTCCTCCTCTTAGGCAAGACAAAGCTTTTCAGTGCTTGACAGGGAGGGAGGGAACATGAAGGCAAAACTGGTCCACTGCCATATTTTAGTCTTCCAGATACTACTTAACGTAAGAAATTTGTTGCTTTTGCCTTGTGCACATTGCTGACGTCCTCATACCTCTTAGTTGCAATTCTGAGGTGCTTTGCTGTGGACTATTGCGAGAGGAGGTGCATGACAGGAAACCTTCTGGTTCTTGTCTTGTGGGAGCAGCTTACATCGCTTCCTTTGACAAACTCTTTCATGCTTATCCAAAACTTTTCTGGCCCTGCAACTGCTAACATACTAATGTTTTTAATCACATAAAAATACCACTAAAAAGAAGAAAAAAAGCTCTGTACTGCTAATCAACACTATATACTGGAAAAAAAGAACTTAGATGAAATGCAAGGCCAGCTTCCCAGTGAACCTGATAATACTTTCTTCTGAGAAATGAAATGGAATGGGGTTTTTTTGTTTGTTTGTATGTTGTGGGTAGGGTTTTTTTGCAAATACTGTATGATCAGCAAAAGAGAACCTGCTTTATCTTTAAAAAAAACCAAACAAACAATTTCAAAACAGCACAACCACCTACCAAGTTTTCGCTATACAAAACAATTCTTATATTCCATAATTCTTTTTTTCTATTTTTCTCATGAGGGTAGGCTATAAAACTGAAATACTGTCTGTTTACAATCTCCTAATATTAAAATGTCTGAAGAGAAAATGTGATAGTACTGGGTATTTTGCTGTAAGAAGCACAAGCTTTCCTGCTGTGCTATATAGAAAATTTTTTGGCTTTGTTGGTTTTATATGTCTTTTTTAACTTTGGGATAAATTTCCCTTTAATATTGGAAGCATGCCAAAGCTAACAGAAATAAATTCACAGTCAATTATTGAATGTATTTTTGGAAAATATATGTATGTATTTTTAATTGAAAAGATTGCTCATTTTTCTTAGCTTTTTCAAACATACTGTCTTTTGGCAAATTTTGTTGAAAATTTGCCAGTTTTTTTGCAAAAAACTATTACTTAGAAAAAGTAAGCATAATTGTGGTTTAAAAATGTTGAGGCTTTTCAGTAGCAGACTTGCAGTAATTGACTCCCATGTTTCTGTACATTGCAAATACAAGGTATGTATGGTAGCTGACTGGCATAGTTCTTTCAGCTAGCACTTTTCAGCTGAGGAGTACTGTTTTGTTAATCTGTGGAAATTAGGTCACGGGAGTGTGTAAACGTATCTTGCTGTTTATTCATAAACCAGGATTTTTCTTATTTTGATGAGTGTCAAGTTCAGCTTGCTGCCAGATGTTTATGAAAAGAGGGCAGAAATGACTTCACATGAACATTTGTGGTTCTGCAATAGCAATAGCTTCCCAGATCAAGATCAATCCTTACGTGATTGGCTTCTAATGACCTCAGTATGAAAAAAAGGATGGATCTCAAATCTCAAACTATGAAGTAACATACTGTTACTAAGAAGTAGCTGCACTTAGGCCATACTTGAAATGTAACATTCCTCATATCAGCAACACTTTTCTCTCCACTGAGAAAAATGTATGGAGTCCTATCCATACATATGGAAAAAATAATTTTTGTTTTGTCATGGCAAAAACAGTTTACTGGTCAGTTGTGTTTAACATACTTTGCGGAATCTTGCTTTGGGTTGTAAAAGTCCCTTAAAAACAGTGTCATGCAAGACACTGGAAAAAAGACAGCTAGTAAAAGCAAACATTTATCAATTCAAAAAACCCAAAAGCAGGATTCATAACTATGCATGTCTATATACCCACTGTCTAAACCAGAGCACGAATGCCATGTTAAAAGGCTGTGAAATGAATATGCTCCCAAGGCAGGAAGGAAATTTCATAGAAAATGCTGAAGGTGAAATCCTGTCACAGTTCGCCTTGACTTAAACAGATCAGCATTTTACATTCACCATGTGCTCAGATTGTACTTTGAAATACTTTTCATATGTTATCGCTAAAGATATGCTTACGTTGCCATGTTTCAGTGAGGGAGGATTTCAATCACAGCGCCTGACCTTTTTCCTGGTCAAACCAAAATGACCTCTGTAATTGGTTTAGTCTTTTATATTACATTGACTACATTTTTCTTGGTCATTTGTGACAGAGTGAAAAATACCTTCTCATTTCTTGTCTTTCTTCTAGTGCTTCAAGAGAATAAAATATAAAGCATGATAACAATACCTACTCTTTGACAAAATGCACGTCAGGAAGGGAAAAAGTTACAAAAAAACCAAAACCGGTGGAAAGCAATAGTCAGTCAATCTCTGTGTTATGTTGAGGTTTGATTACTGCATGCTCCAATATGTAATTTTTCTTTACTCATAAGTAGTAAATTGGCCTTCATATTTTACATACAGAGAAAATGTCCATTTAGCTTCAGGAAATTGTAGGTATGTTCTTTGCTTGTTCTGAGATGTTTGCTTTCATTTATGAACTAATTTAATGAACCGATTTACTTCATTTACTTCTTAACTTAAAATTTCTAACATCTGCAGTGACATTTTAGACAGTAACTATGACTTGATTTACTGAAGACAGTTAACCTTTTGTATTTCATGCAAATTATCTTACTGATGTTGAATTTGCACATCCTGTAGCTGGTTTGCTCATGAGCTCATCTTGCTTCCAGTGCATGAGAACAGGGCGGAGGGAGAGGAGGAGCAAATAACCCGTCAGTTCAGTGATGTAATTTCAAGGTGTGGTCTTGTGTGGTTGTTGCTGCATCTAGAACAAACCTTTATAGCAAAAATGATATGAATACACTTGGACCTTGTGATTTTTTATAAAAGGAAAATAAATTTTCACTAAACCATATACTTCTGATTGATGTAACAAACTGTTGTCAGATCTTGTAGATCAAGTAACTAGTCCTTCTAGCACCACGTTGAGCTGTAAGTGTAGCTAGAGTTCCGCTTTCTAGCTGCTGTGTTTTCACCAGTGCTATAATCTTGATTTTCCAGTTATCTATCAGCTGCATTTGACAGGCATACAGTTCATTTGCATAATTAAAATCAATCAGAAGAGTAACATTTCAAAATAAACAATGTGTTTTCCTTTTCATATCATTATAGATCAGGCTTAATGCAACTAAGGTCAATATAGTTGTAGTTGCAGTAGGATTATCTCTATGAAAGCATGGTCAGGTCCTTACTTTTAAGTCTGCTGGATGATAAAGTATAGATCCTTCATCTCTGGATTTGATTTAGTTGATTAGTAATATAAAATCGACCTTAACTTTATCTTCAGATTTAACTAAAGAATGGTAAAGTGATTCATAAAATAATTGTTTTAATCATAATTATTAGAATACCTAAGGTATATTTTGGTAAGATTTTATACTAGGAAGAGCTCTGGTGCATTTCTTTCTTCTCCAAAGGAGAAAGCCTGAAAATCTAAGCCATCAGTATAATATTACTTTTTATGTCAGAAATTCTGACTTATTTCTCCACTGACACCCCCCCCAGCTCTCTCCAATATTACATGCTATACATCTGTAAGCAATGATTTTAAAACAGAAAGGCCCTTTAAATTCCTGCCATGTGCATTTGGTTTTTCATGTAATTAAGTCCTAACATTTATTCAGAATCTCTTTTCAGTACAGAGGTTTTAAGAAATTAAGTATAAGCTACTCAGCCATTTTTGCTCATGTGGATTTATTCAGTGATCATTCTGTCAGTCTTTTCATTTATTGGAGTCTGATTTTTCCTTTTATTCTTGAAGTACATTAGGGCTGGTCTCACTAAAATGAAATACTAAAGAATCAAACTCTGTGACTCTAAGTTTTATTCTTTATTATAATTAAGGAAGCCTATATTTGTGAGTCTACTTCAGCTTTACAAAATATAATTTTTATTTTATTAGAAGGGGAGAAAGTATCTTTCTTAATAAGTTTTGTCTATTTAACATACATTGATAACCTCTGAACTGGTTATTATACTGAAAAATCTCTGTCCACAGTGTACAGTTCCTCGCAGGAAAGAGATCCCAGCCTTTTTCTAACTAACTTATCTGGCCAATTTGATGGTGTATGCTACTTTAATAATTGCAAGGCATTAAGTAATGCTTTGGGGAGTCAAAAACCATTGTAAATTATTTAACATGAGATATTATTGGGACATCAATTAAAGTTAATCCAGCAAGCTGAAGGGCAATTTAAAAACGGTCTAATTGACACTCACCCTGCAGTGTCATAGTTTTTCAGTTTTGACTAACTATCCATTTATTACTCAACAAAGTGCAGAAGAGGCTTAGTAATTCAAAATGTAATTGGTTTTCATAGAGAACAAAGGAAGAGGAAGAATTGGGGAAGGTTTAGCATACACATGCTAATGTGTTGTCCTCTGTGTATGCAGATGCACAGCTTAGTATGGCTTGATGCCAGAAAGCTCACAGCCCTTGCATTAATGTGTTAATAAATATTTATGTTTTCATATATTAGACCATATCCCAAGGTAAATATGTTTTATTCTGTTTGGGTTAGAGATGCACTCTTCCTGCTGAAAAGACCAAAAAATAAAAAGTTTAAAAAGCTGTGTCTAAAAAATTAAGAACAATGTGTTTCCAAAGAGCTGGTCATGGAACCGTTTGGACTCTGCATTTTTCCCCCATTTTTTTAAAATTGCTTTTAGAGCTAATAATCTTGCACCAGCTACTAAAGTTCTTCAAACTATGAGTTATCCTGGGATTTCCTTTGATGTCCTCATTAAAATTTGAAGATAATGAAGCTTTTTTAAAGACAAAATTATATGAAAAGAAAAACAACTTTTTCTTTAATCCCAGTAATTTTTTGCATGCAAACATTTTTAATGCCTGGAATATTACATGTACTCAGGATGCACATTTTCAGTCCTTTAAGACCAAGAATTCAGTGGAATGATTCCCAAATGTAAAGTTAAACATGCGCTTGAAGATTTAAAGTCTTTCAGCCCATCAAAATGACTTTCCTCAGGAAGTGTCTAGTCCATATATGTTGGGGCCTTTTTTATAGCCCAGTTCAGCACATTAGAGGACAGAAAATGTTTTTGGTTTACCACTGTAATAGTCCAAACGTCTGTTAATTGTGAACTTCTTTATCTATACTTTAACAAGTTAGAGCTTCATCTCTGATCAGGCACTGACAAAAATTGGTTCTGTGGTTACAGTGTGAATCTTTTTTCTGGAAAATGACTTCAACTTCTTACTCTAATGAAATTAGGAAGAGATTGTTATTTTCTTATTTAATGGGGGATGGTATAATTAGCTGAATCAGACAAAAATAAATGTAGAATCATAGAATAATTTAGGTTGGAAAAGACCCTTAAGGTCATCCAGTCCAACCATTAACCTGACACTGCCAAGTCTACCACTAAACCATGTCCCCAAGTACCACATCACATGTCTTTTAAGCACCTCCAGGGATGGTGACTCAACCACTTCCCTGGGCAGCCTGTTCCAATGCTTGACAACCCTTTCAGTGAAGAAATTTTTCCTAATATCCAATCCAATCCTCCCCTGGTGCAACCTGAGGCCATTTCATCTCATCCTATCACTTGCTACTTGGGAGAAGAGACAGACCCCCACCTCGCTACAACCTCCTTTCGGGTAGTTGTAGAGAGCAATACGGTCTCCTCTGAGCCTCCTTTTCTCGAAACTAAACAACCCCAGTTCCCTCAGCCGCTGCTCTAGACCCTTCACCAGCTTCATTGCCCTTCTCTGGACACACTCCAGCACCTCAATGTCTTTATTGTAGTGAGGGGCCCAAAACGGAACACAGTGGTCAAGGTGTGGCCTCACCAGTGCAGAGAACAGGGGGACAATCGCTGCTCTGCTCCTGCTGGCCACACTATTTCTGATACAGGCCAGGATGCCGTTGGACTTCTTGGCCACCTGGGCACACTGCTGGCTCATGTTCAGCTGGCTGTTGACCAATACCCCCAGGTCTTTCTCTGCCAGGCAGCTTTCCAGACACTCTTCCCCAAGCCCGTAGCACTGCATGGGGTTGCTGTGACCAAAGTGCAAGACCCGACACTTGGCCGTATTGAACTTCATACAATTGGCCTCGGCCCATCGATCCAGCCTGTCCAGATCCCTCTGTAGAGCCTTCCTACCCTCGAGCAGATCAACCCTCCCTCCCAACTTGGTGTCATCTGCAAACTTACTGAGGGTGCACTCGATCCCCTCATCCAGATAATTGATAAAGATATTAAGCAAATATGTTTGGTTTTCTTATATAAAATCAGGTAAAAAATTTCTCTTAAAATATTTACTTGTAAGAATGGATGTTGGTATTCTTAAAGAGTTAAGTTCTAGGAACATTATTCTTCCCCTTGTTTTTTTCTTTAAATGACTGGTTTTAATGTTTATTCCTCCTTTCCTGTCTGTTTATCTTACAAGCATACCCACAAGTTGAAGTGAATGCCTACAAATGACATTACTATTCTTAATTTAAAATTGTGTTTTCAGGTTATAAAGAATAAACAATTTAGTGTGAATATCAGATAGAACCTTTGTTTTCCATGTGCACTTCCTCCATTGACAGGCTCATTCCTCTTAAAATTCTTTGAGCAGAATCTGTCCAGATGTTTCTTTGTGAAACTAAAATACACACTTCAGTCCACAGACAGATGGTCATTTGCTGAGGAGCAGAGCTTTGTTTCTGTACTTTGGACCTGAAAGGTCAAATGGCATAGAGAGAAGAAAATGAGAAATATCATGGCAAGGAGGGGTAGGTTTCAGGAGTATTGTTTTTCTTTTTAAATGTGAGACTAGAAAGAAATGTTCATAGAACATGAGGCAGGAGTGAAAGTGACTTGAAAAATGGAGGAGACGATATGGGTTATGGGATGCCAAAACTACTGGGTGTGCGTTGTTCTTGAGTGGCTACCTGACACGAGTTATTTATGAATAAAATATTGACAGGTAGAGTTCATGGAGAAGTAGATCTGAGAACTAAAAACGCACCAAGGAGATATGATGGAAGTCAGAAAAGGTTTCTAACACAATAGGAAGATGAGTTATTTGTCCAATCTCTTCTCTTAGAATTTACTGAGAAAGAGAGGCTAGAGGGCAAACCCTTAAGAAAGGGTGATGCACTGAAGAATGTGATCACATTAATAAGTCAGGAGGAAAAAAGAGGCAAATCAAGGGGAATAATAGTTACAAAAGAAGAAGAGAGACTTCTCTGAAAAGTGAGTAGGCAAAATTGTTAATCAGAAAGTGGAGTGCTAAGGAACAAGAATAATTTAGCTAGACCCATGGGAAGATGATGACGATAACAACAGACTGTGAAAGAAAAGGGGAAGATAACAAGGAGGTTTCCAAAAGGTCAATGAAGATCCTTCTCAGACCTGAAAAAATTTGGGGTACTTGGATCAACCCTGAGAGATGCAGCTGTAATCGAGGACTTCTCTTTTAAGAATAATCACCAAGGTTTTACCCAGAAGTCTGAGAAACACAAAGTGTTGCCCACTGAGATGAGCCACACAAAACAGAGAATTCAGGTTGGAAATATATATGCTAAATGGGATTGTTCACATAGGCTATAAAACTTGTTCTAAGGTAATGGAAGATCAGTCATGAACAGAGCCGAGGTATTACACAGAAGGGACTGAAATACTAGTACAATGAATAGGATAACAACATATAATGATAAAATAAATGGCTGGGGGAGGACGGGACGACAGGAAACAAAACAAAGAAGCCACAATATAATAAAACAAGCTTGATACAGGTCAAATTATTTTGAGGAAAAAGTTAAAAATGTTACAGAAAGGTTATACAAAGATTCTATTAAAGGGCTTCAGACTCAGATCAGGATATAAACAGAGATACTTTGGTATTATCTGGCTTTTCTAGGAAGTAAAAATGAGTCAAAACTGACTCATGGAAAAATCATAATAGCACAATTTGGTGCTCTTGAATGTGAAACATGTATTTTTTTTCTGTCAGTAAAAAGGGATTGCTTCTTTAGACTTTGTTTTCATAGACATATTGTAGAGAAACTAAAAAAAAAAAAAGTTTTAGAATATTATGGGAAGATCATGAGCTCTTTCAGTTTAAATTAGATATAGGGACAGACAAAAATAGACCTACCATTGTGCCTGCACAATACAAAAGCCATCTCCAATTTACAAATTCTATTTTTTGTATCTGATGATGATCTTATGTCATCAAAGAAGATCATACATAAACAGAATAAAAATTATCAAAGTTATTTCTTGTGAACTATACTTTTTAAAAAAATAGAACCTTGCAGTGATGTATGCTTCAGGTATGAAGTCTCTTTTTTAGCCAAAAGGATGATGTTTTGCCCTAATAAATATAGGGAAGCATTCAAAGCTTAAGTAATGAACTCTTCTCTGGAAAAAAACATATTACAATAATCCAAAAGAAATATTTATATCAAGTGTTTGTTGACACACAGCATGACCCCTCTAAGTATATATTAAATTATGATGCTCTATTAACAACATTACGTGAAATGAGGAACATGGCTGAACTGTTAATTGAGCTGATATTTTAATTTGTAGCCATACTAAGTTTATAGGATCAACATTTAGGAAAATAGAACAAGACTGAAAGGAAAGACTGCACAAGGCATTTCCTCCCACACAGGGACTGTGTATCATAAGGCCACCCAGATAAAAATCTAATAAAGAAAACCACAAAGAATGACAGAGAGATTGAAAGAGAGAAAGAAAGAAAGAAAGAAAGAAAGAAAACAAAATGAAGAAAAAAAATAAAGAAAAAAAGGAGAGAGAACAGGAAGGGGAGGAAGGAAATAAAAGAAGAGGAAAGAAAAGAAGAAAGAGAAAATTAGAGGAGAGAAAGAGGAAAAGAAAGGTCCTCAGAAGAAGAAAACAGCTTTAAGATGGGTACAACTGTATTTCACTCTACTAACCACTGACTTTATGCTCCGTTTTTCATCTTTTGACACATTCCTGTCAACCTGTCCAGATGGAAAGTGTCTTCTCCATAAATCCCTTAACCACTGCCTGTGATGTTTAACACATTACTCTGGAAATTAAAACGAGAAATTCAAGCCCTGGCTTAAAATAAAATGGTGATTTCTGAACTTTCAAAGAAGTGACTGTATTTACCTTAAGGAGAGGATTCAGATTAGTGAACGATGGCTTACTTTGCAGTAGTTTTCAGTCAGGAGTGTGCAGGACAGGAGTGTTATGCAGCAAAATATTTGCCCTGCTCACTGTTTGCATCCAACTCTGAGGCATCTATATTTCATTATAAAGCCTCTGTTGGGGTCTAGAGTCCACACAGGAGATCGGTGCCTAGCGCTCTATACAGATCCTTCTCACAAGGACTGAATGTGAGACCTTTTGGGTTTTTTCCTTTTGTTGACTAGTGTACTGGGTTTGTATGCAAGGTGTTGGTAGTGGGGGGGCTACAGGGGTGGCTTCTGTGAGAAGCTGCCAGAAGCTTTCCCCATGTCCAACAAAGCTAATGACAGCTGGCTCCAAGTCAGACTGACTGCTGGCCAAGGCTGAGCCCATCAGCAATGGTGGTAGCGCCTCTGGAAGAACGTACTTAAGAAGCAGAAAAAAACAACTACTGCGGAACAGCAGCCAGGAGAGAGGAGTGAGAACATGTGAGAGAACCAGCCCTGCAGACCCCCAGGTCAGTGAAGAAGGAGGGAAGGCGATGCTCCAGGCGCCGGAGCAGAGATTCCCCTGCAGCCCGTGGTGATGAAGCCCCTGGTGAGGCAGGCTGTCCCCCTGCAGCCCAGGGAGCTCCACGGGGGAGCAGATCTCCACCTGCAGCACGGGGAGGACCCCACGCCAGAGCAGTCTGTGCCTGAAGGACTGCAGCCCGTGGAAGGGACCCATGCCAGAGCAGTGCGTGAGGAACTGCAACCTGTGGGAAGGACTCACCTTGGAGAAGTTCATGGAGGGCTGTCTCCCTTGGGAGGGACCCCCCGGTGGAGCAGGGGATGAGTGCGGAGTCCTCCTCGCCCTGAGGAGGAAGGAGCAGCAGAGGCAACGTGTGGGGAGCGGACCCCAACCCCCATTCCCTGTCTCCCTGTGCTGCTGGTGGGGGTAGGTAGAGAATTCAGGAGTGAAGCTGTGCCTGGGAAGGGGGTAGGGGTGCAGGAAGGTATTTTAAGGTTTAGGTTTTATTTCTCATTACCCTACTCTGATTTTGATTGGTAATGAGTGAAACTAATTTCTCAAAGTTGAGTCTCTTTCGCCAGCGATGTTAATTGGTGAGTGACCTCTCCCTGTCCTTATCTTGACCCACAAGCCCTTTGTTATATTTTCTCTCCCCTGTCCAGCTGAGGAGGGGAGCGGCTTTGGGGGGAACCTGGCATCCAGCCAACCCACCACAACCAGAAAGAATAGCTGTATGGCGTGGGACTATCTTTCTACTGTCTGTCATCTGAATATGATTTGAATAATTGGACATGATGATTCTGTCTAATGTTAGACAATTGACTAAAAAAAAAGCATTCCCTTATTTCCTGTGTTGGCTTTTAACTTAGATTATATTTTTAATACAAATTATCTGTTCAGCATATGTAGACATTTACCAGTTCAGCTAAAACTCTGGCCCCTTTACCTAAGAGCGATAACGAGGTTTGGCTTTGTCAGTTAGATTCTGGCAGAAATTCTATACATTGGAGTTCAATGACACACAGTATTCTACACACAGATATTTCTACTTTTGGACTCTGAAACGAAAAGCATATGTATTTGTCTGTATAACAACTAATAAATCTATAGAGTTCTTCAAGTATTTAAAGAGGAATCCTTATGTCATACTTTCAGAAAATTTAATCTATTCAGATTTTTTTAAAAAAAACCAAAGTACTAGTTCTTTATGTATGATGTAACACATGAAAATGGCCTGTGCTTAGGTTTTTTTCACTATAATACATTTATTTATTTTCTTGGTCATGCTAAAGGTCATGCTGCACAAATACTATTGCTTTTAATCATTCTGAATGGGGTATGTGGGATATTTCCTGATGCACATGATCCTTTTTCCTTCTATGTTTAAGTGCAACAGCTTTGTTAAGCAATCTCTCATTTTGGCTACATGTTTTCTTACGAATTATGTGAACTACAAGATCCAACATTTCAGCAGTATCTTCCTAATGTTTGATTTTAAGGTTTTGCTGTTTGTGTTGTAGATATTTGGGGGTGGGAAGGGGAGGGCAAAGACTTTGCCTTTTATGTTTCCTTCTTTCGCAATGTTACACATTTTAATGACGTCAGATTTTATATTAGTTAGAACTAAGGACTATCTTCACTGTGAATGGCTTTTCTGCCCTTTCATTTGATTGGTTCATACAGAAATCACCAAGAGGCTGCAGTGAATCACTCTGACTCATTACCTTCAAGTAATAGGTTGGACTTTTTGCAATTTCATCTGGCTGCAAATGTGATTTGAAACTTCTTTATATTATCTTCTAAACATGAATTTACAAGAGTTTAAAATCAGAATAAAAATCCCTTTTCTTGATGTGGCTAATATTGTCTTCAACAAAATTAAGATTGTGGGTTTCAGGTTTTTATGGGTTTTGTTTTTTTTTAATTTGATGCGAAGATTATACTAGAAAGAAGTACTATCATCAACATAAAGAACCAAGGTATGAAACTGAGACTTTTCTGTTCCATATTTACTGCTCTGACAGGATTTGTTATGTATTTGGCATAACAGATCTAACACTTTAGTTTTCCACCTGTGAAATGGAAAACATGCATTATAACATTATTTGCTATAGAAGTGTTATTGGATTTTACAGAAATGGTTAGCTGCAAGTAACTAGCAGTTATAGAAGTTAAAACTCCAGTCTGGAGGATCTCTGGAAGTCATCCTCTGTGTGCATGAGTGTGTATGTCTGCGTGTAACTTTTAGTATTTATTCATAAATTAGATATGAAAGTTTAGGCCTTCAACATTCCACATCAAATTAAAACATCTGGCTCTAAAGTGATTAGTCATTTTAACGTATTAAAGTAGTAACAGAGCTGGAATTAAAACCCAAGCTCTTTTTCTTCATTGAACTACAGACATAAGACTATGTAGAGAGGCTTTAGTATGTGTCCCCCCCAGATAACTGAGTGATAGTTAACTGTATGCTTTGAATGAAATAGACATAATTTAACAAACAAAACAGATTATTATTTTATAGAATTTTATTTCCTTTAAAATTTCATGACGTGTATAACTGCTCACCTTTAAAGGAAACTCAGTTATTATCTTTTTTCTTTTTTTTTTTTCCGTACAGGTTTTCTTATGCATTATGGAAACTACAGTGTACTTGAAGTATACTTAACTTATGGTATATGCTAAGTATAATATATCTATAATAACTATAAGATACTTAATGTAGGATACTTCTTCCTAAATCCAATTCAGGATAAATTTATTCCTTGAGGTCTGAGAACTAATAATAGCCTTTCTAAATTTTTGATAATTAGTGCTGCTTCATGTGCAACTTCTAAACACATAATGTCTAACTTACTTTGAAACGTTTGACTAGAATCTCATAGAAGTAAATTCCACACGTTAATTATGCAACACATTACATAAAAAAGTATTTAATTTATCATTATTTAATTTCAAGCTTGTTTCTTTCATGGTGAGACTACCAAACTGAGAGAATATTACTCTTAGTAGTTTCTCAAATTGTTTTCAAGAATCAGCACTAGAACACTGACAGGCTGTACTAGATTTTTAAACAACCTGATTTTTAAGCACTTAAGTTTGCTTGTTTAGCTGATTTTCAAAAGTATTGAAGCGGTGGTTGGATAGCAAATTGTTTTTCCTGCTGAAAATGTTGCAAACACTATGGAAGGTCCCATGGTACTTTCAGATCAAAGTGTTGTGAATGGTATAGGAAAAAATACTAAATTTATATTAATGCTTGTAGTAGCCAAAGTGACAGAAGCAGCAACTAACTGAAATAAATTCATAGGGGAGAAAAGTAGAACAAAATTATGTAGAAATTCTGTCTGTCCCAATGGAACTAGGGACCTGACTTTATATAAATGGATATCTGGAAAAAATGAGAGAGGTTTTACTGCAAATGATTCTTACTGGAAGACTGAACATATACTTAGATAATGAGATTTTCTTATAAGAATCTGCTGTAGACTAGCATATCATAAAGTCTTCATATGAACAAATAGAGAAAGCAGCATAAGAGATGTCTAAGTACAAAGATAGGCTAACATATGTGGTGAGGGAATACTACTACAGAGTAGTTACAACAATATATTTTTAGTACAGAAGAGAGATGTGCCACTTGAAAAAAAATCAGAGGACTTAAGAAAATCAGTGTCTCCCTTTCAATTTTTGTCATATAGATTTCTTATGTGATCCTTGAAAATTTCTTAAGATACTCAATGTCTTAATTTCTTACCTGTGTCATAGGGATGCTACTAACCTGCAGGCACAGAGTGGTTGGATATTGCTGTGAAACAAGTCTGAATAAAAACTACATTCCCAAGAGTTAGGTCAGTATCCTAGACACCATACTGTCAGCAGTGTATGTCGTATGCATTCAAGTATACTCCCTTATTCTCGTACTTAAAATTTCTTTCTGCACCTGTAAGCCTTCCTAACAAATGTTTAGCTGAAACTGATCGATCCCTGCAAACATTCTGTTTTGATAAATCATTTCCCTCAAAAAAACTTTCCTCCAGAGTTCCTCAGATGCACATAATGAGGTGTATCGAAAACTACGTATTGATCGAAAAATGATATGTAGCCCAATATAAGTGCTAAAATTTCCCCTCAGTATTTTCTACACAGAAATAACCTGACCTCCAACACTCTTGCCACTGCAGTATGAGTTTTATTCTGAATCAGGATAGATAGTGGTAATAAAACAAGCCAGTTTTGTGACATGTGCAAACACGCCAAACAGACAACTTTCAGACAACCAAATACGTTTTCACTTCTGAAATGTCAGGTATCATGCTGCATTGTCTTACAGGTGAAAAATCAGAGTAGTATGCCACTGTATCATCTAGTTTTCTGGACATGAGATTTAAAAACAATGTGTGAAGATAAAGTGAATAAACCGGGAGAATTTACCCTTTCCTATTGTCTTCCACAGTCTTTGGATTCTGATGCATAGCAGGTTTATAGTGGAATGGTAAATTTACAGTTCCTCCAGCTCATATGAACTAGACCTTTGTGTGTAAGTATTCTTATTTGCAAATACTTAAGTGACATGCTGCAGTTGGATATTTTGTAATGCAGCATTTCCAAGAAGATTATTTAATGCCATGTGAATTGATAGGCAATTTCTAAGGCTTTTATGAGAGAATAATATCTCTAAAGCAGATGGGACAAAAAAGCATTGCTACCAGGTCAGGTTGATGGGGTGCCTTGCATTCAGTTGTAGACAATGTGCTTCAGTACTGATATTAAATCTTGCTGAGGAGGAAGAGAGAAAGTTAATGTCTGCATTAGTTATGTCTGAAGCAATGTTTACCTAATGTATTGACATAAAGAAATTTTTCAGGCAAAACAGACTGAGGACTGATTCAGGCTTTTTATTTTCCATGGGTTGAATAGTTAGTTCTATGTAAATAGTAAAAAACAAACCAAAATTTTTTGTATCGGAAACCTTATACGTTTGCAGATGATACTTAAACCCTGGATTGTTTCATAAGGTTTTCGTAGTTTGCTTCATGAAGCCCATTCTGATCACATGAAAAGTGAACATTTTTCATGCCAGCTTTGTAACTGAGCCCATTCACAATATGTCTTCATTCATTAAAAAAAGAAGAGATAGTATTTACTTTTCTAGAATGTAGGCGTTTTTCCAGGGGCATCCTTTATATCCAAAAACATCATTCCTAATCCCTCCCCTCCCTCTTAGTTTGGACCTCTGATTATAACTCATTTTTGCAGAAATAATTTATTGAAGACTACACTTGCCTTTTCACCTGCAAAAGAAACCTTGTTTACAGATGAGCTATTTCTGTGTCTGAGCTCCATATTTGCAATATTTCTGCAACTGAGGAAATGAAAAATTAGTCTAAAAGGAAGAATATTTTTTTCTCAGTAATGAGACAGAAATAATTTTAAATAAACAGATTTTGAGGGCCTTGACATCCATGATTCACTTACATGACCACAGTTTTCATTCTAAATTATTTTTCTACACTGCCAGGTGGCTGTGCTTGCTGCCTGTTACTCTTCAAGAGTAATCTGAAAAGTAAATGAACGCAATATCCAGGTAGGATGAAGTAAGAATGGTTACATCTATGCTACAGAATAGGTTAAGAAAGCAAGAAGATATTTGTCTTTCTGTGAAATGTTATGCAGTGGAAGTAAAATCACACCTAAAGGGATTTGGATTGGTTTTCTGTGACCTGAGGTTCATTTACTTAATTTTGTTTCCTGCTATCTTTATATCTAGATGAAATAAACAGGAAGATTTCAGAGTATTTAAAAAAAAATATATTCTTTTTTCTTTATTTCAATTTTTGTTGGTTTCACTGATAAAAGAAATCTCAACAAGAAATGAAATATACTTTTTTTCAGCAGCAAGTTCCCTTACCCTTTTAAACAAGAAAAGAAATTGGATTCACAAATGGGACAGACAGTATCCCCAGCACAACCCAGTGGGTTCTGTTCTGCCTTGAGTTACAGGGAAGTCCTACAGACTATAATAGAAGTTATGAAAGTATTCTGCCTCTTAATATGTTTGTTTCAAAAAGGAAGGCAAAGACTCCAAGAGGTGACTTGTTCTGTAGAGTAAGACCACAAGATCAACAGAACTGTGTTGAACTAAATGAAAGAAAAATGTAAAATGGAGTATTACTTTCAAGAACTTGAAAAATTCCTTCCTTTTGTCTGATTTTTTTTTTAATAACAGCTTTTACTAAATGTAGAATAACAATTACTGATGCTTGTAAGTTCATATGCTAATTATGACATTTCTACAAGAGTGCAGAATTATACTTGCATTTATTTTGTCTTGGATAATCCAGTGCTAGACAAGTCTAGTTTCCACAGGCAAATGCAGCAAATTTTCAAATAACACTGACACATGTTGAAACATACTCAAGAAACTGGAATTGTAAATACCCTTCCTCTACTTTAAAACAATGAGATTGGTATGGGATTAAATCTAGATCTCCTCCCATTTATTTATGCAAAAAGTGAAGAGAAGGGGAGATTTTTTTGCCTTTTCAGTCCACTCCATGCAGAGAAAGAGAGGGAGTTCTAAACAGCTTGGAAAACAGATTGTCTTCCTTTTGTTTATCATTTCTTATAATCAAAAATAGCAGTAATGCATCTTCAACCTGGATAATATAAGCTCAGGGACTTTAATCTTCTTAGGTTAATTTGCATGATGATCCTTATGGACCATAACAACCATTCAGTTTTTCATCTGTTGTTGTTTTTATGAATAATAAAAAATTTAAAAAACAAGGAAAGGAAAACAGTTTTCCTTAAATAATATTCAGCTATTTGCCTGGAGATACAAAGTGCATGAGACAAAATAGAAAGGAAAAGGAAATACTGTTTTCTCTTAGCTTTTAAATTTGTTGTTTTGGTATGTTATGATCGTATCTCAGAGATGTCTAATTAAGGGCTTTCTCTTCTTCCCCCCCCCCATAAGTGTACAAAAATAATAGGTTGTTTGAATTTTTCCTATGGATAAAATAATGCCATTGATCTTGAGGTGAGGTTTTCATAAGCATTTCAGTTTAAACATCAACACACTCTTTTTAGGGAGCCTTCCTAGTCTGGAACAGGAAGGAAATAAAGACTGAATTTTTCTTAGTAAGTCCAGTTTGTTACCCAGCTTGAGTGAGGAAGTAGTACTTGAACAGCAGAGAAGGAACACTCATTTCAGTTTTCCCTGTTTAATTTGGAAAGATTTAAGCTCATCTTTTTCAATGAAGAAGTGTCTTGGGTTTATATTATCTCCTGTAGGATTGTCTTCATTGTCATGTCAGGTTCATTGTTCTGTCTAACTGGAAATCCACCACATTCCAGAGGAGAAGAAAAAGAAAGGCATCTCTCAAAATACCATCCATACAGAAAAAAGATGAGAGGGCTTTGCTCTCTTTAGCAACCGACACCTACTTTGAAATATGGGCTTTGTTGCTTTGTTGTACAGTTACCACGCAGGTTAAACTGGACTCAGAATCTGGACTAACTGTTCCATTACCAAAAGTGACACAACTGGAGAGTTTCAGAAGTGCAATGCCAAAGCAGTGACAAGTGAGGAGTGTCATCAGTCTTTCTTGTCCCAGAAAAAGTGAAAGTAGAATATTCTCTTGTGACTGAAGGCTATGAGCCGGATAGGTCTAATTTTCATCTAATTTCCCCCACTGTTCCAATTATTGCTGTTGGCTGTGTTGCATTCAACTTTATTCTGACTTTGGGCTGCCGTATTTACCGCCTTGTCGTACGGGAAGATTGAAGCAAAAAGCACACGCACACAAGCTGCTTTTGAAAATTCTAATTTACTGAAGCTGTCAATGTCATAAGAAATAATACTTTACTCCTTAGTTTTGGTAGCAAAATGTGGTCAATGACAAATCATGAAGCAGTGCTGTGAGGGTGGACTTACTGCAGATAGGCGGTGGTGTTGGTGAGGTATGGTGTCATTAAAAGTAGGAGAAATGCCCCTCTGTGCTCTTCGTTTGTTCACATTCTGTAGAGGCTGCAAGTGTTTTTTATACCTTATTGCTTTTTCCCTCACATTTTTACCAGTTTTTCATATACTGTTATGCTCTGTTATGCCCTGAAACCAACTTTATGTGCTCTGAAGGTTGAGAAGATATTCTCTGTGACTTGTGCTTATAGCAGTTGGGCCTCTGGTGTCATCTTGTGCCTGTACTCTCAAGGCCCCTGCTACCATCCTATGCTTGCATTCCCTGCTACAGTTAAGATGGGTGCTAACTTTTGAAGCTTCGTGACCTGCCTTTCCAGACCTTCCAGAGTTTCAATCTTTGGGTTGTCTCCATGCTATGATCTGGTGCCTTGGAAATGTCTCAGTCTGTACTCTTGATGCTTGTGCCCTTCTAGTGATCCTCCTTCAAACTGTTTAACTCCATCTGCACTGCACATAGTTTTCCACAGATAAGCACGTTCTGTTCACAAAGAAGACAACTTACTTCTTTGTCCAGAAGGCCTCATCTGACCTATGCTCCATACATCTACTTGGCCATATATTTAGCTAAAATATGTTGTGCATTATGACTAAGCAAATCAAACTGCGTTACCATTAATCACACTAAAAAAAGCCTGTATGAGTGACAGTTTGGGGACTGAAATGCTTTTATTTGATTTATTTTGTCAGGCAGGTGATTTGTTCATACTGAATAAGTGCATCCTGCTGTCTGTTTACCACAGTTCAACTTTTACTTAAATTTGTCTCCAGGATATATCCTTGCTATCTTGGTAGGTAATGCCTTTGCTGAGTGTATGATATGTAAATTAACTTTCTGATACTCTTCAAATTTTTGGGGAGTACAGAGGAAGATTGCAACAGCCACATGAGTAACATATTTTCAAGGAAAAGTGATTCCTGAAACTGTTTTTGGGTCCTACTCTTCTCTTGTATGGAAAGATTGAAATGACTGGAGTTACTAAATGTATTATAGCTGCAGCTCTGATGGATTTGGTTTGTTCATTCTTTGTTTCCACAGTTTTTCTGAATCCTGCTGTGTTGCATATTTATTTGCATGTTTAGCTAGACAAGACTAGTAGTGATATGGAGGATAAATGATCATAGAATCACAAAATAGTTTAGGTTGGAAGGGACCTTAAAGATCATCTAGGTCCAAAACCCCCCTGCCATGGGCAGGGACACCTTCCACTAGACCAGGTTGCTCCAAGCCCCATCCAACCTGGCCTTGAACTCTGCCAGGGATGGGGCATCCACAAACTCTCTGGGCAACCTCTCCCAGTGCCTCACCACCCTCACAGGGAAGAACTTCTTCCTTACATGTAATCTAAATGTACCCTCTTTCAGTTTAAAGCCATTACCCCTTGTCCTATCAGTACATGTCCTTGTAAAAAGTCCCTCTCTGGCTTTCCTGTAGGCCCCCCTTTAGGTACTGGAAGGCTGCAGTAAGGTCTCCCTGGAGCCTTCTCTTCTCCAGGTTGAACAACCCCAACTGTCTCAGCTTGTCTTCATAGGAGAAGCGCTCCAGCCCCCTGATCGTCTTTGTGCTCCTCCTCTGGACTTGCTCCAACAGGTCTAAATGATGTTGCTCTGGAGCTTGTCACAATTTCATGAAATGAGAAAAAACAGTGCAAGAATTTATATTTCATTTTTTTTTCTTATTTTTTAAAAAGATTGGTAAATTACTTTAAAATAAGAATAGCTCTTTCTATATTGACAGTGATGAAATTCAGATCAGTGAGCACTTTATGCATATTGCTAGCTGCGCATAGGCACATGACAGCACATAGCTGTACTTCGTCTTAGGTTTTAAAGTACTAATGGAAGGAAAATATCATGCCTGCTTAGAGATAAGGGAAGAAGTAATCAAAGTGAAAGTGGTTAACTGCCTTTGCATAAGATCATTCCTCAAGTTGAATGAGATCCCCTAAAGTTTAGTGTGCTCTTTCATCTACCTTCCTCAAAAACCTCAATTACCTTTGTATTAGAGGAGTCATTGGGTGAGTCAGTATTAGCAATTTAGTAGGTAGCACTTGAATGCTGTAGAGTGTACTGTGTGCATCTCTACTGAGCACAAAATAGTTTTGTAAAATCTGCAGTTGACATGAAATGATAGTTTTGAACTACTTTCTATGTGCAGTGTTAGACTTTCCATGGCTAAAACTATTTGGCAGCTATACATATAAAATCTTGAGAGAGCTAATTCTGTGCTAATTGCCTGAAGTCTCTCAGTTGTTCATATTAAGAACTTACTAATTTTTATAATTTCAGGGAACTGTCAGTTTTCTTTGGTCTCTTCTTCCCATTTTCTATAACTAGGATTTTTTTGGGGTTTTCACCCAACCTTCTATTTTTTCAAAATTTGTTTTTCTTCTTCCTTCCCTTTTCACTTTTCTACAAAGTACTCTAGATTTATTATTATTATTATCGTTATATTTTTTCTCTTTTTTTTTTTTCTTCTCTATTAAACCTTCAATTTTCGAGGCCATTTCATTCCTCTAGCTTCCCTTTCTTTTTAATCCAGCTTTACTGTCTGCTAGCATAGGGTTAGATATATGAGGGAAACAGAAACACTTGACATTTCTAGCTGGATATTTAAAAAATATTTCTTTATCTTTTAATAGGTGGATGCTCTTCTTACCATGATCTCCTTAAAACCTGAAATTAAATGGGACACTCTGGAAGAAAGGATTGAATTCTAAGGTGCTTAATATAGTAACTGAGTAATGTGTGATGAACATTGTCACATGCCTAAAACTGCCTGGTTCACCAAACTTCATTTGTTATGAAAATTATTTTTCTGTTGTAGATAAATATTTGAAGAGAAACTTGCCTTAGGATATAAGTTTTGAACCTTCACAGGTCTTTTCTGACTCTTTTTCAGGTTGGGGGAGGTAAGACTTCAGATTTTGCTTTATTTTTCAGCTTTCAAAAATTCTTTTTCTTCCCCTAAGCTTTAGCAGAAAAATCCTTCCTTAGTTCTGTCTTCAGAGCAAGTAAAAAAATGGAGCCAGCTTTCTCCTGCTTTTGAGTTTTTCCACAGCATGCTTCCAGATTATTGCAATATATCATCACTTTCGATAGATATGAGTTCAAGTCTGGGTCAAATGTTCTTTCAATAGGGCATCAAAAAATTGCTAATAGAACATGCTGGGAGAAAGCTTGTGTTACTGCTTATGCATATTTCATTGCTAACCTTTTTTCTTCTGCTGCTTTTACAAAAAAAATGAAGTAAATATTTTTCCTTTCAAGTGTTGTATTTAAAAGAAATCATATTTGCAGAGCCATGCATTTCAAAATTACTAGGATAAGTCAGCTTAGATAATATGATTAATTCCAGCGTCGTATAAAACTTTGCAGTGGAATTACTAAAATTTATATAAATGTCCTTCATTCCTTTTGTATTTTTCATAGGGAGGATGAATAAGCATTTGAACCTTTCAACACTAAACCACACGATCCAACAAGTCTTGGTTTATTATTGTTGTTATTATTGTTGTTATTATTATTATTATTATTAAAATTGTTGCTTTTGCTTTCCAATTACAAGGAAATGTAAGGACTTGGAGTCACTATAAATTGTATGTTTATTTATTTGTAGTTAAGATTTACTTAGCCATATAGGATAAGGGTTTTCACCTTTTAAAAACCATTTTACACTTGTTGGAGCTACTGGTAACACACAGAGCCCTCAATATCATTATATAAACCCTTAAATGCCAAATTTTCTCAAACACTGGTGAGATCCTTTGCTTCTTTCTTAAGGAATCAATGCCTATTAACATCTTGTATGTCAAGACATTTTGAGTAGAGCCAGGGGCTGCTGATTTATTAGGAACCAACAGGGAAAAACCCGTGAAATGCCTCAAAGAAATTAGGGCATGTCCCTCTGAAAAGGTGACACAGTCAATAGCCCAGCTGAAGTGCTCCTGTACCAATGCCCGCAGCACAGGTAACAAGCAGGAGGAGCTGGAAGCTATTTTGCAGCTAGAAAGCTATAGCCTAATCGCTATCACTGAAACATGGTGGGATGAAATGCACAACTGGAGCATTGCAATTGATGGCCATAAGCTGTTCAGAAGGGACAGGCAACGAAGGAGAGGTGAGGGGGTTGCCCTCTATGTAAAAAAAAAAAAGTGGATTGACTGCACAGAGCTGTCTTTGAAAAATAACGATGAACAGATTGAGAGCTTATGGGTAAAAATTAGGGGCCAAGCCAAGACAGGAAACCTTGTGGTTGGTGTTCACTATAGGCCACCTGACCAAAGGGACAACGCTGACCAAGTGTTCTGACTTTCAGCTACAGGAAACATCACATTTGCAGGCTCCGATCCTGCTGGGGGACTTCAGTCACCCTGATATCCTATGGAAAAGCAGCACAGTAAGCTGTAAGCAGTCCAGGAGACTCTTGGAGAGACTCAAGGATAATTTTTTAATCCAGGTGGTAGCCTGACCCGAGGAGAAGTGTTACTAGACCTGTTGCTCACCAACACGGAATAACTAATTAGGGACGTCAAGATTGGTGGCAGCCTGGGCTGCAGTAATCATGCCCTGGTGGAATTCACAATCTTGAGGGATATGGCCCACGTGAAGAGTAGAGTCAGGGTGCTGAATTTTAGGAAAGCAAACCTTCAGTTGTTTAAGGTTGTGACCCCCTGGGAAACTGCCCTCCAGGACAAAGGAGCTGAACAGAGCTGGTAGCTCTTTAAGGACTTTTTTCTTACGGTGCAAGAGCTCTCAATTCCCGTGGGTAATGATTTAGGCAAGGAAGGCCTGAGACTAGCATGGCTTATTAAGGACCTCCTGGTCAAAATAAAGTATAAGAAGAAAATGCACAGGCAGTGGAACTGGGGCTGTGTACCTTGGGAAGAATATAAGGGACACTGCCCAGATGTGTGGGGATGGGGTTAGGAAAGCTAAAGTGCAGTTGGAGAAGACAAGGCTCTGGGGAGACCTTATTGTGGCCTTTCACTACATAAAGGGGGCTTGTAAGAAACAAGGAGAAAACCCTTTTACCAGGGCCTATAGTAACAGTGCAAGGGGCAGCAATTTTAAACAGGAAGAGGGTAGATTTAGATTAGGTATGAGGAAGAAGTTCTTCCCTGTGCGGGTGGTGAGGCGCTGGGAGAGGTTGTCCAGAGAGTTTGTGGATGCCCCGTCCCTGGCAGTGTTCAAGGCCAGGTTGGATGGGGCTTGGAGCAACCTGGTCTAGTGGAAGGTGTCCCTGTCCAGGGCAGGGGTGTTGCAACTCAATGATCTTTAAGGTCCTTTCCAATGCAAACCATTCTATGATTCATTTCTTCTCATCCTTTTTTGAGGGTTGACTCAGCCAGTTTGGGAGGAAGAAGAAAAGAGAGGAAGGAGAGCTGTCCCTGAGGAAGGGTTGTGTTATATGTTTCCTGAGACAAGCTATTGTGCTTAAATGGCTTGATGGTTTCACAAGAAAAGTTTCTGTGTGTTTATATTCATAGGTCTAACACTTCACGTTAGACATGCACATAAAAAGCAATTTCTTTGTGGTTTGGGTTTTGGGTTGTTTTTTTTTATTTGTGATAAAAGCTCAGGAGTTGATTTTTATGTGGTTTAGAGTTTTGTCATGGAAATTATGTAACAGAGTTGCTGTCACCTTGACCTGTTCTCCAAATCTCCTGTGGAAATCTTTAAAATTATACATATGCCCACACAAAAGTTAATAGCATATTGAAGGCAGAGAAAGCTATTGTGTTTCATATTGAACAGACTTTCTGAGGACATTTTAAAAAATCAAATGTTTAAAACATTTGAGTCCTTTTCTGTGATTCATCCTATGAAATTGATTTATCATCCACTAAAGAACAGACTATATTCAGAACATACAAAAATCCTGTTATGCTAAATTGCTTTCAGTGTCTCTTTTTTGCAGGTGACAACAGTTGGGTAATTGACAAAATTTATATGAGAGACAGACAGAGAGAGAAAAAAAGTGAAATTATAATATGACCAAGGAAGAAATGAAGCATTATGAAGAATATCTACTTCATTATTAAAATATAAATTAAGTAGAAAAACATATAACCATAAAACATATATCCTGACTTTTATCAGAAATTATTATTATTATAAAATATTGATTTGGGCCACTAACTGAACTAACAAAATGCATCAACTGCCATTTAAAAAAAAAATAAAAAAATCACCATTTTTTAAGCACACCTCACAAAAAAATTTATTTGTATGAACTATTTGTATTGCACTTTCTGAATTTTTGGCAGATATATGCATCATGGCTCAGCAGCTGCTGGGGGCTTATGCTTACTTTTTAACGGCAGCCACAAAATGCGCTGTATTCAAAGCCCCTGCAAGGACGGGGAGTGGGAGAATTCTTTTTGTAGAGTAATGGCTGAGCTGCTAAATTACTTGTTCAATTGAGATGGAGGAAAAAAAATCAGTTCTAGGGTTTGAAAAAGTATTTATGGATCAGTGTGAAAGTGTTCTGGTCAAAAAAATAGTTGGGGTTTTTTTTTTTTGGCTTGGCAGTTGAAAAGAAAAAAAGTCTTATTTCACAGTGTACAAACTATTTCACAGAGTGCTGCTCAGTATGCAATTGTTTTTCAATCTCTGCAACTTCAATCCCTACTTCATGTGGGCTTATATCTGTAGCAAGTTAGCAGTGTGTTATGTTGCCTATATAGTCTTTGATGTCTGAGATTAGCCTGTTGCCTGCACTCTTTCATATGCACTCTTTCAGCATGTTTTCCATATGTGTTATCCATTGCCTTTCTCCTGTTAGATGCTCTGGGGTGCTGAAGGATTTCAAAATTTATGTCCATCTCTAATTCCCAGATCAGGTATGTAGCCCCACAAAGCTTACAGCTGCAGATAAACCCAATTTTGATTCAACAGTAAAGCAGAAGAAAGGAAATTTCTCAGTGCCTGTAATGTACATAGCTTGGAGGTAGGAGACATAGAGTTATGAGACAGTAGAAGAGAGCATGCTGCCTGCAACATCTGATTGCTCTTAGACTGTCATTGACCACCCTCACCATTCTCAGCCATTACAGAATTTTTAAATAATTTCATAATGTGAATCACTATTAAATGAAGACATTTCCCAGTAGAATGAATCCTAGAAAGTATTATATTTATTTGCGTTAAAGACCCTAATGAATAAAGGGGGAGAGGGAAAGATTTCTGGAGACTTTGTACTGCCTTACTCCACTGTTAGGCAACTTAAAACATGCATCTGAAATTTAGTCCAAATGTATGGTAAGGCAATAGGCTTTGAAGTATTCCCTGTTATTCCTCATTTCTATTTTCTCTCTGCCTTAACAAAGCAGTGATCAGTGTTGGACTTCATAAGATGGAAAAATCAGATGCAGGAGAAGTTAAATTTAACAGAGGTGGGACAGCCTTATAAGAAGCAATCTAAAGGGTTTTTTTGTTTTCATGGAATATCCATTTCAGTATACCTCATGCTGCATCATTATAACTAGCTCAGTAGCACCAGCATTTCCACAATGCAGAAACTTATCTCCTTCCTCTGTACCCTTTAGCAGACTTTAGGCACCTTTTGATTTCTTTGTCCATATGCTAGGATAGTAAGGCCAAACTGGACAGATGGATTGCATGTTTATAAATTTTTGTCCATTTAGACTAAAAATGTTTACATTTCAGTCTCTCATCTCCTTCTACTAATTAAAAGGGTTACTTCTCTTATTAACTGTAAAGCATACAAACTTTTACTCGCAAACAAATTTTATTTCATAAATTTTTATCCTACCCCGAGGTGAAATATAACTAGAATTAAATGTTGGAAGTTTACTTTCTTTGCAACAACGATATTTAGAGTTGCATTTGTGTGGCAGATACTTCAAGAAAAATCCCTGAAGACACTGCAAAATTTCGTCTTTTTTTCAGACAGTGATTTATTTTTAGGTCCAGACATGGGAATTCCTTCTCTGTGAAATCAGCCATTGACAGTAGACAATGAATGCTACTGAGTATATTTCATTTGCCCTACTCTTTTTTAAACTGTATTACATTATCATTTGTTTTAAAAAAAAACCCAACCAAACAAACAAAGAACCCATTTATGGCACCTCAGTTTATAGTTTTGAGAGAATGATTTCTAGAAACCTTTTAAGAACTTTGAAATCCACCACCACTTCTTACCCTTCACATGATCATTTTCTAACATTAATGAACATATAGGGTTTTTCTAATGCAAGTTGTTCTGATTTATTCTAATGCTTCCTATTACGTGTACATTAACCATTAGTTTTATATGCATTTTTTGAAACAGCAATGAATGGCAGAATTGTTAAAAATGCATATATAGGAAAATGTTTCAGTTCTGGAATTTAGATAAAATAACTCCTTAAGAGAAGATTTCATGCTCCTATTCTTTATGTCCTGGCTTGTTTAGCTTGGTCACATCTTCATGAAATACATCAGTTATGTAGTTCTCCTACAATATATGGTTTCCTCTGACCAAGAGGTTTAGGTAATGCTGCATTTTAGGAGAAATGATGCAGTCAGGTTGCCATGACTGTAAATGAGAAAAGCATCTGGAGTTTAAATCTTCAGCAACAGGAGTCATGAAAGTTGCATTTGAAATATCTGACTGTGGATAAGGGGGAGGAGATGATGAAGAGTAGTTGGATGCTTCTGTTTTTCATTGGAAAGTAAAAAAATTTGTAAAGGAGAACATGTTCCAAATGTATAATTGATTAAGCAAATAGTTTTCTTTATTAAAATAAACAAACACAGAGTTTTCCACCAGGCCTAGTGTCTCCCTATTTTGAAAAGACATTTTTGAATATCTAGGAAGCATTTTCCAATAGGAGTAAGCAAGACTTAACATAAATTTTTCTTTCTTTTAGGTGACATCCTTAATCAGTTTATGAATCATACTATGAAATCCTGTGAAGCCCAGTACATTGCCAAGGACATATCTTTAAGAAAACTATACTTTTATGACTATGAACCAAAACAGGAAGCGGACATCAGTAAAACAAATTTTCTTGAAAGAGCATGTAATTTGAAAAGCTATTTAATTTCTGGCTAAAATCATCCTTCCCATTGCTCCACTTGAATAGATGACATTAACCACAGTGCTTGCAGTGCATTCAGAGCTTCAAACTTGGCCTTGCGTAGGGCCCAGAGCGGTGGGTCCTCCTTTTCGCTGTTGGGTACCACAGCCATCCATGCAGAGGCAGGAATTGGCAGGGTGCGGAAGCGTTGTCAAAGGCACAACAGCTGGGGAAACGTGCACCAGACTAGGTGTGAATGCACTCTCATCGAGTCCCTACAATTCCATGCCTGTGCTAACATGCCTTTGGAGTTGGGGATCATGGGCTGTGTCTAGCACCAGCCTATTCAGCCCAGCTGTCCAGGAGGCTGCCAGGCTGTGCTGAAACTTGATTACCTTTGCTCCATGCTTTGTGCCACAGTGCAGAGAACCTGTACACGAGCACATCTTAGCCTAGGAAAATAAAGACTTAGATGTACCCAATTACCCTCTATAATTATAAAAGGGCATGGGAAACCTGGACTTGTGAGAAGTTGGGTTTAATGGTGGCATTGGTATGGGAACAAATGAGGACAACCTTGTTGCAAATAAATGTATCCTGGAAATTCCAAGATAATTTCCAAATGCCAGAAAAGTCTAGAATAAAAATCCCTAAAGAGTTACATTCAGAAGTTGGACTTAACTGAGCAGTCCCTTGAAAAATTTGTTTAGTATGCTGTTAAATTTGAAGTTGACCACACTTAGAAGACTAAGAAGCTATTAGAGGAACAGGACAGGTAAGAGAAGTTGTCATTATTCTGTACTGTATTTTAATGTCCTCTGAAACTTGAGCTCATACTAAATAAATTTAAAATCAGCTTTTATGTTCCAAAGATGTAATGGAATGGAGGATTTAAAGTGTATGAATAGTTTAAATCCTAGCCCAATACATCCCTGGACTTCTGTTATGGTATCTATAAGGTTAAATCTTCAAATCTAAACTGAAAACTTGGAAATGGTGAATATTCAGTAGGATATGAATTAGGAAGATCTAATATATTTTTACAGAGCTACGTATTCAGTTAAATTCTAAACAAGTCATTTTTTTTCAGTATGGTACATCTCAATTTAGGATTTATTTACCTGTTTTATTAAAAACATCAAGAGGGAAAATAAAGGCTTTGTTTCAATAAAGTGGCCTTAAATTGTGGCAAAATTGATATTTATAAATAATTTCTGAAGCTGTAACTATATGTAGTTTGATGATAAATATTGCAACATCTTAGGTGAGTTTTAACAACAAAAAAAAGATATTTTGGTTTAGTGTATAAGTTGCTATTTAAGACTTCAGTAACTGTTGTTCCAAAGGTGTTGGTTGTCCATCCAACATCAAAGATGAATAGTGACTTTTTCAATTTGGATCTATGAGAAGAAAATTTACTCTTAGAACTCCAAAACTCAAATAGCACCAGTGCAAAATTCTATAATTTTTTTTCTCCAAAAGAGCATATAAAAAAACCTTTTATGGGTGAAGGTTGAAGAATTTTCCTTTGAAAACAGTTCTGAAAAAATGTAGTGTTTATGCGTTAATGTTTTCCCTAGAAAAGCATTGATTTTTATGAAAATCTTCAATTGAGAAAATAAAAATGAAATATTAATTTCCAGCTCATTCAGCCAGTCAGTTCACATAAGCAAAATGATCTGTTGAAATGCCCTGAAATGCTTAACTCCAGTGTATGTCAATATTGGGCAACATTAAGCCATGTTATAAATATATTTCTTCTGAGTTGAGCTGAGTATTCCACTTCTTCCATCAAAAACGTCAAAAAGCTTAGACTCAATAGATGTGCCTTATAATATTTCAGAACTGAAACTTTTTGCAATTTCTTTTCCATAACAAATTTCTATGTCAAAAAGTCATCAAAAATAGAATTTGTATTTGTCTCAGCTGAGATGGAATTCCAACAGAGGAGAAAAGGTTTACTGTTAAACTCTAATTTTAAGTAGTTGTTTTAGATATCTAAACATTGACCTTTAAATCACCTAGCTAAAGATTATAGGAAAAGAAGAGTAAGAGGTAATATAAGCTATTAAACTATTATAACAGACTAGCAGACGGCATTCAAAAAAAGACAGTAGATAATTGGCTTTTCTTCAGTAATTACAGTACAATAGGAAAATCTATTCCTTCACAAAAATCAAATATGACTATGAATAAGGGTGTCAGGCTGTGGACAGGTATGACATCAGTCTTTTAAAATTGAGTGTTCTCATGTTGTTTATGCTTATTTTTAGTTCTTTAATCATATGAAGGCAAATAAGCCCAAATACTATGTTTAAAATATAAGAATCTCAGTCTGTTCTAACTTCTTGTATTTGTGAGTTGCTTTCAGTTTAATGTTCTTCAGCTAGTAAAATAGTTTAATGGGCAACATACTTGCTGGAAAAAATCTGAGATCTGTTTCTAAATAAATTTTTAATACTGACCTACAGATGTGTTGTGCCATGGAGTGGCTAAATTGCTTCTTGTGGCTCTGCTACCTACATATTCCCACTGATGCCTATAGTTATGCCTCTCCTGTAAGTATTTAGGGAGAAATAGGTTTCTTGAAGTGCTCCATTAAAAAAATCTTGTGGCTGATGTACATAATTCCTGTTATTCCAGCAGTTTTGGGAATGGAAATCAGAGGCAGATGATGCTATGCATGAACTGACTAGTTTTTAACACAAACCCAACTGCACAATCCCTGGGGCTCCTGTGACTGCGGTGACTGGAACCCTGGAAACCCTGCTTTAGTTGGACCTATGGCTGTTGCTTGCTTTCTAGCATGGTGCCAATA